>NC_085845.1:178373378-179573378 GCF_035594765.1 Anolis carolinensis | reverse complement strand
ACGATGCAGTTTCAAATAGTATTATATGGCAGTGTCGATGGAACAAGACTTTAATATGAGTTTTCTTGCCTTTCTTGTGTTATATCTGTTAAATAGTGTACCCATGGTCTACTGGTGCCTCTAGAGTAGCTATTGTCATCTGCGTGGAACAGGATAAAAATGTGAATAGCGACATTTCTCCACAATCAGTATCAGGTGTCTCTTTCTACACAGAAGTCACTGCATGACTCTACATTCTCTGAAAGGTAGATACATGGATGTCTGGTCCTTTCTTTCATACACAAACTAGGTGAAAGAAAAGGGATGGTGCCTCTAAGGCTAATTACTGGAGTCCCTTGAGATCTCCTGCAAGGCAGCCGGTGGTCCTCCGGCCTCCTCATTGTCTAAGCGTCGCTTGCCTCACTGATATGGCTTCTCTTAATGTTCCTTCTCAGCAAAGGCTTCTGCACTGTTGCCTCAGATAGATGGGGCTTTTGTTTGCGATTTCCCCAGCTGAGAGAGTCTTTTAAGAACAAAAGGGAGCGAGCAAGCTGGAGCAGCTAGATGGATCTAATCTGTGGCTAAGACCACCCCTTGATTGACAATGTGCACCATCATCAGCTGTAGGCCCCACAACACATTCTCTTCCCAGTCAGCTGTCTTTGCATTTCCCTCATTAATGCTGATGAAAAGCTGCAAGCTCCAACAGATGCAGCATTCCTCGGCATACCATCTGCAACTCCTCAGTCCTAAGACAGCTACGGGCCTTTTCAGAATTCATTTATTTTGTCAGTAATGCATATGTATAAAATGGCTACCATTATGACTGGTACCGGGATTTGAAATTACGCAGCAGGGAAAGTGTTCCAAATCAAAGCCAATCTGAACCACATATTTCAGATTCCCAGAAAGCAGAAATTATTATATTGGTCATAAGGGGAGGGGGAATCAAATACCCAAATGAGAAAAGTCTTTTATATTCTCCTTACAGGGATTTTAAGGTTTGCTCAAAGTATTTCGCATATTATTTTGTTCAGTAACATTTAACATTCTTACTTATATTGCTAAATAAATTATTTCCCTTGTTCTGGATTCTAGAGGGGAGAAATAGAAGAGGATCTCACAGAAGCAATAATAGTACTAATACAATGCAACCTGGGGCATATCTACATGGGGAAAAAATTGTGTGCACCTCATAGGGGTTCTGGTCCTGACACATAATGTCCATGATTATTCATTTGCAATGTGTTTCTTTGGGTTTTAAATACTGTAATTTCAACAACAAAAAACCTTACTTAGGTTTTACAAAAATTCCAGGTTTTAGAATGTGTAGACTACCTTCTAGACATAGCCTTGTGGTGGAGTTGGGGGAGTTAGTAGGTGGTTGAACCCATTAGTGGGAGGCGAGATTCCCATAAATAATTGGCTGTTTCCCAGTTTGGATTTTTTAAAAATAAAATATCCGCTCCTAGATGCAATCACTCAACACTTCAGGCAGGAAAACAATATTAAATGGCTGGAAAGCAGGGCAAGAGTCATTCATGGATTGTGAGCCCATCAGTTGCCCAAGAGTTCAATTTATTGGCCAAAACAATAAGCAGCTTGGAACTGATTGCTCCTCCCAGTAAAAAAAGTGTGTCCGTGTTTAATTGTTTCCTAAATGTCTGCCAAACTTAAGAACTTGCAAATGTAACTTTTGGGAGGACAGCTGCCAAAATCTCCTGCCCAAACCAATCATGCAAGCATAATTGTGAGTCAGTCCAAAGGGTAGTGTTTTAAAATGTACCCAAGACCTAAAGAAATCTCCATCTATTTGTATTCCAACATTTATAGCCAGCCAGGCACAGGGTATTGGAGAGTTAAGTGTGATAGAGAATCATTGCTGTTTGGAGTTGGGGTTTTTTTTTTTTACATGGTCATTGCACAGGAAAGGGAAGTGCCTGATTTCTAGCCCTCCTGAAAGATGTTTTGGTTGACAAGGATAACAGGAAAGAAGCCATGATGACCCCTAATCCCTGTGAGGTCTGGAACAGGAACAGGGGCACAAGGAAAGCAAACATATTTTGTGTAACGTGAGTTCCTCGGTTTTCCTCTTTCCCTCTTTTGGTACAAATCAGGAAATATGATGTGGACTATACTTTTAAAAATACAAAAGAGGCAACTTTCTCTTGTATTTTTATGTTTTTATTATATCCTGTAGCTTCCCTTGTCCAGTCTGTTCATCAAGATACTCTCCTCCATAACTTAAGCCTACCTCAATGCAAAATATTTTAATAAAGTGACTTATGGTATGAACATTAATAGACCATCTAGCTTCTTTTCTGCTCCTTTTAATTATTGAATTCTTCTGTCATTTTCTCCAGAGTAACATGATATAATTGTTGGAATATTTCAATATTGAACAAGATGGAGTTATTAGGCAGAGTTGACTTGAAGATATATAATGACAATATAACTTCAAATAGCAGACCTAGAATTAGTGGGTTACTTTACTAACTACTTTACTAACAAATTTTTTAACGAGTTACTTTACTAGCTGGTTATTTTTGTAGGATTTTTTTGCAACAACAAGCTAAAACTGAGGTGAGAGTGTTTTGCTTTTTGCTTCATAGGCACATTAGTCTGTCCATGAATCATATTCTATGTACAAAAGCCAAGGAGAGGAGACAGGCTTTTTGAAAACAAAGGAAAAGCTACGGTCCACAGGATAACATAAATGTATACATTTTTGGTACACCAAGTCTACTGAAATATATACATTGCAGGCTCTGGAAATGGTTTACTTCCCTCATCACATAATAGATTGATGAGCCTGCAGGAAACGTCTCTGACTTGTTACTTCCTGTGTATAATTTTTAGAATTTTAAAATCTTTAAGTCAACACATTTGAAAAGAACAATAGAGAGTCACACTGGAAGATTACTATTTGGGGATGGATATGTTTGGTACATGTGATATGCTTAAAGTTATCCAACAAGATTAATCTGTTTAGAGACAACTATGATGATTCAGCACTGGCACAGGGGAACTCAATAAATGAGCAGGGACTAGAGTCAGTTTTAGCTATAGTCACATATGCAATCAAATTGCTTTGGGTTCTGTATTAAAACAGGATATATAAAATGGGAAATACTTGCACCTGGGATGTATGTGAAAAAAAGTATTCTAGTTAATCATCTATCATTTTAAACAATTGTGTGCATTCTTGATTAGGAGCACTTAAAATTACTCTTTGCTAAGTCATTCTCTTTATCCATAGAGCCTGGTATTATCTACTGGGAGCAGCTCTCCAAGTTACTGGCTAAATTCTCCTCAGCTGGATATGCCAAGAAAATCCACATGCAATGAATCTCCACCGCCAGTGAATTATGTTACTCTTCCAACATTGTTAATTTGCTACAAATCTGCCGTAGAACAAATCAAAAGATCTGTCCATATAGGCAAATATTGTCTGCTCAAGATGACGGCAATTAAGACAAACCTCAAGGAATGGCATTTCCCAAACCTAGGGTTCATCTACATTGAATAATTTTGAATCCATTTTCAATGTCACGGCTCAATACTATGGACTCATGGGAGTTGTCATTTGATAAGATACTGTAAAACTATTATGTCCATGATTGCGTAGCCATGGCTGATAATGTGGTGTCAAAGTGCACTAATTCCGCAATGTGGATGCACCCCTTCTGGAAACATAGAACCTTTTCACAGGCAGAGATTGCGTTCTGAGCTATGCACCTTACCACTGTGGTCCTACCCATAACCATTATTTCTAAGAACAGCTGTTTAGCTCTCAAAGGGCCATGTGCCTTTCTGAAGGTAGTCATCTACTTGAATGTTTACTCTAGCTGAAGAGCTCTTCAATCTAAAGCTAGTTTAAACAAAAAGCCATCAGAAACAAAAGCAGGGATTTTAAATTGCCCACCCATAGGTAACACCTGGACAGTAAACTGAATGGCAACATAATCACATTACATTTCCATTTAACATTGCAATAATTCTTTCTAAATTTGCATTAATGCATATAAAATAGCATTCAAATCTGTGTTTTTTTTATTTTCTTTAGTGATGCTTTTTTTCTTTTTAGTGATTAACATAATCTGTAATAAATTTGTATACGCTATACAAATGTAAGGTAAGTTCATAACTTTTGGTGGTTACAAATATTCATAAATGGTTAATATTAATGAGGGAAAAAAGGCTCTGCTGTAAGAAATACCAAGTGCGGTCATTTGTGGATGAAGATGTGCAATTCATGCCAATGGCCAGTGGAGGGAAGTGGATATTTCACAATATAGTGTAAAGCAGTGGTTCCCAACCCTTTTTTTTTTTTTGACCAAAGAGCACTTTGACCAGGGAGCATTCTTCAACATTAGTACCAAAAGGGTTACCAGGGCCGGTTGTTACTACGAGGCCGCTGACGCGGCCGCCTCGGGCGCTGGCCGCTAGGGGCGCTGTCGAGGCGTCGACAGCGACCCGTAGCGCCACCGACGCCTCCGGTGTTGGCGCGGGCCCGCGGGGCTTCAATCCCCGCGCCCACGCCAAACCGCGACAAGCAGCTAGGCCATTTTGCCCTTAGTCAACAAACTAAGGGCAAAAATGGTTTATCTGGCTGTGCGCATGCGCACTGCCAGATAGGCCATTTTTGCCCTTAGTTTGTTGACTAAGGGCAAAATGGCCTAGCTGTGCTGTGCGCACGGGCACAGCGCAGATAGCCCATTTGGCCCTTCCTGGTCGCGGCCGCTGGCTGCCCGGGCGATCGGCGGCCGCGACCAGGAAGTAAGGCCCGAATGGCCTAGCTGTGCTGTGCGCGTGCGCACAGCACAGCTAGGCCATTTTGCCCTTAGTCAACAAACTAAGGGCAAAAATGGCTTATCTGGCTGTGCGCATGCTAGGCCATTCGGGCCTTACTTCCTGGTCGCGGCCAGGGCACGCTGGGCGGGGGGCGGGGCCAACTCTGGCCCCGCCCCCCGCACTATTCGCCCTGGCCCCGCCTCCCACACAGCGTGGGAGGCGGGGCCAGGGCACGCTGGGCGGGGCCAGGGCGTGGGAGGCGGGGCCGGTGGCGGGGGCGCTTTTTAGCACCCCCGCTTAACATTTAAAAATATCTCCGGCCGGCCCTGAGGGTTACATATCAGATTTTGTTCAACCCTAGATTCAGATTGGTTATTTGGGGTGCTGATTCAAAAAACTGCATTGGATAGACCACTTCAGTTCTTGTTTCTAATACCAAGCATATGCCATCCAGTAGTCGCCATCTGCTCTCCCACAGAAAACCATTATTTAATCATCTAGAGCTGATGTGGTCTATCCAATGCAATTTTCTGAATCAGCACACCAAATAACCCCAGAACAGGCCTTAAAATGGAGACACCAAGGTGCCCCCGCTTCCAGGCGCTACATGGAACGGCTCCGCTCAGGGGGAGAGAGGAGGAGGAGAAGCAGCAATCAGGAGGCTTGTTGACACACCTTTCATGGATAGTCAGCCCCTCCTCTCCCAACATCCCCATTGCCTCAGCACTTTGTGAAACCAATCACTCTCGGTGCAACTACGGAGTAACAGTGAGGCTGTGAACCACAGATTGGGAATCACTGGTGTTAAGGGTGGGATAGGAGAAAATATAAACTGAAAAGAGGTTGTCAAATTTTAGATCATTGTTTTGGTATCAAAGTTATTTATTAAATTATTGGGATGCATTTATTTAACAATATACATTTGACCAGGTGTGTACTACAATGTAGCAAGAAATGAAAAGGCTTGAACAGGAAGCTGCGATGGGAAATCAACTCATTAAGAACGTTCCAAGAATGCCTGTGAAGTTTTCAGTCTTTTCTTTTATAACAGAGCTCAGTCTATAAGATTGCCTGATGAACATCTTTGCCAAATTAAAATGATATATTTGTTTTATTGCATCAAAAGCTGACAACAATATGAGGAAATGATTGTGCATTAATAAAGACACTGATAATTTAGCACCCACTTAAGCAGCACTTCACTCTTTCAATAGCCTTGCCATTTTCAGACGAATGGGGCTGACACAAGTCAAAAGTAGCAGCTGGAAATCTCTACTGCCTTCTGTCCTACAAACAGCATCTTCCGGAGTACAGGCTCTCATTGTTTCTAGAACTAATTTTTCATAGCTGTCTCTCTGCATTCTTAAAAAGACAGGTCTGAGAACAAATGCAGCAAATCCTGTGTGTGATTGCAAGAGGGTCTTTAAAGTGACCAGAACAATCAATACAATGCAACAGTGTCAAAATGATACACTATGTGGCATTAAATTATTTTAATGTAGTGCTCCTTGTAATTATTATCACTTAGTGTTAGGAAGCTGCAAGCTGAGATTCACTTGACCAACATAACTGCAGTCATGTAGGTAGCCGTTGTGACAATGGAAGCAGTAAAAAAAAATGTGGACACAGCAATGGCAAAGGAGAGCCAGAGAGGGTGCGTTCCATCCAGAAACAAATTCTCAGGATCTGAAGGATCCTTTCTACAAAATTTCTGGTTTCTAAATGGATCCTCAAAGCTAAATTCTTCTGGAAAGATTGTCTTGATAATGTATTGGGACAGGTGATTTTTTTCAAAGCAGTCTTTTAAGAATGAATTTAATTTGGTGGACCCATCTGGAAACCAGGCACTTGGCAGCCACTTCCTCTCCTCATGGGAGTGACCTTTTCCTTGCCACTGCTGTGGAACTCTGAAAAAGTGCACCACATTGGCATAACAGATTACAGTGTAGCATAGGATCATAATGTAACATAGGATTACAGTGGTTGTCTTCAGTTGCAATGGAATGCATTGCAATTTAATTCAGTTGGTTGGTGACTTTGAGTGCTTCTACACTGTGGAATTGCTACATTTTATACAATTTAAAATGTAATGGAATATGGAGAGTTGTAGTTTTTCAAGATCTTTAGCTTTCTCTACCAAAGAGTACTTTTGCCTCACCAAACTACAACTCCCAGGATTCCATAGCATGAAGCTATGTTGTCAGACTTCATTAATTCTACAGTGTGGGTCCTTCCTTTGATAGAATACATATTTATTGAAAAGGGCACAGTGTAAAGCAGATATTGTTCCAGTAGTGATGTTTGTGTCCTATTGTACATATACTGTGCTTTTTTAAATTCTAAATGTTATTACATTCCAACAATTAACAAAATTTTAGCGATGCATGTCTTATTTCAATATACATAATATACATATACAATATACATATACAAAATGATACAATGATAATATATTGAATTGCTGTTCCAGGGGGGAGGGGGAACGGGGGGGTGGGTGTTACATTCCAAAGGATCGTTTAAAATGTCATTTAAGCATTAGTTACTTTTGGTATTATGTACATATACTGTGCTGAATAAGCAATTTCCTTGCATATAAATGTAGGGGTGTGTGTGTGTGTGTGTGTGTGTGTGTGTGTGTGTGAGAGAGAGAGAGAGAGAGAGAGAGAGAGAGAGAGAGAGAGAGAGAGAGTTGTTGATGTATAAAGTGTTTACAGTTCTTACATCTTTTTCCAGTTGTTACATATTTCCCTGAGTCAAGTGGCAGAGCACCCCAAGTCAACCATGTTATTTTGGTGCCTAGAACAGAAAACCCCACATGATTCCCTCTCTCGTAAGAAAAATATAACAATAATCCAGATAACTGCCAATATGCTAGTATTTTGCAATACCCAGAATATGTTGCCTTAGACAACTGTTGCACTCTGCCTAATGGTAGAGCCAGTACTATGAGAGATCCAGAATAAAACAATTTTCAGTAACTAAGGACCCTTCCAGACAGACCCTATATCCCAGGATCTGATCCCAGGTTTTCTGCTTTAAACTGAGTCCCCACTGCCAGATAATCTGGGATAAACAGAAAACCTGGGATCAGGTCCTGGGAATAGGGCCTGTCTGGAAGGGCCCTAACTGGATGTTCAGATATATTGCCTCATCCACCTCTGGTGACTTGGCATTGAATTTAAGAGCTGCAGTTGTTACATATTGTTGTGTGCCTTTCAAATAATTTCAAACTAAGGTGAAGCTATCACTGTGTTTTCCTATCAGTAATTATTGAGAGTGGGTCTGCCTTTGCCCTCCTCTAGGGCTGAGAGATTATTTTTTTGGCAAATGTCGCCCGGTGGGTTTAAATGGCCAGATTCAAACACTGGTCTCCAGAACCCTAGTTCAATGGTCAAACCACTACACCATGTTATCTCTCTCTTATGTGCACATATAGATGATGAGCCTAGTTGATCAGATTATGATTCATGTCAGAAAAATTAAGTCATTCAGAATTTAGGTCATTAATGTCCAGAATTTTATCTTCTGTTATCAGTGAGCATCCTTGGGACTCTGCTGTCCCAACAATGCCAGATATTGGAGGTGAGGGTGTTTGCTGGGAAGAGACTTAACACGGTAATGTCTGGCAGGATGCCTGTTAGGAAGTGTTAACTGCATTTGCTGTAAGCATTCCCATCACCAGCTCTTTGCCTTTGGATAGCCTTTCCTGTCTCTGGTCAAATTTCACATGCTCTTTATTCTCAGCTTGTTACTGGAGAGGGAGAAAAGAAAGTTGTCTTATTGGAACAACTACTATACATGGGTGTTTGTCTAATAATGTGGGTGAATTTGGCATAGCAGAATTTGGAAGAAGCTTTGTTGCCATAACATAAATATTTGAGATAACCAACCCCCTTTTTTCATTATGAGGAAACCTTTGACAGTTTTATTCTTTTTGTCATCTTTGATTGCAAATACCTTCAGTTCAATGGAAATGGCTGAGCAGGTAAGAAGTTACTTCATTTTTTTATGACAACAGAAAAATCTTACATTAGGACTTCCATATTGCCTTCCTACAAAGAAAGGAGATGGACCTATAGGTGAAGATTTCCTTTCCCTAATATAGTTTCATGCATGTTAAATTGACAGCAGCTCTTCTCAGTCCTTCGGAGTTCTTGCATACTTGCACATAGAGAAGAGGGATCACAACTTTCTTTGGGGTAGCATAGTCTTCAGTTGTGAATAAATATTACTAACACACTAGAACTTTGGAGCATACCTCAGTGAAAACAAAGAGAGTAACTGTTAACTTATCTGTCCAATTAAATATTGGTGCATAAACCTAAAGGAATAGCCCAGCTGTAAGTCAAACTGAAGTAGAAAAATATATGTAACCCATTCTTTAAGAATTGTATACAAAAACAATTGTATGATGTTGTGTTTTAGTCTATTGCTGTTCTGCCATTGTTACTATCATTTTACCATTTAACTGCTGTAAAATGTTAACATTATATATATATGTAAAGGTAAAGGTTTTGCCCTGACATTAAGTTCAACTCTGGGGGTTGGTACTCATCTCCATTTCTAAGCCGAAGAGCCAGCATAGTCCATAGATGCCTCCAAGGTCATGTGGCCAGCACAACTGCATGAAGCGCTGTTACCTTCCTGCTGGAGCAGTACCTATTGATCTACTCACATTTGCATGTTTTTGAACTGCTAGTTTGGCAGAAGCTGGGGCTAAGAGCGGGAGCCAAAAGCTAGGCACTACATCCTCAATTTTTCTCCTTCCCTCCTTTAGGGGAAGAACAGATGTGATGAGGAGACACTTGTGACCACAAAAACCAAATGCAGATCTTGCTCTCTCAATTATGAAATCCAGTGTCCTGAAGGTTACACCAAAATTACCAATAGCTCTGGGGTGAATGACTGCAGGTAATTCTTTTCTTAATTAGATGTTTGTTTTCTACTCTGAAGAAGATGTTTTCCATTCAAATGAGTGGTATTCCCAAAACGTATCTGTAGATTTCAAGTTCCTATGGAAGTTACTTTTTTCTTAAATGGAAGCTGCTCCATTTCTGTCTTTATTGAACACGTATGTTGATAGCTACCAGAATCAGCCCTGCCATTAAGCACAATGAAGGGCACCCCAAGGAACAAAATTTGGATTAATATAGCAACACATTGTTAATTTGGTATTAGTGTATTTTTACTGTAGAGTGGCATGAGAATAGATATTTGTGAAAATTTCTATTGCAGGTGCCAAAATAATGTGCTTGGCATTGAATACTATGTAAATTGGTATGTGAGGTAGCATTTGTTGTTCCACCCCAGGCAGCAAAGTGACTTAGATCAGACCAAATAGGTATCAAAATAGCTGGATCCGTTCCTGAATGTTCTTGCTGTACAGACTTAAAAAATTCTCTCATGCAGTTTCTCTGTGCTTTAGAGAATTCCTTTCACAGGAGGCATGTGGAGCTCTCAGTAATGTATCTTTGTACATAGCTAGAAAACTGGGAGACATATTTTCAGGCTGTAGAATTGAATTGTTGGAGACTAAGGTCCCTTCCAGAAAGGCCCTATATCCCAGGATCTGATCCCAGGTTTTCTGTTTATCCCAGATTATCTGGCAGTGTGGACTCAGGGCCCTTCCATACAGCCATATAACCCAGAATATCAAGGCTGATAATCCACAATATCTGCTTTGAACCATGTTATCTGAAACCACACTGCCATATAATCCAGTTCAATGTGGATTTAATACAGCTGTGTGGAAGGGGCCTCATATATTCCAGTTTAAAGCAGCAAACCTCAGGCAGCAAAGTGTCTTGTGCTAGCCCTTCACACATAGACCTGTGTGTATTTGGAGTTCTTGAAAAAAATGTGTGTAATTAGAATCAACATTCAATAAACAGTGTGCACAGTTCCCCTCACTTTCATTCCTCCATACAGTCATCTCATGATACTTGCACAGACAGCACTAAAGTAAATTTCTAATGAAATCTTCAGAAAGAAACATTTGCTATCATTTCTCAGGGTGCTTATCATATCTAACAGAGGCTGGAACCATGTGGTCTTCTAGACATTGCTAGACTCCAACACCCAACAGCTCAACTAATTTTGCTAATGGTGAAGATGCTGGTAAATGCAATTCAGAAGCATTTGGAAGGCTGACTTCTTCCCACCCTGATTCATCATTCATGTTCATTTACAGAACTTGTTAGAACAGGCATAGGCAAACTTTGGCCCTTCAAGTGTTTTGGACTTCAGCTCCCACAATTCCTAATAGCCTACTGGCTATTAGAATTCTCACCTAGAGAGTTCTAGTTTCTCACCAAACTGCAACCCCGAGTTCCATAGAATGTCTCCATGTGACTTAAAGTGGGATCATAGTGCTATACAGTCAGCCCTCCACATTTGTTGGTTTAACTTCTTGCAGATCTGATTATTCACAGATGTCTAGGAAACTTTAGGCTCTCCAGTGTCTGGAGATTTTAGAGAAAACAACTCTCTAGATCCTCCAGAACATCTCTGCAACCAATGTCCAGTGGAAGCTGAACACAGAGTCACACTAGAGAACCTAGAAATAACTGGAGAAGTGTTCTCTAAAGTAAAAAAAAAAAAGCATTTTAATTCAGTTTTTTCCACTATTACAAGGTTCTGCACCCCTAACCTTATGTGGAGAACTGACTGTAATTGTGTACGGTGAAAAAGGCTATTGTTTACTTTACAGAAGGCTCTTAATGATAATTATTTCATAAGAAGAGGACATGGCTTGTATGCTTGCCCTCCTCACTTGCTTATTATAAATTCTGAATTTGGGGCTTGAATCCCTCAAATAAGAAGAGAACATGTTTAAAGTTTCCATTGTTTCCAGCATCCTGTTCAGGTGTTCATTGAGGATGAAGCATGAGGTAAGAATCAGGCCACTCACACTCACTTTAATGACCCAACCTTTGTATCTTCCCGATAATGTGAAGAACCCAATAATGTTCTTTTGAATGCATGAAAATGATTACTTTAGACAGCCTGCTCAAGATGCAGCTGACAAGCAGGATGAAAATCTAGTGTGGACAGTGATCCTTTCATGAATGAATGTAAAGACATTGACAAGTTTAACAGGCTTTCAATCCTTTTCTTGCAGATATCACCTTGAAATCAGGGATTTCACTCTCACTCTCCCAGGATGTCGACATATATGCGTGAGGGAACTGCTGCAGCCTCAGTGTTGCCGGGGATATTGGGGGCCAGACTGCCTAGGTAAAAGCACCTTGATCGCATGCATTCATGTGACAAAAGACATTGACAACTCTTTCTTTCTTTCTTTCTTTCTTTCTTTCTTTCTTTCTTTCTTTCTTTCTTTCTTTCTTTCAGAAATCTAAATGCATGTTTCTTTAGGTCAGTAATTCCCAAACTCTAGTTCAGTGGTTCTCAACCTGTGGGTCCCCATGTGTTTTGACCTACAACTCCCAGAAATCCCAGCCAGTTTACCAGCTGTTAGGATTTCTGGGAGTTGAAAGTCAAAACATCTGGGGACCCACAGGTTGAGAACCACTGCTCTAGTTCTTCAGGTGCTACAGACCAAGTCCCAGAAGCCTCAGCTGCCATAGCCAATGATTAAGGAGTCTGGGAGCTAAAGTCCAAAACACCTTGTTAACCAAGGTTTGGAAAACACTGCTATAAGTGGCTGTTGTTTTTGTTGTTGCTGTGTTTTCAATCATTTCTGATGTATGTCAATCTTACAAGTTTCTTGGCCAGATTTGTTCAGAGGAAGTTTGCCTTTGCCTTCCTCTGAGGTTGAAGTAAAACTTGCCAAAGGTCTCCAGGGTTGAAGGAGGATTTCATAGTCATATGATATACCAGTGGTTCTCAACTTGTGGGTCCACAGATGTTTTGGCCTTCAACTCCCAGAAATCCTAACAGCGGATAAACTAGCTGGAATTTCTGGGGCTTGTAGGCCAGTGGGGACCCACAGGTTGAGAACCACTGTGATATACAATAGTAATACATGACAATATCCAATAAAGCAAGCTTCTGTTTTTCTAAAATGGTTACATTGTTCACAGCTTTCAAAGAAAACTTTGAAAGGCTCATTTCACACAATTACTTCATAATTGCTTCACATAGTTACATAATGTCATTGAAGTTTTGTTTGTTTTGCCTATGATGGCATTCTATCAGAGACTGAGTCAGAATGTAGTGATTATTGGCTAGCTAGATGAGAAAGAGAACATCTTTACTAGGTGTTATATATGTGTCTATTTGGAACTTAGATTGGAAACAACTTGAAGGCATAAAACAATGTAGTTGAATGAAATTTATGCCCTCGCAATCATACGAAAAGCTTCAGCCTCATTGTGCTGGACTAGAATGTTGTGTTAATTCCCACTGAACTAAAAAGGACTTATATATGAATAGACATGTATTGGATAACGGTCGCAGGAAAGATAATAAACCCTAGAATGTTCTGAAATGTAAAGAACAAGAGGAAGTGCTTTGTTTGCCAAGGTACAACTGTAGAACAATGTGGTAATAATGCAATAATGTGGACTGACAGAGCACTGGCTAATGTAATTTCAAAACAACAACAGGGAAATGGAATGAAACTGTCAGCAGTTTTAAAAGAGCTGCTTATTTTTAATATTTAGTTGGATGATACTGATAATCTATTATCTGTTGCAGTCCAGATTTATGCTTGGTCTGAGGACAAAAAGCCCTTGGTCACCCTTTGAATGAATGAGGGGTGGATAGAGGGGTATGCACTCCCTTTAAATTCTCCTAGATTTGTCAGTATCTTTTGGTATTGTCACCATGTATCCTTCTGGATTATCTGGCTGGTTTGTAATTAACAGGAATTATGTTATGGCAACTTTTATCATCAGCCTTCAAAAGTGGTCCAGGAACACACCTGCTTTGTTCCATTGTCTTTGGCCTGTATGGTATAAATAGAATTTGGGCAATTTATATTTGGATTACTGTGGAGTTGTGGCAGGGAGGAATCTTTATATCCCACCGCTGCCACCAATTTGTGGAGATGTGGGGTAGAGGAGGAATTTTTTTATTAATTATTTTATTATATATTTTATTTTATTATATATTTTATTATATATTTAACTATATCCGCTGCCACCAATTGTGGAGATGTCAGGCAGAGGGGAATTTATCTTCTTTATTCTTCTTATTTACTTTAGATGGTATTGTAACTTAGTTTTGAATATATGTGACAGAGACTTGGATATGGAAGAACAGAAAAATAAGTTTATTTCAGGCACAGAACTTAGTGGTTACAGTAACTTCTTTAAAGGGACTTAGATAATGGTTTCAAAGCTATTAACTGATCACTTTGGATGTAACTGGGACTTCTTCCCCCAGACTCTACAAATAAACTCAAACAAGTCACCCAACTTGCTTAATTTAACACCACCAGAGATCTGAGTTCCCCTGGTTTCCCTAACTTGGAACCAGTGTCTTCCCTGTGACTAAAAATCACAGACTAAACTGTTTTTTAAAACATTCCCTCTTTTTCCTCCAAATGGCGGTTGGCTCTGCCCTCGTTGCTATGGTAACCTGCCTCAGAATGCTGAGCTGGTTACCATCCCCCTCGCACTGGTAACTAATACTTACCCTTTTAAACATAGCCAAACATGACTTTTAAAACGAAATTAAACATGACATCTATAAATCAAAATAAAAACACACTTCTTTACAATTACAAATCCCCAAATCCTCAGAAGACAAGCTCTTAAAAATTAGGAACATATCAGAGACCACAAGGCCTATTTAGTCCACCCTACTGCCATGCCACAAAACACATTATTTTATACCTATATGAAACCTTGTACATGCACAGGCTACAATGCTACATACCACATGTTCAGTCTTACATATTTTTACAGCTATTAATTCCAGGGAAGCTGTGAAATGTTTCTCAGTGGCTTTTTTACATGGAGAAGGTCCCAGATAGACAACGATATCTACTACTAAGCTAGATCAGAATAAGATAATGTGCTGTCATCCTATATGAATTGCTCAGGTGTTCAGATGCAGTTTTCAATGGGCTGGCATGAACAAGTGGAAACTTGTTCCAGAAAAGATAAAAATTCTCTGAAGACATTTGTTCCTCTAAATAAATACTTAAGTTTTTCAGCACCTTGGATAATCCCTTTAAAGTATAGACTAAACTCTGGAACAGATTTTCCATTCCACTGCAGCTTTGGTCATGGTAAGGCACGCTTCTGTCAGATATAATTGGGATCTGCATCCAGGAGCTAAAGAGTAGCATTTACTGTTGAAATTATCAATTTTTTCAACAAAGTTCCGTTGTGGTTTCATCATGTAAACAGTAATTTGCCCGTTCCAGTTTAGACTTGGAGGGTAAATACCTATTTCATTCTTGTTTTGTTTGTGTGTGTTTTTGGTTTTTTTTTATGGAGGAGGGGTTGCACAACTGGTTTGAAAGTGAGTGGGGGACCCTTCCAGGCTAGTGTTTTATTATAAAGGTATCTGGAAAATTACACTTTATAGATTCACACATGCAGAGCACCTATTTAAGTAGTTTCAGCAGCAGCTCACTAGTCTGCTACACAACTCATTGTGATTTTGTTGATTATTCATTTTTAGAATGCCCAGGTGGAGCAGTTTCACCATGTAATAACAAAGGACGTTGCTTCTATGGTGTTTTTGGGAATGGAACCTGCACCTGCCAGGTATGCATTTGTATATTTAATGTGATCATTATCATCATCACCGTCAATTGAATAATATCAGAAATATTAAAGTTATCAGAGTTGTAGAAAGCACAGAAAGAAAAAATAATGCCTACTGTGAATATAGAATCACCCCATAAGAGATCTGAATTCTTATTGAGATTCAATGAATTTTAGCCCATAGCCAGCTTGTTCAAGATTGCAGCTTAATAGTGCTTTTCTTCTTAGCTTTTATCCCTTCACAAGCAAACTTGTTTTTACTTTACAGAAAGGATTTGCTGGGACTGCCTGTGAAAAATGTGCAGAAGACAATCATTTTGGACCAGATTGTATTTCAGGTGTGTCTGTTTGGGATTTCAAGAATGATATGAAACAAATTCCAAATTAAAATCAAGGTATCTGTGTGGTATTACTTGCAACAAGAAATACAACTGTTCATCCAGATCCTTCCAAACTAATGCGCAGCTACAACTATTTTTTCATGTCAAGAGTGACTTGAGAAACTGCAAGTTACTTCTGGTGTGACTATTCAAAGAGAATGGTTTTTGTTCATGAGTGAACATTGGTTTATGTTTACCCAGAAGATGAGTAGAAGATAGTTCAGATGCTACTCATGATCAGTGGAGCTTATTGATTCCCAATAATGTAACTATAGTAAGTTTAAGTGTAATTAGGTGAGGCCTTCACATTATGATGTTATTGGGTTTTTAGATATCTTGTTAAAAAATCAGTTGATGCCTTTGATCAGTTATTTGTACTCCTCTGCTAACCAATTTTAGAGCTTTGACCATTGATCACTGTAATAACTCACACATAGATTTTAAGCTATTCAGGGTGCTTCCATACCAGGCTTGTGGGATCCAAACAACAGGTAGTCAATTCCGTCTCCTGAACATCCATTTTGTTAGACTTTGGAGTTCCTATCCCTTTCACAAGCCTACAGACCATGGACAATCATGAAATTATCACATTGGAAGATATTCCAAGTATTATCTGACCTCTCCCTTTTCATGCAGAAAACATACAGCTAAGGCATCTCAAACAGATATTCATCCAACTTTTATTTCTAAACTAACAAGAGCAGAAAACAAGCCAATTCCATTTTCCACATAATTATCATGAATGCTATAATTATATATATTATTTACAAATAATTATTTTGCTGGCATGTTATCTATGGTAATACGGTTGTGACAGTTCTCCAAACTTTTTATGAGAGCCCTTCCATTTATTTAGCAGCTAACAATTTAACCATAAAATTCTGGTGCCCAAAATTTTGTATGCAATATGTGTAATGTTCTGTTGAGCTATTCTCTGTATAAACCATACAGAAGGCTCTGCAACATTTAATCAACCACACTCCACTATGTACCAGACTTCTTTCTGATTTTTGGATACAAGTATGTTTCCTGTAGATAATTTATGATCTAAGTATAGAGTAAAACTGCAGGAGTCAGGATATAGGTTAGTAGGTGCTACTTGACATGCTGAGAAAGTATTGAAGACATTTCCTACAGATATTTCCTATGCAATACAGCTGATCTTTGTGTCAACTATTTCTAAGCAGAATATATGCATATGGAAACTCTTGTGTGCCAGGGGACAAGATGTTCCATTTTGTAATGAGGGTCAAAGCAAACCTCGGCCAACTGGGCAAGGACAATCAATTTGATTGTATCTATTCAGCTTTAAATACAACCTGTCTCTAAAAGCTGAATAGAATAATCATTTTTAGCAGTAAGTATGTAAGCATTGTGTAACACATCGCTATGGTTAATAGGTGTGAGGTGTTAAGCAATAAACAGCTAAGCATAAAACATTCAGGATGTGGGTTTTTTCCTGGCAATTCTAACTGCATTTTGTTTTCATGAGACTAGGAAATTCTTGGGTACATTGTCACAACAATTATAACAATAGGGTAACAGCTGTACCTTTAACTACTCTTGTTCTATGAGGGGCTTTCTCAACAAACTTGTGTACTGTAAGCAATCATAGCCAGGGTAAGGATGAAACAGCCATATATTGCAATGATATGAACTGGCATGTATCATTTATTACCTTAAGACTTGATTCTTACCCTAGTATGCAACTGTGTTCATGGAATATGCAACAGTGGAATAACTGGAGATGGGAAATGTTCGTGCTTTTCTGGATACAAAGGTTCTAGATGTGATCAAGGTAAGTAAAATGTTTATGTTTCTAGATTTCTGGATATATACAATAGCTGGAGTTTCCCAGGTTAACAATCTTCATATGTAGGCAAAAGGTACATTTTTTTTAAAAAAATGAAAAATTAGTTATAGGTGGCAGCACGTTGTTGGCTAGGAGCATTAGGTACAGCTCAAAACTATCAAAATGAAACAAATCACTTTGATACAAGGCTTTGCATTTTATAGCAAAAGAATGCATATTCTCAACACATAAAATCTGTTCAGGTGGATTTGGTATCTTTGGAAACAAGCTCCAGAATGTTGATGGATGGCAATGGTTGTGTCAAGATAGGGTTGCCACATTCAACTTTCTCAAACCCAACCAGAGTCCTGCTTCTGACTGTCACAGCCTCACTCACTAGTGGGAGGGAGTTGGGAAGCCATGCTCTTTGTGCCTCAGTCGGCAGCTGAACAGACCTCCTTCAACTGATCTGGCTATTGGCTGTTAAGGTGGGCTGAGGGAATGTATGTAACAGCAATGGTAGTATGTGAAATGAAGGCATGTGGGGGGGGGGGGGGGAGAAGAACTGTAGTAAGCGAAATGTAGGCATGTTATTGGGAAAGAAGAAATATCACACAGGGATTCTCATTACATGAAATAGCTACAGTCGGTCTTAGTCAAAAGGCCAAGAAACAAAGAAATACCACTGACTTCTGTTCCACTTCCTTGTGTGTTTTTTAGCCTGACATTTCAGAGATTAACACCTTCCTCTGATAGAAGTCTTAGGATGTGTGACTTCCTTCCTAATGTCATGCCCTTTGCCAGTATCAAAGATCTCCTCTCCTCTTCCCTCTCCCACTTGTCTAGAATTTGTGCATGTGGTCAGATACGCTCCCTTATTTATCATTGTTATGGTTGACAATTGGGGAAATGTTTGTCATTTGTTTTTGTTTTTTTCAGTTGTTAGTGTGGTAATCCATGTTTGCAAATAACCTTTATCCTAGCCACCCCTGAATGCCAGGAATTGCAGTGTCCAGAAAACTCCCAGTGCTCCATATTCAGTGGCAATAGAAGCCAACTGGAGTGCAGATGTGTCCCCAATTATGATTGGAATGGTAGACAATGTCAACGTAAGTAACTAAACGGATCATTTTAATTTAATTCGGGGGGGGGGGGGGGTATTCTGACAAAGACCAAACCTGCACATGCATTATGTGTTTGCATTGTTTGATACTGTTCTTATTTTAACTGCCTTGCTTTAAGTTGTTAAATTGCTCAATATGTTTTCCACCTGATTATTTTACTGGTTTATTCTGTTTAAAATTGTTAAACAGATTTTGTTTTAAGATCCTATGATATGGGGTGGGATATAACTCATAGGATCATAGAGTTGGAAAAGACTACAAGGGCCACCCAATCCCTTTATAAAGGGGCAGCAATTTTAATTTTAGTACATCTGAGACATTGTTTTGTGCACACAAGAATGGGCAAGTCAGAGTATTTAAATATTTTTATAATATTTTCAAAATCTACAAATATGGATATATTTGTGATAGGAACAGTGTTTGCTGCTGTTAGCTGCTATCTAATCAAATTTGACTTGGAGCAATCCTGTGATCCCTATATTAGTAACCCTGCTCAGATCCTGAAGACTCAGGCCCTCCTTGATTGAAAATTCCAGCTTGATTTGTTCTATGACTCATTTGTCTTTTTTGCAGTCCTTGATATCCATTAAACTCTTCTCCAGCACCAGATTTCAAATGAATTGATTTTCTTTTTATCAGCTTTTTTCAATGTCCAGCTTTCACAGTTATACATAGAAATTGGAAATACGATTGTGTGGGGAATCCTAAATTTAGTTTGCCAGTGCATTCCTCTGAGGTTGAGAAATTATAACTTGCCTTCTGTAATTTGCAATGTCAGTTGTATGTTCAAGGAGGGGAGGGGGATAAAACAATGCAACAACAACAACAAAAAGATAAATTATAGCTTGCTGGTTGATTTCCATGGCCAAGTGGAGATTCAAACACTGGTCTTCCAGGTGTACCTACTGAATTTATTGGTGCATATAGGCAATAATTTTGTTTTCAAATTGTTTATGAAGAGTTTATCAAAATCCACAATTCATTAAGGATATTGACGAGCTAGAAGTTGTCCAGAGGAGAATGATCAAAATTATAAAAGACTTGGAAATAATACCCTGTGAGGGGTAGCTTGGGTGACTGCATACATTTAGCCTAAAGAAGAGAAGGTTAACAGATGACATGATGACTATGTTTAAATGTTCAGATTATATTTGAAAGCATGTCATGTTGAAGCTTGTTTCCTGCTGCTCCAGAAACTAAGGCACAGAGTAATGGATTCAAATTACAGGAAAAAGATATTCCACTCATTAGGAGGAACTTCCTGACAGTTGGATATGCTGCATCAAAGTGTGATGGGGTTTCTTTATTTGGAGGTTTTTGAAAAGATGACCATCTGTTGGGAGTGTTTTGATTGTGTGTACTGCATGACAGAATGGGATTGGACTGGATGGCTTTTGGGGTCTCTTCCCAGTCTATGATTCCATGAACAGTCCTCTCGCAGTGGCTGTTGTGAACTCCTTTTTGGTCACATCTCTTGGAACTACTTATAACAGCAATTGTCAGTATCATTCAATGAAGAGGCAAAGACAGTCTTATCACTTAATACTCCCCTTTAATTTCTTTTTTCAATAATAATTTTTTAAGGGTAAAATATGATTTCTTTTACATAAAAAGTGGGGGAATATTCTAGGTATAGGAAAGTGGGAAATATCACTTGGAAAAACGATCTAAGTGGCATGCCTTTGTTTCATGCGAAAAAATGAAATCAAGAATTGTTTGCCTGTTTTATTCGTTGTGATGCTTATGTGGTTTACCCATCTTATCCCCACCCAGCCATCAATCCATGCTCAAAACCAGTTTGTGATCCTCATGCTGATTGCTTCTACCTGGGGCCCAATAGTCATAAATGCATATGCCAATATGGTTACAAAGGAGATGGCCAAGTTTGTATGCCCATAGATCCTTGCCAAACAAACTTTGGGAATTGCCCTACAGAATCTACAGTCTGTAAATACAATGGACCTGGAAAGGTATGTGAAGCAAATGTTTTGTACACTGGAAGGACATGTGCATAGACGCACCAAATTACTGCTCCTCCAGTCAAATAGCAGGGTCCGGCTGGTTCTACACTGCCATATAATCCAGTTTCTGAATCCAGATTTTCTGATTTGAACTGAATTATATGAGTCTACACTGCCATATAATACAGTTCAAAGCAAATAATCTGAATTCAGAAACTGGATTATATGGCAGTGTAAATGGGACTATGTTGCATTGGTACTTTATAATAGAAATAATCTTACATATTTATTGCTTCCTGGTATACTATTCTTATTGTTGCTGCTGCTGTGTGCCTTCAAATTGCTCTGACTTTTGATTACCCTAAATTGAACATCTCATGGCTTTATCACCGCTAGATATCTTCAGCAGGAATTTGCCTTTGCCTTCTTTTGAAGTCACTCAGGAGGTTTCAGTGGCAGAGCAGGGTTTTGAACTCTGGTTTCCAGAGTTGTAATTCAGTGCTCAAACCACTAAACCAGGGGTCCCCATGCTAAGGCCCATGGGCTGGATGCAGCCCTCCAAGATCATTTACCTGGCCCCCGCCCTCAGTTTTAGACTCAGGCTTGCCCAAATTCTGAAATAACTTGAAGGCACACAACAACAACAACAACAACAACAATGCTAATTAACTTGACTATCTCATTGGCCAGAAGCAGGCCCACACTTCCCATTGAAATTCTGATAGGTTTATGTTTGTTAAAATTGTTTTTATTTTTAAATATTGTATTGTTCTTTCATTGTTGTTGTTTTTTTTTTGCACTATAAATAAGACATGTGCAGTGCGCATCAGAGCTGTTTTTTTGTTTTGTTTTGTTTTTTGTTTTTTCAAATGGTAATTCGGCCCCTCAGTAGTTTAAGGATTGTGGACTGGCCCTCTGCTTAAAAAGTTTTTACACCATGCTGGCTCATCCTGATATACTAGGTTTCTGTTTTCAGGGCATTTTTGAGTCAAAGCAGTTTTCCTTTTAAAAAGTTATTTCTTTCTTCCTTTTCTTCCCAATGTAAGTCTCACTGTGAATGCAAAGAACATTTTGGAAAGTTTTCACCTGGACTAGGATGTAGTATGATGGACATCTGTGCAACTAACAACCCTTGCCATAAATCTGCTGAATGCACCATGGCTGCACCAGGACAAACTCTGTAAGTCATTTATCTTCTTGAATCTGTGTGGGAGGTATGTGCTCTTCATTCATTAGGTTGTTTATAACTGTAGAAATGTCCCAAAAGTTGAGCCTGCATGAAAACATAATGTTTATCTGGTTGCTTTCTCCAAGCATAGAGCCCAAAGCAGTGATAGCAATTCTATATAAATTGAATAGAAAAATGGGAACATTGCATTTAAACTGACCCACTACTTGTTGATATTGTTTTACATTGTGTTGCAGTAATTTCTGCTATTTGCAATTGCCAGGTTCTACTTTCAATGAGTTTCTGCAGTGTTTTCTCATTCTGCGTGTTATTTTTTTTAATCTGCTGGTTTATGACTGAAATATACTGGACCAAGTAAGAGTGCTTAAGTGACAGGAAGAGTTGCACCTGCCAAATGTTTTCTTAATATATGTTATTGTGTCATTCCTGGGGACTGGACTGCGGCCTGGAAAATGTTGAAGAAAGTGAACTCTGTTGTTTAGCCATGACAACTAGAGCTGCCAAAACATAGCACAATAATTCTGGCTTGGAAAAAGAATGGCATACAGTGTATAGCTGGAAACAAGATTCTCCACTACTATTTTGAGCTATCATTACAATGCTAACAGAGACAACTCAAATGAAAGAAATATGTGGGACATAGGAATTAAATACCCTCCCTTTATTACTTAAATGTATTATGTGACAATAGCTTTATTCAAGTAATTAACAAATACATATTTAATTAATAACTTATTAAATATTTGCAGAATTAACAAAGTCAATATAGAATCATAGAATCATGGAATCATAGAGTTGGACGAGACCATCCAGTCAGGGGGCTGGACTGGATGGCGGGCCATCCAGTCCAAGCCCCTGCCAAGAAGCAGGAATATTGCATTCAAAGCATCCCTGTCAGATGGCCATCCAGCCTCTGGTTAAAAGCCTCCAAGGAAGGAGCCTCCACCACACTCCGGGGCAGAGAGTTCCACGGCTGAACAGCTCTCAGTTAGGAAGTTCTTCCTAAAGTTCAGGTGGAATATAATGTATCCAGGTTCTGTTGAAATAAATACATTTACTCTAAAGAAATGTATTTTCGGTAATTGGTCTATAGTTGCATGCCAAAAACAACAGAATCATAAAATAATAGAGTTGGAAGAGACCACAAAGACCATCCAGTCTAACCCTCTGCTATGCAGGAAAACAGAAAGCATTCTCAACAGAGGGCCATATTGGTCAAGAACTAAAGATCCACTTGTTTAAGCTGTGATTTGAGCCCCGACAAAAACTTATTTGAAATTGAAGAGAGTAGCAACAGCAACTTGATTAAGTCTTAATAAAAAAATATTCCTCATAAATCTCTCTCAAAATGATATAAAATAGCTCTTTGTGCAATAAGGCTTATAAATAATAGACATTTGTATGAGACATTTGACATAGTTGACTGACATCAAAATTATCATTATTATATAAGTTTGTATCTTATTCAGATAAACACACAACACAAAAATACTTGTGTATTTCTTCATAGATGTACCTGCCAAAAGGGCTATGTGGGTGATGGTTTTATATGCTATGGAAATATCATGGATCAAATTAGAGACGTGGATGCCAAACCAGGAGGACAGTGGCAAGGAAAACTGATATCTGCTATAGAACTCTTTGGTATGTAGATAATATGCTCAGCTCACACAAAACAGCTAGATGAGTAAAATATATTGCAGCTGACTGAAACTTAGCAGTTTAGAAATACTTGGCTCCTACAATCTCATTCTAGACCATCTTTAATTGTTATAATATTAGTTCTACATCCAGACTTTCTTCATAGCCAAAAGAAGTATTTTTTACCAGCTGAGGCTTTCAAACAGCCTTCAATGGTAGTTCGATGTGGAACACATTACAGCGATGGGGGCTGTTGGTGGGACAATAAATTTGACCACTGCATTTTAATATAAACCTTACAAGAATTGTCCAGTGTCCTAAATCCTATCCCCAAACTAGATTCAGCACATTGGTTGGTTCTTTTATGATTCAAACTAAAACCTAGAGCAATCACTGTTCCACTGATACACTAGGCTTTAGCTGCCACTGAATATACTAGACTTGAGGAAAGACCAAATCTGGATATGAATTATGTAAAGTCGTACTACAAAAGATTGGTGCAGTGAATTTACACCAGTGGAGTGTTGGACTTGTGAATTTATTTATTTATTTACAGTATTTATATTCCCCCTTCTCGCCCCGAAAGGGACTCTGGGTGGATCACAGAACATACATATGCAGCAAGCATTCAATGCCATTTTATATACAGACAAGACAGACAATTATACATAGATAGATGTATACAGGCTTTCCCCATCTCCGACATCTGGGAGGCTTGTTCTTTGTTCCAGCCATGGGGGGGGGGGGGGTGCTGTTGTTCCAGCAAGCTTTGTTCATAAACTTCCTCCTTGATCTAATTGCTGGCATTTTCTGGCATTTCTGGGTGCCTTTAAAATACTGTCTCGCTTTTAAGCGGTACCTATTTATCTACTTACATTTTGCTTTTGAACCACTAGGTAGGCAGACGCTGGTCTAAAGGCCAGGAGCTCACCCTGACCCAGACTTTGAACTGTCAACCTCTTGGCTTGACCTGCTGTACTAAAGCCCAGCCCCTCTAGTTCATATATCTTTGTATGTAAATAGAAATATTACACAGTGCCAGTAAACTGCCAGTATTGACCTTTCAAAGGAAGCCTAAGGACACCTTAAACCCCTGATTAAAATTCTCATTACCCATAGAACTGGCTATTTTAAAAACTCATGTTGCTAATGAATGAGCAGTTTTCAAAGAATAAAAGTGATGCTATTTAAAAGAAAGACTGGCAAAATGCGATCTTCCAGATGTTGTCAAATTTTAAGTCCCATCAGTCTTAGCTTGGCTGTAGATAGTAACAAATAGCATTTGGGGAACTTCACTTTGTGCATGCTTTGAAGCCTTGCATGTATCCCCTTTCAGCAACCATTTAGGTTATATCATTGTAATGCATTTGTTAATACATTTTATTTTATACATTATTTTATACACTCTTCTACAGTATTCCTATTTATCTTTTGAGCCTTTCTTTCTTTCCTTCCAAGAAAATGCATATGAATGGCCACTGACTAGTTTGGGACCCTTCACTGTTCTTGTTCCAACAAATAAGGGATTTGAAGGAATTAATGTAAGTGCAATGTTCAGAAATGGTGTGACATTATAAAGCATTTATTCTTTTTGCTTAATGAAAAAAAAATCCCAAAACACTAAAGAGATATTATTCTCCAAACAGAAGAGGAAATCGTTCCCCAAAGTGCATCTCTTATTTTAGAATTTCATGTTTTGTTCAATATTAAACTCAATAAAATTGACTGCAATGACAACTTGAACTAAATTCTTATACAATTACAAAAACAATGAAATTCTAAAAATACATTTATCTTGGGGGGAAAGTAAGCTTTCATCCTTTCTTTTGGATATCACGTTTCTTCCCTTTTTGATGGTTTTGTTAGAAAACTCTTGTTTCTGTGTAACTTGAAGTCATTTCTGACATATGGCATTCCTAAAGCAAATCTATCATGGGGTTTTCTTGGGAAGATATTTTAAGAAGGGGGTTATCTTTGCCTTCCCTGAAGCTGAGAGAGCATGATGTGCTAAAGGCCCTCCTCTGACTTTTCATTACCAAGCAGGATTTTGAACCCTGGTCTCCAGATTTATAGTCTGGAGACTATAGCCCACTACATTATTGGAGTTTCTGGGCTGTATAGCCATGTTCTAACAGCATTTTCTCTTGATGTTTCGCCTGCATCTCTGCTGGCTGGCATCTTCAGAGGTGGTAAAGCAAGTGGTATATATATACCTGTGGAATGTCCAGGATGGAAGAAAGAACCAATGTCTGTTAACTAAGTGTTAATATCCACTACATTATGCTGCAAAACTGACATAGCATAGTATTTAGAGCTTTATGCATACACAAAAATGAAAGACATTCTTTGCATGGTATCAGTTTCGTGGAGCTTTAATTGACTCGGTGTGAGCCAGCTGGGCATCTGCTATGACACAACACATGAACAGAGAGCTTAATGGCAAGAGCCCCTTGTGCCTGTCTTCTCCATGGTTACCTGTAGTGTAATGAGGTCAAGGCTCACAGCATCAGAAATCTGGGAATTTTTTTAAAGCAGGACAATGGTGTGATTTGGCACCCTGCACAGGCTTCCCTATGGAGAAAATTGATTTTCCTGATTATAATGTTATTCTGAGCTACCCCTTTTATTATGGGTATATTGGGTGGTTTGATCTCCAGTGTCATTTAAGACACATTAGCTTTATAAAAGATGCATCCTACAATTTTTGGACTCTCCTTGGAAGTGTGGTTGTGGAAAAGTGTATCGTATAACTCATTGCAAATACCTGAAACCATGGAGGATCGTGAACTATATTTTGACTGTACTTGGGCCAGAAACATACAATAAATTCACACTGTGAGAGGCCCACAAACACTTGCAGCAATGCAGCACTGAGTTTTCATGGCAAAGGTTTTTTTCAGATAATGTTTGCCATTGTTTTCCTCTGAGGCTGAAAGTCACATATTGTATCTCCATAGCTGAATAGGCATTAGATCCCTGGTGCCCCAGACTCAAGCCATTGCAATACCATGACTCTTACAAAGCTTTATAATTCTCATTAAACCATACATGGCTCTTTTAAAACCATTAAAATGTGATAGTAATGAGAAGGAAGTGACAACAGAACAGATGGCTCAGTGGTAGTGAGAAGGCACACACCAGGATGTCTTCCGACATCTGAAATCACAACTGCTCGGATAGTACCCTCTTCCTATCCCTTCAAAATCACAACCTGTCCATGGCAATCTGCCACACACACACTTTACTTTTCAATAGTCCATTTCATATTAACTTGAAAAATGTCAATTATTTGAAGCCTGATGAAACTTGTTATTCTGCATACTTATGCTTCTGACATTTCAGGTTAAGGATCTTCTTTCTAACAAAGAGCGTGCCCAGTATTTTTTGAAACTCCATATTTTTGCTGGACAGTTAGAGTTGAATAGTCTGAATAATGCAAGTATGGTTTATACACTGACTGGCAAGCCGGCAGATATATTAAACAATGAAAAGGTATGGTATATTTTTGATACAACACTATTATCATGGACAGATGTTAATATTTGGTTTCTATTTATTTCTAGGGATTGTTTTATTGGTGTGTTGCTATTGTCTTTAAATATGTACTTAAGCTATTTATTGCAGCGTGGCTATGTTGTCAGCTGCTTTGTAGATATGGTTTCTTGCTGTGTGCTTCCACTCATTTCTGATTTACAATAATTCCAAGGTAAACCTATCATGGGGTTTTCTTGGCAAGATTTCTTCAGAGTCTTTGCCTGTGAGTAGTAAAAGCAAAAAATGGAGAATGCATTTCAGCCTGTGCTCTTACCTTCATTTCAGGCAGGTTTTGATGGCAAGTGAGGTCTAAATGTTAAATATCTTCACTTTATATAACATTTTTGTTAAAAAGACAAACATACATTATTGTATAACATTTTCCATATTCTTTCTCTGGGTTGTTTTAGGACAATGTGTTAAGAATTAGAATACACGGAGGTAAGGAGAAAGGAAAGATCTTACAAGGAGATATTGTTGCCTCTAATGGAATTATCCACATTATCGACAAAGCTCTGGACAATGTGGAACCCACTATCACAAGTGACAAAGGGGTGAGGACTTGCATGGTCAGTTGTAGAGCCCCTCCCTTTTTTCCTGTCATTTCACAAACAAGTGAAAACTTGGCTTTGGGAGCAAGCATTTGTCCCAGCATTATTATCTGTGCAATATACAGTAGAGTCTCACTTATCCAACATAAACGGGCCAGCAGATTGTTGGATAAGCGAATATGTTGGATAATAAGGAGGCATTAAGCCTATTAAACATCAAATTAGGTTATGATTTTACAAATGAAGCACCAAAACCATCATGTTAGACAACAAATTTGGCAGAAAAAGTAGTTCAATACGCAGTAATGCTATGTAGTAATTACTGTATTTATGAATTTAGCACCAAAATATCACGATATATTGAAAACATTGACTACAAAAATGCGTTGGATAATCCTGAACGTTGGATAAGCGAGTGTTGGATAAGTGAGACTCTACTGTAGTTGGAATTGGCTTTGGATTGATAAATATGGCTATCTCATTATCTGACTGCGGATCTATACACATTAGTTGTCTAATGTTTACATATGATGTTTTAATGTTGTTTTAAATTTTTATTTGATTGCTTTTCATTGTTGTTGTTCGGGCATGGAATAATGCCACTCATGTAAGCCGCTCTGAGTCCCTTTCAGGGTGAGAGGGGTAGAATATAAATGTCACAAATAGTTTTAAATTCCCGTTTTGAATGAGTTCAAATGTCCATTGTACAGATGTTTACTGCAGTAAGGGGATAATATTAGTATTTATAGAACACTGTATAGTGTAAATAGCAGTCAAGGGGCAGGGCTGGAGAATTCGAATACTACTTTTCATCAAGGCATTCATTGCATTTTAGCTCAGTATTGTCAATAATTACTCACCTACTTGGAGAACACAGGATTAAACTTAAGATATTTTATATGCGAAGCATGAGTACAAATATGTGCAAATCCTCAGTTATTGCCACTTCTTTTAATGCTCAAAGTAACAAATATGTTTGTTTTCTTTTAAGAGATCGATAATGACAGTGCTTCAAGACACACCAAGATACAGCAGATTTAGATCCATTCTAGAGGTGAGGATTAAACATAAAATTAAATGTACAAGTAAAGTTTTTTAATAGACGCACTTTCACAACTGTGTTTTCCCTTCTTGCTTATTTTAGAACTCTCTGGTGGGACCGATGTTAGATATATATCCTGGGCCTAACACAATTTTCATTCCTACCAATGATGCTTTGGAGAACTTGAGGGATAAAGCTCTGGACTACCTCTTGTCAAGTAAGGTATAAATCTTTCAACAATGGGAAATAACATGCAAACTATCAACTAAAGATGGAGAAAATGCATAAGCAGCTATTCAGAGTAACCCATTATGTAACTGCTATTTCCCTGTCTACATATCAGAATTAGTTTCTTCCAAAATATTACTGTGCAGGCAAATAGTTTTCCTTCCAGTTGATCCCACTACCTGTAATGTGTTGTTCTAACAAAAGAAGTTCCACCTAATTCTCCCTCACTGATTATTCCTATTCAAAGCTGTGTTAAAATAATGTAGCATATTCCGTGTTGCTGGCCAAGATAGCTAGATGGAGATGATGACAATGACAACAATCATTATAGTAGCAGACACCACTGCAAGAAGATCTGTAACAGTATTGTAACACATATGTTTTCATAGCTTTGTTGAAATGACATTTCTGTGTGAGTGACTCATAACAAGACATTTTATATTATTCCTATACAGATAAAAGAGGTGCCTTCTTTATTTATACAGGGTTCCCGAAAGCTTCGTGAACTAGTTCAATATCACATTGTTTCTCACACCCAGGTTAGTGCAATATTTAGTATGCTATTACAATCACAGAATATATCTACAGAACCTGTTTCCTAAAATAGGAAGAACTGGTACACTCAAGATTAGTTTTCCTTATTTCCTGTAATGTTTGGCTTCCTTCTGATGAATGCTATCATAGTGTTTTGCATTGCAAACAAGTATTATGGGCAAATAATTGGATGTATTCGTGCTAATGGTAGCTTGGACAGAGCTTTTAGCTGATCTTGAAAAGGATTAATTTCTGAACGTTCTCTTGGACTCTGGTACTAAATAGAGAAGCTAAGCAGGCGAGAAAGAAACTAAACTAGAACATATGCATCTAGGCTAGATTGATATTATGCAAAAGTAGGTATTATGGCGGCATTTCCATTTTTTTCATCGTTGCCTAAACTGTCTCTCATGGGAGTTTCAGTCCAATAACATATCAAGGACCATTAGTGTCTCTCCCAGTTGTAATGCACTCTACTTTTAAGGTTGTCTCAGAAATTTATCTAGTACAACGGCAACTGGTGCTAAGCCACCGATGCCTCCAAGCCTCCAAGACTGTTTTAGCAGCTCTACAGATTCATTGATACTTTTCTTGGCAAAAGAAACAAATAAATTGCCTCTTCTGGAAGCCTCCGCCAATTCACCCTGTAAATAGGTTGCAAGGGTTGCAAGTCCCCTCTTCACTGTTCAACTCAGAAAGATCAATTTTCAAAACTAGTAATGAACTTGTGATCCTTACAGGAAATGATTGTTTTACATGTTTGCCGGTTAATCCAACTCTAGATTTTAATCCAAACATTTAAGGAGTTATCCAAAGTGCTCAGCCATAGCTGCAAAAGAGTTTGAGCAACTTGGATAGCGTAACTGTCCACTGACAAGGGACCCACAAGCCATCACTATTCTTCCTGGATTGTGATGTTCATTGTTTAAATTTAGTTGCACACTGCTTTATGTGAGTTTATCCTTAAAGGTGGCTTCAATAAATAAATTCCTAGCTGTTTCAATTGAGCATTTTTGTTGTTGCTGTCAGTTTGGATTTGTTTTGCCTTCATAATAGAGGAGTAGGAAACATGTGCAATTCTTATAGTAATTTACTCTTAGATTAAATAATATTTAATAACACATAATTTAATAATATTTTTTCTTCTTACAGCTGGAGGTTGCCAGTCTTATCTCCATAAGGCGCATTGAAACTATGGCTCAACAATTCATCTATTATAACATCACTGACAGTGTATGTCCAAGAAAACAAATTCATATTTCAGGGACACTAATGTACTGGACTGGAGATACTATGTTATTATCCTTAGTTTGCCATCTTCCATCTGGTCTCTCTTATTTATGGAACTTTTTGTATATCCGATACATTCCTTGTTTTTTAAGAAAAGTGAGATGTTATGAAAAGTGGAAATGAACAATGACACTGGAAATAAATACAAAAGTAGGAACAGGTTCCTGTACAATTAAAATAATAGGTCATTTCAAAAAATCCTCATCCTCTTCTTCTCTCTGTTGCCTTCCAGGGACAAATCCTGGTGAATGGTGTACCAATAGAAGAAACAGATATCACTGCAAAAAATGGGAAAATTTACACACTTTCTGGTGTTCTTATACCTCCATCTATAATCCCAATTCTGCCACAGAGATGTGATGAAGAGAAAACCAAGATTGAGATGGTAAGGGCCTTTTAGAATCATATTGATAAATGCAATGCCCTCTGTAAATGCCCTCTGAGTATCCCCAGGGCATGTACAGGGTTTTCCTTCACATAGGAGTCCCTTAGTCTATAACATATAGAGTCTTATTATATGGGGCTGTTCCTTCATGCATGCAGGCCCAATCTTTCTACAAATATATGAATCCTCCATGATTATTGGAACTGATAAGGCAAAATTGTATCTTCTTAAACTATCATTGCATTGTTCATTTCAGGGTACCTGTGTAAAATGCCAATTATCCCACAAGAACAGCTGTCCAAAAGATTCAAAACCTGTTGTAAGTAAATAAATCATCATAGCTATTGAGGAGCAAAATATTTAATTCTGCGTGCATTCCATTTACCTAACAACTGTATGAATGACGTTTGCTTATGGCGGAAAATGTGTTCCCTCATTTATAAACTCTGATGGTTAATTTAAATGATAGTGATGTTGTTGTTCTTACATACTTCAGGCTTCCACAGGGAACAGGTGCATTTATCTTGACCAGACCCATCTACAATATGGATGTACTAAGTACTGCAATATAACAAAAAAAGTAAGAAATACAACAAAGCTTTCTGTTGAGTTTTCCTATAAAATGGATACTGTCTTCACCAGTGTAATTCTATCATTCTTCATTCTTCACTGTTAAGCTACTTAAATCAAACATTATCTTTTGCCACAGTCAAATAAGCAGTCAAAATGTATACAAATCATACATAAACATACTGCTGTAAATTTAGTTATGGTTCATTTTGCATAGTTATGAAGATGTGTTTGCTTATTTCACAGGAGCCTAACTGTTGCAAAGGTTTCTTTGGCCCAGATTGTAACCAATGTCCTGGTGGCTTTTCAAATCCGTGTTCGGGAAATGGTCAGGTAAACGAAGTTGCTATATTGTGGGACTCTTGGTGAGATGGCACTTGATTTTGACAGGTTCAGCATACCTGCTTGATTCATTGTCACAGGCTCGCTTTGTTTTGGGGCACAATACCTGAAAGGATTGTAGAATGACTTAAGAAACATTTCCATAATTCCTTAAAACTGTGAGATCATTTGTCATCTGTGTCATGCACCAAAGTCAACTTTCCATTATAACCAGGTAGGAATTCTGGAAGACAAAAGGGCTCAGACCAGAACTTCTGAAAAGTTGCTTTTGTGGACTCCAACTTCCACTAGGCTGGAGGATTCTGGGGGCTAAAGTTCATTAAGTATTTTTTTCCAAATTCTAGCCTTGAACCATTGTTCAAATTGCAAAGTACTGTAATATTGAAAATTGGAGCAGTAGGCTAAATACCTTAAACGTTCCCATTTGACCCTGGAGGCTAAGTAGGGTCGGTCTGGTTAATACTAGATTTCTACACACGTGAAGGCGATATGAAGTGGAATGATATAGGAAAGGGACTTCTCAACTGTGGCACCACAATTGCGGATGCCATCTCTTTGGAAGATTGAATGGCATTAATGTTGATTTCTTATTGGCACCCAAAACCTGGCTTTTTATTAAAACGTTTGGGAACTAACTTATTTCAAGACTATCTCTTCATAGTTTTAAATTGTTTTAGTTTTAAAACAGTTTTTAATTGTTGGTATGTCTAATATATTTATTTATTTATGATATTTATTATATATGTCTATATCATTCAGAATATTTAATCTCAAAATGCTTTAAATTATTTTTGTTTTACACTGCCTGGGATAAAGAGCAGAATAGAAGTGTTTTTAAAAAATAAAATAATACCAAAGAATCCAGGGGAAAGTGAATACGATTCATTACCTGCCGTTTCTGGGTTTCTTATATCTCACAATGTTTATCAAATGAGGAAAATGTTTCTAACAATTTATGTTGCATGTGAATCTAAATGCCACATGTTTCACAACTGTCTGCTTCACTTTGCAGTGTATGGATAAACTGAAAGGAAATGGAACTTGTATTTGCAACGCTGGATTTGAAGGATCACATTGCCAGTTCTGTTCAGACCCCAATAAATATGGGCCACGGTGTGACCAAAGTAAGCACTGAGGTTTCATCCTTCACTGAATATTTAAAACCTAGTCACATCTTGGAAGAAGGAATTGAATGAACTCTCATTTTATGTGGTATGCAAAAGCAACTTCACCCTGGTGGCCACCTATGAAGCTGGTGAGAAAGTGTAACACTGGACTGCAACTGTGATCTGAGCTGTGTTTGACTAATGGACTTTACTCTCATAGCCTTCTCACTTTGAACCCCTACCCAAAGCTGGCTAACTGGGGCTGGCTACAGGGAGCAGGCAACCACCCTGTTGCAGCAGCTCCACAGGCTGCCAGTCTGTTTCCAGGCACAATTCAAAGTGCTGGTTATGACCTTTAAAGCCCTAGGCGGTTCAGGTCCAGGCTATTTGGCATCTCCTTGTATGAATCTGCTTGAGCCCTGAGATCTTCAGGAGAGGACCTTCTCTCAGTCCCACCTCCATCTCAAGCTCGGTTGGTGGGAATGAGAGAGCAGGCCTTCTCAGTAGCTGTCCCTCAACTCTGGAACTCCCTGCCCAGGGAAGCCAGGATGGCCCCCTCCCTGCTGTCCTCCAGGCAGGCTTTTAAAGATTAAGGTGTTTAAAATCTAGTCAGGGGGTGCTGTAGTTTTTAACAGTTTTCATGGATTTTAACTGTGAATATTTTAGTGCTGTTTGTGTTTAATTCTATTTTAATTTTTGCATATTTATATATTTTAAATTATATACTAATGCTTTTATGTTAACCCGCTTTGAGTCCCCTTTGGGGAGATAAAGTGGAGTATAAATATAATAATAATAATAATAATAATAATAATAATAATAATAATAATAGAAAACTCTCCAAAATGATATGGCATATGACTTATGGGGCTGCACTTTAGGGTAAATTAAAACTCTTTGGAATTGATCCAGTCCTCATGGACAACAAGTTAAACATGAGCCAACAATGTGATGCGGCTGCTAAAAAAGCCAATGGGATTTCTGGCCTGCATAAATAGGGATATAGCATCTAGATCCAGGGAAGTCATGCTCCCCCTCTATTCTGCCTTGGTCAGACCACACCTGGAATATTGTGTCCAATTCTGGGCACCGCAATTGAAGGGAGATGTTGACAAGCTGGAAAGCGTCCAGAGGAGGGCAACTAAAATGATCAAGGGTCTGGAGAACAAGTCCTATGAAGAGCAGCTTAAAGAGCTGGGCATGTTTAGCCTGCAGAAGAGAAGGCTGAGGGGAGACATGATAGCCATGTACAAATATGTGAGGGGAAGTCATAGGGAGGAGGGAGCAAGCTTGTTTTCTGCTGCCCTGCAGACTAGGACGTGGAACAATGGCTTCAAACTACAGGAAAGGAGATTCCACCTGAACATCAGGAAGAACTTCCTCACTGTGAGGGCTGTTCGACAGTGGAACTCTCTGCCCCGGACTGTGGTGGAGGCTCCTTCTTTGGAGGCTTTTAAGCAAAGGCTGGATGGCCATCTGTCGGGGGTGCTTTGAATGCAAGTTCCTGCTTCTTGGCAGGGGGTTGGACTGGATGGCCCATGAGGTCTCTTCCAACTCTACTATTCTATGATTCTATGATTCTTTACATACCATATATCACACTTTCTTGCCACTCCCTTTTGCTATATATCTGATGGTAAATGCCTTCTTGATGTTTAAATTAAAATACAAATTAAATTTCCATATCATTAAAAGGCGTTGCCTGAAAGTTAGGTGATAATCTTGAAGCCTGAAGGTGAAACAATTTTGAAGTTATTTATGTGATCAGCATCAAAACAATCTATTTGGTACTCCAAAAATTGTAAAGGAAACAAAATATCCGTATTATATCTTAACATCTCTAGGACATACTTTGTTTGAAATTAAAGCATGCCGTTCCTAAGAGTACAGTAACTTTAAAAAAGGAGTCTTATTTAAAGTGATGTAGCTGTTTCAGATGTTTTACTGTTACTTATTTCCCCCATCCTTCCACAGTATGTAAGTGTGTTTATGGAAAATGTGACAATCAGATAGAGAGTGATGGAATCTGCCAGGCTGGTTCATGCCAAAGTGGCTATGCTGGAAAATTCTGTGACACACAGACGTTTCCATGTGGAAACTATCTTCAGTTCTGCCATGCGCATGCCGATTGTATGTTTAGCAATGGTGCCATGAGGTAAGATCATAATGTATGTTTGATTGTATATGTATGTGTGTACACTACCCAAGTAGTTCACTTGTGAATTATAAGTGAGTTACTGTGTTAACATGACCATCTTCCTAGCTAATGCACCTTGCAGCTATTCATGAAGTTGATGCTACTGTGAAGATGGTGTAATTTCTACTCTTCCATAAAGACATTATCCTTCTTGATTGCTCCAGATAGTTTCTAGAAGGAAAGGAGGAAGGGAGTATTTTATTAATGCTGTTTTCCTGGCCCTTCTCTTTTCTTTTTGTTGAGGCGGGATGGGTTGAGAAACCTTCAGGAGATACTTGCACTGCACATTATATATGTAGTTCTTCTAAGCCAGAACTTTCCAAACTATGTTTCATGCCACATTAGTGTGTCAGCAACCTATGAATCTATGTGACATAATAAATGGCATATTTTAAAAATATAAATCTAAGATTTTCATGAGGTACGTTGTGCCATAGTGGCAATAGTTGTCACTTATTTTGAAAGGAATATTTTGCAATTTTGCAAAAAAGATCCCATTATTTCAGCTAGAAGATGCCAGAAGACAAATTTAGTATCCCACTACCATCACCACTGTTCTTTCTAAGCCATTTGGTCATTTACCAATGTAGGAAATAGGAGTGTTTGTGTCTACCTTATAAATTGACCAGTCAGTTCTGAGTGCTGAGGCCATATTCAACTGCCAATGCACTTTGCTTCTCTGGTGGTATAGGGCACACCATCTTGTCCTTGTCTCAACATAGTAAAATCCCTTGGCAGTGATATTCTAATATTCTTATCCCCCTTCGCAGTCAAAGAAAACATTACTACTTTTGCCTTTCCATGGTCCATTGGTGTAATTTGGGGGTAAAAATCTAAACCTTCACTCCATAGAAAGAGTAGGAAATTCTCTCCAACAGAGCTAGCTTAATATGCATCACCATGTAAGGAGTGTTCAAGCCTCTATCATCCTATCCAAATATTGTTTATTACAGAGCCTAAAATTATTGGGCCATACTACTGCATACACGTTGTTAGCAGTCATCTCTCATAACCTGCAATTGAAAGAACAATTTTATGGAGCAATTTTAGGAAAGATCTGTCAGAAACCCCGTAAAATTGCACCCCATTGAAAAACATGTTTGTTTCATTTGCCGTGACTCTTAATTTCACATGTTTTGATGTCTATTTTTAGCTGTGTTTGCAAACTCGGCTATGAAGGTGATGGAATAATTTGCAGTGAAGTAGATCCTTGTGCGAATGTAATTCCACACGGCTGCAGTGATAATGTATGTATGCAGTTCTTTACTATTTTTTATTGATATATATTGATATATAGCTGGTTTATGAGATCAGAATCTTGTGTACATTTTAAAATAGTAATTAGTATTAATTAAAGGAGAGCAAATGCAATGTAGCTGTTCGGGTATTGGATTCTGAATTCACTTCTCAGCCATGAAAGCCAATTGACTGACCTTGGGAAAGTCACACTATCACAGCTTTAGAAGCAGGCAATAGCAAATCCTTTCTGAACAAATTTCCCCCAGAAAACCTTGTGATAGATAATCCTTAGTGTTGCCATGAGTCAGAAATAATGTTAAGGCACACCACCACTATAGGACAATTAATTAAATGTAATGCAAATAAAATTGGTTTTAGAATGAAAAAAAATAATTCTGGGAACTTAATGGCTCAAACAAGAGAAATTATTACTTAATCTTTTACAGTGATTCATTTGACTTCAATGTGTGCCATTAATTCCTAAAATTATACATTATCAAGTATATAAGTACCTTTTGCTTATATATGGTAAATTATTTACTATGAAGGCCTGCTGAGAGTTACTTGAAAGTTTAAGCTTGTCCGAAGTAAGCCTTGTTGATTTCAGTGGGGTTTATGGACAACTATATTAGACTATGTCCAGGCCATGTTGTGCCAAATCGTGAAGTGGTAGCAAAGTGTTTACACTTACTCTAGAAGTGTCTATAACATTCTGTGTACAATTTCATACTTGCAGGCAGAATGTATCAAGACTGGTCCTGGAACCCATGAATGTGTGTGCCAACCGGGATGGACAGGAAATGGAAGAGACTGTTCAGAAATCAACAATTGCCTCCTGCCAAACTTTGGAGAGTGTCATAGTAATGCTACTTGCCTGTATATAGGCCCAGGACAGGTAAGTGGGGTCATTTATGCCCTTGAGTTCTGCACTATGAGACTCTTATGTACCTGGTATGGTAATAATAGAGAAGATGTCAGCCTCTCAGTCTTATAATCTCTGTCATATAATCCAGTTCAAAGTAGATAATCAGGAGTTTATATGGCAGTTAGATGGGGCCACAGACTCATTATGCTCTGTTATGGTAGGTTATGTGCAAGCTATAGACCACATTACAAGGCCATTTTTAGGCTCCCTGGTACCTCCAAAGACTCCCAATGCCCTCCTACTAAAATGTGTAACAGAAAAGACAATTTTTCAGCCCTGGGGGCATCCAGGATAGCTTTTACATTAAAATGGGGTTTCTCCCCACATTTTTAGCATTGGTGCAGCCCAATGTGCATCCTATTGCTGGAGTGAATTTGCTTGGATGCTAAATCTCTCTTTCTTGATATGTTTTTATTTCATTGACTCCTATGTTTTGAAACATTGGAAGCTGCCTCATACCAAGTCAGTCCATTGTTCTTCCAACCCAGTTCTTAAGGATTTCAGTCACGATTAATCTCTTAGCCTTACTTCGAGATTAATTGTATTTCTTTGTGGGCCCTCCCACACAGCCATATAACCCAGAATATCAAGGCAGATAATCAACAATATCTGCTTTGAACTGGGTTATCTGAGTCCACACTGCCATATAATCCAGTTCAATGTGGATTTTATACAGCTCTGTATAAGATCTTCCTAGCAAACCAGTGACCAAGTTGGCAAGGAGGTCTAAGAGATACCGTCAAAAATAATGTTTCCAGATAGTAATTTACATATGTGTCATATTCTAATTTATTAGCCGGACATTCTGAAAATATAGATTTCAATCTGTTAATCAAACATAGCAATCTATATTGCACTTCTTTCCAAGCTTTTGTTGGCACTCAGTAATTCATACAAATGCTCCAACATTTTTCAATTGGATCTTATTCATTCTTTCCCATGTTACCCAGAATGACTGTGAATGTAAAGCAGGATTTCGTGGCAATGGATATGAATGTGAATCAGTAAATTCTTGTCTGGAACAAAGTGAGAAGTGCCATCCACTGGTGAGTTACCAATTCAGTACTGTTTGCTACTATATGAAATTGAGATATCCTTAATTCTGAAATAGCAATTGTTCTCAAAGGAGCAATAAAGACAAAGTGAAACTATTGTCTGAGACCATCATTCATCCAGATTTCATTGATACAAAACCTCACAAAGAGGTTAATTTTGCCTGGCGGGTGACTTTAAATACCACCTATCTAAGCCTTGCTGCTAATGCATCAATTAATGTATTTGAATTAGAAATCCAAAATACCTCAAAACGCAATATTGGGCACATGGATGGCTATGATAGTGACACCTTTGCTCTTTGAAACAAACTTTGTTTCACACACAAATTCATTTTTAAAAGGTTGTACATAAAATTACCTTCAAGCTATATGTATAAGGTATATTGAGACATAAATGAATTTCATATTTAAACTTGGGTTCCATTTCTAAGATATCTCATGTGTATATACAGATATTCCAATATCCAAAAAAATTCCAAACACTTCCAAGCATTTCAGTCTGTATTCTGTCATTCCTTTGGTTCATTATTCTGGCATCTTTGAGTAATTAATTTATCGGTACTTATGTAAAATATGTTTAAATCCATTGAATAAACATGTGACCATCAAACAGAACATGCCATGACAGCTTCCCTGTTTGTGAACACTACAACATTTTATGTACTATATTATATCACAAATATTGCGCAGTCACATCTGAATATCTTTCTTGTCCACAGGCAGTTTGTCAGCTCACATCTTCTGGAATCTGGGAATGTGTTTGCTCAGAAGGCTACAAGGGAGATGGCAGCATATGCTATGGAAATGCAGTGGAAGTAAGCAGAAAAATCTTAAATCATGAATGGGGAGCTAGCAACCTTCCAGGCATCATTGTACTGGACATCCCATCATTAAACAGTACTGGCTAGTTGCATCACTTATATGTAGTAATAGGTCTATGACTCCTCGCAGAATATGTAGGGTACTCCATTCACAGCAGGGATTAACAACTATATAAAAGAATGTTATGTTACCTGCAATATCATCATATTACCTGTAATATTTAATATTTTTGTTAAACCAAACACAAATTGTGGATGGCTGACATTTCTTTATTTTAGCTGCAGATATCAGGAGCTGTAGTTAGGACTTTCTATGTAGAAAACAGAGTCAGTCTCTAAATGCTCCGTATAATTCATTTGCCTTTTTCTCTCTGTTTAGGAATTGTCTTCTCTGTCAGAAGCTGCCGGATTTAATGAGTGGATTGATGTGAGTATCTCTTACTAGACATTTTCAGAAAGAGAGTAAATCTTTGGTTTGAATTGCTAAATGTACCCAAAATGACACCTAATATTAAATCGCATTGTAAATCCAGTTGCTAAATCCAGTTACTAACTAGAATAGACCTATTGAATCAATTGCTGAATGGTAAATCAACACATATAAATCTTATTGATTCAATGGATAAAACTCCTGGCACTCATGGTTGAATCTAAGTTACTATATATGCTTTTAAAATCAAAATACTAAATACAAATTCCTACTCAGCCATGGAAACTCACTGAGTGACTTCACACTCTTTATGAAGGTAGTGTCAATCCACTGTGAATAAATATTGCCAAGAAAGTTGATGATAGGGTTGTCATAAATCAGAGTTAACTTGAAGAAACATAGGTATGCCTTAATGTAGAAGGATGGGCTCAGCTTCTAAATACTCCCTATAACACATCTGTTTTTTCTCTCTCTGCAATATTATTGAGCATAATGGAATTTATTTCTGAATAGCCATTAAATAAGAATGCACTGGCAGTGAGTTGGCCAAGCATGTTTCCCTTGATCCAGAGGGCTCCGCTGTGTGGGATTTTATCACAGAGGACAAAACCTTGTTCTGACTCATCAGCCTGAAGGCGAACATGAAGCAGGACCCCTAGAATATTAATGCATTTTATCTCATGTTTCATTCAGACAGCTGCAATGAAGACGCTTCTGACAGATGCAACAAATCTAACTATTCTTGTGCCCTCCCGCCAAGCGATTCAGAACATGGACCAAGAAGAGAAAGATTTTTGGATGACAAAAGACAATATACTGACCCTAACAAGGCATACTGCATATTTCTCTTTGTCATCATCCTTGTTGTGTTCATAATGTGCATAGTTTTGTGAAGTTTATTTATTTATTTATTTACAGCATTTATAGTCTGCCCTTCTCACCCCGAAGGGGACTCAGGGCGGATCACATTACACATATAGGCAAACATTCAATGCCTTTTTAACATAGGACAAAGACAAACAACATAGCTCCGAGTGGGCCTTGAACTCATGACCTCCTGGTCAGAGTGATTGATTGCAGTTAATTGCAGCTGGTTTGCTCTCCCGTCTGCACTATATTGCCAAAGCGGTTTTCTTAATGCTTAAAACAAACTTTGCCATCCAAGCCATCCAGAAGGTTGCAATTTATGCACCAAGTCTGGGCTGTTTTCCATCTTATTTTCTGAAGGTTATGGGAATCTTCCTCCACTTTCTTAGAACAATATTTTGGTTTGAACCCAGGACCTTTCATATCTTTAATGACAATGCAGTTGTGGTACATCACTCAGCAATGGAATAATTCCCGTTTCAGAGTCAGAGAATTTCTTGTGACAGATGTTATGTGAATGCAAGTATAACATTTGTTTTTCCTGCTACTTAATGTGCATACTATGTGTTTACAAGCCTCGGTCCAGCTTCAGTACCGACAAATGCCCCAGGCTTTGCAAAACAAATCTCAAGAATGATGCACTTCCATGCAGCAGCGAGGAATCTGAGAACAATTCTGACATTTGCAAAAAGCCTCTTCCCTGTGGCCTATCGGAGGTCACATTAAGTATAATTCATATTAAGAAACCATGTTGGTGGATTCAAGTCAGGGGACAATGTCCTCTGATCATCACCCAGATTAGATGGAGGATGATCTTCATAGGGCAAATATTCACATACATTGGCCACCCATACAACTTACGAACATCTGAACAGGAAGAGAAAACAAATGCTGTGCATGAGGTCTTAACTTGCTGAGTTTGCATAAATTGGTCTTAACTCAATTTGTGTTTGAACTATAAACAAGCATCCCATGTGTTGCTGAAGGCTTTCATGGCCGGAATCACTGAGTTGTTGTGAGTCTTCCAGACTGTATGGCCATGTTCCATGTGGGTGAATGTCAGGAGAGAATGCTTCTAAAACATGGCCATACAGCCCGGAAGACTCACAACAACCAAGCATCCCATGTTTAACTAAATTGCCATGGGTTGCATCTCACTTGAATTAAATGGTGTTTCTTTTCCATTAGGCATCATATATTAGAAGGAGCATACACAGTTGATGATCTGCAACACTTGTCATCATTGAAGAGGACAGCAAAGTCTTTGCATGGCAACTTCTTGTCATTGTCCAAGAGAAGTGGAGTAAGTTTACCAGTACTGTTTGATATCCTTTCTCACATACAATTTGCCAAGGTTGCCTGGAGCCTTGAGGACCACAAGGGTCAAAGTAGAAGATACTGAATTAACTTGTAATATAACATGAGTACCCCTTCTCCTGAAAATTTCATGAATGAGCCACGGAGCACCAAATAGGAACATTGCTAATTTTTCCCTGAAAGTTTACCTGTCTAGGAAGCTCTGGTTTCTCCAGCACAAATCTACAGGAAATTGATCATTGCATCATATTGGAGAACCTTGAAATTCCTAGACAGATGTTCTCTCTAGGAATTTATAGGTCCTTCACTATGACTCTATAATCAACATCTGCTGGAATCTGTAATCGACTTCCAGCAGTAGTTCACTATAGAGTTATACTGGAACACCTAGAGATTCCTAGAGATAACATTTCAATCAGATCTGGGAACAGCCAATCCACAGATATGGAGGGCTGGCTGTGTACTGCATGGCCAAGAAGCTAGTAAAATTTTAATATCAAAATAAGATACATTTTATGTTTGTTTTTTTTCTAGGATGTTTCAGTTGGTGGAGCAAACATTTTAGCTGGTGATATTGCAGCAACAAATGGGATTATCCATGTAGTGGATAAGGTATTTGCATCTTCATTATAAACGTCTAGGAATTTAAAAAGAACTTTGTATTTTTAAAACGAAGCAAACTTTTTTAAGTCTTCCACTTTTCTCCTTTGCTTAATGTCCTATAAAGTGAAGATTTCTGTATAATTCAAAAGCATGCTCAAAGCGCTGTAATATTTTGAATGGTACTAATAAAACTGCTTACTGATTATAAATTTTGGAATTTTTCATATGGATTACCTTTGCTTTTTGTGAATTGAGATATTTAAACGATACAGTATGCTGCACTGAAAAAAATGTTTCTCCTACCTTAATGCCTCTGAAGAGCAAGCAACCACAAAAGCAGTCCTTTCCATTTATAATCAAATAAATCTTAACAACTCTCTGCTGCTATGAAAATCCTTGCAGAGTTTGAATCTCAACGTTTTACTGAAGTATTACATTCTATTTGCTATGCCTTTTGGATAACTGTCACATAAAAAAGCACTGCTCTTTTTGCCAAAATGGTTTTATTTGCTATATTATTCCATTATGGTTATGGGCTTTTTTTCAGGTTCTGACACCTCCCAGCGGAGTGAGTGCCACTTTGCCAAAATTGGTCCCCCGCTTAGAACAGATGCCAGATTACTCCATTTTCAGGGGCTACATAATTGTAAGTATATTTGCTTTAATAGTCAGAAGTCAGAAAATTCAAGTTTTATTACAACTCCAAAATTGCCTAAACAAATACTTTTCAGAGTATCTGATGCAAGATCTGATATTTTTGTCCCCGAGGTGGCACCATATTTGTGCACATTGGCTGTAATTTTTCTTTCTTTCTTGGAAATATACCAGGGATCAGCAGCATTAAAGACCAGAGGTGGTCCCAGGGCCATAATTTGGAGTACCACTGCTCTAGGCTAATGGTCATGCTAGCTCAGGAATCTGACAAGTTCTTGGAATCCTGGCTTACTTTGTTGCAAGATAATAAACATTTCCATAAAGGCTTCTTTACTTAACATGCTGTTCAGGAATCTGGGAGTCAGCATACGAAAAGGAATTTTTTGAACTTTGAGCAATTAACAGTCATGCATTTTTAAATGTGTACCTATACATTTTACAATGAGACATTTGTGTTTCTTTAAACAGCAATATAACTTGGCAAGTGAAATTGAAGCAGCTAGCACCTACACCATTTTTGCCCCAAGCAATGATGCCATTGAGGATTATCTGAAGACGAAGCGCTCAGTCTCTCTGGTAGGTATCAGTTTTAATTTTTTTAATTAAGTCATCTCTGCGATTGAATTTTCTTAGCTGCTTGTTGGAGTCCCCAGTGGCACAATGGGTTAAACCCTTGTGCTGGCAGGACTGCTGACTGAAAGGACAGCCATTTTTTTCACACCAGAAGTTACTTGCGGTTTCTCAAGTCGCTCTTGACACCAAAAAAAGCTGCTTGTCTGGTGCTTTAGAGCAAAACTAGAAATTGCTCATTGAAAGGTATGATGTGCACTGCACTCTTTCTCACACTTGTGCATTCATACTAATTTCTGTACATATCCCTTTCATACTGATATAGTAGGGAGTAGTTACAAGAAAGATTCAAATGTAATGATATTGCACTACTGAGCCACCCTTCCACAGGACTAAGAATGGAATTGGTAGTTTGTTTTGTATCATAACCAAAAAGTATGCACTATCTTGATCTTTTATGCTACAGAACACTAGTCCTAAATATCCACAGGATTGCAAACTATTAGAAATGCTCCTGCGTGTGACTAAACTTTGGAAAGTTATTTATTAAAGGCAATATGTTATGTAACTCATGAAAACCCAAAGTAATTTGCTACTGCTGCAGCTATGGAAAACCTGTCTGGAACTTTTCTTATACTGAAGTGATAGTTACATTTTAATCCTTTTTAAAAAAAAAAACTTGTAGAATGGTAGCAAAATAGCCTGAAAATTGAGAAGGGGGAAAGCTTTAAAAAGTATCCCAAGTAACCATTTTCAGTCCTCAAAGTAATGGGGGATATTTACCATGTAAATATTACTTATTATTTTGAAATTTGTTTACAGTGTTACTCTTTACCCCCAGAAGTAATGCATAACAAATATAATTGTTACTTGTAATGTTTTGCTTCCAAGCTGTAATTGTAATCCATTATTTTGAACTGGGAAAGAGAAGAAATGGTTGCTTACCTGTAACTGTGCTTCTTTGAGTGGTCATCTTTCCAGTCAGACTTTACCTGAATAAATAAGAGCTCATTCACCAGAGCGGTTGCAACATCAACAGGATTCCTAAAGGGCATTCTCTGACATGACATCTGTAGGACAGCCATATCGTGAACTCCACTCACTTTTGTCACCCACTACAAAATGGATCTTCACTCCAAAGAGATGCTGCCTTTGTCAAGGCAGTTCTCAACCTTCCTAATGCCGCAACAGTTCCTCATGTCGTGGTGACCCCTAACCATAAAATTATTTTTGTTGCTGCTTCATAACTGTAATTTTGCTATTGTTATGAATCATAATGTAAATATCTAATATGTATTTTCATTCACTGGATCAAATTTGGCACAAATACCTGATACGCCCAAATTTGAATACTGGTGGGGTTGGTGGGGATTGATTTTGTCATTTGCGAGTTGTAGTTACTGCGATGTATAGTTCACCTACAATCAAAGAGCATTCTGAACTCCATAAACCTGGGGCCGGGCTGTGGCGCAGGCTGGTGAGCAGCCTGCTGCAATAAATCACTCTGACCATGAGGTCATGAGTTCGAGGCCAGCCCGTGGCAGGGTGAGCACCCGTCAATTAAAAAATAAAAAAATAGCCCCTACTCGTTGCTGACCTAGCAACCCGAAAGATAGTTGCATCTATCAAGTAGAAAATAAGGTATCACTTATAAAGTGGGGAGGCAAATTTAACTAATTTATGACGTTGGAATGAGGAAGTGCCGTCACAGTGGATTATGAAGCAGCTGCTCCCCCCTGTGGCCAGACTCGAACATCCCCTCAGGAGAAGGTTAAATTGCCTCTGCGTCTGTCTCGGTTCTATATGTATATGGGCATTGAATGTTTGCCCTATATATATATAATGTGATCCGCCCTGAGTCCCCTTCGGGGTGAGAAGGGCGGAATATAAATACTGTAAATAAATAAATAAACCCAACCAACGATAGGGGTTCAAGGGGTTCCTAAGACCATCAGAAATATGTATTTTCTGATGATCTTTGGCGACCCCTCTGACATCCCCCTCGTGACCTCCCCCCCCAGGGGTCCTGATCCCCAGGTTGAGAAACACATGTGTTAATAACTGAAGACTAGCAAGAACTCACATTAGGTTGCACTTTATTTAAGTAAAGACTTGATGGTGGTACAGTTAAACTCACATTTCCAAGGGGAATGCATTCCAAAACCCATGGATTCCTAAAACCATGAATAATAGTGAATACCGTATTTTGGATATTAAATCCATAAATAAAATGGTCATGCTGTTCTCTTTCTACACACACAACTGAGAGAGGGGGAGGAACAGAGAAACCAGCCTTGCTTCCAGCCAGCTTTTGCAGGTGACAGCTGAGATCTGTCCTCAAAACTGTGCCTGCACTTCATTCCTCTGCTCTTTTCCCTTAGTCAGAGAGAGGAAGGAGGAATTAAATGAGTCATGCTGTGTGCCATCATTTGCAAGGAAGTCTGCATCTTCCTAAAGTGCTTAATATGCATTATTAATTTATTCAACAGGATGAAAACCAGATCCGGTACCATGTTATTCTCAAGGAGAAGCTCTTGAAGAACGACATGCATAATGGGATGTTTAGGGAAACCATGCTTGGACTATCATTTAAAGTGGGATTCTTCATTCATGATGCCCAGGTGCTACATCCAAAATAAGCCAATGGGTTTTGCTATAATACATTTATTTAAATACCTGCTTCGTGAAAAAGACTTATGTTTGCTAATTGAAAGGGTCTACTGAAACCAAGATTTAGGTCAAATTCAGCAGGGACTTAACTGGCATGAGTATATTTACACTCCCAGCTAATGAGGCCACTCATCATGTGTAAACATTAAACATGTGCATTAAGTGCTGAACCAAGAATTTCATTTAGAATGCAGAAAATGAGACTGAGAGTGAATGAATGCTTAGCCTTAGTGAGAGGTCGCCCATTTCAATGTATCTCTGATTATTACAAAGCTTGTGATTTTGAATGGGTTGCTGATTATTCTAGATAGTCCAAATTTCCTCAAAGTAAAGAGAAGATAAATCTATTGATTGCTCATATCAGAATCAGTCTTTAAATTAAGCTGGAGAAATTAATATGCGAGGAAGGAGCAATATAAAGAGTATATTTCTGTAAACAGTCAGAACAATTGTAACTGGACATTGAATTTAATCATAAGCTCAATTAACGTTTTAGAAAAGCCTGAAATTATTGATAAAATACTGTGTTTTACAGAGAAGCTATTTTTTTCCTATGCAGACTTTCAGTTCAGTGCTGTTATATGCAATTTTTATTATATTTTCAAGCAGAGTAGGGTGCATTTGCTTTGTAAAATTGTACAACCAATTTTTATTTAAGCTTACTACTCTAATGTGTTCTAAACTGATAATGTTTTGTGTGTAGCTCTACATAAACGAGGCACCTATAAGTTATCCAAATGTGGCAACTGATAAAGGAATAATCCATGGAGTGGGAAAAGTAATGGAAATTCAGAAGAACAGATGTGATTTTAATGGCACTGAGATTGTAACTGTAAGTTGTGCACTTTCATATATGTACTTAGTGTACTTTTTAAATGAATATAGTTAAATATTTCTGACTCATATATTACTGTAATCAGCCTTGTATCTATTCTTAAAGTGACTTCCAACATAAATAAAATATCTTTATTCTTGCCATCTGAAACAGGAAATTGGAGTGTTTTCTTCAAAGTAGGCTTTCTAGTTTTCATTTTAGCTGGGTATATTGTTTTGTTTCTTCAAGTCATTTCCAAATTAAAAAAACACCATATCACAGGGTTTTCTTGACAAGATTTGTTTAGAGGGATTTGTTTTTGCCTTTCTCTAAGGGTGAAAGAATGTGATTTGCCCAAAGCCATGCAATTGGCTTCCATAGCTGAACAAGGATTCAAACCTTGGTCTCCAGAATCATAGTTCAATCTCAGACAGCTTCACCTCCGTGGCTCTGTAAATATATCAACCAATGACAAAACTGCCTTGCAAATATGTAGATGAGCTTCTCTTTCTCATTTTCATATGTTATTTAAAAATTCCTTTCTCTTTTTTCAAGAAGCCTGAAAACCTATGATTTTCTGTTCCTTGTTTATCCTCAAAACTATTCAGTAGGTAGCTCAGGCTGAAAAGTAGTGAATGTATCAAGGTCACACAGTGAATTATTTGTAAGTAGGGCAAGAAGTGATACCTTTTATTTTTCATTGTGGCTAGTATTCTTCAGTTTTGGCAATTAAACAAATAAAAATATAATGCAATTACATTTTGCAGAACTATTAGTGTTAAAGCTGAATGAAATACCTCTAGGGCAATGGTTCCCAACCTTTGGGTCTCCAGGTGTTTTGGACTTCAGCTCCTACAGTTCCTAACAGCTGGTAAGCTAGCTGAGATTTCTGGTAGTTGAAATCCAAAACACCTGGAGGCCCAAAGGTTGGGAACCACTGCTCTAGGGGACAATGGGAGGGAGCAATGTAACCAGATGATTCAGGAATAATAAAGACAAGCATTGAAGGGTTTGTTCATATAAAATATGAAAATGTCTCTGCATTTGCAATGCATTTGTAATGTTTGTATAAAATCTCAGAAAAATAGGTGGTGCTCTCTCTTTTTTGTGGATTTATTTAAAAGTAAATGTATGTTTGTTTTTAAGGGAAAATGTAAATCCTGTTCAACATATACACATGGCTGCCCTCCTGGAACTACACCAGTGGTAAATATTTTTGATTTGCGTAAATAGATGTATCTTTTTTCATATATGATTTTTCTTGCTGTATATTTGTTGTTGTTATATGAAACTTGATTCCAACATACATCAAATCAATACCACAGTTTTCTTGTCAAGATTTGTTCATAGAGAGTTTGTAATGACCTTGCACGAGAAAGCTGATGTGTCAAGATCACTCAGTGGGTTTACACATTAGCTTTTAAAAGCAGGTGTTCCCACTTCCCTATCATATGGCTGCCTCCTGTAGAATTCGGGGAAATGTAGTTTAAGGAAGCCAAGGAGCTCTCTAGCTGAAAATTCCAAAGTTCCTACCCTAAACTACATTTCCCAGAATTCTGCAAGAAGCAGCAACACAATAGGAAAGTGGGATCACCCAATTTAAAATGCTAATGTGATATCTACTCCAACGCATAGCTGCAACACCACACTGACTGTATTTTTCTCATAGAGTGGGAGAGAGACATTTATGGAATTTTCTTCCTAGCATGCTAATATTGTTTAACAACCCTTGGGTATCTTGACTTGGCTAAATTTGGAGGATTGATGTCATTTGCTGCTCCACAAAAGGATGCAGGATCTGCCACATTTGAATTCCTTGTACGTATTTGTGTATGTGTTTCTGTGACTCTCAGATGATGTGCATTACATTCCTTCCATAGAACCCTGATATGATACCTGTTTCTGAAAATTGTAGATGCGATAGAAGATTTTGGCACTCCAGCTGTTGTTAGACTGTTCCACCTTCTGTTATCCCTTCCACAATCTAGTCTGGGACTTAGGGGATCCACCACAGATCACCCATTTTTATAGATAAACAAATGACCATGGACAGAAACAAGAGCTTTGGATGTACTTATGAATAACATGCAAATGCCTCCTGCTATGTGCCAGAATGTTTTACCTAGATGAATGTTATGCTGATTAACAGCTACATCTGAAAATAACTAATGTTTGATTTGCATTCAGCGTGAAATGTTTCAGAAGCTATGTGTTAATGGAAATATCACAGAAAACTATCTTGACCCTGATATAATATTTATATCATAAAAATAACTTGCCTGATAATAACTTCCTGTTCTTTTTTTCTCCCCTATAGCCAGGCAAGAAGGAGTTCTGCATTTATCTCCATTACTATAGGATGTCTTTTCTTTCTGGATGCCAGCGAAAATGTGCTAAAACCATAATTGTGAGTATCATTTTCAAAAAGCAAATATCCTTGCATCTCTAACTGTCCTACTAGTATGGCATTATTGGAGCAAAACAAAAAGAAAGACCATGGAGGACTGGTAACTATATTGTCTATAAGTGAGTCCTACAACAAAATGTCACTCCATGGAGTGCTGCTGTTCAAGATCACACCAACTGAAATAATAACATCTGTCTTGCTTTAAACACAAACCCATTTTCCATTCCTCCAACACTGAGTTCATATTCCAAGACCACTCTTGCTCTTATTGTCCTCTTCTGAGGTCCACTACCATCTGGGGCCGGGCTTAGCACAGCAGGCTAAATCCTGCTGATCGAAAGGTCAGTAGTTTGAGCCTGGGTCGGGGTGAGCACCCGCCATTAGCCCCAGCTCACCTAGCAAGTCGAAAGCAAAAATGCAAGTAAATAAATAGGTAACACATTTAGCGGGGAGGTAATGATGATGCCCTTAAAGGACATTGAACGAAGAAAAGTTCCTCGGCATGGAAGATGGAGTGACAGCTTCCCCCCCACACACACACACACAATGGCCAGAGTCGGGCACAGCCTCCAAGATGCTGAAATAAGATGGGGAAAACTACCTTTACCTCTGTTCGTATTGTCTATCCTTGTTAACTGTGTAATCGGCATTGAATGTTTGTTGTATATGTGTTCTGCACGCTGCTCTGAGTCCCCTTTGGGGTGACAAGGGTGGGGTATAAATACTGTAAATAAATAAAAAGTAAATTAGGTTTTCTTTCTGAGCAATGTTGTAGCCCAAGGATTCAGGAGGACCACATGCTACAAAAGCTGTCTTTCTGCATGCAAAAATAGACCATTCGAACTTCTAAAAGTTTTTGTGTTACTGAAAAAGAGGGCATTCCCTAAATTCAATTAATTCCTTTTTTATATGGAGAATACTGTTTTAGATAGATTAGTAATAACATACATAGTCTGAAAATTGAAAGCAAATGATAGTTTACAGAAAGACTAGTAGATTAGTGTGTGCTATGAATACAGCAATCCAAACAAAGCTTGGAGAAATCACCTTTATGACTTGCAGGTCCCAAAATTTCCTACCAGCAAGAGTGGATTCAGGGATTTATTAATGAAATAACTTTATTATGCTCTGAGCTCAAGAGGGCTTTTCTGAACATCCTCTTTCTAGATTTCTTCTCTTTATGTGTAATTCTGATTATGTCTTACAGCATTTGTTTCTTTTCAGACCAGGGAATGCTGTGCAGGTTTCTTTGGTTCTCAATGTGAGCCTTGTCCAGGGTTGTCTGGAAATACTTGTTTGGGCAATGGAATTTGCTTGGATGGCATCAATGGCACAGGCTCTTGTGAGTGTGAAGCTGGCTTTGAAGGAGTTGCCTGTGAGCAATGTATCAAAGGAAAATATGGTATCGGCTGTGATCAAGGTATTTCAGGTTTCAGAATGGCTGGCATTTATAGTGACAGGTGTGGCAAATTATTCTATATTCATCCTTCTTTTTCTTGATCTTAGCAAGGAATAAAGGGGATTGTGTGGCAAACATTAAAAAAGAATAATGTATTAAATATATTGAAAGCAATAGCCGGGAGCTTATTGTTAGGCCGAACTAAAGCAAATTCATTTAATGAAGGCGATATACCAAAACCTTGCTCATCACTGTTTCAATAAATCGGCTCTAGTTGACATAAATCAATATAATTCAGGCCATTTTATCAAAACACTTGCAATACAATTATGGAGTTAATTAAGCTGAAGAGTGGATCTTTCTGTGTTGGACCAGATTACTTCTGTGCACAAGAAACATGTGTGCAGTCAGAACACATTATGGTAGATGACATCCCAAAACATCCAATATAACTATTATGTGCTCGTTTTTTTAAGCTTAAAGTCTCCCTTTTTGCATTTAGAATGTGTCTGTGCCCATGGGAGATGTAACAGTGGTATTAAAGGAGATGGTACTTGTGAATGTGATGTTGGCTGGAGAGGTGTGACATGTGAGACTGGTAAGTGCAACGTATCTCAATTTAATTGCTGACTAACAAAGGCGTTTATTTTCATTCATTCATTATTTTTTTGTTTCTCCCCCTCCTCCCAGAAATCAAAGATGATGAATGCAACAGTACCTGCCACACCAGTGCCAAGTATGTATTACCTCAAACTAGATCATGAACATGTGTCAAGACATGGCATCTTTCTGGCGGTGACTGTAATACTAAATTTAAAATTGGAGCTGGAGAGAAAATATAATAAAATCAACTTTATTTATTTGTTTATTTTTTGTATGGGAAAGTATGTAGTTCAAATTATAACAGAATTGAATTTTTTTAAAAACAAATGTATAAACCAGTTAACCTAAACAATAAGTTAAAACAAGTCCCCTCAAACCTGGTATCGGCCTGGAGCTCTTAAATGTACAGCAGCCACCAAAACATGTTGTAAACTTGGCTTTTATATCTGCTGCAATCATAGTTTGTATTGCACTGAGTGCAGAGCCCAGTTAGTACCCTGTTTCCCTGAAAATAAGACATCCCCAGAAAATAAGACCTAGTAGAGGCTTTGCTGAATTGCTAAATATAAGGCCTCACCCAAAAGTAAGACCTAGTAAAGTTTTTGTTTGGAAGCATGCAGGGTCGGTAAATGTACATACCATAGATTGTTGTACATGGAAATAAAGGTAGTAACAAGAAATACTAATAATAATAATATAATAACTTTATCCTTGTATCCCACCTCCATTTCCCAGAAGGGACTCAGGGCAGCTTACACAGGGACAAGCCAAACAACAACAACATAAATTTACATACAAACAGAAATTTAAAACAGTAATTTTAAAACAGTAAAGCAATAAAATATAATATAGAAATTCTTGAAAGGATTCACAGTTTGGTTATGCTGTTTGGTGATGACAACTACTGTACAGTAGATAATAAATTTTCATTTTTAAAAATTCAACCATAAATGTGAATTCGTCTTTGTGGTAAAATAAGACATCCCCTGAAAATAAGACCTAGCGCATCTTTGGGAGCAAAAATTAATATAAGACACTGTCTTATTTTCGGGGAAACAGGGTAGCTATACAATGCACACTGTTGCAGGGTAGAGGTGAAAAGAGAGAGAGAGACTGGAACATAATGGAGTACCTGTCATTCTGAGCAGCAGGATCCCACTCCGCAATATTTTCTAGCAGGTCCCTTTGTTACCATTGTCTCGCTTCCTGTTACATGGGCTAATTTTGGAAGATGTGAATGCATGGAGGTTGTCTTAATTTGGTCTGTTTTCTTTTAACCATATGTGCTTTCATTTGTAATTTTGACTGTTTTGTAAATCATCATGAGTCCCAGTTTGGCAAAAAAGCAAGATATAAATAAAGGGAATAAAGCAAATATGCAAATTGTTTGGAAGAATAGACAGTCATTCCCAACTCCAATTCACAAGGGTTTGGGGCCCAATACCTCTATGAAAGCAAGAAAATGTGAATATTGTAAACCCTCTTCCCAGATGTACTACAGACTCCTTTTCCATCAACAGTTCCTGGCCCATCATTTCCTTTCTGAACTTTCCACCACAAAGCCTCAGTCATATTTTAAAGTCCTTTCCGAACAATCCACCTCCTCACTTCCTTCTGCTGCCTCTCCACCTTCCATCTGCACCAGCCCCTGTTCACCACCTTCCCACCACAAAGAATCAGACTGATTTGAAAGCCCTTTCTCAATGATCAATTTCCCATTTCAGTTGGAAAAAAGGTTTAAAATCTGGCAGAGGAACAGAGTATTTGTGGTGGGAAGATGGTAAATGGAGTAAGCAGTTGGCAATTTCAGCAGGACATGGAATGGTAGATTGGTAAAACGTAGGAGAAGATGTGAGGTGAGGAGGTTTCGCTCATTGAGCAGCTGCTACAAACTCAGGAATAATTGTGAGAAACCACGAATCTTGGGTGTCAACAGTAACATGAAAAAGCAGTGTTCATGATGCAGAAATGGGTTTTGTTTTATTGATATTTTTTCCTCCATTTCCCCCTGCCCACGTTTAGCTGCTTTCTCAATCCTGGAGGTAAAGCCTATTGCCAGTGTGCAGCAGGATTTAAAGGAAATGGAACATATTGTACAGGCAAGTGAACTTATTTATTCTGTTTGCAAGTTTAGGATGGCATTATCATAGAATCATATAATAATGGAGTTGGAAGAGACCACATGGGTCATCTAGTCCACCTTCCTGCCATATAGGAAAAAGCACAATCATAGCACCCCTGACAGGTGAACAGAGTGGTATGACAGGATCTGGTATCCAATATTTTTCATGTGTCAATTTAAAATTCGGAATAATTTTATTTTTCTACATAAGACCTATGAAATGCATGGGGTTGTCATAAGCTGAAAGGTGACTTAAGGCACATGTGCACACTCCCATATGAAGATGTGCATGGTCAGAAGCAGGTCTTTCAGGACCCTGGATAGAGCCCAGATCAGGGAGGCCATTTATCCACCAAGACCTTTTCAGACCATCCTTTTAAATGTTCCCTGACTATCCTTCCCTCTTTACAGAAACACAAGTACACCATCACACAGTCAATTGATGCAATGTCAAGTCCACAACATGCACCAGAGCACCCTCTTATGTTTATATCTGTGCTGGTAATCATGTAGCTTTTCCAATTGTTTTTAGATTGAAAGTCCACTAGCATAGCCAATGGTGAAAAATGCTGGGATTTACAGCCCAATAACCTTTGGAGGGCTAAATAATATCCATCCCTGGTTTATATGTTGGAAATGCCTTTGCAACATTTCTTTGTGCACAAAAAATAACTAGGGCTGTTTTGCTCCTCTCTTCATTGTGAGGTTTTGATGACTATTTCACTGAGTTCAGAGGGGGCACTTTTGTCTCTGACTTCAGGATAGAGTTGTTGTTTCTTTATACAATAATAATAATAATAATAATAATAATAATAATAATAATAATAATAATAATAATAATAATAAAACTTTATTTAACCCCCCCCCCCACCATCTCCCCACGGGGACTCGGGGCGGCTCACATGGGGCAAGGCCCGACTAGCACAATTTACAAAAACAACAGCATAAATATATTGAACAATATACAATAAAAATAAAACACAGTAAGACAATAAAACAAGAGTTAATACAACAGTAATAATATCAATCAACCACCAAGTGCAATTCAGTCGACTTCATTGGTGAGGGGGACTGCAGCAGCAATATAAAAAAAACATAATCAGTTAAAATACCAGAATAAAAGGGACCTAATAAAATTCAGGATGAACACACACCTGATATCAAAATCTGGTTCTGTATCACTCTCCTTGCATTCATGACTGTATTCTTAGGAGATCATCTTCTACCAGTTATTTCCCCCATAGAGATATCATTCAACTGTTGGGTAATTTATTTGACAAAAGGATTGATTGATCAGTCAGTCCACTATTACACTTATTTGTAGGTGTAAACTTTTGTGCACTATATGAGTGATCGGTCTTTGTCCTCAACCATACAATTGTGGCATGGGAAGATACCACCTCTGAACAGCCTACTACTCCACTACCTTTCTTCCCTCTTGTCTACTGTGTTCACAGCCTTTGTTTTCCTTCTGGCATGATCTATGCCATTGCAGTTATGCCACATAGTACACCAATAACATTCTGGCAAAGGTGGGGGTTTTTTTACACATACACAACAAAACATGTTCATGAACATGTTTTGCCAGGGAGCTTATGTTATGTTTTTCTGTCAAATATGTTGTTGGCAAAACAAAGTTTGCTACTGTCAGCAATAAGGTCAGCAATCATGGGTTATATTGCAGTTTAAGAATGGAACTATGGCTTCTGTTTTGTGTGCCTTTATAGCTATCAATGCATGTGAAACAAGCAATGGTGGCTGCTCTGCCAAAGCAATATGTAAACGTACCACCCCAGGAAACAGAGTTTGTGTCTGCAAAGCAGGTTACACTGGAGATGGAATAGTCTGCTTTGGTAAGTGTTAATTATGTTTATATTGTCATTATGAAGCAAAGAAATAACTAGCAATATTTACTCACATATCCAAAAACAGAAAAAGCTGAAACACAGAACTATTTCATAACTCACATGCAAAGTGCTTTTGTTCAGAGTGCTCCATGCTCACATATACAGAAGAATAGCTGAGTTGGCTTTTGAGTCACTTGTGGATGGCGAGTGTATAGAATTGCCATCTCAATCTGCTTCAAATATCATTTTGTTTTACACTCATAGCCAGACAAAGAACATTTCTTTGGGGATTATAATGTAACCATAAATAACAATTAGCAGGCTACATTTCTTAAACTGAGTTTCATGAGCTATAGAAAAGTACTCACCTTTTTCTTTTGTTCTTATTTGGTCACATAAAGAAATTAATCCCTGCTTAGTGAATAATGGCGGCTGTGACACAAATGCAGAGTGTACTCACACTGGACCCGATCAGGTAAGCAATGGTTTTGTCTTATATTGACACATATAGTAGTCAATAATTAGTGATGAGTGATGTGTTGCCCAAGCCATATGCTCTCAGCCTAAGATGAAAGCACTCACAAAGCTCCTCTGAAAAAATCTTACCAAGAAAGCACTACTGTGCATCTCCATAAGTCAGAATCAGCTTGAAGGCATGCCAAAACAACAACAACAACAACAACAACAACAACAACATGGGCTATAGAATGATAATCTAGTGGAAACTACACAGAGATCTACCAATAGAAAGTAATCTCCTTTTTCCCACCAAATACACATTATTCCAATAATGCTTGCAGAGATTGATAACATTTTGAAACATAGGCTTACCCTATCCTCTTCAGTAAATTTGTTGCTCAACCAAAACATTGCAATTAGAAGGAAAATCTAGTTGTTTTTTTAAAAAAAAACAATCTCACAAACCTAATGTCTTTCCATCTCTGTTGCATGCGAAATTGTTGAACAATTTTAAAGCGTTTCTTCAGTGAATTATTTAATAGTATTTTGGAGATTATACTGTACTTTTCCTCACAAAGTTTAAAGAAAGGAAAGAAAAAGTATGATGCTTTATTATCCAATATGTTACAAAAAAAGAAGAAGAAAAACTAATATTTTAAGAATGCTGCAACTTCACCTGCATGACCTGAATTAAAGTAACTTGCCTAGGTAACTAGAATGCCAAGTATCTGTATTCCTCATGGGTTACATGGAATGACAAATGAAAACCTAAAGACTGTCTTTATTTTTATTTTTTTAAACTAAGGTTCAAATAGCTTGTAGCCTTTTTTAATTAAAAAGAATGAAAAATACAGGTTGTATGCTCTGCATTCATGAAAAGAAATTTTCAAAAGAAATGTGAGCTCAGAAGAAGCTTCAGTTACTTCTATGTCTTACTGTATTTGTTTTGTATACCAGTAAATTGAGTCAATAAAATTAATAGTCTGTAAAACTGCCGAAATATCCCTTGACATGGTTTGTTTCCTTCTTTTGTCAGGCAGCTTGTAATTGCTTAAAAGGATATTCTGGGGATGGCAAAACCTGCACCTACATCAGTCCATGTTTATTTGTGAGTACATTCACATCAGTACAGTTTTTGTTTTGTCAGAATATTTTTAATGTGTGCCTCTTCTTGTCAAATGGAAATCTAAAGCTACGGCATAAGAAGTCTTTCATATCGTGCAATACAGAAGTTCTCAAATGTTAGTGTTCCAGGTTTTTGGGACTTCAAAACTCAGAAGCCTCAGCCAGCTTGGCCAATTGTCAGGAATTCTGAAAGTTAAATTCCAAAACACCTGGAAGGCCAAAGATTGGGAACTACTGGTGTAATGCCTCCTGCAGATTGATATGGAACTGACCTATGATCTCTGCACCTGTTGCCATTCACTTATATATCAGCTGCATGTGATTGTTCAGCAGATCCACTGATTTTTGCTCCAAATGTAACCGAGTGAAGATTCAGCAAGATCAGCCTGCTGCATTTTTTTGTAGTAACATTATTGAGCGACTACAAGCTATGGAACAAATTAGGGGGGGGAAAGACTCTCAAACAACTTTGATGGAAGGATGAATCCTCAATGTCTATTTTGCCTCGATCCACTTTTCAGACTTACAATACAACTATGTTCACAGAGTCTAAAGCAATCTGTTTCTCCTGTGGCACCACATGAGAGCACAGTTTAAAGGGGAGCAGCATTGAGGAAAATACTATGTTCCAGTTTTTTTTCCCCTTTCTCACAAATTCCTTTCTTTAATTTGGCCTTTTCCAAATTATCTTCCAGAATCATATTTCAATTGCATTTTGCTGCTTGGAAGAAAATTAACATAATCAATCTTCTGGCTATTCAGTTGGTCAGAGAGGAAAGGCCCCTCTTAAGCCTCTCATCTGCATTTTAAATTCTTCTAGCTTTGAAGAGCAGGTTTATACAATTATACATGGTGTGGAAAATTGGACAGAAATAAGCTTTTTTTCTATGATCTGCATAATATCAGAATTCAGAGCATCTAATTAATGTCTCTAAGATTGAAAACCAGGTAATAGGAAGCAGGGGGTTTTTTTTCAGACAACTCATACTTAAAATCACAATATGTGCTGGTGGCCAGTAACTTGCATGGCTTCAAAGGGAATCAGAGAAACTCATGAAAGATGAGACTATAATGATTGCCAATGCACTCAGAATAGAGATGGAAAGAATATTCACTGTTATTCATTTCCCAGCTGAAAAATGGTTCCCTAATGTTCAGGAAACCGCAAAGGGAAGAACAGTACAGTGGGACTATTTTACTCAATTTTCACTCAATATTTGTATATTGAAAAGGGTTTTTGAAAATTATTCTGTAAAGCAATACACATCAAGTTGTTGCATGAAAATTTGTATTTTCCACCAAAAAGCATTGTTTCAAGATAGTCACAAAGAAGTTCTGAAAAATATTGCTAGGCATTTACTCAAAAAACAGAAATTTTGCACCAAAAATATACATGTTTGTCCAGCTTCTCTCTCCGTTGACTTATTCTTTTAAATGAATACATGTTGACAAAGCAGATTTTGTTTAATGCTGATTCTCTCTTAACAGAATAATGGTGGCTGCGGCAAAAATGCATATTGCAATGATACCGGAGAGGCAGAAAGGACCTGTACCTGTAAACCTAATTATATTGGAGATGGATTTACTTGCAGAGGCAGCATCGCCATGGTGAAACTTTACATTTTTAAATCGAATTCTTGCTACACAATTTAATGCTCTTTAAAATCAAGTCAACTACACCAAGTAATGGGTAGGGAGGGCCATTTGCAAGGACATGACCATAGTTGACAGAGTTATGCTTAACTCTTCCCCTAATATCTTGTTCACCTGCCATAGCCTCCCACCCTACATTGCTTTTCCCAGTGGTTTAACAGACACATTTAGATCTGAGATGGAAGGAATATTTACTTCTTTTCATTTCCAGCCTGAAAAAGAGGACTGCTCAACACTCAGAAAATATCATAGGGAAGAACAGAGCATCAGCAATATCATTTGTGCTTTGTGAGGTCTTCAAGGGCAATTCATTTGCACAAATTACATTTCTTGTTTCTGCACAAGACTCACAATTTGTCATACAGAAAATATATTTTCTATATAGAAAGCAATATTTTAAACAAAAATGTGTTTTAATACCCTAAAATGTGGGGTTTGTGCAGCAAAAGCATGTATTTTTTGCATTAAATGGTACCCCAGAAGACATGTTGTGGGGATTTTGCAGAATTAATTCATGAAAAACCTCCTCACAGCAGAGAAACGTTTCATTTCTACATATAATAATAATAATAATAATAATAATAATAATAATAATAATAATAACAACAACAACAACAACAACAACAACAACTTTATTTTTATACCCCGCCTCATCTCCCCGAAGGGACTCGGGGCGGCTTACATGGGGCCTTGCCCGATAAAACAATCAAATATCAAAACACAGCAATAAAACAGTTATCCAATAAAAACATCAATTATCTTCAGGGATAAGAGCATTAGGGGGCTAGGAATAGATATTCTTAAAATAAACAATTCATCCCTAAATGACTGAAGTCATATTAGCAGCCGGCCAGCTATTCTTATATCCTACCTGCTTTATAACTTTGTATCTTCAGATAGATCTGCAGGATCCAATGTTGATGAAATCATCAGTTTATCCAAGGAAATATTTAATCTTGTGCATATTCAAGATTTTGGTATTTCATACATGAGATTATTATAAGAATTATACTGTAATTTCCAAAATGTACTATTTTTCATTACAGGAGCTTTCGATGAATTACAATATTACTCGATTTAATGGATACTTGATGGTAAGAAGATTGCATGTCATAGCTTTTGAAGTTGCAGTTTTTCTTGGTGGGGTATCTCATGCATATTCTAAAAGTTTTGCAAATCACAATGTCCTTCAAATTTATTAATGTGGTAGTTTGGAAAATGTCACTGCTTGAAACTGACAGCAGAAATACAAATAACATTTTGCATTCCTTTGGTCTAGGATGCTGGTGTTAAAGACTTATCTGGAATAGGTCCTTTCACTGTCTTTGCACCAAGCAAAGAGGCATTTATAACTGAACTAAAAGTAAGTAAAATTTCTTTAATGCTGGACAATGTAGTATGTGCTCTGCTCAAAGTCACTTAGTCAGTTTTCATAGCTGAGTACCATTTCATCAGACAGCTCTTAGTTGCAAATACACAATAGGACATAAATGAAGGCAGGGATACTCTTCTATAAGGCAGCAAATCTACTGGTCTGCATTAGAGAGTGAGTGAGAGACAGACTTTATCTCTCACTTCTCTAAGTTCGTAGTATAGTTATAACATTCATGAAGCATCCATGCAATTCAATAATAGCCATTTATTTCAGTAAATAGTAACAAGATTTCTATAAGTTGTACAAATAATCTAAATACGGATAATACAAACACATCAGGCCTACTATGGAAAGGTAATTACATAACTGTATTTGTATGCAACTTTGCTTCCAAGAAATTTATGTGGCATTTTTTTCCCACACCGTTTATCTTCACAACAATCCTGGGAAGTAGAGAAATAGTGACTAGCTCTGAACAAATTATGTCAATGGCTTGAAGAATATAACAACAGCAATTTTCCCAAAAAGTTCAGTTCCCACACACTGATAAAGATGTCGTTCTCAACTTTCTAGGGAATAAATTCCATTGGAAATAGTTGTCTGTTTTCTAAATAAAGCTGCTGAAGAGTGTGCTGCACAATTTTATGTCACACCCTAGATTCCTCTCTAAAGTGACTTGATGCAATGATAAGTCTATTATAGTAATCAGGTAGCAAAAACCCGGCAAGATATGTAGTGTACATTCTTTCCATATTCCCCTCTTTACCTGTTCTGTTTTCTGATACTCTTCCAAGGTTAATGACTGGATTTCCAAAGGTGCCATGCCCCAGATTCTTCGAAACCATGTTGTATCATGTGCAGGGCTGCTTTATAATGACCTGACATCTGATAAAACTGTCACCACTCTTCAGGGAGATCAGCTCAAGATCACATTTTCACAGGTAACTAAAACCATGAGATTATGGCTATAATTATATCTTTATTTAAGATATAATAGTAAATGAAAAAATCGTCTATGGGTACATTTGGGAAGAAACTTTCAAGTGGTTTCTAGAAGGTTCGCACATTTTTATTACTTATGCAAGGTTCACCTAATCTGGTTATTTCTTTTTGCATGAGCATATTGTTAGTTTCACTTAAAAATTGCTGAAACATGTTAAAGTAGTCTTTTTATACTGCAGGAAACTATCCATGTAATTTGCCTCTCCTGCCAAACAGGTAATGTCTAAGAATACCCTACTCTTAGGTACAATGAAACAACTGTCTCAGTCAGCAGGCTTTGAAGGGCCAAAGCAGCAATGTCCTTGCCATTCCAATTCATTTATCATTCAAAAACTCTTTGAAAAATCACTGCTGATTGGTTTTAGATAGCTTTCTTTTAGAGAACATCACACAAATATACACACACTGATGAAAGGAATATGTTTTTGCCAGCCAGGTGCAGGTTTGTTCCTCTTGTACTATTTTGTTCTCTTAAAGCATCCTGGGCCCATGAAAATAATGCCCTGCCTTATGTTTTATGCTTTCAGGATTCAGTTTTTTTGAACAGCAAGGCTAAGATTCTAACCAGCGATCTGATCTGCACAAATGGAGTGATACATCTCATAGATAAGATCTTGATTCCACAGAGGATTCAGGATTTCCCCCGTGGACAGCCAAAGCCTGTAAAGGTGCATAAACTTTATATTAACATCTATTTAAACAGTGCTCAGGTTTTTTTATTGTCCTGTTTTCCTTCAGTTGATTAACTAGCTGTTTAAATGGTTAAGACAAGGTTGAAATGTGCTAATTAGACTATATCATAAGGATTCTTTCTCTTTAATGAAACACAAAGATAATCGATTTTGCAATTTGGATGAAATCTTTTGTTTTATTTATTTATTTGCTTTATTTCTACCCCACTTTTCTCTACCCCAAAGGGGACTCAAGGCAGCTTACATAGGGGCAATAATTCAATGCCTTAAAAACATATAATACAGACATTAATATTAAATTGGATTTAAAACAGACATATTTAACATTTATTTTAATATGTATCCTTATTCAAAGGCTAGGGTTTGATTATTTGCAGCTGAGAAATCTTCCTTGGGTATATGAGTAGGCAGTCAACTCCTTCCTGTTTAATTAAAAATAGGGCTGTGACGCAGGCTGGGTAGTAGCCAGCTGCAATAAATCACTATGACCAAGAGGTCATGAGTTCGAGACCAGTCCATGTCAGAGTGAGCACCCGACGATTAAAATAAAAAATAGCCCTGCTCGTTGTTGACCTAAGCAACGTGAAAGATAGTTGCATCTATCAAGTAGGAAATTTAGATACCACTATGTGTGGAGGCTAATTTAATTTATTTACGACACCATAAAAAATCATCCAGCAGCGTTTGGAATGAGGAAGTCGGCATCACAGTGGATGATGAAGCAGGTGCTCCCCCTGTGGCCGGAATCGAGCATACCCTCAGGAAGCTGGAGAAGATTAAACTGCCTCTCTCTGTGTCTCTATGTTCATATGGCATTGAATGTTTGCCTTGTATGTGTACATTGTGATCCACCCTGAGTCCCCTTCAGGGTGAGAAGGGCAGAATATAAATACTGAAAATAAATAAATAAAATACTGATGGAAATTGGGGGAACTTAAGCAGCTATTAACAAGTTGTTGGGCTTTTTTGTAAAAGCAGCTGTGCAATTTAAGTGAGTCAGTTAGCATCATGTTTGAGTGGCCATTTTTCCTGCCATTTTCCCATGGCCACATAGGGTCTGTTAGAAGTTAAGGATAGCCTTATGGGAGAGAATAAGCTGGCGTGTTTTAGTAATCATTTACTCATAGGTAGATATTTCGATCTGAAATTGAAGCAGAAAGTACATTGCAGCCAAAGAATTGGATAAGACTAAACACCTATCTAATTCAGCACCTTGATATCCACAGTAGGCAGCCCAATGCCCATGGGAGCCCACAACTGGATGGAAAAATGACAACTCTGTTTCTCAGTGTGCTGCCTCTAATCCAGGAAATAATATATAATCATTGCAATACTGCTGATAGCCTTATTCTCCATTATTTGCTCTAAGCCCTTTGGAGGCAATTAAACTTGGCAAGTACTTTTGCATCCTGTAGAAGTGAGTCCTTCAGTTCATAGCAATGTTCCCCGTGAAGTCGTATTTTTGATGTCCTCACAGGACACTGCCTCTCACCACGTATCCCATGTGGCCAAGTATCAGTGCAGACGCTAACCTTAATAGACATTTGTAAAGTCAAGTTCACAAGGAAAAAAAACCCTGTGTGATGACAATGCAGTTTAAAATCTGCATATACAGCTTTTGGTGCTATGTTTCCTTAGCAGAAAAATAAGGAATTAATTTGCCTTCTTAGGAAAACCTCAAAATCGTTGCAGCAAAAAATGGGTACAGCCTGTTCTACAACATCTTAGAGGTAAGACTACTTAGCTTTGTAATCTTTTAACACAGTGTTTGGGTCCATAATATGAGTAAGTTTGCATTCTATGTTACAGCTATGTTTGAAGTCAATTGTACATGTCAGATCAAAGGAGACTTACCCATACGAAGTAACTATTTATAGCTTAAATAGCATTTGTGGCAATTCTGATTTCTTTTCTGTCTTATTTCAGAGTTCAGGCTTGATGAGTCTCATTAATGACCCTCTTCATCAGCCCATCACCTTGTTCTGGCCCACAGACAAAGTCATCAGGGCTCTCCCCAAGGATCAGCAGGATTTGCTGTTTAAAATGTCTGACAAGGAAAAACTGCTTCAGTACTTGAAATTCCACATTATTGGAAGTGCTAAGGTGGGAGTTAGGAATTTATGGATAACTTGTAAAAACCAAAACAGTGGAGTCTTTCTGTCATGTAATTTTGAGTTTTTCCTTTCTCCGTTTCTCTTTCCTTTTCTCTGGTACCTTCCAGATTTTTGCCCATGCCCTTCCTAATGCTGATTCACTGAAGACATTCCAGGGCTCTGAGCTCTCTGTGAAATGTGGTGATGATGATACAAATACTGTGAGTATATTAGAATCTATCCCGATTTTCAAATGGGATATTTTCTTAGTTCGTCCTGTCAGTCATTGTATCTTGGATGTTCGGCATACAGGGAACACAACGTATCACTGCATGCTAGCATCATTCCATAAAGGGAATGAAAATAAAACTAAGTTATATAAATGACATTTAACTTAAAATATTTCTCCCAGCATTTTTATCCCATTTGTCCTGCTGCCCTCCAGAATTTTGGTCAAAAATTTGAGAAGTTATAATCCCAGATTTCAGGAGGCCACTATTTGCAGAAGGCTGGTAAGAATCAAGTGAAGTAAACTTGAACTCCAAGGAACTCTGTATGTTTCAGTATGGAGAAACGGTAGTCTTCCAACTATAATCTCTACAAACATGTCCTCTAGAAAAGTGTGTAAAGGGACTATAGAATCTTTAACTCTAGAAAGGAATGGAAATTCACAGCCAGGAAGGTAAGTCACAAGAATATCATGAGTACAGATAATTAGTTAAGTGCTCAAGAAGAGGTTTGCCACAGAAACCCCAAGAGAAATTATACTGACATGGATGCAAAATCAAACCGATTTCTCATAATTCTTATAGTATAATAATAATTATAATCCCCAGTTGCTATATCAAAACAAAAATGGCAGCAGCAACACATGTAAATATAATATATCACTAGATGTATACATACTGACTAAAAATATTATTGAGAAATATTGGTTTTAGGCTGCTTTTCAATACATATGTTAATTTGATTCTATTCTTTCTTTAAAAACAGAACCAACAACTGAATTACCAATCTTTTCATTGTGCTTTCTGTTTTCCCATACTTGCTAAGGGCGAGTTGTTCCTCAATGGAAGGTGCAAGATAGTACAAAGGCAATTGGAGTTTGATGATGGTATTGCTTACGGGATTGACTGCATGTTAGTAGATCCTGTCCTTGGAGGTCGTTGTGACACTTTCCTCACTTCGCAGTTACCGGTCAGTCTTCGTATGAAATGCTATTTTCTTTCTCAGTTTTATGCTGATACAGTGCATTTCACATAGAATCATAGGCCACAAGGACCATCCAATCCAACCCATAGCCTTGTAAGAATATACAGGCCATGCATTCCTGGCAGATTTTCATCCAGCTTGTGTTTGTAAACCAAAGAAGGAGACTCCACCACACTCCAAGGCAGTATATTCCATTATCAAATCATTATTTCTGTCAGCAGGATCTTCCTAAAATTCAGGTGGAATTTCTTTTCCTGGAGTTTGAAAAGAGATGTGTGGGTATTCCTACATGTTCATTGGAATTGTTGCATGCTGCAGTTTATGTGAAACACTGGGTTAGAGCTTTACAGTGCAAATTTATGTATATAAATTCATTCATATATTCATATTCCACTGAATTCAATAGTTCAAGTGAGATCAATAGACTTACAGATTTACAGAAAAAACTTTGTAGTTGACCATGTAACTATGTGCTCTGTTAAATTCATCAATATCTTATGGGCTGTATGATTCCCATCACTACATTAGAATGTTTTAGAAATAAAATGCTTGAAAATATTATGGGATATTGTATTAGGGTTTCAGTTCATATGGCTGGATAGGTCATGCATTTTGCACTTTGCTAACAAAAGATTATTTTTAAAATGCTCTGTTAGCAAATTTTTCATTAAAACACCTGATTAAATAATTTTGTTTTTCTACAGGGAGATTGCATTAGTTGCTTCAGAACCTTTCAGTGTCCTTCTGGGAGCAAAGTGGTGGTAATTATAGTTGTATACTTTTGATTCTAACCTCAGCATTTTAATTCAAAAGAAATTGTAAAATGTATTCAAAACAAAGCTTTAAAATGGTGGAAAGGTTTTTGCTCTACTTTTTGAAAACCCTGTATCATAATAGTCTTTAAGTTGCTAGTCAACTCTTTTAATGTTTCCAAACAAAGCACTCCCTGTACTAGCAATCTGAAGGCATAGGGCAGCTATTCTATCTTTTTCAATTGAACAGGTTTTTTCACTGTAAAATAAAAAGATGGAACAAGCAGTAAAAATAAATGTTTTTATGGTCTTGTTCTGGGTAAATGAGAGAGCTGCTGGACTGCTAGAGCAGTGAATGGTGATCAGCATACAGACACCCATGCCGCACTGTATAGAACTACTCCATAGGAATACATGAAAAGCACCAAGCTCTTTCAGAGGCAAGCTGAAAGACATACAAGCCTGAATCCTACTGTCAGATAGAGTAGACAATACATACATGGGTTTTCCTACATTATGATTTATCATTCAACAGTTAACAGTATGGGTCTATTCTACTTGGAACTAACTAATAGGATAGAAGCCCTATGCTGTGCTACATATAAAGCCTATTAATGTTTTGTTTTCATGTTTTTGGGGGATTTCCTAAATCCAAATTTGAAATATTCAGGGAGAAGTACAAGGATGCTCTTACACTATTGGTCATCGAATCCTGCCAGGCTGCCAGAAAACTTGCTCTATGGTGATCAGGGTACCACAGTGTTGCAAGGGGTACTTTGGGAATGAGTGTCAAGGTAAGACTTTTGTTTCCTACCTTTCTGTATCCTCAGCCCACCCTCATACCAGTAAGAATAAACATATGGCTTTGGCAAATGCATCAGTTCTGATCTAGAAAATGGCTCAGAAAGAAGCAAGGACCATTCTTCTTGTTTAATTCATATTTATTATGCCAAATGATGCATTTCTGATGGATGACTTCTGAATCTTTGCATGATAGGCTTTGACATTTCAGTACTAGAGTTCGCTCGGGAGAATGTTGCCAACATCTTGGGCTTGTAAAATTAGTCTTCTTCTGTGGATATTAGCCCAATGGATGTGGCAAAATAGCAATTCTTGAAACAATCTGTACAAAGTTTGAATCCATATTGTTTACTATTTTCCAGCCTGCCCAGGAGGACCAGAAGGTCCGTGTAATAACCGTGGTAGCTGTAATGAAGGATATGCTGGTACAGGAGAATGCTCGTGTAACAGTGGTTTCAATGGTATTTCATGTGAACTCTGTCTGTCTGGAAGATATGGCTTGGATTGCAAATGTAAGTAACTGTACTTATCTGAATGAGAATATGAAAGATAGCTTGCATACTAGATCCCAAATTCTTAACTTAGACCAGGAAGACCTTACTGACTTAAGCAGGACCATAGTTTTGCAACATGCTGGGAAGCATTGCTGATTTGCTAAAGATATGCAGCTCTGAATCTGGCCAGTGCTCAGATGGGAAGTTATCTTGCAACCCTATGTTCGTATGGCACCCTTAAAATGCATAGTTGCAAGGTGGCTTGTAAACTTAAAATTACCGCCACGATCCTATTATGCCAAACTGCTAATGCACTGGCACATAGACTGAGCAGTTTGATATTTTTGCATCTCACAGAACATCCAGAAACATGTTTGTACAAGGGTGTGTATTGTTCCAACAATGAGCATTCTGTATGCAGTAGCAAACAGTAGTGGTCCTATTGCTATGTTGGTGGGACTTTCACTCTACTGGCATTCAATAGGATATCAGGAATAATACATTATAAATTTGATAAACAGCCTTAAACTAGTTATAGGCTTTCTGCATTTTTCTCCTATTAGTTGGATGCAGTCTAGATTATTTGGAGTGGAAGTTTGAAGATTCATTTGAAAAACACCGTGAAGTGTGATGCTTTCTCACAGTCTGTGCCGAACACATCCTACTTAGTTGTGCAAGCCTGCAAAATATAGTACAGAATATTTTTCACACACATCTCATATTCAATAGTTTCATTTTTACTTTTTTATTACCAAGGACAATAAGGAAATGCCTTTCTGAAGATTAATGTTCATAGCGTAGTATGTGAACTTTTGAATTATACAGAATGGTCTTTATGATAATTTGAATAATAATTCAGCTATGTTTTATTTTCAGCTTGTGAATGCACCTTACACGGACAGTGTGATGAAGGGATTTCTGGATCAGGACAATGTTTCTGTGAAACTGGATGGACTGGACGGCTCTGTGAGACCAAACTTGGTCAGGTTATTTAACAGTAGAAATAAGTAGACTCATAACTTAGTGCTCTCACTGCTCTTCTCTGCAAATTGTTTATATTACCATTATCTTTTAGAGTTGCTGCTACCTTAAAAACTATTTTTCTGATTTTTTTTTCTTGCTTATAAATGAGCATTGTAAAGAAATCATTTCTCTCTTACTCAGGCACTATGGATTGCACAATAAGAAAGAGTTCCTACTGATCTTAGTGGCTCAACGTCCTAGTAAATATATTTAATGTAGCCAATTTTTAATTAAGCAAAATAAATACTCATCTGTCTCAGAGAGGTGCTTTGTGAAGCAAACATGCAGGTTGATGCATAAATAGCATTGGTTATAAGAACATGGCTCTAGCTCAGTTCATTCATCCATTCATTGTAAAATTTGAAACCATAGTGGATTGCCTTAAAATTATATTTCAAAATCTGGGATGAGACAAGACTAGCACAGCTTTTTCCAACCTTGTGTCATAGAACTCTTGTCATCTCAACCAAAGATACCCAAATACTATGTTGTATATATATTTTAAGGCACAAAGCTAAAGAAAGCTAGACAAGCAGAAAGCTTTTATTGGGCACATTTATTCCATTTTCACTCATACCTTGCCTTTTTATGGGACTTCAGAACTGGAGAAATGGCACAGAGTGTGGTGAAATCTCTCATACACGTGTGTTCTCTTCCTCTCTCATATTGCATCTTTCTTTTATCTTCCTTTTTAAAAGGGTATTGTTGTGTACCCCACAAAGACTGCCTTGCATCCTTAAGCTAAATTATTCTTCTTTGATATGCAGAGGACACTCTACTGTCACTAGTGCTAAAGTCAGGGGGAGTTGTCCATCTAACTTGCTTCTGTACATAGACTTTCTACATTGACTTAGGCAACATAATATCTTTGGCCAATGCAATTGTGTTTGTTCTTCAAGCTTACCCGCATAATTTGACAGGAACTCACTTTTTCAGCTATTTTTAAAATGTCCAGTTTTTTCTCCTCCTACCACTTTCCTCTTTTGATCCTCCTGCTGATATAATTCAGAGTGCTATAACTTAGGAGTGGGGTGTCATTTCTTGTAGACTAAATAAAAAACAAGCTGTTGCTGCTTGTCCTTATTTACATGTTCTTCTTCATTAATAACCTTCGCTGTCTTGACCACACTCTGGCATTCCTTAGCCAGACATGCCCCAGTTTTCAGCTTTGAAGTGTTGGAGAGTATATTCAAGGCCATAATCTCACTTTTTTAAATTTCAGTTTTATTTATATCATTCCAAGAGGCTAGAAAGGCTTGAATATAAATTGTGCTTTTACACTTTGACAGCTTCATCCCCAGTGTGCTCACCCAACTGTTCCATAAATGCTGTCTGCAAAGAACATAATACCTGCCAATGCAAGCCTTATTACAGTGGAGACGGAATCACCTGTACAGGTAAAATATTCTTGGCATTATTGAGAAAATCGGCTTCCAGTATAGCTTACATATTTTTATTTATTGTTATTTTATTCATAATTTATCTCTAGGCCTTGTTCTAATACTGGGACTCCAGATTGCTTACAAATTGTTAGAATAAGTACAGATTAAAAGCAAACTCAAAGAAACAGATACAAACATACATATGTGTGCGTGTGCGTGCGTGTGTGTGTGTGTGTATGAGTTAAAACTATTTAAAAGATGGTGTATAAATATGAACAAAACAGCACACCATTGAAAGCCTGTTGCAGCTAATTCCCAAAAGTCTGACAGAAAAGACATTTTGAATTTGTCAATGGAAGAAGGATAACATCCATAGGATAAGAACCCAAAATCATAGAATCATAGAGTTGGAAGAGACTTTGTGGGCTATCCAGTCCAACCCCCTGCCAAAAACCAAGGAAATTGCATCCTGAGGGGATGTTCGATTCTGGCCACGGGGGGAGCAGCTGCTTCATCATCCACTCTGACAGCACTTCCTCATTCCAGGTCATAAATTAGTTAAACTTGCCTTCCCACTTTTTTATAAGTGGTACCTTATTTCCTACTTGATAGATGCAAGTATCTTTCGGGTTGCTAGGTCAGCAACGTGCAGGGGCTATTTTTTATTTTTAATTGACGGGTGCTCACCCCACCACAGGCTGGCCTCGAACTCATGACCTCATGATCAGAGTGATTTATTGCAGCTGCTCAACAGCCTGCGCCACAGCCCGGCATTATTGCACTTTATCTTACTAAAAGGATTTACAAAGTGAAACAACATTCTGCTTATAAATATTGTAGCACAAAACATAAAGGGGGGCAGTGGAAACACATCTGCTCCTCATATATATAATTGGTGTATATAACAATTAAGTAACAACGAAAGAGTGAGAACAATGATTTTTGACTGAAAGTGAAGAAAGAAAAGAAAAGAGAAAAGAAGAAGAAAAAAGAAAAAAAGAAAAAACAACAACTAACAAATGATAAAAATTACTTCCATCTTCGCCTTTGCGTTACCCAATCTATATAAACGAAGGAGGGTGATAAAAAAACAATATTGAATCAGCCTCCTTATCTATAATAATGAGGACAAGCCCTAAAAAAGAGGGATATTGTCCTTTATTATTGGCTTAGTCATTACTTCTATACTTTACAAAAGGCTTACGAAGAGAGGTACAAAAAGGTTTCATCTGCTCCTCTTTTTGAAGTACGCCAACAAGCCAGTAATTAATTCAGAAGTACAAATCACCCTGCTCCTGCTTTCCCCAACCAGCTGCCCCACAACTACAATTCCCATTGCCCTAGCCAATCCCATTATATGTGGAAGGTGGAATTTGTAGTATAGGAGAACCTGGGAAAGTGTTTTCTCCTTCCCTTTCTCACTTTTTTGTTGTGACACCATGCTTAGATGTGATAATTAACCTCGCAAGTTGGTCCAAGTCCAGCTGTCCATTTTAGCTCTGACCTTTCTGTTCTAGCCTTCAGCTTAAAAAGGCATGTGATCATTAAAGCCCTCCGCACTGCAAAGCTGGTCCAATTTTGGGGAGAGGGGACAAATCCAGAGCCCTTCAAGGGCATAGTTGTACACAGAAAGGGAAAGAGCTGAGCTGAGATAGAGAGCCAAATGATTACATTTCCACCCAGAAAGCATTTGGCATTGAGACATAATTTCTCTTTTTGATGGAGGAGAGGGACCAAAATATCTATAGCAACCTGCTTGTTAAAAATATTTTCAATTTCCTATTGTTATGTATATAGCCCAGATAGAACACCATATTTTTATTTTGCCTGAAGAACCCTATGGTTAAAAACAGCATTTTCTTCATTATTTTCTCAATCTTTTTAAAATTAATTTGTGAAAATTGTATCTACTGAAAGTTCGTAATAGTAGTGAATGCATTGTTTACATAGCATTGTCTCCCTGCCCTATATCTTCCTCTACCTGTTATCATGTCAATGACTGCTTCCTGGTTTACTTCCCATTCCACAAAGTATGTCCCAGAGATCAGAAAAAGAGAGCTAGATAAAATTGCCATAAATTGTTATGGAGGCTCAAAATATTAATTTGATTTTCATGTTAGAAATGTATATATAACTTGAAATATTATTACAAGCTTGATATACCTTTTGTTACAGTCATTTGTTCTTTTTATCTTGAAAGTTCTGTATATTTTAAAGACCTTTGTTGTGACCTTTGGCTAGTACAACAAATGTGTTGGACTATAATTTTAAAAATATGAGCAAGTATTCTAAGCAATTAATGGAGCATTGTAAGTATAAAATAAATGATGCACCATTAATCTACAGGTTGAAGCATAATATAAAACCCAGAACCCTATGTATAACATAGTACAATAAAATTTAAATCACCGGATTTAAAGCAGGCATGGGCAAACTTTGGCCCTCCAGGTGTTTTGGACTCCAACTCTCACAATTCTTAAGGCCAGGCTTTAGCACAGCAGGTTAAACCAGCAGCTGCAGTAAATCTTGTCAATCAGAAGGTTGACAGTTCGAAACCCGAGCCAGGGAGGGCTCCTGGCCTTTAGCCCAGCTTCTGCTTACCTAGCAGTTTGAAAGCAAAATGTGAGTACATAAAAGGGTACTGCTTAAAAGCATGGAGGTATTTTAAGGCACCCATAAGGAAATGCCAGAAAAATACCAGTGATTCCAATAAAAAAGGAAGCTTATGACAGGGAGATGGAGCAACAACACCCCCCTTCCCCCATGGCTGGAACCAAGCACAAGCCTCCAAGATGCCGAAGATGGCAAAAGCCTATATATCAATGTACAATTGTCTGTCTTGTCATTGTATAAACAGCACTGAATGTTTGCCACATATGTATGTTCTGTGTTCTGCTCTGAGTCCTCTTTGGGGTAAGAAGGGCAGAATATAAATACTGTAAACAAATAAATAAATAAGTCCAAAACATTGGAAAGGCTAAAGTGCCTGATTGAAAGGTATAATTTGTTTTTGGATGTTTTCTTATCACTCTACAGCCGAAAACCTCTGTAAGAAAGCCAATGGTGGCTGTCATAAGAATGCAAAATGTGCTCAAACTGATGTGAAAGTCAATTGCACATGTCAGAAAGGTTACACAGGAGATGGCTACAGCTGCACTGCTATCAACCCTTGCGCAGATGGACTGAATGGTGGCTGCGATGAACATGCTACTTGTACAATGACAGGGCCTGTAAGTGTTGCAGTTTTTTTTTTTACTTCATTATAGACAGAAGTTGTTGATATATTGCAAATTAAGGATCAAACAGTATCTACCCATGCTTGGAAATGAGCACTTTAATATACTAAAGAGAGCATAACAAGCTTATTACCATGAATGTATTGCACATGCACACATCCCTTAACTATTTTGGCCTGCTAAATAGACTTGCACACCTTATGTTTTGTTAATGTATTTTATGTCTACATTTTGGCTCATGGGTTATAGACTATGAAATCAATGCCCCAGTCCTGGTCTACAAGAGATTTGTATATTTAATCATATGTTATATAGAACAGTAAGAAATTGCCATAACTTACAGGTAAGTTTCCATTCTTCATTTTAGACTGTGACAGAGCTAGAGCACTGGAGATGGTGAAAAGTAATGGTATGAATTGTTGCTATAGTTCTTCAAAGGACTCTGCAGAGTATGTTTACATCTCCACCAGATCCTAGCACTGTTACTTTGAGTAGTAAAACATACAACGAAACATGTTAAGTGCAAAGTTGCCGACTCTCATTATTTCCAAAGTTTTGAATGCATAGAATGGATAGAAAGAGTCTTATTTGTGTTGCTTGCTGGAATATGAATATAATCCATGTGGGATCTCTTTCTTCATAGCCTTTTGCAACCTCCTATGTGGATCCCCTCTAATTTCAGTGTCCCTGTTGCTTTTCTTCTCTCCAACCAATCATAAACCTCTTGATGAAAGTTTGACTAACATATCTGTCTTGAGTACTAGTTTCCACCATCTATTTCAAAGAGAAAAACTCATAACCATAAGGATGTGCCGTATTTTTAATGAATAAACTATACTTATTACACACCTGTAAGACCCATTTTATAAGGGTTTACCAGTAATCAGATAGCGAAGAACTTTTGTTTTTCTCTTTAATTGAAGTTGTTCAGAATTCAACTAAATGGCAGCTCGATATCAACTTCCTTGTGTACTTCAGATGTTTAGTAGCACTGAGCATTTTCCTTCCAGGATAAACGTAAGTGTGAATGCAAGGATAACTATGTTGGTGATGGATTGAGTTGTGAAGTGGAAAAATCACCAGTGGACAGATGTTTACAGAATAATGGACAATGTCATGCCAATGCTACCTGTGCCGATCTTCATTTTCAGGGTATGTACTCTAGAAATATACAGACTTGCATCTTCCTGTAACAATCCCCTAGAATTGCTTCAAAACGTCTGTATTCATTCAAAGCCATTTTGATGTGAAACTGAGTACTCTAGGGGGTGTTTTGTTCTCTAGATAATAGAAGAACTTGATCCATTTGAATTTTTATTATTTCTTTTTAATTTATATCCTAGTTTTTTTCCAGACAGGGGACTCATTGTGGCTTATAACAAAATTAAAACCTGATAAAATAAAAATTGGGATGATTAAAAAAAATTAAAAATAATTAAGTAGATCATTATATTGAAAATGTCCATCCTCAGGCTTCATTTTGCAATGAAAATTCTTGATTTGTGTTGTCTTATTTTAAAAAAACCAATTTTTTTAAACATGGTATTACCTTTTCATCCCACTTTGTACTGGTCTCCAGATTCAGAACCCCTTAGGTACATGCAGGGAATGCTGTGGATGTAGCATATCTGGATTTCAGTAAGGCCTTCGACAAGGTCCCCCAAGAACTTCTGGCAAACAAACTAGTCAAACGTGGGCTAGACAAAACAACGGTTAGGTGGATCTGTAATTGGTTAAGTGAACACACCCGAAGGGTGCTCTCACCAATGCTTCCTCTTCATCCTGGAAAGAAGGGATGGGTGGAGTGCCGCAGGGTTCTGTCCTGGGCCCGGTTCTGTTCAGCATCTTTATTAATGACTTAGAAGTCTTAGATGAAGGGTTAGAAGGCACGGCATGATCATCAGGTTTGCAGACAACACCAAATTGGGAGGCATAGCTAATACTCCAGAAGACAGGAGCATAATCCAAAATGATCTTAACAGATTAGAGAGATGGGCCAAAACTAACAAAATGAAATTCAACAGCGAAAGGCAAGATACTCCACTTAGTCAGAAAAAATGAAATACAAAGATACAGAATGGGGGATGCCTGGCTCGACAGCAGTACGCGTGAAAAAGATCTTCGAGTCCTCACGGACAACAAGTTAAGCATGAGCCAACAATATGATGCAGCGGCTAAAAAGGCCAATGGAATTTTGGCCTGCATAAATAGGAGTCTAGTGTCCAGATCCACCCTTCTATTCTTCCTTGGTCAGACCACACCTGGAATACTGGGTCCAGTTATGGGCACTGCAATTTAAGGAAGATGTTGACAAGCTGGAAATTGTCCAGAGGAGGGCGACTAAAATGATCAAGGTCTAGAGAACAGGCCCTATGAGGAGTGGCTTAAAGAGCTGAGCATGTTTAGCCTGCAGAAGAGAAGGCTGAGAAGGAGACATGATGGCTCTGTATAAATATGTGAGGGGAAATAATAGGGAGGAGGGAGCAACCTTGTTTTCTGCTGCCCTGAAGACTAGGATGCGGAACAATGGCTTTAAACTACAGGAAAGGAGATTCCACCTGAACATTAAGAAGAACTTCCTAACTGTGAGAGCTTTGAATGCAGTTTTCCTGCTTCTTGGCAAGGGGTTGGATTGGATAGCCCATGAGACATCTTCCAACTCTATGATTCTACTATACTAGGATGATGATGATGATTATTATTATTATAGGAGCTGTGGTGGCACAATGGGTTAATCCCTTGTGCTGGCTGAACTGGTGACCTGAAGGTTGGTGGTTCGAATCCATGAGATGGGATGATCTGCCGTCTGTCAGCTCTAGCTTCCCATGCGGGGACATGGGAAAAGCCCCCCCTCCCCCGCAGGATTGTAACATCTGCTCATCCCCGGCCGATTCTCTCACACCAGAAGCGGCATGCAATATGTTCTCAATTTGCTTCTGACATGATAAAAAATATTATTATTATTATTATTTTATTATGACACAGCAAACAAGATAGATATGCTGGATTTCATATCACAAAATCACAAGTCGAACACTTCCCAAGTGTCTAGGACTGTGTGATGTATTTTCGGATGATGCGTGCAGATCCCAGCAGGGTGGCCTTTTGCAGTTGGCAGATTGTAATTTTGTCAATGTCAATTGTTTCGAAATGCCGGCTGAGATCTTTTGGCACGGCACCCAATTATTATTATTATTATTATTATTATTATTATTATTATTATCATTATTTCTTCTTTCTTCCTTGCAGATGCTACTGTTGGAGTTTTTCATGTACGCTCTCGAAAGGGACAGTATAAGCTGACCTTCAGTCAAGCAAATAAGACCTGTGCAGATGAAGGAGCAACAATAGCTACATACGCTCAGCTCGTATATGCTCAGAAGGTAACGGTCCCCATTTCTCATTACACACATTTATGAGTTTTATTTGATGCTAAGCCCATAGATGTTTCAACCAGTGTTTGACCTTGTATTTTTTTAGCCCAACAAGCCATTGCTGGGCCTACCAAACATCTATTTGTTGCCTTTGTTGACTTAGCAGCAGCTTTTGATTCAATTGATAGAAACCTGTTATGGCATAAACTGGCTAACACCAATATGAATAAGAACCTACTGTTTTTAATTAAGGCACTTTATTCTAACACCATGGCTAGAATAAGCGTTGGTATTTCTGGCTCATTAACTGGCCCCGTTCATACTAATAAAGGAGTAAAACAAGGGTGTCTACTGGCACCAATACTCTTTAATCTATACTTGAATGACATAATACCTGCAGTCTCGGGGCCAGAATTTTTCCCACCCACAGTAGGATCCAAGAAAATGTCCATTCTGTTATGTGCCCTTGCATTTAAGTGACATGATTTTTATTCAGGCAGACTTTTAAAGTAAAAAATTAGTTTCGGCCCATCTCTCTAATCTGTTAAGATCATTTTGAATTCTGCTCCTGTCTTCTGGAGTATTAGCTATCCCTCCCAATTTGGTGTTGTCTGCTAATTTGATGATCATGCCTTCTAACCCTTCATCTTAGTCATTAATAAAGATGTTGAACAGAACCGGGCTCTGGACAAAACCCTGAGGAATCCTAAACATATTTTGCCCTCATCCTTTCAATATCAAACACAGCACTGCTCCAAGTCAATACAGTAATAGGTGGATTGCATTTTGACCAGTCAGGATCAGCACTGAATCAGTAGAACCTGCTTCACTGAATGCACAGACTTATACTGTTAGAACTTCTATGTGCATACTTTCCTCATTTCTTTCAGGTTGCAGAACACATGCATCAGATCCGTTCTGCATTTGGATATGCAAGAACTCCCAGGCACAATCCCTTTTATTGATCCACAAACAATGTGATGGCACATCATGCTATAACTGGGCTTGGGTACTGCAGGATTTGACAAATAAAGCAATGTAAATTGCTTTATTTGCCGCTCTGATTCCCCTCGGGGAGAAGGGCAGGGTATAAATGCATGTAATAAATAAATAAATAAATTTACTTGTAAGCTTGCCTATCAGACAGTCCTTGTTTCCTCCCTTCCTTCAGACAGAAGCTATTTGACATTCCACATTGGGCAGTAAACATACCCAGTCTGCATTGATTTGGACTAACATCACTAACCATTTTCCTTCATTTTGCAATCTTATTGCCCATGTGCTAATGACAGGCAAACTACCATATGTGTGCGGCTGGCTGGCTGGCTGACGGCAGGGCAGCGTATCCCATAGCCTATCCTTCTCCAAAATGTGGTGGAGGAGTCATTGGAATTATTGACTATGGGCCCCGAATCAACAAGAGTGAAACCTGGGATGTCTTCTGTTACAGAGTCAAGGGTAAAGTGCCTTTATTCAGTATTCTGTATCCAAAACTCAGCTCATTTCCACCAGTGCTAGCAAACATGAATTGTCATAGTAGCTTATTTTTTTGGCAGCAGCCTCTAGGCCTGTTTTTAAGTATCCCTAGAAAGTTTGCAGTGCAGCAGGCATTTTATTTATTTATTTACTTGCTTGCTTAGCTACTTATTTTATTAAGGTATTTCTATCCCACCCTTTATCCAGAGATATTAGGGTAGCTTAAAACAAAATTAACATAAAACGATAGATAATTACAGAAGTTTAAAGGATTAAAATATATTAAATTATTTTCCAATACAAATACAGTTCAAACTGGATTGAAATAATGTAACCCTAAAATATGTGCAGCCTGAATAAAACTAACTTGTCCTGAAGGTTTGAATAAAAATCCAGGTTTTAACTTGGTGCTGAAATTAGTTTTATTTAACTCAATTTTTATTGTGTTTTCAAAAAGATACAACTTTAATCTCTGTAGTTAAAGTAAATACACATGAAAAGAAAACAACTAAAACAAAAGTAAAAAAAATCCTCAAGTATTTTTGTAGATATCTGTTGCCTATATCTCTTAAACTCTCCTCTTTTAAAAATATGTTCTAGATGTCAGCTGCACCTGCAAAACAGGTTATGTGGGTGATGGATTTACATGTAGTGGAAACCTGCTTCAAGTCCTTCTTTCTTTCCCAACATTAACAAACTTTGTATCGGTAAGTGACAGAAACAGACCATTATTCTGGAGTTAGAACAGTAGCAAAATTACAGTTATGAAGCAGCAAAGAAAATAATGTTATGGTTGGGGGGGTCACCACAACATGAGGAACTGTATTAAGGGGCCACAGCATTAGGAAGGTTGAGAACCTGTCTGTTTATTGCCTCCAAAATGTACTCTGTTGTTCAACATGTTTCTGGTATTAAAACAGGCAAACAAAAATTACAAATCGTAATGTAAATATCTGATAGGTAGGATGTGTTTTCATTCACTGCACTAAATTTGCCACAAATACCCAACACACCCAAGTTTGAATAATGATGGGGTTGGGGGGGGGATATTTTTTGTCATTTGGAAGTTGTCATTGCTGGGATTTATAGTTCACCTACAATCAAAGAGCATTCTGAACTCCAACGATGGAATTGAACCAAACTTGGCACACAGAAACTCCTATGACCAACAGGAAATACTAGTAGGGTTTGGTGGGCATTGACCTTCAGTTTTGGAGATGTAGTCACCTACATCCAGAGAGCACTATGGACTCAAACAATGATGGATCTGGACCAAACTTGGCATGAATACTCATTTGAATGAATAGGCCCTTCAGACTTGTCTTCATAATGTTACTGGTTATGTTTACAAAATCGTCTGGCACCTTATCACTGTTCCTTATCCCATATGTTATAGCACTTTATGGAACCTGTCCCCGTATTTCTCCTTTATTCATTTTATCTATGAACCTCGAGCACTGCACTTGTCATCTTTTGCTGTGTGCAAAAATTGATGCTCAGGCTTTTAAGTAACTGTCTTGTTTGTTGTTTTGTTTATTGTTGGAATGTTTAATCTGCTGTTAAATTATATACATGAAATGCTGTTATGTTGTTGTTTGGGCTTGTTCCTGTGTAAGCCACCCCTTCGGAGAGATGGGGCGGGGTATAAGAATAAAGTTTATTATTATTTATTCCCAAATGTTTACACTGATGGAGTTTGGGAAAAATAGACTTTGACATTTTGGAGTTGAAGTTGCTGAGATTTATAGTTCACCTACAATCAAAGAGCCCCTTGAACCAAACCAATGATAGAATTGGGTGAAACTTCCCACACAGAACCCCCATGACCAACAGAAAATACTGGTCTTTGGCAAACCCCCCCCCCCCCCCACAGGGGTCCCGTCCCCCAGGTTGAGAAATGCTGAGATAGGGGGAAATTCTCCAAAAAGAAAAGCAAAGAGGTTACCCATGCTTGTTTCAGCCTATTTATTAGAATCACGTGCCATTTGGCTTGTGCCAACCTATAACTAACAGGCTTTTAGTCTGAACTTTAAAAGAGCTATCCAGGGTGCTGATCCCTATCTCCAAAATAAATGTTGAACCTTGGGTTGGGGGCCCACAGTGACGCAATGGGTTAAACTCTTGTGCCACTGAACTGCTGACCTGAAGGTTGGCTGAACTGCTGATCTGAAGATTGGCAGTTCAAATCCGCAAGACAGTGTGAGCTCTAGTTTGTAAGCTCTAGCAGTTCGAAAACATGCAAATGTGAGTAGATAAATAGATACCGCTTCAGCAGGAAAAAGATGCTCCAAGCCACACAAGTAGGAAGTAACAATGCAGGCTCCTCAGCTTGAAAATGGAGAAAAAAGCACCTCCCCAGAGCCAGAGATGAATACCGCCTCCAGAAAGCTGGAAATAAAAGGAGAAGCCTCTGCCTTTGTTTGTGTTTGTCTGTCCCATTGTATATTATTGTAAAGGCATTGAATGTTTGCCTGTGTGTGTAAATGCTGTAATCCACTCTGCGTTCTCTAGGGGAGTAGGACAGAATATAAATAAAGTGTATTAGTTATTGTTGTTGTTGTACCCTAACATTTAGATTAAAGCTCAGAAGTGGGTTCACCAACTATCATAGAGTTTGTATGAGTTTTACAGCAGTGCCACAAAAGCTATATGTTCAAAAACATATCTTATCACAGTAGATGTTGTCTCTTTACAGAAAGTTTTGACTTATTTCAATTCCTCAAAGAACGGACAAGAATTCTTGAAATACCTTGAAAATTTGTCTATCAACGCAACACTGTTCGTACCGAACAATGATGGGCTTAAAACAAATGAGGTAAAAATATAATTTAACGTTCTTTTTCGACAATCCTGGAATCAGAATTTGGAAATAATAAATTAAAAGTACAATACTTAAACTCCTTGCCCCTCCTTTTTTTGTAACAAGGATTGCTTGGAGAGCCATCCCAAATGCAATGGGATGGCTCTTCCCATTAATGGGCAGCCTTAATGGGCAGTTCCTTTAAAAATATAGAAATGACATTATCTTTTGTACTGTAATGACCCCCACCTTCTAGTTACATTTTGCATTTCTCACCTTAAATGTTTTATGCACAAATTCTTCTATAACCTCCATGTGTACAACTGATGGATTTTTTTCTGAATGAGGATACATTTAAATTATACATATCCCAGAGTATTTTTTTTAAAAAAAAGACTGGCTGTAAGAATGTGATTTTTTAAAGTTAACACCTACACAATTACCCTCTATTTAGCTGTATGTTTTGTGGAAAACTCTAGAATCAAGGTTTTTTTTAAAAGTGGATAATGAAAACTATTACAACTTTCAAAAGGGATCCAATGTGGTCGTATTATGAATTGAGGCAACCATGAAAACTATTTGCTCAACTATCTAAGCAAATAATTGGCATAATAAAACATACTGGGGACAAGTAAACTAGCAAAGGAAGTGGGATGATGGTCACACTGGGATTCAAGGCTTTTCTGGACTCTTGGGAACGTATAGTCCTAATCTTTTTTTATACTGGTTTTAAACCACTTCATTGGATGTGTTGCAATAGCAGATTCCCCTATTAGTTTAGTGTTTACACCTTATTTTTTATATTTAATGTTTATTTTACTTGATATTTGTCTTTACTGTTCTAATGTAGCACAAATCCTATGTAAAATCATACTGCATATTTTTGACATTATTATTGAAATCTGAAATATATACAGAAAGTCTTTACTTTCTTGTGTTCTTGTGTCTTACATTCTTACATTCTTGTGTTTTGCTTACTACCTTCAGACACTTTCTGGAAGAGACATTGAGTATCATTTATCCAACACTGGCACACTATATTATGAAGATTTGACCAATGGAACTACGCTTCAAACTAGAATAGGGAAAATGCTATTAATTACACACGGTGAAGACCAGGCGTATCGAATTTCTGCAGCTCAAAAGGTGTGTGGCTTGTACATAGATTTTCATGAGCTTATCAGCACATACAGTTCACTGTGCTGGTTTCAAGCCTCTCTTTTCCACACTAAAGCTACTAATACTTACTGCAATACATGAATGCTCACTAATAGTTCCTTCCTTTAAGAACATGGAGAAATTAAATTGAACCCGGCCTCCGTTTTCTCATGTGTTCACACAGAGCAGTGATAGTGTTTCAGACTTCTTGCTATTGGCAAAGTGGAAGAGAGAGGGAGTGATAGGACTCTGAACCATTTCTTCCACTACCACTCTCTGAATGGAAGCACATGAGAATTCACCATTAAAGGCTTCAGCTAATTTAATGGGCAGTTTCTTTAAAGAAAACATAGAAAACCCTCTGTAGAGCATTAGGAAGACCTTTACTAAAGAGTCTGCTAAGAGGTCTAGGCAATTAGAGTGGCATGAAATACTGTAAATGCATATTATGGAAATGCCCTTTGTGCAAAGTATGGTCCTCTTGAGAGATTTTTAACTTTTCATCCATTACGATCGATAAAGAATGCACTCCCCAAACCACCTATTAAAAATAAAATGTGAAAATAGCACTCAGTGGCTGGGATGCTGTTGGTGAGTGCCAATTACAGTAAAACTATTGATTGAAAGGTTGAATGTTAAGTCAACACATAAATAGATCCCACAGATTCAATTATCTACCCCAGGAGGGATTATCAATAGAATTTAGTCCAGGATTTAGTGAGTTAAATGTCCCATTAAATGCTCAAACATTGTTTAGAAATGCTGGAAATTCTGCAGTTTATAATGTATAAAGTACACTAGCAGCAAACTTGCCATATGTGGATACTAGGGCAAATAAAATTACTCAATGAGATGGAAAGAATGTAGCATTAGCTCAACAAGTGATTACATCTGTTTAAAATTGAAATGTGACTGAAGTGAGTTTACTTGCATGAAAGATTAGATTCCTTCTCCAGCCAGCTACATCCAGTTACTCCAGCCAAGGAAAAAATGAATCTTTTTAGGCCGACATCCAACAACAGAGAAAAGGTGAGTTCTTTAGCCAAGAGTGAATCACATGAAAGAGATCTAAGCACTGAGAAATAAACTTCAGCTTTCTTGGAAAGGTCATAAAAGGTATTCATCATGTTACAGCTTTTTGTATTTTTTTTCTTTTTTAGAAGGAAACAAAGTACGTGGATGGAAAAACGATCTTAGAATGGGACATAATTGCTTCCAATGGGGTCATCCATGTCATTGCCACACCTTTGAAGGCACCTGCTATACCTGCTGTAAGTCTTGCATACTCAGTAATTATTAGTCTTTCAACAGAGACAGAGAAAGTTAATTTTGGGAGTTCAGTCCTGCAATCTCTCAACCAGCAAGGGTCACGGGTTCTAGAAGCTGTAGTCTACAAAGTAACTTTTCCATGATGATGATGTTCTTATGTGATGTCATTTTATGGCTTGGAGCTCCTAGTGGCGCAATGGGTTAAACCCTTGTGCCAGCAGGACTGCTGACTTGAAGGTTGGGTTGCTGACCTAAAAGTTGCTGGTTCGAATCCGGGGAGAGCACGGATAAGCTCCCTCTGTCAGTTCCAGCTCTCCATGTGGGAACATAATATAAGCCTCCCGCAAGGATAGTAAAACATCAAAACATCTGGGCATGCCCTAGGCATTTCTCAAGTCACTCCTGACGCAAAAAAGAAATAGTTTGGATACAAATAAGAATCCAGCTATTTGTTTTTATCTCTGGGGATTTATAGAACTTTTTTTCCTCTCTACTAATACAAACCTGAACCGCCAACTATGAAATGGTCTCCTATTTGTCAAATTTGGCTCCAGTTATAGGTGGATGAATCAACATTTTCCCAGATCATGTCATTTTCACATGACGCAAGACATTTTAAAAAGAATGACAAGTGAAATATTTCTTTTCCCCATTTGTATGGTTTGTTTCAAAAACAGGGCCACAATACAGCTGGCAATCTTTAACATCCCACAAAATGTACTGTTTTTCTTTTGTCATGCTAACAGAATTCCACCTTTTGAGTTCTCTGAAAAAATAATAAAACTATCTTTGCCATCTCCACACAGGCTTTACATGCTGGAGTTGGGACTGGAATATTCTTTGTAATTCTTCTGATAATTGGAATTGTTGCTCTTGTGGGATATTCGTACTTCAGATTTAAGCAAGGAACTATTCGCTTCCAGCATTTTGAGGTAAGGAGTAGATGCAAATGTGTAGTGAGGTTCATAATTTGCCACCTTACACATGCCTTTTTCTACCCATGTTTATATATGACTGCTGAGTACAGGTTGAGAGTATGAAGGCATGGCTTGCAATGAGCAGTTTGCCCAGTTTGGAGATATGGCTACAGACAGTTAATAAAAATCAGGTAGAAAAGGAAGGAAACTGAATGTATTCTAGTTTCGCTATTCTGAATAATATTCAATTGTCGGTTTCAGTTAGAGTCCTAAGTAATTGCTAAATGGCAAGTCAACATCTATGTAAATTCCGTTAATAGGTGTACTCTACTTTGAAACAGTAATTACATTTTAACACAGTTCCTTTTTTTCCTTATAGTATATTTACAAATCAAGCATAATTAATTTTTACATTTCAAACACAGGAAAAAGATGACATTGATGTAACAACACTGGACAAGGCACAGTCCCCAAGCATCTCCAACCCTAACTATGAATATTCAACAGCCTCTCCACCAGATTCTTCTTGTAATCCATTTTCTGTAAGTTTGATCTACAAGAATCAGAGATTTCTCTGATTTTCCCGATCCCAGACAGCATTCCATCATGTTTAAAAACAGACAAAAATAATAATTTATTAACTCTTTAGAGAAAACTTCCATTTTAAGCCAAAAGTAGTTCCCCAATTGCTTGGAAAACTTATTTGATATATTAGCAACTGCATTATAAAAATACTGGAAAGCTATATAAACTTGCTGAATATTATGTTTTTTAAAATGCAGGTTTCTGATGAACAACAGCTGGTGAACAGCAGTCCCCTTGAGGAGCTCTGAGCTGCAGAGCTGCCTAAGAAAGAAATGTTCAGCAGGAATGTAACTGAAAGATACAAGGCAATGTACAATGCATTTACAGTTTGAGTGATGTCTTTGAATAGTATAGAAAATTCTCAACAGTGATGGCAGACTGGTTTTCTTAGAATTCTAATTGGATAGTAGCTACTTTCCCCAGATCAATGCATTGGAAGAGATGTTCTTGATATCATAATTTCAGGCTTCCCATAAGCATATATTTTGCCACTGTATGAACAGAATACTGGACTAGATAGGCCCTTGGTCTCATATTTGTGTGTTTGAGATTCTTTTTCTAATGTCATAATTTGGAGCTACGCATGGGGTCAGGATATTTCTTCCATTGGTTGCGTAAGTAGCTAATGTTGCATATTTTAAACATTCTTTAATACAAGGTTAAAATTCCTGCTCAGCCATGGAAACTCATTGAGTGACCTTAGGCAAGCCACTCTCTCTCAGCCTCCAAGGAAGGGCTCTCTGACTAAATATTGCTGAGAAAACCCCATGATAAGTTTCAGTTTTGGGTCAACTATATATCAGAAATGACTTGAAGGCACACAATTCAATTTGACCACAGCAGCGTTGAACCACACAATGCTGTAAGATTCCTTCATGAAATTTCTATTAAAATAACATGGAAGATGGAGTTGTTCTTGAATTACAGAAGACAAGTATTACAACTTTCAGATTCTATATGTATTCACCCAGAAAGATTGTTTTTAAAAATGCAAACAAATAAAATTGCAAAACTGCAATTAAAAATTACACATCTCTTAATTGTTTGAAAACTTGATATTGTAAGTCAAAGGGTGTAGCAGAACAGAAAATGTTTAAGCTAATGCCATGCAACTCTATTTACAAGAATATAAGACTGGGGTTTTTGGAATAAGAAGAGTTTAGGATAATAAATCCAAAGATTAGCAACAGGTATTGGACCAATGAAGCAAATAACTGTGTATTACAGCAGACACTAAATGAACTCATACCTCTATGCAAGCATCCTCAAACTGCATCTGTCCAGCTATTTGTGCCTCCAACTCCCAGAATTCCTGACCATTGAACAAGCTAGCTATGACTTCTGGGAGTTGAAGACCCAACAGCTGGAGGGCCACAGTTTGAGGATGCCTGCTCTAATGTGCCTTCAAAACTTGTCAGAATTCCATAGACTCCACCATATTTGGGCTAATTCCTTAGGGATAAATGAATAAAAACAGTGCTATGAAAGTAAAACAGCAATGATTGAAAATATGTAGTCTTTTAGGCTATATGGCTACAATCCAAATGTAGGCAGTCTACCTACTAATACAGTTTTCCCTCTTATAACCTACCCATTTCCCACTCTACAAGATGCTATCCTAATCTCTGAATTTCTATTGCAAACACTTCTTATACCAAAGCTACCAAATCTATGCTTGAGCTTTGCATTTCCCATCTGATTCTTCTAAATACACATTGTGTCTTTCTACTACTCTTTCTAAACTTTTTCCTTTGGAAACTTGCATTATGACTTTCATACTAATCAAAATCTGGACGAATGTGACAAAACATTTATTGGTGTACAAATTAACAATGCTGTAACATTAAAATATGTTTTCCCCGGTACAAAAAAGGTGGTTTGATGCTCCTTCATTTGCATCAGATTCTCATTCCTGTTTGTTTCTCAACAAATTAAAGACCCAGCTGCTTCGTGCCTGGTATTGGATCAAGTACACTGACAAAAATCCACACGGCACAATATCAAGGAGGTTACAGGTAGCAGATTTCAATGCTCAAAAGGGCTAGTATGTTATATAAAGGTAAATTACAGCAGTAACACCAACAATAGGAATACTGTAGTTTTAATGTTCACATGAAGGTCAGCTCACAGCTGGTCACTTTTCATGCAAATTCTTTTTACAATATACTATGCTGATATATGTAGCAGCAATCACCAACAGATAACCAATGCATTTTAGACAAAGATATCAAGTTTTTATTCTGCAACAGAAGAGCTTTTCTGTAAAAACAGTCTCAACACTGTCAATGTCTTGATCTGGAACACACTGAAAACTTAACAATATTCACAATACTTTTTAGTACAGTATATATATATATATGAATTTGTTTCAAACATTTTGTAGCATGTTTAGTATTACACTCATGTCTTAGGCAAATACAGTTTTGAAAGGAGCCATGAGGAGTGATTGATTCATTTCAATAATGTCAGCTCCTGCTTGGTTTCTCCTCATCCTTGGTTTTTAAAGCAACAAAATAGATATTAACTTATTTTGACACAATTTGCCAGTGAGTCAGAAGAGGGTATTTTTCTAACAAGAGCAGTATGGTAGTCTGTAGAAGTCATGCAGTGCATTTCAAGTATGATATTTATAAGCAAACAATATTTAACAGTCCAGCAACACTGAAAGACACTATCAAAGCCTTCCGCATACAAAAATACCATTGTGCTCCAGGTCTAGCATTTTGGAGAATTCAAAAGAAGGGCTGAGTCAAATAGGGAGGTACATTCCAATACCATGCTGTGCAATGTGGTCTAAATGAAAAGGCTGCCTAAAGCATTTCATATTTGAATTCAGCTTTCCCATGTGACCAGCATTGGAAGCATTACCCTCACGTTAAACAAGCTTTATCTGCCCTTCATGACGTAAGCACCTAGTTTCTTCCAATTCGCTTTCTCTATTTCCAACATTACATTTACTATATGCTCCCCAACAGTTCAAGGATATTCAAAACAGAACACCGATGTCAAAATAGTAGTTAAATCAGTGGCGAATTAAAGATTTTTCTCAAGAGGATTGAAGCCTCCAAGTGAAACTTTATCTCAGCCCTCCTCAGAAGTCTTTTCCAAGGGGATGAAATATTGGACAAAATAAAGCCATGCCAGCAGGCTGTTTTTAAATTATGCAATACAAAATTCAGAAATCTATCAATATAACTGCATTCTCACATACACAGAAATGCTGACAAACTTGAAACACACATTTACCTGACCAGCATTTGAGGAACCAAATTATTTCCTAAAAATGAAATGAGAACAGTTCTTGGTATTTTTCTTATAAAAAGGTTTACCAAAGTACATGGAAAATTAAAAATATTTTAAGGACTACTAAAATAGAGTAGTTGAATTGGTATACCCAATCTGTAATATGTTATGGTCTGTTGTTGTTATGTGCTATCAAGACAGTTCAGACTTCTAGATCAATGAGAGGCCTCCAACAGATAGTTATTAACTACTTGGGTTCTGTAGTTTTAGGACTGTGACTTTAGTTGGTCTTTTAATTTTAAGTATTTTAGAAACTTATACAACTTATATTTCATATGCATCATTATAAAAGCCCTTCCCTCTTAGAGGGAACTGACATTATAGATTACAAGACGAGTATTGGGATTTGGGTCATTCCAAAATTATCTCTAAATTATTCTACAATGCCATTTAAATTGGCTTATTAACTTCCCACCTTTAAAATACAGTTACTTATCATTTCCTTGCTATCTGAAGATCGCTAATTTCAAAAGAAACAAAGGTATCAGTTGGAATACTCTTCCAAGAAACTCGTCCCCTGAAAGCTCAAGGATTAACAGTAGAATTTTGGCTAGTGACAGCTTTTTAGACATGGATCCAAGATCATATTTTAATGATATAATTAAACACATTTGAGGAGAATGGCTAGTTAGTCCCAATCTTACCTCTTGTTAGAGAACAGGTTTTAAAATTACTAGTACTCATGCCCTCCTTATGCATTTTCATAGGCCTCTTTGTGACCATATATTTTTAATTAAGAGAATGAATTGTTTAAAAACAAGAAAAATACAACTGCGGATAAGAAAAATGCACAATATAGCTTACAAAGCACTAATGGGCAACTAAAATGATCTGAAGAAAAAGCCTCTGCAAACCCATAGGATGGAAAATCTCACCTGGAATCTTTCTGTGAGTGAAAGATGCTTTCTATCCATAGGGCATATTTAAAGCAACGACATTCTAATTTCAGTATACAAAATGTGTATACCTACCTGCTTTAATAAGAGCTGTTTTTATATAGGAGCACATTACTAAGCTAATCCATAACGTATTATTAAGGGGATCAACAAATTTCATTCTATTCAATTTAGGCAAAAGTCTAATATGTGATAGTCATTCAAGGAGTGAATACAATGACCATAAATTTTAAAAGTAGTGGAAATCAAGTTGTGTTCCTAACTACTGATCACAGTAGGGCTTATTTCTAAATAAATATGTATAGGGTTGAGCTATAAACCAGCTTCTAACTATACTACTTAAGAGCAAATGAACTATATCCATTTGTGGGTTGGGATTCAGAGATGGGACAGTTCAGGGAAAACCTTTAGAAATAGAAAGTATGCTCTGCTTCACAATGATAAGCACCATGTTTCCTAACACTTGCTTTGCATGTTTGACTGCTGCTTTTCCAAACAAATATTTCATATGAAGGCACTTCTAGAACATTTACAATGCAATCCTTTACATATTGACCCAGAAGCAAAATGCATTGAATTAAACAGGGCCTGCGCCAAGGATATAGCAGAGTATTAGTAACAATTCCTGTACACCACAGACTTAACTCCATGATGCATTACAGCCCTGAATGGCAATGTGCAATTGTGACATACAAGTAAAGTGCACGGTGCTATGTCTTTATACAATATCTTTCGATATTGCCATAGTATGTGTAATACTACAAATAGGACAGATACTACATTTGAGTGCACACTGGAAAACTTACTTCATTTTTGGCATTCTGTAGTATAATTATATATCTTTCCTTTTTGTATATTACTATGCCTATGTGTTTGATATTTTTCTTCCTTTTTGCAAAGGTAGTTTTTTGCAAAACTACTGTGCTTGTGTTTATCAGAGTACAGCAGATGGTAGCTCCCTTGCTCACATTGCATTCAAACAACTATAAGTATAATCAAATGAAAAAATGTGAGTTTCATTTTATAACTGCATCAGACATGTTAATTTGTGCGTTTGGACCCCAGTTCAGGAGGTATATAATCCAACTACATCTAGACTCATTCAATCAATGTTAACAGGACATATTACAAATGTCCATTTTGATATACTTCTTGGGAAAACTCTTTCAACATTTTTAAAAATTTAAAATAATTTTAGATTTCACAAATGTTACATACAGTATACCTATTTCTTCTGCCACCCAAAACATGAACAAACATGAAAAATTCCCCCTACGCCTTCAAAACAACTCACTTAGCTAACTGAATCAGAATTCAAGATAGGCATCAAATCTGAAGCAATATTCTTCCAATTAGCGGATACAAAACAAATATATCAGGCTTTGTAAACCATATATCAAAATATTAAAATTTGATTTCTGTCCATCAATTAGTCAGGTACGAGATGAGATCCATTTTCTCTCAGTGCAATCCCATCAATTCTCAGTAAATTCAAGATGACAGACAAGCTAAACCAGGGTTGAAATCATGGTCTTCCAGATAACTCCCAGCTTTTTTTCCTGCTTCTTGCAGGGGGTTGGACTGGATGGCCTGCGAGGTCTCTTCCAACTCTACGATTCTATGATTCTATGATTCTTCACCCTCTCCCACCATGCGGTATTCTAGCTGGGGCTGCTGGGAATTGCAGTCCAAAAATATCTGGAGGGCTGAATAACTCCAATCTCAGAGTTAAACAAATATTGGCTCTATATATGGATGTAGAGTACATGGGTGTAGGAGTAAGAATTGCTATTACTAAAGAGAACATTGCTTTTAAAGATACATTGATGTTAACGATAAATATACTTCACCCTATTGAGCCACTGGGGAAAGGGGATAGTAAGGTTTGACATTGCAGAAAGTGAAGTGAAACAGGAGAAAGAAGAAAAATTATTTAATCTGAATCATCTCTTGCAGAAAAGGTATTCTGAATGTACCAGTGCATAGCTGGTCTGACCAAGTCGGAAGTTCATGCTGCAAAGGAGTCCTCCTTGGATAAAAAGTGTAGTCATGGTCATAGTTCAAAAGGCAGCTCAGTGATGCCATGTAAACGTCAGCGAAGCGTGACAAGCGTCTTAAGAAATAGGTCGGGTTCTGGTCAGTCCTGAATAAGCTTCCAAACTGAGAGTTGAAGAAATTTCTGGTCAGCTCCCTGGAGAAAGAGTGGAGAAAATCTATGATTTTAGGACTACCAATCTACTTCTTGTTTGTTCCAATTAGCTTAGATAAAAGAACACAGAGAGTTATCTCTAAATATCTGAAGGGATGCCATGTAGAAGACAAAGTTAACTTGACTTCTGCTCCTATGAAGACGTAAATAATGGTTGTCTCTCACTAGTATTCCCTAGTGACTGCCCAAAAAGTCAGACATTTTTTGTTAGCTGGAAATGTAATGCCATCTAGGTTTCCATGTAGGCTTCCATCCTAACCTTCCCATCTTCCATCTTTATGTCAGCTTTATCTGCAATCTTAATCATGAGGTGAAGGGGATAGATTTTACCAGCAAACACTGTATTGTTGTGGGCTATCCCTACCCATTAGCTGATCCATTAGTTGTACCAAAGATCTGCTGCTAGTTTATCTAAAATCTTAATTGTAGATCTGGATGCTGCCTTCCAGATCCATAACATCTGGATCTACAATTCCCAGTGACTATGGATCATCATGACCCTGAATGTAAATGGAAGTAACATGAACACAGAAACACTGAAGCTATGGGCAAACTTGGGGCTTCTAACAATTCCTAACAGCCAAAACACCTGGAGGGCCAAAGTTTGGCCATGCCTGCTGTAGCCTGAAGCTGGAGGTTGTGGTGAGAAAGCTTTATTGACTCTGCTTCATTCCTTTCATATGTTAAATAATCTCCCATTTCTACTATACAATAGTTCTTCATGTATATAATGGAGGAAAGGATCAGAAATGAACTCTGCACAGCTAAGAGTTGCATATGGTTAATCCTCCAGGACAATGGTTGTTTAACCTGTCTTCCCACCAGTGTTTTAAGTAATAGCTCTACACGGCCAAGAATGAGGGACGGAGGGAGTATAAATGTAAAAATATCTATAGATCTAAATGTTGAAAGCCAACAGAAGGGTGGAGATAGATAGATAGATAGATAGATAGATAGATAGATAGATAGATAGATATATCTCAACATGCTCAAATCAATCAACTATAGCAAAATCTTCTAATTATACTTAGGAATCTTATAATCAATCAAAAATGCCTGAACCATGTTAATGTACTCATTTCTTATTTTATCCTATTCTCTATTCCATCTCTGTAGACAGGATCATAGAATGTTAGTGTCTGAAATAGAGTCAGTTTAAATATAGCAAGCTTTTTTTGTTCAAAGCTCCAAGAGCTTTAATTTCTGAGACATAATTATTTCCATTATGTTTAAAAACTGTGAAGTCCCAAAACTGAAGGCTAACTCTCACTGCTTTTTAAAAATACAAAAGTTTTAAAACAAAATTCAAAAAGCAGTTTCCCCATTCCTGCTCTATTTTATTATTGCCTAATAAAGGTGTAAGTGGACAGAGATTGTAGAGGATGCTCCTTTGCACACATCTGGAAGGCTGCAGTATATTTACACAAGGAGAAGAACAAGAGAAATGTATGAATAATACTGTATATTTAAAGGCAGTCCAAACGTCAAACCTTGACCCCTAGATAAAAGCAATCTCCCAATTTTAATACAAAGTTATTTTCAATCAAACTTCCCAAATTATCTATCTTATAAACATTAAGCATTGTCCTTGACCATGAAAACAATATGGTAGACAATTATTACTTGCATTAAAAATTCTCCCAACTTTAAATGCACACTATTTGTACTGATTCATGGCTGATTAAAACAGAGCTTCTGTCTAAAGTTTGCAAAAGGTAACCCTAAGAAAATTGCATTAATTTTTCCATAGACAAATTTGGAATCTAAGGGATTGGTTCACTGCTGCAATTATTCTTCTTTTGCAGCTGCTATTATACTATGTAACAAGATTTTTGTTCCCGGGTTACAAGTGTCATTTCCTAATTGGTTCTATCATAAAAACATGGAAAAGGTTCATTAAATGGCAAAATTTTTGTTTTTGTGAGACATTTTGTAGCAGATTTTGCTATAGTTTTTCAATTAACATCTCATAAAGTCTCAACCCATTCAACATAGTTTGTAGCAGCCACAAAAACAAGGTTTTTAGAGAGTAACAACTACTTTCAAATTAAAGAGCAAATTAAACAGGAAATAACACTTTCAAACCAGGAACAGATTTTTTCAAATGTTGTTAGATAGTGTTATTAACATAGTGAAGAAAATACAGCAAATTATGAACCATCACATTTTTCTAAAAGCTAACATATGGCTCTCCTCTTTTAACAGTCTGAAACAAGCACATTCATGTTTACCTCATTTCCTTCCTTTCCTTCTTCCACTCCTGTAAAATCAGCTGAGAGTCCGGATCCTTGTGAACCTGAAATGACAGCAGAGAGGGAATGAACTGCCATTTATTAACAGAAAAAGTGCCAAGCGCATCTTAGTGTAGGAGCATGTCTACACAATATATTTGCACAGTATTAAAATATGATAGATAATAAAACATTAAAGGAATAAGTAGTGAGAAAAATAAGGACTATAATTTCGTTAAAGGTGAAATCCAAAAGAATCAAAGCATGTTATTGAGACTGAAATAATCCTACACAGTAGCAATGGGCTAAGTTCAATGTTGCTGCCACTTAGATAAGTCCACCTACTTAAATGGCCACTTATACCATTTAGCTAGGAAAGGAATAATTGTTGGGGGAGGGGAGGAAAAGAACAAACCTGCATGTGTTCCAGTAATCCAGTGAGAGTTTGCAGCCAGGTCATGGTCTGAATATATCGCTCTGTGTTCATGATCTTAATCTCTGTCCGTAACTCTGGAATAATTGCACCTGTTCGCCAACCATGCTTTAAGGTCAAATCCTATTTCACCAACCAGGATTGCAAAACACAAAGGCATTAGTGTTTAGATTATTTAAAGGGCACTTTTCATTATTTCACCCTAAAGACCATTTGGTATCTTACCCTATATTTGGTAAGCAGCCATTAAAGTAAAAGGGCTCAATTTGGCCATTATTCAATTTTAAATGTCTATTTTAAAACTAGGCCACCAGTTCTAAGAGTGGGGAAAAACAAAACACAACTGAACAGGAATCAGATTTTTGTTCAGAAGAATAGAGAGGTAAAAGAATCCAGGAAAGGATTATAACATTAGATACAGTAAAATATTAACAACATGTGCACTGAGCTGCTTATGCAAGGAAGGAATAGTTTTTCCTGATGTAATATGGAGTTTGAATCCTAAAACCTATTATTATCCTCTGCAAACATACTAGGAATAAGCTCCACTGAATTAATAACAGTAACTTTTCAAAGGTACTGGCAATTATGATAACCTGTTAATATTCCCTGCAGTTCAACACTTATTCTGTTATTAAAGGTTTCTTGGATTGGACCCCACAAAAAGAAAACAACTGCTAAATGCTATTGCACAAACTCTTGAATAAGCAATGCCTGAAGTGGTGCATACAGTATAAAGCAGTTTCAAAATAGTCATAATATTCCATATTCACTGGGTCTGAGGCACAGAACTTCTGTGAAAGTGAAAAACTGAATAAAGAAATTGCTGTGTTTTCTCTACAAATATCGAAGTCCTCCAGCATGACCAGAGAACATTGACCATGGAGTCACACTGGAGGATGTGGTTCCCCAGGAAGAACATTTTAATCAAATTCATGAAAGTTAAAACCACAAATGTGAAGGAATAGCTTTCACTTACTGACTCAGCCATCTCTTTTCCCCATAGAGGTTATCCACTTTGATCTACATAAAATTTTCTGTAAGGCCCAAATTAAATAATCTACATAAAATTTTCTGTAATGCTGTTTTTCTAAGATTGTATCAAAAGTGTGTGGCATTAGTTTCCTCTAGTCCATGTAGAGCAGTGGTTCTCAACCCATGGGTTCCCAGATGTTTTGGTCTTAAACTCCCAGAAATCCTAACAGCTGATAAACTGGCTGGGATTTATGGGAGTTGTAGGCCAAAACACCTGGGGACCCACAGGTTGAGAACCACTGATGCAGAGAATCAGTAGGGTATAACAACAACAACAACAACAACAACAACAACAACTTTATTCTTAAATCCCATCCCATCTCCCCAAAGAGACTCAGGGCAGCTTACAAGGGGACCAAGCCCAGTGGAACAAAATTAAAATACAACACCATAAAGTACATGTACATTGCAAGCATAACCAACATCAAAACATGTAAACCATCATTAAAACATAAACTCTAACAGCAACTGATTCCAGTAGCTGAGCCCAGTAAATATGGTCAGAGCCATAAGGCGGGCCAGAGCTTGTGCAGTATAATCCAGAAGAGGAAGATTGCTCAAAAATAAGATATGCTACAACAGTAGTTCCCAAGGTTTTTCAAATCTCAACCCCATTTTATAGAGGCAAAATTATTCATAACCCCACTACAGTAAAAATTAGAACTGTTGGTGCTGCTACTGAGCGTCAGATTCCTGGAAGCAGGATCATTTGATTCGTGTCGACATACAATTTATTATATTTTGCAAAATTTGCTGGTATCAAAGAAAACCCATTGCCACCCACAAGAAACAAGGCACTCAGCATGCAAGTATCACTAAGAATCAACCAATCATAAGCTGAGCAGCACCCGTATTTTGTACAGCCAGGCACTGAACTGCGCATGAACCTGGACCTCACAACAAGCTAACCCAACAAACAAAAGTTTGTTACCCATTTACGCAAACAAATCTCTGTGTAGGATGCAACAACATGATTTTTTTGTTTCCCCTTTGAAAAATTTTCATAGCTCACCAGTGACCCCAATGAAAACCCTTCTGTGAGGTTCCCAAATCATGGGTTGTGACCCATGGGTTGGGAACCACTATGCTACAAGATACATATGTGAAAACAACTCTGCACATTAATTATATTGCCTGGCATAAGCCTCAAAGGATTTCTATTTTCAATTTAAATATTTATAACAGTGGGCAGCAAATACCACTTGAAACAACAATAATTTCTATTTCAGGCCACCCACAACTAGCCTTTTATAGAGAACAGAAACCAATATGCCCTTTGGCCTTGTTCTTAACAATCATGAAACAAACACAAAACTGCATGGCAGGTGGAATAAGAAGCTTAGATTTCTCTAAACAGAAAACTAATCCCATCAGGGATTTTCCCACTTTTATGACAGAAACATGGCATTCTTTTATTTTCATAAGTCTTTCTGGCTTACAAAAGTAATTAGTTCATTCCTCTGGCCAGTACCTGCTTTATATGAAATCAACAGGGAAAACTACTTACTGCAAGATCACTGTAAATATGATCACCAAAATATAAGACTTTGGAGCCCCTCCAGCCAGTCAGTTTCAGGAACTCATATAAATTGCCCTGCAAAACCAATGGGAAAGATATTATGAGCCACAATTAAAAGGTGGCCATAGCAAGGAATAAAGCTTTGTTTCACACATGGAAACTTACAGTTCTTTCGTTTATACAAGCACTTACCCCAGCCTTAAATTCTACCTCCATTACCAAGACAGAATGATTCTTTTTAAATTCTTGTCTATGTTAATGTCTAGTTCACTTATCTTTCAAATAAAATTATATTCTGTAGAGGTAAAAATATATATATTGTTGGTAGAGAACAGAAAAAAGAAGTGCATTCTAGTATTCTGTGATTATTAAAGCTGTATGAGAGCCAATCTAATATGAACAAAACTAATCACTTTATAACAATATAAAATCTGCAAAACTGTTTTACATTTACTTCTACTATGCAGGCTGCTATAGCAGCAATAACATCAAGTTTGAACTCCGGGTCACTAACTAATATCTTTAAGCTAAATGATTTACAAGTGCATAATTATACAGTAAGTCTTACTAGATTAAATTATTTCCCACCTTTCTCCAAGCACAGGATCCAGGGTGGCATACAACATTTTAAAATCACACTACGATTTATAAAAACTTCTTAATACACAAGTCATAACACAATTGTCTATCCAAGCAAAATATTCCTACATATCTAGTCCCAATTAAAGCAGACACATTAAACCAATGAATTCACAAATGTTGACTTAAATTTAGCAATTGATTCAATTTATATACTCTGTTTGGGACTGGAAATTAGATTTTCACAATAGTAATAATATGGAGAAAAGTATGAAGGGGTTAATATAAAAGCATACAAACAGTAAGCATACACATATCTTTCCTTCTTTTTCAATTTTTTCAGGTTTCTGATTTGAATCTGTATATTTTTATTTTCATTGTTAGTTGTCTGAAGGTCTCCCTCAAAAAGGAAAAGGAAAATTAAAGTATTTTTTAAAACAAGGCATACCTGCTTGTAAATTTGGCCTTTCTGCAATTCATGGATTTTGTCCCAAAGCAAAACACCTCTTTCATTTACCTTACGGAAGGGTCTAAAACAAAACAAAAAACATAGCCAAGCTCAATATCTGAGCACCAAGTGGAAACAGGACACTGTCAAAAATAATAACAACTCTGTGCAGTTTCTTAACCCCACTTTAAGAAAAGTCACGCACCTTCTCTTATCATTAAAGAAATTTGGTTTGTCAGCCTGGACAATGACAACATCAAAGAGATCCCTCCAGTCCTTCCCAACAATAAACCTCATGCCTCTGTCTCTGCAAGGAGTAGACCAACTATTAGAAAAACAAGTGTAGAGTAGCTTGCATTGTAAAAAATGACAATTTACATTTACCACAGATAGATCCTTTTGTGGTATATACAAAGTAAGCAACTTACACAAAGCTGCTAGGACTGTTAGTGATGAGGAACATCTTCTTGCCATGCTCTGCCAACTTTGCTAGTACAGCACGTGTTTGCTCCGCATAACAAATGTATTTCTCTAAAAGAGAAAGAGGAAGAGAAGGCTAAAAGGATTTTGGTTCATTTATTTCACATTGAACTCCTCTACTGATGGGATAGTTTGCAGTCAGTTAAAAACATGATATATAAAGAAGCAAAATGTAAAACCACAAACAACAGAATATAAACTTCCATTACTAACATTCCTGACTGCATTAATGAACACAGCAAAGCAATATCTTCAATCCTATCAAATTATAAAAAGTATAATCATATCATCCCAATTACCATACTGCTGGTAGAATTTAAACAGCATGTAGAACATTTCAAAATTAAAATATTAGTCTATGTATTATGGTTAATCACTGCTGAAAGATGTTCTTCCAATAAAAGTCTTTCTGTAAAGCATTGATAGTTCTAAGCTTTGAACCCAGTACAGAAAAGCAGTTGCAAGAGAAAGACTGGGTGCCCAACAAAACTTTAAAAAAATGACAGTTTTTACACTTGTAGTTAAACTTATAAAACATTTTAAGAGGAATTGCTCCTAGAAACCCAAAGTTTATAACTACGCTAGAATACAAATCCAGTCTGTCTACAGACACTCTGGCATTCTAAAGCCTTTATATGGTGCAGAATGTTTTTGAATTGTCTAAACATTGTAAAAATGTATCACATGTCAAGACATTAAGAATGTTAAAGCATCTAAAGAATCTCCACTGTTAGTAATCCTGAATGTGCAAACTTCAGCATTACTAAAGATTTGAGGAATCATCATGACTTGATACACTGAAGGAAGGTTTTTTTCCCAACTCCTGCCTCGACAGCTTTCATGAAGAAATACAGACTTCAAATGTTCATTTATCAGTCTCAAGATCTTAAGGAAATTAGCTGAGACCCTGAATGCAATACCTTGTGTCATCAATAATTCTATCTCACTTAAAACAAAACAAAGACCAGCATTAGATTCAGAATCTATTACATCATAGATTTGGAGAAGGAATGGAAGGAGGTGGGTTATATTTATTTCGTGTCAAAAGCATTGGTACAGCAAATACATTTCAAATAATGGAAATAAAATAGAAAAGAAAAGAAATCACAGGCAACTAAATAGTTTTGGACCAAAAGCGGGCAACAGCAACCGCATTGTCTGTAGCTTTAAACAATTCCTCCTCCGTACATGAGGCAGGGCATTGTGGGCAAGCATACATATGCTGAGTTGTTTGTTCAGCTCCACAGTCACACAAGGTGGAGGATTCCTCCAGGTAGTGCCACCTTGCCATGTTGTCTTTTGATCTGCCCACTCCACTTCTGAGTCTGTTCAGGGACTTCCAAGTTGCCCATTCCTGGTTTGCCCCTGGAGGAAGACCCTCTTGGGGGGCCATCCAGTTAGAGTTGCCTGGTTTAGCTGCCCAGAGAGACACCCTTGCTGTTGCTGGAGGAACATCAAGAGGAGTGGTGGTTCTCATGAAGCCCTTCCTTGATTTGAGTCTACTGGGAGGAGGCTGATAGTCATGCAGTGGGTGGCTTTCACAATGTTCAACCTTTTTTCTCTCACCGTTAGCAGCAACTTCCCGTCGCACGTCAGGAGGGGCAATGCCAGCTAACTTGTAGAGTTTATCAACAGGTGTAGGTTTAAGGCATCCCGTGATGGTTCTGCATGTTTCATTCAGTGCTATGTCCACCTGCTTTGCATGGGCAGACTTGTGCCAAACAGGAGGTGGGTGGCTACCTGAATCCACTGCTGGATATCCGTTGGAAGAACCTGTTCCTAAATGTGAATTTGCTCAAAACAATTAGCTTTTCCACAGTTTTTCTTTTACTAGTAAGTACTATCACTTATTAAGGGACATGAAGCAATATGGTTATTGATTAAGTAGAGTAGGGTGAGCCCTAATTTAAAAGGAAACTGTAAACAGTTCAAAGAGCTGTGAATCACTGGCCAAAAAATAAAGCCATTACCAAAGATTCTGACCACATACACAGCATATCTACCTTCGCACTATAATGGTCGAGTTGGGGAGAGCATTAGACATTGGCATCTTCACTTTGTACATCTAATACAGAGATAGGCAACCGCATGAGGACATACAGGCTGCACACCCTTTACCCAGATCCAATCAAATGTCCGAAGTGGCAAACTACATTCATCAGAAGAGGGCACAGATTTTACAAAGATGTGCATAGAGTGACATTAAGATTTCCCAAAGTTTACTGGAACATCCAGAGTAGCCTTTTTGAATCCACATATTGTTCAAAAGATGTCAGTTTCCCATTGCACTAAGTTACTTCCCAACAACTACTTCTAAATTCACACTAATAACAGCGATGAACTGAGAACCTTTAAGGAGACAATTTTTCTAAATCCTATATTATTTCTGCAATTATTATATTATATATGGTCATAAAACAAAAGAACCACTTGTTGGAACAAACAATCATAAATTATTAAAAGTGATGGCCCACTTTTCAGAAAAACTCATGAATGCTTACCAATATCTGCTTCAATTGCACTGTACATTATTCCTTTGATGTGGACATCTCTGATCGAATCCTGTCAGAGAGATGGATATGAAGTTACAGAAAAATTATTATCCACACTAAAAACTCATTTGACTGATACAAATATTAACAAAAGGTATCTTCTATTAACAAAAGGTATCTTCTATTACCAGCTAATGGTGATTTGAAAGAATAGCTCCTAGAATTTTACTTTTAAGGGAACTACAGTTATAGAATTCTGGGAGCTGCAATTATAGAATTATGTCCAATTTTATCTTTAAGCACAGATTTTTTTAAAAAATCCCTCTCCACAAACTAATCAAATCCTACTGTGTTGAATAGATATAAATATATAAAATATAAAATTTCGGCATTCAGGATTATTTGGTGTGTGGCATACAGGAGTACATATCCAGAAATGAAATCAAATAGCTTCATGTTCTACAGAAAGAGAAAACACATGGATGGCTATTATGATGGAATAGCCCAATACCTTCACATCTTTGTAGAGGTGAACTGGTTCATAGTCTATGTTGTTTTTCAGGAAGTATTCATTCACGCAAGAAAGGAGTGTCATCTCAGGCAAGGAGAAGATATCCATGAACTGCTTCATTGTGTTACCTTGTGAACTCTACAAACAAGCACATGCAACTCAAACATCTGTCACACATAGACATTTATATGCATATAAAAGCTTTCATTTTATTCTTATTTATTTTTTCCATGATTATTGTAGAGAACAAGAGAAAGAGAGATGAAAAATACTTAAGTCTAATAAGTTAAAATGAACCAACTGAAGTTGAACGGGATTGGTAACCACAAGAATGGGCCTTTTTAGGTGATAAATTTCTATTGTCAGAACGCAATTTCAAGGGACACAGTGTTGTCTCCTTCCTTTAGACAGGCTCCCAAACCTTCTTTGTTTTATTCTGATCCTGCTTTTAGCTAAATATGCTCAACTGGTGATTCCATCTTAAATTGTTTTCGTAGACCACTGTACAGGATTGAAAAGTGTTTTAGATTGCTGTTTTTAATATTTTACTCTTTAATTAATTGATTTACATTTCTGTGTTATAATTTCATATGTAAATCATACAAAGAATAGCAATTGTAAATAAAACAAGCCGTTAGAAAACAGTGTTCAATTCTCTTGTGGAATCTATTTCTAAAAAGAGGAAAAGAGAGAGAGAGAGATCATATCTGCGTATTAAAGAAAAGTGATCTTTCCTTAAACATCTGCCTCTTCACTCTCAAAAATACCAGCTATCAATGACACAACAAGAAGGATGCAATCAAAAGGACTTTCTCCCATAGAAAAACACAGCCTAATAGGTTCTGCAGTGATACCATTTCTGGGCAAGTTACTTCACTAACACAATGTATCTGAAGTATATTCTAGAAAGACAGGACTGGAGAAAGAAGCTGTACAAGCCAAATGTTGTCTAGCATTGGCATAATAAATAGAATGTTATGATTTTGACTCTTATTAATAGCTTTCATATTATTGAATAATCCACTTTCCTAGATCAGTGGCACTTTATTAAAACTTCATCAGCTCAATTTTTCATTTTTATTCGTCTGAATTGCTAATTTGTTAAAGACAAGTGGGAACTCACATCATGTATTAATAGATTTTATTACAAAAGAGATGTCAAATGTGACAAATGGTTCAGCTCAGAACAAACCATCTGTGTTCTGCACTCATAGAACAAAAAGCATCAATACTCTTAAAAGAGACAATCATTTGTCTCATGATGACTATGCCGGTTTTTAAGAGAACAAAGTGGTGAACCAAAGGCCCATGCATCCCGTCTTAAGCTCAGTCGAGAAAAAGGAGATGTAAACCTAACTAATAATAAATAAACATAATTTCCATGAGCCAAGTAATTACAAGTTCCTAGACAACAAGGAGACATAGTAGTTTGAGAGGCATTGAGACAGAACAACAAGAAATTATTATATGGCAAGGCATGAAGAAAAAAACATAAACCCAATCATATAATAATTAAAATTTATATTGGATATGATGGTTTAAACCTTTACCTTTCCATAGAAATCACTCATTTGTTCCAAGGGGACATGGGACCCATCATACATGGCAATGACCTCGTCATCTGGGACCACATTCAATCCTCTGGTAAGAGAAAGAACAGTTTCATAGCAAAAGCAAAGTAGTTCTCACAAAGCCATATAGAGTTACTTGGTAAGAAGCTTTGGGTTCTCCAGTTGTACATAAGCAGTGGATAGGTTGAATAATACAATCAAAAGAGTTAGAAGGGGCCCCTAAAAGTCATTTAGTCCAACCTACTGCCATTACTGACCACTAACATTGTGCCCAGCCTCTATTTTTTTAAAAAAACTCCCAGCCTTTTGAATCTATAAGCAGTGGATCCGCCTTAACTATCTGAAATATTTTAGTCTGTGTCAATGGAGAAAGCCAACAATGGGACTTATGCCAAGATATGTTGGCAGAAGATTCTAACCTTAATATGTAATTTTAAGGGATAACTCAAAATATTATAGGTTCTGACTATAATTGTTTTTAGATGAAAGAAAATGCTCTGTATATAGCAATGGTTCTCAACCTGTGGGTCCCCAGATGTTTTGGACTTCAACTCCCAGAAATCCTAACAGCTGGTAAATTAGCTGGGATTTCTGAGGGTTGTAGGCCCAAACCCCTGGGGATCCACAGGTTGAGAACCACTCGTATGTAGCATGCTATTTTATAAAGAAAGGTACAGTATATTCATGTTTTTTGAAACAGATAACCAAAGGGCCAGCAATTTTTGCCGAATTGCAATTTAACCCTGAGAGAGAGAGAGAGAGAGAGGGGGGGGGGAGAGAGAGAGAGAGATTTCATCCTTTAACCTGTGCACCAATTCGAACAAGAGGGCAAGAAAATTAACAGGGTATTCACTACTGCGTTTTGATCATATGTAAATTTGAGGGGGACTGTAACAATGGCAAGTACCATAATGAAACAGATTTGAAAGCTATTGCCTGTGTAGCTTTTCATAAAGCTCTGTTGTCAACAGTGAAGTATTTTTAGCATCTTTCTACTGCAATTTAGCAGCTGGGATCATTAGTCAGTGTGATGTGAATAGCCAACTCTCCTCTGAACACAAAAGCAGATTTGAATAGTTCAACCAATATTAACATTATCATTTCAACATAGTATTCCTTCCCACAGGTAACTACAAAACATCAGAATTGATTAACAAACAGGGGAACTACTGCTGCCATTATGCTAGCCAGGATTTCAACTATGGTGTAAGTTGTCTTCCAAATCCTGGCTTGCCTGGATGTCATTCAGCAAAGCTCCCAAGCTCCCAAACGATTATTAACTGCAAATATTTGTTTCATTACTCATGCAAAGGGAAGAAAAAAATGGATGCCAAAAGGCTTCTATTAGTTTATACTGTCAGTACTGTGATATATTAGTGATCAGAGCCCTCAGCTCCCCTGGAACACCTCAAACAAAATTAGTATCAATCAAGCAAATGAAACCTACCTGTACACTGTTCCCAACTGAATATAATGAAAGGCATCAATCTTCATCAACAATGCCTTTAAAAAAAACAATCCCAAGTGAAATTTATACACTGTACATAACTGTTTTGATGAAATTACAGTCAAGTGTATTTATTAGCATATAGAGTTATTTTATTTCATCGGGGTTTTTTTAATGAAAAATTGAAAATGGGTTAAAAAGTGAAAAACAAGGGAAATGAAAGCACATACAAAATCATGCTTGACCATTTCCTTGTATTTAAAAATATTTTAACAGGCCCTGGTCTGAGGGTGGGATACAGCCTTGTACAGTTACTCTGAGAGAAGGTTTCTCTCTATTTGAAACATGGGCATAAAAACCCAATTTAATAAATAATCTACCAAATAAAACATAAAATTGTTTATTTTAAAAGCTATCCTGCTATGCAAGCCATTTTCAAATAAGGACCAAACTTGCAATATAAGATACAGCATTAGGATCAGAGTTGAAAAGAGACCACAAAGGAGTGATCATTACAGACAAACATGAAATAATCTGTACCTACCCGATGTACATCGTAATGAAGCCCTCTTATTGCAAAATTTGGATCGTAGTCGTATTTACGAATTTCTGCAGGATACTGAAAGGATAAGCATTTTTAAACATTTTAAAATCTTGGAATAAAGCTTTTTTTTTTAGTCATAAAAGCTGTCTGTAAAAATTTGGTAAGGATCAAGTTAATGCTTTTGTAAAGTTGATATCACTAACTTACAACAGTAGTTTTTTTCTAGCCAAGGAAAGAGCCAGCATAGAATTGGACCCCAGGAGATGAGGGTTTGAATCCCTGAAAATCCACTGTGTGACTTTTGACAATTCACAAGCTCCTATCCTAAGAAGGCAGCAATGGCAAACTTAGTCTGAATAAATATTGCCAAAGAATCCATATAAGAGGGTTGCCCTGAGTCAGAGTTAACATGGAGGCACTTGCATATAACATAGAAACTGGATTATTCCAATGATGGCATGTTACACCAAACAAGAAACTGAGAATTCCTAAATATCCCAAAGGCTTAAGATCTTGGAAATAAGCATGATCAGTCCTTGTTAGTACTTACATGGGAGACTACCAAAAAAAAATACCAGGTGCTGTAGGCTATATTTCAGAGGACAAATACACACATAAACTAGCATAAAGCCAGTATTTTGTGAAACAAAATCAAGTATTTTGGGGAACTGTAATAGATGCAGTTATGCATGAAGATCTAATTTCCTATTTACTATGGCAGATATATTTATAAACATGTGTATATATAGTAACTGACCTTTGGTCTACAACCTAGTACTGGAAATATCTAACAGACACGGAGAATCCCTTCAAGAGAGACTGACTAAAGGAATATTCCAGCAGAAGTAACGTCAAGAGAGCCAATAGCTGCATCTCTATCTATCAGTGGAGTCTGATTTTATAAAACAGAACTACTGTATAGTATTTTCTCATCACTGTAAGAGAGATTAACTGGAATTTTGGATTTTATCCACTGCTAAACAAGAAACACAATAGGGTAACATACTTTTCACTAATATATCTATAGGCCTATGTACAGCAGCACTATATTTTTACATGACTTCCCTCCAGGGATATGGTTCTCTAAAAGACACAGTAAAACATGTCACAAGAACAGAATATAAACACTTTCAATTTTTTCCATATATTTTAAACAAATAGCAAAAAAACGCAAAAAAAACTTACCCGATGTTCATTAACCAAAAGATCTCGTGCTGCATTAAAGATCAATGTATGCAAATGTTTGGAATAGAAGACCAATGTGTAGTCATAATCAAAGCCGTAGATTTCTACATCAGAAAGACTCATTTCATTGTTGGAAAAAATTGCATCTGGATTCAGTAAGTTACTCATGATTGAAGGGACTAAATCTGTGGAGAAAAAAAGATGCAAAAAAGGAAGGTTGCAAATTTTACTGGAAGAAATTCTGATAACGGTGATATATATGAATCGCATTCTAAAATGATACACAAATGCACTGGCAAAGCAAGAGTGCTTGATGTACTTTCAATGTGAATGTAAGGCAAGTCTCAGCCTGTGGGTCACAGGATGGGATACTGCCTGCTCTCAACTTCTAATTGAGTTGCAGCTATTGATATAGATGCAATAAACAAACACAAAGGTACCACTGTTATCTGAAACCCAGACGCCTAAAATGCAGGAGCCCTGAGATCGGGACTCAGATACATGACCTCTCTATACCTCGCTCAATCCCTGAGGCAGGAGACACCTCCCGACTTTCCTTCTTCCCACCACCCTATACTAGACATAAGTTACCAGAAAGTACGGGGAATCCCTTCTCAGACATTGTTCTAAGGATGCAATCCCATTATCCCAGGACCACTCCTCCCAAGAGTGATCACTGACCAATGTCCCAAGAAATACCCTTTTCCCCTCCCAGAAAGCCTCTGTTGACAGAGTAGGGGAAAGATTCCAACATAGAGTCAAAATTTCTTTCAGATAAAACTTTATTAAGTTTCCAGCCATACACATTACATCAATCATGGGCCATAAAACATGACAACAATTAATGTACCTTGAACCAATAAGACAACATATCGTAATTCATACCAATCAGAGAAATGTTTATTATTGTCAATTGTCTAAAAATGTCAGTATCTGTAAGGAGAGAGCACGTCAGGTCTGGGAATTTCCACTGGCATCCATCTTTGATCAATGGAAAATAAATCTCTGATTCTGCCCTCATCTCTGCATATCTTAATTGGAACCGATTGGAGCTGGCATACCGGGATTCAGGACAATACTATAAGATCCCATTGTAAGAACAAAGATAAATCAAATCATGTTCCATAAAAATAGGAGTGATAAATGATGTCCTGGAAGATTAATTGCCATCTATGGATGGAAGTTTACTTGTCATCTAGTCAGTTGAATCAGAATCACTCTGACCAGGAGGTCATGAGTTCGAGCCCCGCTCGGAGCCTATGTTTGTTTGTCTTTGTTCTATGTTAAAAGGCATTGAATGTTTGCCTTATATGTGTAATGTGATCCGCCCTGAGTCCCCTTCAGGGTGAGAAGGGTGGAATATAAATGCTGTAAATAAATAAATAAATAAACAAACATCTAGATTCAAGCCAACAAAGATTGCTCCAGTACTGTCCTTGCCCTCTTAAGTGAGAATGGCCCCCTTTTTGGGATACTTTGCCTTTGATGGAAGTAATCTCAATTCTAGTGGGATTTTTCCTGATGTGTTTGTTTTATGTATGCTCTCTGCAAAACTTGAAAGTTAATATATTATGGTAATGCTTATTAGTTTTACAATAGTATTTCTTATACTATATGATCCGGAGCAGCAACAATCTGACGCATGGCAGTGCGCTGGACTGGATGACCTTATGGTCTCTTCCAATTCTATAAACATTACCAGCTATCACCAGTGTGGCAGGGATTGGTACCATATTTATGCCATATTAAGCAGTTTCCTGGTAACCTGCCATTGCAGACAGTCTGTCAATGACTCACAAAATGCACAAATTCCAAAGATAGTTGTTTTTGCTGCAACTCCCAAGGCTTTTAAATATGACCCCCTTTTTGGAGGCTGAAGGAAGTGCTGTGTCACGTCATATGTAAAATCCCTCCCTCATTTTCAATCTTGGTATAAGTGCGATATGCCCCTGTGACATGATGTGCCTTCTTCTCTATGAAATGTTCAGTGAAAACCAACGACACAATGCAGAAAATGTGGCAAATGGCCACAAACTCTACTTCCTGGGATTGCCTAAGAAATGTGCGGCATTTCCAGGAAAAGTAGTTAGCAGCAGCCAGTTTCATTTCCCTGCAGTTGTCATCGTCAGATTCTCATAAAAGTCATGCCCTAGCTCTGGTTAGTTTTTTTATATGTTAATTGCATTTTCCTCTTGAATATACAATGTGATTTTAAATTAATGTGAGCTGATCCTAGTGGCAGTGGGCATTCAATGTGATATAACTCAAGTCTTTTGATCAGTGATTGTCTTAATCGAGCCTTTCTCAACAAGGTTGCTGTGAAGTCAAAATGAGAAACCTCATATAGCAAGTTCTGGTATCACAAAAAAGGCAGGAGTGGAAACAACTTGATTTAACATTATACCTTTCACTAGCAATGCACTATGCACAATAATGGTTATGGTTTCCAGAGGCAATTCATAAGCGAAAATTTCAGAAAGTGCATTATCACTCTTTGTCTAAGGCCTCTTCCACACTTTCCTTTATATCCCAGGATCTGATCCCAAGTTATTTGGTTTAAACTGTATTATATGAGTCTCCACTGGCAGATAATCAGGGATAAGAAGATAATCTGGGATCAAATCCTGGGATATAGAAGCAGTGTGGAAGGGGCCTAAAGCAGAATGGGATGAAACAAGTGTTGCATAGGAGAGGCTCATTATGCCTCAGACAACTACAGAAGAGAAGAAACAAGATTTTTTGAAATAAACTTGGCTGCCAGTATAACATCTCGTCGTGGAGTTATTTTGCTGAGCAGTCATGATAATGAGATTCCCAATTTCATTCCGTCCAAGAAAGTCTTCCAAACCACAAAAACATTTTAACCATGATATCACAAGTGATGCATAAATGCATAAAGTTAAATGCTGGATGGCAGAAGCAAAAAAAATTGCATGTATTGTTGTAATACCAAAAACCTAAACTCCTTTTTAGCAGTTATGTGTTTTATGCCATTTTTGAAATATTTCCTTGATCCCTTACTTATCAGTTTCCAGGTTCCTTTTAATTTAAACAATTCTAAATATATATTTTTTCAGAGTGCATTCCTGCACCTGGCCTTTAATTGTTTTCTAAACAGCAGAAATAATGTATAAACATAATTTGCTCTGCTTAGAGTTTACAACAAGGAAAAGGTAAAGTGAGATTTAAAATAAATCTCAAGGCTGGCACATAGGCATATAAGAGTTTGTGACATAAATACATAAAACTGTTTGGATCTCACATTTATCCATGCCTTTCAAAAAGTCATGTAGTTCAAGATTCCCAATTTTAACAATCTTTTAAAATTCTGATGTGGCTTGTCTGTTTGTCATAGTTACATTTATGATTAAGTTGTTTAAATAATACTGTATGTTTTCAGAGAAAAGGGAAAATATGTTTTGGCATGGCAATAAATTGTATGAAAACAAATAGAGCTCTTGTCTTAGTGACAGTGTACAAAATTAAATCCTCTCTTCCAAATTGTTTGAGCGGCTTGCAACCAACCATCTGGGTCAAACAAAACCAGTGTTCAGAAATCCTCGCTCAGTTAAGTAGATGGAAGGATATCAAGAGCAGTACTCAGAACCCTATAGCTTCATACCAGTAATTTTATTTTAAAAATGCATACCAGGAAGGCAGTGGTTCAAAACATCCATGACTTAATCCAAGAACAATCTGTGCCTACCCCAATTAGACAAACTGAGAACAAGATGTATACTTTTAACTGCAAATGAAATACAGACAGAAGGCTTAACATATTTTACTAATCTTAAATCTGTAAACACTGGAACACTGCTAAATTAAATGGTGTATAAAATCCTACTTTAATCATTTGCGCAATCTACTTTCCAAACAACCTTGCTAACTTACAAAAATATATTAAAATTGCACAAAAGCCGTTATCTTTCATCTCCTGATAGTAGTCGACAACTGGAGGCTTAGCCATAGAGTACCATCTATTTGTCCCTCCTTTCTCCCAAGTTAGCATTAAGTCAGAGAAAATACTATAAAGCAGTTGTTCTCAACCTTCCTTATGCTGCGACCTCTTAATACAGTTCCCCGTGTTGTGGTGACCTACAACCATAAAAATTATTTTCGTTGCTACTTCATAGCTGTAAGTTTGTTACTGTTATGAGTCATAATGTAAATATCTGATATGCAAGATGTATTTTCATTCATTAGACCAAATTTGGCATAAATACCTGATACGCCCAAATTTGATTACTTTTGGTGGGAGGATTCGCCATCTATTGTTTCCAAAAAGGAAGAGAAGGACACCCTTCTCTGCCAACAGGGTTCTTAAGACCATCAGAAATATGTGTTTTCTGATGGTCTTTGGTGATTCTTCTAACACCCCCCTCGCGACTCCCACAGGTTGAGAAACATCGCTACAGAGGTAAGCAACGTGACAGTATTTCACTTTGGACAAGGACTCCATCCTCATCTCCAAGAAGCCTTTCAATAAGACCAATTACAGAACTGAACTTTTTGAAAGAATGCAATTTACACTTGCTTACAGATTTTTTCATGCATGACCAAGCTGGAGTCATAGAACTCTGGTCAATGTTCCACATAGTCACACATTCATAACCACACCTCTCCCATTTCTTTTATCCAATCCTGTCCTACCTCAACATTTTTTAAATTCCACGTTCACAAATACATGTACCGAGACAGAAGGAAAGCACATTTTTCTGGTTCATTGTTGCGACTGAAATACTAGAGTTTGAGTTGAAGGACATTCTTAAAAGCACAGCACATAACTTTGGTTTGAGAATTGGGTGACTTTGGATACAAGTGTTCAGTGTAGATGCCACCCATAATTCTGGAGACCAGGGTTCAAATCTCCACTCAGCCATGGAAGCCCACTGAGTGACTTTATTTATTTATTTATTTAATTTATTTATATGCTGCTCTTCTCCCCCGGGGGACCCTTAAAATATCTTACACAAATCACACTTTCCCAGCCTCAGATGAAGGCAAAAGCAAGCCTCCTCTGAATAAATCTTATCAAGAAAACACTGAGAGAGAGTCATATTAGACTGTCAGAAACTACTTGAAGGCACATAATGACAACAACAAAATACTACAACTTTCAGGGCCATCAGCTCAGTGTTGCATGAATTTTTCCTATGACTGCAGAACACCTTAGTACATATCATGGAGCTGAAAAATTAAATTACTACCAACCTTTTTGTATACAGTTTACTATTTTTAAATCATGCAAACCTGCAGCAATCATAAAACACTGACCTTCAGAGTCACCACTGCTTTTATATTTCAATTCTTATGCAACGATGAATAAGTTACAGAACACAGCTTTAGTTCTCTTATTCTAAAATCCCCAAGGCTATATTAACAACAAGGAAGAAACTCCAATAGGATATTGTCAAGGTTACCATATAAATTAGTTTGACTCTTGAAAAAGACCTATTTGAATAGCACACACCAGTAAGCAAAAGAATTTATCCATAGTAGACCAGTTTTAATGAGGTATCTATTTTAGTTTTGCCTTGGAGGGTCATATAAACACATTACATTACCAGATGTAAGGGGTTTTTTTCTTGATTTAATCACACTGGATTGTGCATTTCTTTAAAACTGTAACTAATTTTTCTGAAAGGCATTTGCAAGAATGAATTGCAATTGCTTGAAAACAAATTGAAAGGATACTACTATGGAAAAGTGGTTTCCAATATTACGGTACTTCATAATTCTAACTATCTGGTCGTTTGTACTGGCTTAAATATGATTTTGTACATGGTACGGTAAAGCAAATCTTTATAAAAATATAATATACCAACTTACCTGAAAATAAAATAACTGTCATCAAATGATCTTCAAATTGTAAAACACCAATGGAGAGAAAATTTATTCGTAAGTTCTCATCTTCATGCTATAGAAGACTACACAAAAGAGATGTGTACTCAAATAAGTGTATGTGTGCAATCAAATATATTTTCTTGGCAATTAATTCCTAAATTTAAATTGGACCAAAAATTCAAAATTTTATTTTTTTTATTTAAGGAATCCTTTTGCTTTATAGAAAAAGAACTTGGATTCAGCCAAAAATCCAAAATAGTTTTTGGATTCACCCAATGCCTTTCAGAAATTTTTTAAAGACAATTAACCTAGAATGAGATACCGAGGGATATTTGGGAGAATATTGTTCAGGAAAATAAATCATAGTATGTTCTTCACAAGAATTTTGTGTGAACAATCTCTTGGCATTTTATACTAATCATTCAATCTGATTTTGCTATTTTACTAAGTCCATCCAAAGCTATGTACATGAGAAGGCTCAGTGATAAATTAGCTGAGTGATACATGTCTTCAGGAGCAAGGGTTTTCACTCTACTCTTATAGGTTTTTTTTTTAAGTAATTCATTGTTTATTACTGTACTCTATCCCAGAATTCCAAAAGAAAGTACTTGCTTTGATAACTGTCAATGAAGCAATGAAATAGATAGAAGTCAATTTATTTGCTTTTATTAGCTTCAATGTATGGCAGTCCTATAAATGACAGATCTCCCAAAAGCACCGTTGTTAAAATCCCTTCTCGGGTCTTCCAAACTCAGAGCAATGGTTTCTTTTATTGAGTCAATGCATCTGTAATGTGATCCTACTTTTTTCTTATGGCTTTTTCTAGCATTGTCACTTTTTCAATGAGTCATGTTGTCTCACAATGGACCCCAAAGTACAATATAATAGTCCACAGGTTAGTCATTTTGGCTTCTATATAAAGTTCAGATATAGAGTCTCACTTATCCAAGACTCGCTTATCCAAGATTCTGGATTATCCAATACATTTTTGTAGTCAATGTTTTCAATATATCGTGATATTTTGATGCTAAATTCATAAATACAGTAATTACACATAACATTACTGCATACTGAACTACTTTTTCTGTCAAATTTGTTGTATAACATGATGTTTTGGTGCTTAATTTGTAAAATCATAAGCTAATTTGACGTTTAATAGGCTTTTCCTTAATCCCTCATTATCCAAGATATTCGCTTATCCAAGGTTCTGCCAGCCCATTTAGCTTGGATAAGTGAGACTCTACTCTAATTTGCTCTTGGGACCCATTTGCTTGTCTTTTTAGCAGTCCCTGGTATTTATAAACAGTGCCACACTTGAAATTAGCAGATGTTCTTCCTACCAGCTTTCTTTTCACCTTCCAGATTTCACAACCACACAGCGGAATTGGAAACACTATGGCTCAGATGATAAAAGAGTGAATTTGCATCTCACTTAATGGAAACAATCATTGTCCTTGGGTTTGTCCGTTACTTATAATTGAGGATCTGGTGTTCATAAGTGAACTGAGAGCAAGAGATAAACCAGCTGCTCATGAGAAGTATGAACAGAAAATCTATCAAAGGTCCAACAGTTGTCATGTCCTAATAAGGAATAAGCTCAGAAATCTTGGACAGCCAAGATTGCCAGAAATACCACCTTTGTGCTAAGCATCTCAGGGTACATCTACATTGCAGAATTAATACAGTTTGACACTACTTTAATGGCCATGGCTCAAAGCTATGAAGTCATAGGAGTTGTAGTTTGATGAGGCATACTCTTTGGCAAGAAAGGCTAAAGAGACTGTAAAACTACAACACCTATGATTCTATAATGTTAAGCCAAACTGCATTCATTCTACAGTGTAGATGCATCCTTGATCTCCCCTAGACCAAGCTTCCAAGCTGGCCACATCCATATGACTATTCCTTCAATGATGAGAACTAACCTGAACAGCCCAATGTCAATAACCTTCTGCCAATTTCAAAATCAGATGAGTACTCACTGTAAGTTCTTTTCTGACGCTTTGCTTCAGGAGCTAATTGTCAGTAACCTGGGAAAACATATTTCTATTATTATTTTATATAAACCTATGTATATCATCTTACCAGGTGAGAACTGGGGGCCCATGCTTGGATTCATACCGAGCCATATATCCCAATCTACCTCTGAAGACCTGAAAGGTGGGATCAACAGCTGAAAACAATATAAAGACTTGAATAAAAAGCATGATCAAATGAACCAAAAAACCCAGCCAAAATTACTAAATTTCACATGCATGGGTAAATAGCCAGGGTTTAACATGGTGCCAAAGGTGAGCAATGTTCTTAGTCACAGGGTCTCCATCTGGTTAATTTAATTTCCAGATCAGCAAAGCACAAGAGTCTCTGTATGAGCAAAATTCCATGTCAGTTTACAGAATGTTACCCAGTTGTTTCCAGCATCTACACACTAGTCTGGCACTTGAACTGCCTTACTTGACAAGAAGGAATAGAGCTGGGTGTCATCAGCATTCTGGCTGTGCCCAGTTCCAAAGCTCCTAATGACCTCAACAGGACTTTTGAGAGCAAGGGAATATAACAGAAGCCTGTACCACTCCACAACTTAACCATGAATTTTAAATTAATCCGTTAATACCAATTTCTTTAACCAGACCTGCAGGTACAAACAAAATCATCTTAGTAAATGCCTCCTACTTTCACCTCAGATTGCCTATCCAATGGTCAATGATATCAGAAGCAGCTGAGTATCCAAGAGGATCAATAGGGTAGCACTTTCTCTGGTTTCTCTGTGGATAAAGTTATTGCCTCAATGATGAATGTTTCAGTCCCCAAATGAACCCTGAAATGGATCTTAGGTATAAATTGCCTCCAAGAATATGTGAAGATGCCTTGCCATCTTTCAAGCTATCTTGTTCCCCAAAAAAGGGATGTTGTGCAGTACAGGTTGAGCATCTCTTACCCAGAACTGCAAAATCCAAAATACTCCAAAATCCAAAATAATCCACATAGGTAGCTGAGACAGTAACAACTTTGTTTTCTACTGGTTCAAGGTACACTAACTTTGTTTCATGCACAAAAAATATGTTAAACATTATATAAAATGACCTTCCAGATATGTGCATAAAGGGGTATATGAAACAACAAATATATTGTGTTAGACTTTCTCTAACAAATCTATCATAGCAGATGACCAGGGCTTTCACTCTGAACTAACACATTTGTAAGCAGAAGAACTATGCTGGACAAGACCTCAAAAATGCAAATGAGAAAGCAAAATAACACTTCTTTTTTCTGTATATATTAGGAGATGCATATTAGGATACAGGAAGAAGGGCCTGCAATCTAGGCTCCTGCTGTGTTCTCTTTAACTAGCTCGAACATCTACATTATTGATGATCTGTTGGTTTTATGTTTAACTTTCGTAGAAGGAAATGTAATCCAAGGTTTCTATCTTTTCCCAGCTTGGTGCCCACTAAATACACTGCATTGCAACACTCAAAATCCCAACTGGAACAATAAGAGGTGTAAAGTGTATTCATCTCAAGGGCACCGGGTTCGGGAATGCGAGCCCATAAAGTACAATAGCTCGGAAAATCATGGTTTAGAAAGCTACTGCTAGCAAGGTGAGTACATTCTCATTTTTAAATAACAAGTTCAAATAGATTTTAACCTAAAGATATCCAGATTTGAAGAAAGCCAATCTAGAATTCTGTGGTACCTTTTATAAGCCTTCAATGTTCTTGTTTTGTACTGATCGTCCCCTTGAAGGGTTTTACAAGCAGAAGATGTATTACTCTAGCAGAGGCTATATAAACCATGCATCAGTATAAGGCTGCCTCATGACTCAGTCACCTTGGTCAACTTCACTGTACCTTAAAAGGCCTCAAGCAAAATCATGCACACTGAATATTCCTTCCCTTGTGACTTCCCAATTCAGAAAACTGACCCATTTTACTGAACAGCATTGGTCTATTTTATCCAACAGCTAACAATTTCACCCAAGACACACAAATCTTCAGAAATTAAAAACTATGTAATGTCCCTGTGATAGGTTCTCTTCAGGGTTGTCATAAGTCAGAAATGACTTGGAGACACACAATAAAATATTACTGCTTATGAATGCCCCACTTTGCTTTTTAACTCCCTGGATTTTGTCCAAATCAACAGAGAGCCAGATAGGTATCATCTATATAATTGGCAAGCCTCCTTTATTTACCCTCTTCCTTCTTTTTCCTTGTTAGGGGGAAAAGATTCAGGAGAAAAGGACAGCGATGGCTTCTGAATGCCAATGCTAGATGTTGTCTGTCTGGGAGCAAAGAGATGATCCAGAGAAGCTTACTATTCCACTACGCAGCCGGTTTCTGCATTTCACAGACATTCTGTTCTTGTGTTAACACTAAACAGCATGCTGTTTATCCCATTCAGCCCCCATAGCAGCCCCCAGTAGATGAAGAAATAGTATTTTATGGCCAAGGTCATCAATTGGGGAATTCACAGCCAGGCAAGATTCTGCACTTGGCACACCAAGTCTCACAGTTCCATATAATTTTTCATTGAATCCTTCATAACACATGAAGTCTGGGTCAACTTGGGTGTGTAGTGATGCATCTATTCCTGCAGTGACCTTGGCTAAAGAGGACTCCTGCCACACATTTGCATTGCTCCAAAAACTCTTAGACTGTGTTTTATCATTTATAAAACTCAGCCTGAACATGTGTATGAGCCTTCCTGTTGCCTGTCAACTTCTTGTGACCCCAGGAATTTCACAGTTTTCTTTGGCAAGGAACACAAGTGGTTTTGCCAGTTCCTTCCTCTGAAATACAGCCTACAGCATCTGGTTCTTCATTGGCGGTCTCCCATCCAAGAACTAACCAGTGCTGAACACGGTTATCTACCAAAATCAGAGGGGATCTGGTGGTTTTAGGGTATACAGATGCTTTTAAGGTCTGGGATCTTTAGTTTGTTTATGTATGTGTGTGTGTGTGTGTGTGTGTGTGTAAACATCTGTGTGTTGGAGCTTGTTTCCAAAGGTACAAGGAATAAAAAAAAAAACCATGATTTTAGGATATGTATCCCTTTGCTATGAAATGCAATATATTCCAAGCCTTGCACTGAAGTGATTTGATGCATTTTGATGGTTTTGGTCTGTACACAATATTCTACTCCTAGCCAACAATGTGCTGCCACCTTTAACTCGTTTTTTTTTTCAATTCTTTTGGCTCTGGAACCTTTTGGAAACAAAACACCACCAATGTTTTTGACCTTATGACATTAAATGTCCCATTATGGTTTCCTTAGCCTATTACTTGTTGTCACCTATAACACATATAACACCTATAACTCATTTTATAACACAAATAACATATTTTATGTATTTATAACATATATATAAAACACCTATTACTAATTTTATAAAATATATTTTATTTTATAACATATAAAACACCTATAACTTTGGGTTGTTGTGGATTTTCCAGGCTGTATGATCATGTTCCAGAAGCATTCTCTCCTGATGTTTCGCCCACATCTATGGCAGGCATCCTCACAGGTTGTGAAGTCTGTTGGAAACTAGGCAAGTGAGTTTTATATATCCGTGGAAGGTCCAGGGTGGGAGAAAGAAGTTTTGTCTGTTTAAGGCAAGTGTGAATGTTGCAATTGGCCAGCTTGATTAGCATTGAATAGCCTGGCAGCTTCAAAGATGGGCTGATGCCTGCCTGGAGGATCCTTTGTAGGGAGGTGTTAACTGGCCCTGATTGTTTCATGTCTGGAATTCCCCTGTTTTCAGAGTGTTATTCTTTATTTACTGTCATGATTTTAGAGTTTTTTTTAATTCTGGGAGCCAGCTAACACCTCCCAACAAAGGATTCCCTCTGGCAGGAATCAGCCAGGCTTTGAAGCTGCAAGGTTTTCTGATGCTAAACATGGTGATTAATTGCAACATTCATACTTCCAACATACTTCCAACAGAGTTCTTTCTCCCGCAGATATATAAATCTCACTTGCTTAGCTTCCAACAAGCCTCACAACCTCTAAGGACACCTGCCATAGATGTGGGCAAAACGTCAGGAGAGAATGCTTCTGGAATATGGCCATACACCTTGGAAAACTCACAGCAATCCAGTTATTCCGACCATGACAGCCTTTGACTCCTTTTGAAAACAAATCCCACACATATATATGGCGCCCTCAGGGTGTGCATATACATGTACATACACACCCATGTACATATCTGGAGCTTTTAGGGATTATTATTATTATGTAGACCTGGTGCCTTTGAGATGTATATATATGTATATATTTATATGTATGTATGTATATACAGTATGTATATGTGTGTGTGTATATATATATATATATTTAATGCCAAAGATCACCTGGAGGGCCGAAGTTTGCCCATACCTGCTATAAGGTATAGAGATATCTGGTGCCTTTAAGGTATATATAGCCAGGCAAATGAAGTCTATATAGAAGCAGGTGAAAGCAAGAGAAAAGCAAGCTGGAAGACGGAGAGCAGATGGGGACAAAAATCCTTTGGGGGGAATTGCTGCCCTCTCCCCTTCTGCTCACCTTTGGTCACCTTCTTGGCCTCGTTGTAGCGCTTCCACAGGTAGCTCTTCATATCCAACGGGGCGGAGGGCTGCTGAGGAGCCAGCGTGCAGAAGGGATTTGCCTTTAAGCTGCTTGACGACGAGGAGGAGGCGGCGCAAGAAGCTGCAGCGGCGCGACCCATGGCCGCCCCCAGAGAGAAGACCCTGGCAGTGGCAGTGGAAGCCATGGCGCCAAGAAGGTCCTGAAGGCGCTCCTCTCCCGCTTCTCCGCGACTGCAGCCGGCGGTGGCTGAAGTCACTTCCTCAAGCCACGCCCCCTTCTCGCCTTCTGAAGAGAATCAAAGAGGCAAGAAGAGGGGGCGGGGCCCAATCTAAGCCCCTCCCCCTGGTAGGTAGGGCTACTTCGAGACATCCTGACGTAGCTTCTTTTTTCCCGCTGTTCTTTCTTCCTTCTCCTCCTCTCTCAAAGGGACACGGGAGGGGGCGTGGCCACGAGGAAATCCCTCCCCTTAGTGGGCGGGGTCACCCTTAAGAAGACATCCTGACGTAGCTCAAGGAGGCGTCAAAGGTGGCACCTCTCGGAAAGGATCGGAGGGGCAGAAAGGGGCGTGGCCACGCGGAAACCCTCCCCTAAGTGGGCGGAGTCACCCTTAAAGAGACATCCTGACGTGATAGGAGACGTCAGAGGTGGCATTTTTCCAAATTCTTTGTTGGAGGAAGCAATCTTCTCAAGCCGTTTCTATTTGATCTTTGTCTGTTTTATTAGTATTGTTGGAGGAAGCAACCTTCTCAAGCCTGCTCTATTTGAGGTTTGCCTGTTTTGATATGTGTCAGTTTATATCCTGAAGTGGGGCCCCTGGTGGAACAGTGCGTTAAAGCGCTGAGCTGCTGAACTTGCGGACCAAAAGGTGCCAGGTTCAAATCCCAGGAGCGGAATGAACGCCCGCTGTTAGCCCCAGCTCCTGCCAATCTATCAGTTCAAAAACGTGCAAATGTGAGATCAATAGGTACCGCTCCGGCGGGAATTTAACGGTGCTCCATGCAGTCGTGCCGGCCACATGACCTTGGAGGTGTCTACGAACAACGCCGGCTCTTCAACTTAGAAACGGAGATGAGCACCAACCCCCAGAGTCGGTCACGACTGGACTTAACGGAAAACCTTTACCTAATATCCCGAAGTCTATGTCTATTTAAATTGCTGTAACCTCATCTCTATATACTTAAACCAGTGGGAGGAGCTGCAGGTCATGTGACTGACTCAGTGGCGGTTTAGAATGTTTAGTTTTGAAAGGAAGACAGAGAGGTCAGTTGAGTCTTGAGCCTGTTAGAAGTCAGTGTTGAGCCTTGAGTCAGCTTGAACGTAGAAGTCTGTTAGTGTGCAGAAGGAAGTGTAGGAAATTATAAAACTGCTGAGGCTTATTAAAGAAAGCTGCAGGGAAATATGGGAGGAAGAACTGGGAATAAAAATAGGAGAAAGAAATTGGGAAAAATTATGGAGAACAAGACACCTCAAAATTTATTGATTAGAATAAAAGAAAACTACTACAGGATGGTATGGAAATAGTATTTGACCCTGACAAAGATACATAATAGGGACAAGACCTGCTCAGAAAAATGTTGGAGAGGTTGTCAAGAAAGGGGGACGTATATTCATAAGTGGTGGGCATGTAAATATGTAAAGAGGTTTTCGGGAAAAGTTATAGTAGATGTAGAAAGTATTACGAAGAAAAAAATCCATATAAACCCAGCAACTATACTGTTTATAATACAGTACAGTAGAGTCTCACTAATCCAAGCTAAACGGGCCGGCAGAAGCTTGGATAAGCGAATATCTTGGATTATAAGTACTGATCAAGGAAAAGCCTATTAAACATCAAATTAGGTTATGATTTTACAAATTAAGCACCAAAACTTCATGTTATACAACAAATTTGACAGAAAAGGTAGTTCAATACGCAGTAGTAATTACTGTATTTACGAATTTAGCACCAAAATATCACGATATATTGGAAACATTGACTACAAAAATGGCTTGGATTATCCAGAGGCTTGGATAAGCGAGACTCTACTGTATATGGAATAAATGTATCAAAGAAACATTAAGAAGATGGGAACCAACCCCCACCAGAAGAAATGAGGTTCTGGTGAGATCATAAAGAAATGGACTCCGGTGACGGAGAGCACAACGGGTAGCACACTGGGGGAAGGAAAATAATTAATTATATGAATTGTAAAGATTTTTCTTTCTTTTGTAACAGAACGAATAGAAATGTAATAAAAATTATTTTAAAAAATAAAGTTGCATAAAGCAATATAGTTTATGAAGAGACTGTTAAAGAGACTGCAGGAAATCATCTGACTGGAGGGTTAGCCGTTTGAAGCCACAAGTTGGGATGAACTCCCAGCTGTCAGCCCTAGCTTCTGCCTCCCTAGCAGTTAGAAAGCATGTAATGCAAGTAGATCAATAGTAACAGGAGGTAATAGGACAGCCCATGCAGACATGCCAGCAACAATTGGAGAAAGTCTACAGACACACCAGGCTTCTTGGCATGGAAAAATGGAACAAGAGCACCTCCCCATGTCCGGGGTTGAGGATCCGACTCCAGACGCCGGAGATGGAAAGGGGAAGGCCTTTACTTCTGTCTTTGTATTGTATGTCTTTGTACTGTGAATGCATGCCTTATTTATGTTAACTGTAATCCGCTCTGAGTCCCTCAGGAGAGATAAAGTGGAATATAAATAAAGTGTATTATTAATGTTATTACAGTTTATACGTTTAAGATACAAACTCTCTAAAAGTTTTAATTTTTTTTAACCTGTGAAAGAAATGTGCCTGTATATTTAAATACATGAAGTTACTTTAAAAGAATCATTGTCTGTTGAAAGCATCTAATAGAAACAAAATATCTACATGCCCAGCAATACTACATTACCAAATAAACTCTACTATCCCATTACGTTGTGATCCTAACAGGTCTAATCCAGTAAATTCTCTGCTCCTGCTGCCTCTGTGTAGTCTAAAAAATACACACACATATATACAAACACACACATGCACCTTTTAATAGCTAATATTAGTTGTCATTATTACATAAAAGATAAGTAACTGCATTTATATTGAAGATTAAATGTTATAATACTCCTGATTTAATCAATTACAAAATGCATCTTAAATTAATAATAATAAAGCTTTATTTCTAACTCACCCTCTCTCCCCTAGGGGACTCAGGGTGGCTTCCAAAAACAGAATGGCAAACATTCAATGCCATGTGCAGTATCAAAATAAGCAGCATAAGCAAGCAAAACAAACAGTTAAAATTAACAGTTAAAATAAATAGATTAAAATGAAGAATAAAAACAACCTTGCAAAAGAATGTAATTGATCAGGCCCCATGAGTAACATGAGTTGAAATCTATATAAGAACAAAAATTTGCTATTGCACATTTATTCAAGCCGTTTAGGATGTCATCCCTGTGCAACCATGCACTACTCACCAAAGCTACACTGGCCTTTATATATCCCCATGCTATCCTTGCATTGTATACTCTTGTTTGAGGCTTGAATTATATCCTGCATGGCGTTTTGGACAGCTTTCCTCTGAGGATGCAATCAGATGGAGACCAAAAGTGTATTTACACTGTAGAGTTAATGCAGCTTGACTCCATTTTACTGCCATGGCTCAGTGTTGAGGAACACTGAGATTTGTAGTTTGGTGAGGCACCAGAACTCTTTGGCAGAGAAGGCAAAAGCCCTTGTAAAAATTTAACTCCCAGGATTCCAAGCAATAAGCCAGGGAAGTTACAATGGCTTCAAACTGCATTAATTCCACCATGGAGCTGATTTAAGAGCAGACCTAGACATCTGTCAACCAATATGAGATTTACTACCAAGGAAAACAAAAAACAAAAACAAAACAGAGGCATTAGTGGGATTAAAATACCAAGCTGATGGTTCAACTCCCAAGCTATACATTGTTTTACCTTTGTAATTCCTCCCCCCAGACTATACTTTCGCCACTTGCCAAAAATCCGATGCAGAAGAAATTATACCAAACATATTTTAATTATTTAAATAATAATATGTAGCATTACAAAAAGCAAGATACCTAATCTGGAATTCTAGAGTTGTATATCTTCACAATTGTGGTAGCAAATGTCTTCCTTGCTTAAAGAAAAGCTGGCCTGAGTTCTGATAAATTCACTGGCAACTAGTGAATGCAAGTTCAATTGTACATTGTTCTTTTGTTGCAGAAAGTGAATGGTTCAGGAACACTGTACAGGATCTAAAAAGATAAAGCTATTTAGAACTGCCTGTTCACAGACAGCTAAAAGAAATAACAGAGTGAAAAGATACACAAACATCTATGCGTAACAAACTGTTCCACATCCGAAAGGGGGAATGCATGCCAGGTATGATGGCACATAAGAATAACATCAACACAATACCATCTTGTACTAGACAAACAGGAGAAGCTTGAGGTGTATTTCCAGTTAAGGGCCAGAAACAGTTTAGTTGAGACATGTAAGGCTTTGCGGGCATCTACACTGCCACATAACTTCACTTAGATGATCCATTCCTCAGCTTTCACATGGATCACATCTTCTCTAATCACCTCCATTCATTTCTATTTTGAGCACAAGTTGATTAGTGTACCATTATATGATCATATTCATCTCTTACATTATACGGAATTAATCAGACCATCGAGTGGGAGGACAACCAAGAGATTTATTAAATTTGACACCACTCTCACTGCTATGGCTGAATGCTATTAGAGTTGTAATTTGGTGGGGGACCATCACTCTTTGGTAAAGAAGGCTAAAGCCCTTGTAAAACCACAACACTCATGACCCTGTAGCATTGAGCCATTACAGTTAAAGTGGTGTCAAACTGCAATTCATTCTATAGTGTAGACTCAAAGCTCCGAAATCTTATAGGTTTGGGAATGTCTAGTCCTGCTTACTTTGTGACATTGCAACTCCCAGTATTCCCAACGAGTATTAATAATAGTTATTAATAATAGTTATAGTACAACAAGATCTGCACCCTATGTTCCATATCCTTGATCTCATGGAAGACCCACTGGCCCCATTCCTTTCTAACAGTACTTTGGGGGAGGGGGGGTTGTAATACCAAATAAATGAAATTTCATAACAGAATGAAGTCTCCCTCTTCACTTTGTACTTCTGTACATGATCAACAGCACTCATGCTGTCCCATATAGGAAAAATTACAGAATCATAGCACACCACCCTGAACGAAGCCCAAATTCTTATATCGAAGCACTGCCTGCTTCACTTCCCTAGTCTGCTCGTATTTTCTCTCTCTCTGCAGTGAATGGTTATAAATATCATACTGCACATGCTGTTCTCAATGCTGTGGCTGAATATTCTCTGAGAACCCCCTCCCCCATGGCAACACACACAAAAATGTACCTATGCTTCATATTATAGCTACTTGATTCCACTTTAAATACCATGGTTGCATCCTGTGGAATCTTAGGTTTGCATTTTGCAGCCACTTTGGGTCTCAATCAGTAGAGAAAAGCGAGGTATAAATAATATTGCATTTTGGTACACTATAGAGAAATCTCTGAAGAGCACTAACCCAGTCCCCTGAACTATACTTACAAAAGGTACACTAAAACTACATCAGAATCTTTAATCATCTACCACATCCTTTGTGTTCACAACACTCATTCTCTGCACATTGGCCCAGCTCATTTTATGACTTTTACTCTGGAGCCTAAACTATGTTTAACTATACTATGGTCACCATTTTAATTCTAACTATGTTGATGTGTGTAATTTTGTACTTTTATTTTGATGTGCTTTTTATTCTGTTTATTGTAATTACCCAGGCTTGGCCCCATGTAAGCTGCCCCAAGTCCCTTTGGGGAGATGGAGGCAGGGTACAAAATTCTACGTTAGACCCCTTGCTAGTTTGGCTCGGAGTTTCGGCCTAGACTGCTATCAATAGACGACACCCAACTCCTTCTGCGCTTGGAGCCTGGAGCAACGTCAATACCAATTTCACCTTATGTCTGGAGGCTCTGTCAAACTGGCTACATGCTAGTAGACTGAAGGTGAACCTGGCGAAGACTGAGATTCTCTGGCATGGCTGCTCAATTGGTCCTACCCATTTGCTACCCACCTTCGATGGTGCTGCCCTATCTCCTTCGCCTACCATTAAGAGCTTGGGTGTTGTTTTGAATTTGCAGCTGACAATGGAAGCTCAGGTCACTGCTGCCAGCAAACAGGCCTTTTTCCATCTACGACAAGCGAGGCAATTGGCACCCTATCTATCTGATGAGGCTCTGGCAACAGTCATCCATGCCACGGTCACGTCTAGGCTGGACTATTGCAACACCCTGTATGTTGGCCTTCCGATGTCCACAACCTGAAAGTTCCGTATTGTTTAGAATGCGGCAGCCAGGCTACTCACAAGAACACCCATGAAATGCCATATAACACCAGTGCTGCAGCATTTGCATTGGCTTCCAATTGATTACCGTGGTCCATATAAGATGCTAGTTACGGCCAGGGCCCATCGTACCTTAGGGACCGTCTCTCCTTCTCCCATCATCGGAGGTCGCAACAACCATCCCAACGCGACTTACTTTATATACCGGGTCCTAGAGAAGCTTGTAAATCGCCTAGAGCATCTTGGATGGAGGGCAATTAATAATTAAATGATGATTATTGTTGTTATCATTAAAGCTTCCCCAGCCTTAGTGCAATACTACATCATGATCTCCAATTGTCCTGATTTGGCAGGAAGTTCTAATTAATCCCCTACCATCCCACATTTTTGGCTGCTTTTAAAATGTCCCAGTTTCTATTCCTATTACTTTTTTCCCCACGTATGCACATGTGCCTACCTTCAAGTCACCTGCAGCAATCCAGTAATTTTAATAGGGCTCTCCTAGGGAAGGATTACTCAGGTTGGATGTACACTTCCATATAAAATCCATATTGCTTGCTTTGAACCAGATTATATGGCAGTATAGACTCATATAATCTGGTTCAAAATGGATGTGGATTATTTGCTTTGACAATCTGGATTATATGGCAGTGTAGATTCAGCCCCAGAGCTAGTTTATTCTGAAATATAGCCTCCAGCAGGTTATATTGGCTGGCCACTGCAACATGAGGCTTTAGCCATAATGGTCACGTTTAGTTCCTTACATCCATTACAACACAGTTGAAGAACACTGTCGAAACATTCCCTTTTGTGACAAAATAACTATTGCCAATGAATAGTGGTACAACCCCATACTTAATCCCATACTTATCTATTCAGAAGTAAGCCCCACTGTGCTACCTCTAATAACTGCTATTGTGGCTTCTTTTTCTGGGTATTGTGGCTACTTTCTGGTGTCTGCTTTCTGATTCACTTGAGGAGTACAGTATATATAATTTCTATGACTATTATTGTAAGAAAATGTAGTAAAAAAACTGAAATAACAGTATATTAGTATTTTTGTCCAAAACTATGAGAATGTTAAATGTATTTTAAATAAACAAAGTGTATTCCACATTAAGAATTCTTTGTAAGGCTTTAGCAAATATTCCTGATAATCTATATATATAAAAGAGTGATGGCATCACGGCAATTCACAAAACAACAAAAGTACAGGCCCCCCAACCTCAAAATTTGACAACACAACCCATCATCCACGCCTCAAGGTTGATACAACAAAAAGAAAAGAAAAAGAAAGTCCTAATTAGAGGGAGAGCAATAATTTTTTTATCCAATTGCTGCCAGTTTAGAGGGCTAATCTCTGCCCACTTGGTTGCCTAGCAACCAGCCAAGGGACAGCCAGGTTTCAGTTAGGGGACAGGCAGATTTAGGCCTCACTTAGGCTTCTTCCACAGATTATCTAATTTGCACTGGATTATATGGCAGTGTAGACTCAAGGCCCTTCAACACAGCAATATAACCCATTTATAATCTTATATTATCTGCTTTGCACTGGATTATCTTGACTCCACACTACCATATAATCCACTTCAGTGTGCATTTTATACAGCTGTGAAGAAGGGGCCTCAGATAATCCAGTTCTGAGCAGATAATATAAGATTAGAAATATACAGTAGAGTCTCACTTATCCAACGCAAACAGGCCGGCAGGATAAGTGAATATGTTGGATAATAAGAAGGGATTCAGGAAAAGCCAATTAAACATCAAATTAGGTAATCGTTATACAAATTAAGCACCAAAACATCATATTATACAACAAATTTGACAGAAAAAGTAGTTCCATGCGCAGTAATGCTATGTAGTATTTACAGTAGAGTCTCACTTATCCAACACTCGCTTATCCAACGTTCTGGATTATCCAACGCATTTTTGTAGTCAATGCTTTCAATATATCGTGATATTTTGGTGCTAAATTCATAAATACAGTAATTACTACATAGCATTACTGTGTACTGAACTACTTTTTCTGACAAATTTGTTGTCTAACATGATGTTTTGGTGCTTAATTTGTAAAATCATAACTTACTTTGATGTTTAATAGGGTTATCCTTAATCCCTCCTTATTATCCAACATATTCGCTTATCCAACATTCTGCCGGCCCGTTTATGTTGGATAAGTGAGACTCTACTGTACTGTATTTACAAATTTACCACTAAAATATCACAATGAATTTAAAACACTGACTACAAAAACATTGATTATGAAAAGGCAGACTGCGTTGGATAATCCAGAACATTGTATAAGCGAATGTTGGATAAGTGAGATTCTTCTTTAATATGAAATAATTACTGGGATAGAATAATGCAGAACAATATAATCTCTAAAACCAGGACAGTAAATAAACAGGGGAATTCCACACAGGAAACAATCAGGGCCAGCTAACAACTCCCAACAAAGTATTCCCATCATCAAAGTCTGGCAAATCCTCTGTTTTCTCAGGGCCACAGACAGTAGAAGCACATAAAATATCGCAAACAACACCACTCTGAAAACAAGGGAATTCCAGACAGGAAACAATCAGGGCCAGCTAACACCTCCCAACAAAAAATTCACTCAGGGAGGAAACAGCCAGGCTTTAAAGCTGCAAGGCCATTACATCCTAATCATTTTTCCTAATTGCAGCATTCATACTTGCCTCCAACAAAAAAAAAAACCAATCCGAAATATTGTATATTCACAACCTTTAGGAAATAATATCCCCTGATGGCGCAGTGTGTTAAAGCGCTGAGCTGCTGAACTTCTGGACCAAAAGGCCACAGGTTTGAATTGGGGGAGCGGAGAGAGCCCCCACTGTTAGCCCCAGCTTCTGCCAACCCAGAAGTTCAAAAACATGCAAATGTGAGTGCATCAATAGGTACTGCTCCGGCAGGAAGGTAACACCGCTCCATGTAGTCATCCCACATGACCTTGGAGGAGTCTATGGACAACGCCGGCTCTTCGGCTTAGAAATGGAGATGAGCACCAACCTCCAGAGTCAGACACGACTGGACTTAATGTCTGGGGAAAACCTTTATCCTTGACCTTAACTACCACCAATTCCTCAATACTTTATTTCCCATACCACCAGACTTCACCACAGCAACGCGTGGCCGGGCACAGCTAGTCTATATATATAAATGAGTGATGGCATCACGGCGACCAACAAAACAACAAAACTACAGGCCCCCCAACCTCGAAATTTGACAACACAACCCATCATCCACGCCTCTAGGTTGATACAACAAAAAGAAAAGAAAAATAAAGTCCTAATTAGAGGGAGAGCAATAATTGTTTTTATCCAATTGCTGCCAGTTAGAGGACTAATCTCTGCCCACTTGGTCTCCTAGCAACCAACTCAGCCCAGGGGACAGGCAGACTTAGGCCGCGGCCTCTTCCACAGATTATCTAATTTGCACTGGATTATCTGGACTCCACACTTCCATATAATCCACTTCAGTGTGCATTTTATACAGCTGTGAAGGGGCCTCATATAATCCAGTTCTAAGCAGATAATATAAGATTATAAATATAATATGTAATAATTACTGTGAAATAGAATCATAGAATAGTAGAGTTGGAAGAGACCTCATGGGCCATCCAGTCCAACCCCATTCTGCCAAGAAGCAGGAAATAGCATTCAAAGCGATTAATAATAATACAGAACAATATAATCTCTAAAATCAGGACAGTAAATAAAGAACAACACTCTGAAAGCATAAGCCACAGCAACGCGTGGCCGGGCAAAGCTAGTTTTATTTAAGTACAGTATTTGGGGAAAAAATGCACACAATATTTTTCTACAGGAAAGAAAACATGTCTTCCACTAGAGTGCGCTGCAATCCAATTTATGCTTCAAAACTAGTAAAGCAAGTGGACAAAAAGTAAAATTCTGTATTCCTACTATAAACTCAGTCACCATAGATGTACTCATGTTAACTGCAAGTCAAGATGGTATTTCCAAATTTTATGTATACAAGTTTGTTTTAAGTTGTAATTGCTGGATATTGAAGGGGTTTATATGAGGGGGCAGTAACAGGTCATGAAGGTTTGATTTTAAGCATGTTTTAACATTTGTACTGTATGTTTTATTTTGTTGTAAACCACCTTGGGTCCACTTGCGGAAAAAGGCAGGTTAAAAATATTTTAAATAAATAAAATAAATTCCACATAAACAAAATATATACAGGGGAAAATTGTTTGAAAAATCCTGACTATATAGTGGAAAGTCCAACATATTTGAATTAAAAGTTCTCCAGGGTTAGTGTGCAATGGCTCACAATCTGAGAATCTCATATTTAAGCTTCTGTTGAAATTCAAATAGTGAATTACATTGATGATGCTATATAGGTGGTAGTGGTGGTATTTGCATAGACTATAATAATACTTTATATATAAGATTGCATCTATATTACACTTCAACAGCCAGCGTTCAATGCTATGGAATAATGGGAATTATAATTTTCAAAAATCTTTAGCCTTCTCTGCCAAAGAGTGCTGGGGCCTTAACAAACTACAGTTCCCAGGATTCCACAGCAATAAACTATGGAAGTTAAACTGGTAACAAGATACATTAATTATACAGTGTAGATGCAGCTTTTGTAAAATGACAACTCCCAAAATTGCACAGCATTGAGCCATGGCAGTTAAATTTGTGTCAAACACCATTAATTACGGTGTGGGTGAATCTCAAAAAAAATCTGTATAATGTAAACTCCTATTGTACAAAGATGAAATGTAGAAAAATAATCAGAAAGGATATAAAAATTATATATGTTTGATATATAAATAACACAAGTTAACAATGTACATTCATGAGATATAAAGAAGATACTTAAACGCTCTGAATTTAACCAAGTTCTCCATATACAGGAAACTACAAAATTAATGCAATAGTAAGATGAAGCATGCAATTTTTAAAAACCAAAATAGACATTTCCATTATTAAGTGGCTCAAAAGATACAAAATACACTGTGCTAACTTTAACGCCCCAAGGCCTTTTAAATCAGGAAATGATGCAGCTTTTTGCAATCACAGAGGGCAGAAAAGGAATTGTGATGCTGTCACAGGTCTGCATTTTGCTTATGATGCTTACTTAAAGGGGCATCAAAGCATATATAGGTCATATCCCATCATGGTTACAAGACAATAGGAAACAAAGGCAGGAAAAATGCAGTTTCAGCTCTTCATTGGGAACAACATAGTAATGTATCTCCTTATGAGAATTGGACTTATCTGTATCCAGTTCAAGGCTACAAACCAATTAATTGGCAGTGTATAGTGAAAAAACTAAAATACCAGAGAATACTGATGCTTTTTTTAATCAGATGTGCTATTGTTTACCCTGAGAAAAATATATTACAGAATATGATAATTGTATAATCTTTACAAAATTTGCAGCTTGGTGGATGATAGAGGAAACTATTCCCAAGTTTTGTTGAGTTTTTTAAAGGTATCAAATGCTATTTAGTAGCCATATCAGTACTTAGTACACAGTTGCGCAAAGTTGAAATGGGACATCAAAGGAAATAATCTAATCATCTTAAAATAGCACTTACTAAATAGTATGCCAGCATATCAAATGATAAGTAAGGACTAGTGCATATATTTTGCGGTTCAACATTGTTACTTATATTTTCCACTTCACCCCCTTATCAGATCTCCTCACTCTAAAACTTTGCTTCTAGTGGTTTCTCAAGTCACTCCTGACACAAGGGGAAAAAAACTCTAAAATTCTGAATGAAAGAAGCATTTCCTACCTTATAAAGATATTTAAAGAGGTCAAATCTTGGAAAAGAGGCTTGCATTTGGACCTCACTTAAAATCTAATTTCATCTATATGCTAGTGAGAATTGTCATTAGAATTAGTTGTTTAAAAATGATCATCTGCAGAATGGAAATTTTATGTCCTGTTTCAACAGCTGATGCAAAAGTCTCGCTTTTATATCTCAAAGGACAGGCAGTTATGTGCTGTATTTGGAGGTGTTAAGCTAAGACTATGGTTCACCACCTGTGTTTGAAAGCAAGTGGATTGTTATAAGTCCATTGATAAGTGTTAATAGTGTTCTCTCAGTCATTAAAAGAGATTGCGCACAACAGTCTCTTAAACAATATACACTTCATAGCAGAGCCTCAATTTGATACATCGATTCCAGCAGCTATATGATGTAACTAGGAGCCCCCAGATGGCGTAGTGGACTAAGTGACTTGAAAGTTGGGTTGCTGACCTGAAAGCTGCCAGGTTCGAATCCCACCAGGGGAGAGCGTGGATGAGCTCCCTCTATCAGTTCCAGCTCCATGCGGGGACATGAGAGAAGCCTCCCACAAGGATGGTAAAAACATCAAAAAACATCCGGGCGTCCCCTGGGCAACGTCCTCGCAGACGGCCAATTCTCTCACTCCAGAAGCGACTCAAGTTGCTCCTGACATGAAAAAAAATAATGATGTAACTAGTAGCAATGTTCAAAAACTGGTGACTTGCAGAACCTAATGACTTAAGATAATGAGCTACTTCCAATTAAGGTAGTCAATACAGTCCTAAATGGATTCATTCTGATAGTACAAGGCAGCCTATCACAGGAATTAGACGTTGTGTGTTATAAAGTTATGCAATATAAGCTAGATCTAGGCTGACATATAATGCAGTGTGGACTTCATTACATAATCAGTGTACTATAGACCAGACAATTTGAACTGCACTGAATGACATTATATGGGTCTACACTGAACATATAATGCAGTTTAAACTACATAATATGCAGTGTAGTCTTTTAATTATAGTATGGATGTTGCTCCTCTGTTTGACTAGACTTCCCTTCCCTGGGCTACATGAGCACCCCAATTCCCTCCCTTCAGACTCCCTTTCAATTCCACTAATTGTGTTGGGTTTTGATATAATCCTGTATATGGCTGTGGCTTAGATTCTTGGCTTAATTGTCTTGATGTCTTAGCAATACACTTATTTTAAAGTTTTAAAGTTTTAAATTTCCTGACCCTTAGACATGATGTGTTTGTGTGGGACTGTGTCCCTCTTCTTATGAGCTGGGCATTGACCATAGTAAAGTGAACTTGAACTACATTATATGCAGTGTAGATCCAGCCATATTGAATCCAAATAAATGCAGAGTATGGCATTCCTACTCTTCGCACTCAATGGGACTTTGGAGGTATATTTCTCAATCAGCTAGTTTACTTTCTGAGTGCCTACCAAACCATCTGAAACACTGATGCCTCTTCCTTCCAAAGATTACAGTTGCCATCATGCAATATTAGAAGGCAGTTCGCATGTGAAGCAGCACTGACGTCAGATGTGACAACACCAACACAGGTGGCGTCTCTAAGCAACCAGTCTGTGGGGTTTTGCATGCTGGAGTTTTGTTTTCGCAGACTGTATTTTAAAGTAATTCTTAAATGGGCTTAGTCCTCTGCCAATCTGCCTGACACAGTTTCCTTTTTGCCACGTCTTAATTAAATAGTAAGCCTGAGGTTAGGGAACTATATTTAAAATAATTCTTAAGCAAAGGCTTGCAGATGTTTCTGTCACAATAAAAGGGAGACTTTATGCTGAAAGGCCATCCTCTTATTTACTTCACATCTATTCTCACCAGACACAAAATCTGGGGTGTGTCAGGTTGTTAAAATAAAGTTTAAAATGTGAGCTATCATATACACATGCATATATAATAACATATGAATAACCAGTATATAAGACACACACACACAACATAGCCTGTGATGCCAAGTTGTTAAAATTAAAGTTAAAAAATGTGATATAGTACGTACACACACACACACACACACACACACACACACACACATCACAAACTATATAAAATTCACATGCACATTGTATATATATATATATATATATATAACACAAATTATATAAAATATATTAAGCATACATTATATACATATAATATTCATAATATTATAATACTATATTATAATACTAATAATACAATTTAATAATATTAATTATATATTATATTTTATATGTAATATTACTAATAATATTACAATATATTGATATAGTACAATATAGTAATTTATTGCCAGTATTTTACTATGCTAATAATATAACATTGTATGTAAATTTAATTTGTAAGCCGCTCTGAGTCCCCTTTGGGGTGAGAAGGGCGGGATATAAATGTAGTAAATAAATAAATCTATATATATAAAAGAGTGATGGCATCACGGCAATTCACAAAACAACAAAAGTACAGGCCCCCCAACCTCAAAATTTGACAACACAACCCATCATCCACGCCTCAAGGTTGATACAATAAAAAGAAAAGAAAAATAAAGTCCTAATTAGAGGGAGAGCAATAATTTTTTTTATCCAATTGCTGCCAGTTTAGAGGGCTAATCTCTGCCCACTTGGTTGCCTAGCAACCAGCCAAGGGACAGCCAGGTTTCAGTTAGGGGACAGGCAGATTTAGGCCTCACTTAGGCTTCTTCCACAGATTATCTAATTTGCACTGGATTATATGGCAGTGTAGACTCAAGGCCCTTCCACACAGCTATATAACCCATTTATAATCTTATATTATCTGCTTTGCACTGGATTATCTTGACTCCACACTACCATATAATCCACTTCAGTGTGCATTTTATACAGCTGTGAAGAAGGGGCCTCATATAATCCAGTTCTAAGCAGATAATATAAGATTATCAATATACTGTAGAGTCTCACTTATCCAACGTAAACAGGCCGGCAGGATAAGTGAATATGTTGGATAATAAGAAGGGATTCAGGAAAAGCCAATTAAACATCAAATTAGGTAATCGTTATACAAATTAAGCACCAAAACATCATATTATACAACAAATTTGACAGAAAAAGTAGTTCCATGCGCAGTAATGCTATGTAGTATTTACAGTAGAGTCTCACTTATCCAACACTCGCTTATCCAACGTTCTGGATTATCCAACGCATTTTTGTAGTCAATGCTTTCAATATATCGTGATATTTTGGTGCTAAATTCATAAATACAGTAATTACTATATAGCATTACTGTGTACTGAACTACTTTTTCTGACAAATTTGTTGTCTAACATGATGTTTTGGTGCTTAATTTGTAAAATCATAACTTAATTTGATGTTTAATAGGGTTATCCTTAATTCCTCATTATCCAACATATTCGCTTATCCAACGTTCTGCCGGCCCGTTTATGTTGGATAAGTGAGACTCTACTGTACTGTATTTACAAATTTACCACTAAAATATCACAATGAATTTAAAACACTGACTACAAAAACATTGATTATGAAAAGGCAGACTGCGTTGGATAATCCAGAACATTGTATAAGCGAATGTTGGATAAGTGAGATTCTTCCTTAATATGAAATAATTACTGGGATAGAATAATGCAGAACAATATAATCTCTAAAACCAGGACAGTAAACAAACAGGGGAATTCCACACAGGAAACAATCGGGGCCAGCTAACACCTCCCAACAAAGTATTCCCATCATCAAAGTCTGGCAAATCCTGTTTTCTCAGGGCCACAGAGAGTAGAAGCACATAAAATATCGCAAACAACACCACTCTGAAAACAAGGGAATTCCAGACAGGAAACAATCAGGGCCAGCTAACACCTCCCAACAAAGTATTCCCATCATCAAAGTCTGGAAAATCCTCTGTTTTCTCAGGGCCACAGACAGTAGAAGCACATAAAATATCGCAAACAACACCACTCTGAAAACAAGGGAATTCCAGACAGGAAACAATCAGGGCCAGCTAACACCTCCCAACAAAAAATTCACTCAGGGAGGAAACAGCCAGGCTTTAAAGCTGCAAGGCCATTACATCCTAATCATTTTTCCTAATTGTAGCATTCATACTTGCCTCCAACAAACAAAAAAAACCAATCAGAAATATTGTATATTCACAACCTTTAGGAAACAATATCCCCTGATGGCGCAGCGTGTTAAAGCGCTGAGCTGCTGAACTTCTGGACCGAAAGGCCGCAGGTTTGAATTGGGGGAGCGGAGAGAGCCCCCACTGTTAGCCCCAGCTTCTACCAACCCAGAAGTTCGAAAACATGCAAATGTGAGTGCATCAATAGGTACTGCTCCGGCGGGAAGGTAACACTGCTCCATGCAGTCATCCCACGTAACCTTGGAGGAGTCTACGGACAACGCCGGCTCTTCGGCTTAGAAATGGAGATGAGCACCAACCCCCAGAGTCAGACATGACTGGACTTAATGTCTGGGGAAAACCTTGACCTTTACCTTAACTACCACCAATTCCTCAATACTTTATTTCCCATACCACCAGACTTCGCCACAGCAACGCGTGGCCGGGCACAGCTAGTATATTATAAAATGCATAAAAACAAATGATACACATGCAAAATATTTATATATATATATATATATATATCCTAAATTATAAGCATATTATTTATATCCCGCTTTATCTCCATACAGAGACTCAAAGCGGCTCACAACCAAAAACATTACAACTTCAAATATGCAATAAAACAGTATATCATATATCAGCAGTAATTATATTTAATATATTAGTATTACTATATTAAACTAATATTGTATTGTATTACTGGTAGTATTATATTGCATTACATCATATTATATCAATATATTATGTTATTAGCATAGCACAATATTAGTATTATACATCACTATATTGGACTATACCACTATACTACAATATTATGAGTAACATAAACCACATAACATTTTTAGATAAATTTAGTTACTTACAGGTTTCTATTTAGAACTTTTGATTTTGTAGAAACAATTCCTACTAAAATAGATACTAAACACTAAAATACAACAAATAAAATAACCCCTAGCTTTCCCCTACTCCTAAATCTCCTTCCATTAAAAATATTTTTAAAAAACGCAATCATCTTCTGTGTGTTGTCAAAGGCTTTCATAACCACTGGGTTATTCTGAGTTTTCCGGACTATGTTCCAGAAGCATTCTCTCCTGGCAGTTCCCCCACATCTATGGCAGGCATCTTCAGAGACTGTGAGGTCTGTTGAAAACTAGACAAGTTTATGTTTCTGTGGAAGGTTCAGGATGGGAAAAGAACTGTTTTTTGAAGCAAGTGTGAATGTTGCAATTTATCGCCTTAATTTGCATTGAATGGCCTTGCAGCTTCAAGGATTGGCTGCCTCCCGCCTGGAGGAATCCTTTGTTAGCTAAATGTTAGCTATTATAACATTTGTTCTTCAATATAAATGCAGTAACTTAGCTTTCATATAATAATGGGAATAAAAGGGAAGCTGACAAACTTTGGGACTGCAAGCCATTCAATGCTAATCAAGGTAGCCAACTGCAACGTTTACATTTGCCTCAAGCAGACAAGTTATTTCTCCCACCCTGGACCTCCCACAGGTATATAAACCTGACTGCTCTAATTTCCAACAAACCTGTCATAGATGTGGGCGAAACGTCAGGAGAGAATGCTTCTGGAACATGGCCATACAGCCCGGAAAACTCACAACAACACAATCCTGAAGCTCGTCCCAAGAACACATTTTGGAGAATTTGATTCAGCCTATTTAAATGGGGAGGGGAAAAAGGAAACCAAACCAAGGCCTATTACTCCCGCCCTTACTCCCGATTGGCTGCCTTCCGTGGTAACAACCAATTGGGCCCGGCCACGCTCTGGCGCTGGAATCCCTCACCTGGAAACCGCCGATTGGCGGAGAGAGAGCTCCGCCCCTCCTCTTCTGGCTTCCTATTGGTTCCGCGTTTGGCGTGGTGCGCCGCGATTGGTGCCTTGGCCTCCGCCTCGCGGCGTGTGCGAGTGATAAGCCGGCCGGGGAAGGGGGGGGCGGGCTGACTTTGATTAGTGGCTCCGTCTTCTCAGGTGTTGCTGAGGAGGTTCCCCCAGTTCCCTCATACTTCAGCGCCGCGTGGGCGGCAGGGACAGTCCGGAGTCAGCTTCGAACCGGCGACATGAAGCCTCTGTGGGGACTCGGCCTCCTGTTCGTCCTCTTTTTGGCCGGTGAGCTGAGGTTGAGGGGAGAAAGGGGGGGGGGGGGTTCTGGAACATTCTGTGGGAAGCCGTTGGAGGGAGAAGGGAAGGCCTCAACTTCCCCTTTTCTCTAACTTCAGGCCTCGAGGCTTCCTCCTCCATTTAAACTCTGCGTTGTGTTCCACTTTAACTGCCACGGCCCAGTGCTATGGAATAGCGCAGGAATGAGCCGACTTAGGCCCTGGGGTGTTTTGGACTTCCAACTCCCATCATTCATAACCGTCTCAAACCCCTTCCTTTTTCCCCTCGGCGCTTAAGCGGCTGAGAGGGAAAAGGAAAAGGCCTGAGGCTGTCGGGAATGATGGAGTTTGTCTAAAACACCCCAAGGGCTCAAGTTGGCCCATGCTTGCTATACAGGATTTGCAACCATGGCAGCAGAATGAATGCGGTATGGCACCGCCTTAACTGCCATTTCTCAATGGTATGGAATCCTGGGAGTTGTAATTTGGTGAAGAGCATCACTCTTTGGCAGAGGAGGCTGAAGACCTTGCAAAACTGCAATTCCCATAATTCCATCACATTGAGCCCTGACTGCACAAATAGTACCAAACTGAATTCGTTATACGGCAGGCATGGGCAAACTTCAGCCTCCGGGTGTTACGGACTTATAGCTCCCACAATTCCTAACAGCTGGAATGCCAAAATGCCTGGAAGGCTGAAGTTTGCCCATGTCTGTTCTACAGTTAGATACACCCTCCATCGCGTTTCTTTTCTGCCAATGGAGACGTCGTCTTGTAGGGCTGGAGTCTTGGCTGCATTTCCATTTGTTTGGGACTTGTAACTCCCGCAGTTACTAACAGCCGGAATTGTGGGAGTTGAAGTCCAAAATGCCTGAAGGGCTGAAGTTTGTCCACGCCTGTTCTACAGTGTAGATACACCCTCAGTCCTGCTCCTTTTCTGCCAATGGGGACATCTTTTGTACCTGAAGTTTTGGCTGCATTTTCATTTGACTTCAAAGTAGAGCATTCCTTGGAGGGTATGTCTACACTGCCAGAATCAATTCCATTTGACATCACTTTAACTGCCATTCCTCAATGAGATAGAACTTTGGGAATTGTTTGCAAGGTCCCTGGCCTTCTCTGCTAAAGCAGTGGTTCTCAACCCCGGGGGGGAGGGGATTTGGCCTACAACTCCCAGAAGTCCCAGCCAGTTTACCAGCTGTTAGGATTTCTGGGAGTAGAAGGCCAAAACATATGGGTTGAGAACCACTATGCAAGTTGAGAACCACTATGCAAAAGAATGTTGGGGCCTCGCCAAACTATGGCTCCTACAATTCCATAACATTGAATCATGGCAATTAAAGGGGTGACAAACAGTATCTATCAGGTCTGTAATGTAGGTGCAGCCCATGTTAGTCATAATCCCATCTACCCTGTGATAGATATGCTTAGGAAATGTATAATTCCGTCATCTTCTCTTAAGGAGCACAATTGGACTGTAGCCTCTCTGTCATGTGCTTGAAGTCTGAAAGAAAATGTCCATCCAATCAAAGATTTTCTTCTGTTTTGCAGACTCTTTTGGACAGTCCCCCAATACAATGGGATATGGTTTCAAAGGTTGCTTCATCTGCTTCCTATGTATCTTGTTGTTCTAATGTCTTAATAGGTAGAAATGCTCCCTAGATGGTACTGCACATTCTGTATTCTTGGCTATACAGTATAATTCTTAACATGCACGAGGAGTGCCTGCTTTAAAAAGTCCCTTGTTTGTAAAGTTCTGCCTGTTTTGTGTATGTTTCAAGCAGGTGGAGATGCATAGTTGTGTTTTGAAAGACTAAACTATCCAAATTCTTCTTTTTGCAGCCTCAGCCCAGGCTGATGAGATTGATGTGGATGGCACTGTGGAAGATGACCTGGGTAAAAGTAGGGAAGGATCTCGAACAGATGATGAAGTTGTTCAGAGGTTTGTTTTTTAAAAGTATCAATACAGTTGATGTAAAATGCACACTTGGAACAAATGTTATCTACATAGAGTTAATGAAAAGTAGTCAAGATGCAAGTCTCTTCTGTTGTAATGCCAATTTGCTGGTCCCATGTGGGCATATAGCTGAACTGTAATGATGATGGAGTCTTTCAAGTAGAACTTTTTCCAATATGGACTGGAAAAATCTGGCTTGATTAGTTGGCTTTGATCAAACACACAATAGAAAAGTCCATACAAAGAGTATTAGGTCATAATCTAATTGGGAACATAGGCGCTTTGTTAGATGTACTGTTGTTAAACTGAAGTTTATAATCATATTTTTTTCATAATAGGGTTGATGTATATATAGTATTTTACATTTACTTGTACTAAATAATTTAGCTGCAGTGATAAATCCTCCTAGGAATCCTGGCTAGAAAATAAACTTGAAATTGGGTGTGATTAGTATTGAATACTGTATCTTCTTACAGCTTATCTATATCAATCTCATCCTAACCCAACAGGAAGATGCTAGGTAGAGTGAAGTAATACATTGATGCTTGAAACATCACTACTGATAGGGAAGGAAATAAAGAAACTGATCATTTATTATTACGCTAGAATAGTCATGAGACCGAATCCTGGACAACATCAGTACTAAAACACAATCTTTAAATATCTCTCTCCTTGCCCATTTCTAAACAAAGGGAGCTTGGAATGATTGTGAGTCGTTGGTTAAGCCTTAAAAAGCCAATCTGACAACTTCATTGTGCATGGTATTTTAATACTAAAAAAAATGTGAAAAGCAAAGTGGGGTGGGCTAACATACACCCACATAGAAAACTTAAGCCTGAAAAGTGAATTACTGTACATTATGGGCAAAGGATGCTCCACTAGAGATGGATTTTTAAAATTATTATTTATTGGATTTATGCCCAGTCTTGGCCACAGACTTGGATTCTGCTTGTTTAATTGTGCCAGATGTAGTTTTGGCGTAGGTGTGATTTGCATTTGCAACAAAAACTTAACTTTTTATACAGTACCTACATTACTTAATCCAAGTATAATTTCTTAATGGTTAAATTTAAGATCTTAACACAGTGGTTCTCAACCTGTAGGTCCCCAGGTGTTTTGGCCTACAACTCCCAGAAATCCTGGCCAGTTTACCAGCTGTTAGGATTTCTGGGAGTTGACAACCAAAACATTTGGGGTCCCACAGGTTGGGAACCACTTATCTAACATATAATATTTTTACTATCTACAGGGAAGAGGAGTCTATTCAGTTGGATGGGTTAAATGCATCCCAAATAAAACAAATTAGAGAGAAGTCAGAAAAATTTGCATTCCAGGCTGAAGTGAACCGAATGATGAAGCTCATCATCAACTCGCTTTACAAAAATAAAGAGGTAAGCTATATATTAATTGTAGGTAGTCCTGGGTAATCTTTCTCTGTACAACTGGCTGATTTGTCTTTATGTTTTCAGATCTTCTTAAGAGAACTGATTTCAAATGCATCTGATGCTCTTGATAAAATACGGCTGATCTCGCTGACTGATGAAAATGCTCTTTCTGGTAACGAAGAGCTCACAATAAAAATTAAGGTAAGGTGCTATTGTGGTTTCTTTTGGTGCAATCTTTAGATACCATCTTTTATAGTATTAAATGGATTCATTTATAATGTCTCAAAAAAATTATAGAACTTCGTAATCAACATGATGCAGACTTACTAAAAACTTTTAAGATGTGGCTTGCTGTTTTCTTATTGCATGAGGAATAAGGATTGATTATAGGAAACTGAACAGCTGAAGGAACATTCATTTGACTGAAATTGCTTTCAGGGTCATGGTTAAATTGGTGTAATTTCTTTGTGGTCCTCTTAGCAATGATATGTTGAATTGACATGGTACTCTACTAATTTTCTATTTTGCAGTGTGATAAAGAGAAAAATATGCTTCATGTTACGGACACTGGCATTGGCATGACCAAGGAAGAACTCATCAAAAACTTGGGTACCATCGCCAAGTCTGGTACAAGTGAATTTTTGAGTAAGATAACTGAAATGCAAGAAGAGAATCAGTCAACTTCCGAGTTGATTGGTCAGTTCGGTGTTGGGTTCTATTCTGCCTTCCTTGTGGCAGACAGGGTTATTGTCACATCAAAGCACAATAATGGCACTCAGCACATCTGGGAATCTGATTCAAATGAGTTTTCTGTAATTGATGATCCTCGAGGAAACACCTTGGGACGAGGCACTACAATAACGTAAGTGTTGCTAGTATTCTGAAGGAAGATACTGATTAAAGCAAATATGTTTTGTTTTTTGTTCAGTACTGAAAATGACCTTAGACTTTTCCACATATTTTAAAGCTGAAACCTGACAGTTTTTTAGACTTTAGGTCTGATGAGTATGACAAAGTTTGAATTTCCTGGAATCAGAAGTATCTCTGACACCAAACTTAATCTAAACCCTGTAGAGTAGCGAAATACAGTATTTTTTAAAGTTTATATGGTAGTTTCTTTACTTTAGATGGGATTGAATTTTGAATAGCAAGGCCTGAAAGGGGGGAGGAGTAGAGAACACTAGTCCTAATTTTTCAGTTGTAATGCAAATATAATGTTAAATGCAACAATTGTTCTGTTCCACAGTCTTGTTCTGAAAGAGGAGGCTTCAGATTACCTTGAGCTGGATACAGTTAAGAACTTGGTCAAAAAATACTCACAGTTCATAAACTTCCCTATATACGTGTGGAGTAGCAAGGTAAATGAATACTCTTTACCCATTTTTCTTATTATTTGTACTTAAAGTGTCAATTGTTATCAGAGTTACAACCCTGCGGGTAGAAGACAAAACTTAACTAATGATAAGAAGCAACCTTTTGTTAAGTACAAGAACAAACTATCTCCATAAGTATGACATAAAAACAAGGATCTGTTTGAGAACAAAAGGTAGATATTTTTGAGTCATTTTGCATCTTCATATTGACTTGAAATACACACAGCCAGCTAATTTCACTCTTAGTTGATGAAATGAGATCTGCACAGGGACTGCCTTTGTATACTGTAGTTTTATAAGATATCAGTTATTGAAGTGAACAGGAGCCTTACACTGTCTGCAAGGGTGGCAAAAGCAAAGTTTGAATTGTAGCATATGCATGCATTACTAAATGGTATAGATTGGTATTAGGTTTGCCTGGTTTATAAAATGGTTACAGCTCTATTTGTACAGGAGTTTGAACATTGGACAATGACTCTGGAAGACAGTGTTTGAATCCGTGCTCAGCCATGGAAACCCAACCCCACTGGGTGATCTTGGTCAAGTTGCACTTTCTCATCAGGAAGGGAAGGCAAAACCTCTCTGAACCAATCTTGCCAAGAAAATCAAATGATAGATTTGTCTTTACATTGCCATAAGGCAAAAACTACTTGAAGGCATACAACATAACCAGACAAGTTTGGTTGAAGTTCAGTTGTATAGTGTCTCCATAATAAACTCGACTAAGAATGTATCAAACTAGATTGCTCTGAGAAATATGTGAGCTCAACTTGAAATGTTCGTTGTAGACAGAAACTGTAGAAGAACCTATTGATGATGAAGAGCTAAAAGAAAAAGATGAAGCAGATGACGAAGCTGCAGTAGAGGAGGAGGAAGACGAGAAAAAGCCAAAAACTAAAAAGGCAAGGTCTATATTTTTACTTCAATCAGAATTAGACTTAGGATATTTTATTTACATTTATTAATTTAGCTATCTGTTTCCCATTCTTCATCAATTGGCTTACAAATGTTAGCCTGCTTTGGTTTTCTATTGCTGTTATATAAACATTTCAGTTAAGATTTGATGTACCATCAGCATATTTTGGGAAATAAATGATTTTGTATATACTTTACAGGTTGAGAAAACTGTCTGGGATTGGGAGCTCATGAACGATATCAAGCCAATTTGGCAGAGGCCATCTAAAGAAGTGGAAGAGAATGAATACAAAGCTTTCTACAAATCATTTTCTAAGGTGTGTTTGCCTTTGCATCTTGAGACTAGTGTGAACACAGTGCAGTTAATGCCCATAGTGTAAAGTATTTCCTAAAATATAAAAGGTATAGTGAGTTTATCTTGAAAGATGAATGGACGTAAGGAAAGTGAGTCTGTACTTGTTACTTAAGTTGCTATATTTTGGGAACGTTGGACAGTTTGAAGAAACAGTTCTGGAAGGAATGAGAAATTAGTTTTTTTTTCTTTGAAGAAATGAAAACTTACTGATTTTTCCCTATGCAGGAATCTGATGATCCTATGGCTTATATTCACTTTACTGCTGAGGGAGAAGTAACATTCAAGTCAATTTTGTTTATTCCCACCACTGCCCCACGTGGCTTATTTGATGAATATGGATCAAAAAAGAGTGATTTTATTAAGGTAAGGTAAAGAAAAGTGTGAACTTTTTCTCAGTAAGGAATATTGCAAGAATAAAATTGTCAAATTTGTTCTTCCATAGCTTTATGTCCGGAGAGTATTCATCACAGATGACTTCCATGATATGATGCCCAAATATCTCAATTTTGTCAAGGGCGTTGTAAGTATCTGCAATAGAAATGTCCATTTACATGTTTAGGTTCTATTTTCTTGATAAACCTCTTTTAAAATCTCCTCTTTAAACTATAGGTAGACTCAGATGATCTTCCTCTAAATGTATCTCGTGAAACTCTCCAGCAACACAAACTACTAAAGGTATGCCTATTATTTGAGTTTGGTTTTAATTAGATCTTTCTGGGAATTATACGTTGACTTTATAACATGGGCTGCAGAGTTTCTCCTTGTCTAAAAGGAGTTTTCAACATAAAGCATCATTATCTCTTTCAAAAAAGTGGGCTGTGAGTCAGTTTAGTCCTCATTCCTCCCCAGTAGTCCAACTGGTAACTTCTTCCCAATTTTAGCTAAGTAAGATTGGGGAAGAGGAGGGAAATAAAGGTTCTAGCAGCTGGTTTCTTGCCAAATGATAAGTGAAAAAGTTTACATAAGAATAAATAACTATGAAACATCATGTATGACTAAAGTTATATTCTATTTTGCTCTTGGGTCCTAAAGTTTCTCAATATTGTTAATACTCTAAATTTTATCAGACTATAGTCCTTTTCTTAATCTCATTCAATTTCATGAATTTTAGGTTATCAGAAAAAAGCTTGTCCGCAAAACACTTGATATGATTAAAAAGATTGCTGAAGAAAAATACAATGAGACATTCTGGAAAGAATTTGGCACAAATATCAAACTTGGAGTGATAGAAGACCATTCCAATCGTACGCGTCTAGCTAAATTGCTTCGTTTCCAAACTTCTCATCATGAGAGCAATGTGACAAGTCTTGATCAGTATGTAGAAAGAATGAAGGAGAAACAGGACAAAATCTATTTTATGGCTGGCTCCAGCAGAAAAGAGGTAAAATCAATGTTTTTCCATTAATTTATTCACTACTGCTGTAACCTTTGCTCTGCAGTAAGATGCTAGAAAATCTGTCTTCAGAATTAAGATGAGTGATCCTGAATAAACGTGGTTAGCATAAGTTAAATAGCTTGCTTGTCGGTATTTGCAATTTTGCCTTGTATTATACTCAGTTTGAACTTGTTTTGTAGGCCGAATCTTCACCATTTGTGGAACGGCTTCTGAGGAAGGGTTATGAAGTAATCTATTTAACAGAGCCTGTAGATGAATACTGCATTCAGGCCCTCCCAGAGTTTGATAATAAAAGGTTCCAGAATGTTGCTAAAGAAGGAGTAAAGTTTGAAGAAAGTGAAAAATCAAAAGAAGCCCGAGAAGCTTTAGAAAAGGAGTATGAACCCCTTTTAAATTGGATGAAAGATAAAGCTCTAAAGGATAAGGTATGTACATATTTACAGCTTTGGTGTTCTTCCAGTAATATTTTATAGTGGGTATGAATTAATACAGCTTATTTCCCCTTTAGATTGAAAAAGCTGTATTGTCTCAGAGGCTAACTCAATCACCATGTGCTCTTGTGGCGAGTCAGTATGGATGGTCTGGCAACATGGAAAGAATCATGAAGGCACAGGCTTACCAGACTGGCAAAGACATCTCTACAAAGTAAAGTTTTAATTTTCTTGTAATGTGTTTTCTAAATATTATCTAACTTGTCAGTCACCAACTAATTAAACATCTTCCAGTACTCTTCCTACAAAGTATATTCTATCCTAAAACCATCTAGGTGGAAATAAATGTGGTCCTTTTGTCTCCATCCAACTTGCTTCTCAGAACAACTGATTTACCAAATCATGCCTCCTGTCTTTGGGAGATGTTGGTCGTTTCATCCCATTTTGGTTTCCCCAGGGCCTGTTTGACCTATAGGAAGTATAGTACAAAATTTTGGGGGTAATTTCTGAACTATTTTTAATAGTTAATCTCAAATTAGAGGAAACCACTCAGTCAATTGATGTAGATCATAAATTTCAATCATGTAGTCTAGGACGAGTATGATTGGTCAATATGCATTGGTGGACAGTCACCATTGGAATGTTGCACTTTCTGAACACTGATTTGGACTTTGCATTTGGGCTACAATCCTGTTAATACTTCCCTGTGAAAGCATAGCATTAAAATATAGTAAGATGTGCTTCTGATTGTATGTTCATATGACAGTACTGCTTAACTACTTAACTACTGAACTTTGAATAGAGTAAAATTCATCCTCAGTAACTTACTCTTATTTTTTTTCCCCCATCAGTTACTATGCAAGTCAAAAGAAGACATTTGAACTCAACCCTAGACATCCTATTGTAAAAGATATGCTCAGGCGTGTTCAGGTAAGAAACCTTTAAGGTAGTGAGGTTCTGTGTCATGCTTCTGAACTTTAATAGAACCAAATATTGTGGCAGTGTGTTTGTTCAGCCCTATTATGCAAGTTAAATACAGATCCATAGGAAATCTAGGGATTTATAGAAAAACATTTTTTTTTAAATTTTGTTAAACTTTGGGTCTTTTTTCCCTTAGGAAAATGAAGATGATCAAACGGTTGCAGATCTTGCTGTGGTTTTATTTGAAACGGCTACAATAAGATCAGGGTATCTGCTACCAGATACAAAGGAATATGGAGATAGGATAGAAAGAATGCTTCGACTGAGTCTGAACATTGACCCAGAGGAAAAGGTTCGTCAAAATTTTAGACGTGTGGTTCCACTCCTAAAATTGGCAGTCCATTTCATAATCTAATTCTGATTTTTAAAAAAGTACTATTTAAGAATTGAAAAGGCACAGATAATAGCTGTTAGAAGCTTACATTTTGTATTCATGGCAGTGAACCTAGAAATAGTTTGAATATATTGGGATGGGAATGTTTTTGATTTCTGGGGGTGATTTTGACTTAAAACTTTACCTTTGACAGGTGGAAGAGGAAGCTGAAGAACCAGAAGAGGCTGCTGAAGAGGTAGAGGAAGAGGTTGATGCTGATGAAGATGAAGATGCTGAAGACAGTGAAACAGAGAAAAAGGTCAGTGTATTTAAGGTGCATAAAGGGGAAACTTGGGTAGGTTGTCATTTAGCCCCAGCTCTGTTGGCATATTTTCCCACATGGGAAAATAGTGATACAAATATTACATAGAGTTAAATGTCATAATCCCTCAGATGGAATTAAGACATTTCCAGTATTTGCATCATTACAATATTGGAGACTTGAAACAATTTTTATTTTGATCTGCAGTTAAACACTTGGCTGTTTCTCTGTATATAAATGAGCAGACTTGGACTCTATGCTGGTACATATTTAATTTTATTTATAACTACAAGATCTGTTGTCTCTCCGCCCAAAGAAAAGATCAGCCAACCATCCAGTAATATTGCCTTGAATGTTATCACTATATTTGTCCTGGAGTCCTTGATGTTCTATTTTATTCTGTTTAGGTGCATTTATCAGACTAAAATTGTGTTTTTATTCTGAAGTTGAGAGTACAGTGGACAAATACAATAAAAACATTGGCAGACTAGTAAGCAGTTAACACGCTCTGGGGAATCATGCCTAATGTTTCTTGGTAGATAGTGAGTGCTAGTGCAGCTTTGGACGTAATCTTTTCTTTGTCTTTTGCAGGAGCCCACAGATGTCAAAGATGAATTGTAAAATGCACTTCAGAAATTACTATCCTGTGTTTCAGATGAAGCAGGAATGTGAACTAAACTTGTTTCTTTTTCACTGTAAAATGTTGGGGGGAGGCTTAGGGTTATGGGCAGAAAAGAATTTTTTTAAGTTGCATTTTTTAAACATTCCTCACAATGTAAATTTGTACTATTTAACTGACTACTTGGTGTAAAATCTTGTCGTGTACAAAATTAAAATGTTCACACCATTAGCTGTATTTATTTATTTGGAAGCAAACAATCTGTTCATTGTCTTCTGTAGTGGGAATTGTGGAAAAGAACATTCTTACAAAAGAAGATGGTGATGTTAATGTATATGCTTGAATCCCAAGTATAAACACCACTTTTTCTGGAGTTAGGAGTACAGGAAATAAACATTAACGCAAATTTGCTGGTTTTTTACATCAGAAAACACTTCTCTGGGTCCTTCAGAACTATGGTCAGCATCTGACAGAGATTGACCACAATCACACTGGAGGACTAAGATTCTAGAGGGAACATAATATGTAGAGGACTGAGTATAGTACACTTCTGATTTATTTAATAAATTATTGAATGGATCCTGGTACTCTGCATATAAGTAAACATATTGCATTTAATAAAGCCAGCCATACTGACATAATGTCATCAGTTTCCCTTTATGTTCCTGTTAGTGCTACTGGTGACCATGCATGCAGCATAAGGTATGTTACACTGAGCTCCTATAAAAATGAACAGAAATAAACCACTCATACTGATCAAGTTTTCACATAGCATACTTGACTGCATATATAAAGGAGGTTATATATTTTGTCTTGCTGACAGCTGTTGCACTAATGCAAGCTAAAGATTTAGCTGAAATGTATAATGACTAGAAAGCCCTTGCTTCTGATTCCTATTCAAGTAATTTGATAGCTATAGAGCAGTCGTATAACCTATTAAAGAATTTTTCACAAGAAACTGGGAGACTCCTGCACTTACTGGAAAAGGGGAAAACTTTAATAGACTCACACATACCAGAATGAATAGGTTCTACAGCATTCCTTATGCTGCCACAAGCAAAACAATCTTGAGTTCTGATTTAGGTTTCTTTGGGTACAGCAATTAAAAAATTGTGAAGTAGACTTTCCTGTAAATGATTCACATCTGCATGCTTGATGCTGCCATGGTTCATGAAGAAATAAAACTTGACCAAGTTACCAAGAGTGCTGCACTTTTATCCTTAGGTTTCAGATTTTTAGTAAGGTTTTAGTATGGTTTGAAGGGGTGCTACTATTTTCTCCATAATTGCGAACTTGACAAAAACCAGCTAGCTGATGCCATGTTTGGTGTAAGAGACTGGTACTGTATTTGTATCGGCTATAGTGCAAAGCCTGTAAAGGCCATCTGAGGCAGTTTTTAAGCTAGCCTATCCCCTCCTATGTGTTGCAGGCACAGCTTTAAGCATTTGTGCAAACGGGATGCTGGCAGGACAGGCTATCTTAGATATACTGAACTCAAGACTACTTCCAGTAGTTAGACATTAAATAATGAATTGTCTTCAAAGCTAACTGCTACCAATGAAAACCACAGCAAAAGTATGCTGTTTTGTCATGCAACAAATCAGACATCCATTTCAGTTCCCATAGGATGTAGTTGTTTGGGGCTCCATGACATAAATGGGAGTGATGTTCATACCAGCAGCTGTCACAAATACAAGGCACTTGTAGCCAATTTCTTACACAAAAAATATCCAGAAAATATATTCACATTTAATTAAAGCATGGAAGTGTACCTAAGGCTAATAGCTCTAGGTAAATGATTTCTGGACATCCAGAAATCATTGTCTAGTTGTATGCATTCAACTGAGAAATAATGTATTTTGTGGAGAGATGCAACACCATCATAGTCACTGTTGTGAAGGTTGGACCTGCTGTTTTTTTCCTTTGAGACCCAAGAGTTCTGTTCTGAGCTCTCCAGGTTTGGGAGGAACTTCAGGTATTGTCTGTAAAATAAAATAAACCCCAAAAGACACATCAGTCACATGAACATCTGGATAAAGATCATCCAACCGCTGTCCTTGAATAGTTCATCAGGTCCAAAGTCCAAACCTATTCCTGCCTATTATGCCCCTGAACAATGAAAAAATAATGTTATGTCCTGGAGGGAAAAGGGTGTGAAAGCCAGGAAAGTCTACTTGAGTTTAGGAGGTCCAGTTTTAATCTGGCCTGAGCCACAAAATTCATCAGGTGACCTCAGGCCAAACCTAGTTGTAAGGATAATGTAGGAGGGAAGAGGAACCATATGAACTATTCAAAGAAAAGAGGAATTTAAATACTCTTACTGCAATTCCTTTTCATTTGAGCAATGGGTGGAGGAAAAAAGGACGGGAGGGGGGCTTCCTCACTCACTCGCTGCTTCCCAGCAAGGAGGAGGCGGCTGAGGAGGACTCCACGCCCTTCCCAAGAAAGCCGCTGGCCCCTTTTGGCAGAACACACAAATCCTCGGCCTATCCCCAGCAGTGCTTCCCATAGACATTTGCAAAACAGTCAAAAAAAAAATAGAAGTTACCTAAGTTACTAATAAAATACTTCTAATCTTTTCCAGAATTTCAGGAGAGCCCAGTTTAGTTCTGCCTGGATTTCAGGAGCTCAAGTTCAGGTTCATTAGTCATGTCATAAATACGAATTTTCCCAAAATTAATACAACTCATGAACTACTTCCAAAGTTTTGCACAGGTCATACACATACACACAGACACATATGCATGCTTTGGATAGGGAAGGGTTGACACCCTTGTGGTGCTTGTTTTCATGTCTGTGCCCCTGTCAGAAGATTTCATCTCACTTTATGTCCCTATGATCACTGGATTTTTAAAAATTGGGCTTGTAGTGGAAACAAGGATTGTTGATATAGCTTCAGTGGAGACAACTCTTTCCCATCATAATGCTTTCCGGAGCAAATTTCCCTTCTTTGGGGTAGATTTATCTTACTTCCTGTTGTCTTAACTATGAGTCATGTGTAAGTCAGATGTTTGTAATTTGAGGACTGCAAGTATCTCAAAACGAAAATAAATGGGGGGAAACACCACTTACAAGATCAGGGCGGTAATATTGATGGACAACCTCCGCGCCAGCAAACATGGCCAACATACTTGCAGTCAGCATTTTCAAGTAGCGAGGCCAAGGTACTCCTGCAGGCATGGTGAAAAGGGATGAGGGCTAGAATATGAATCAGAGAAGAAGAAAAGGGTCAGTAATGCAGAAATGGGGTGATGAAGTGGGGTGAAGGAGGAATGTTCAGTCTCATTAAGAGGAAAAAACAGCATATAAACAAATATAACAATAATACTGTAATATTAGTACTAATACAGTATTTACGATGGCATTGTTATGGCCAATGTTATGGAATCCTGTGATTTGTATTTGGAGAGGCACCATCATTCTGTGGCAGAGAAGACTAATAGTGTTGCAGAAGACTTTCATGGCCAGAATCACTGGGTTGCTGCGACTTTTCCGGGCTGTTCCAGAAGCATTCTCTCCTGATGTTTCACCCACATCTATGGCAGAGGTTATGAGGTGTGTTGGAAACTAGGCAAGTGGGGTTTATATATCCGTGGAAAGTCCAGGGTGAGAGAAAGAACTTTTTGTCTGTTTGAGGCAAGTGTGAATGGTGCAATTGGCCACCTTGATTAGCATTGAATGGCCTTGTACCTTCAAAGTCTGGCTGCTTCCCCCAGGCAGACCTCACAACTTCTGAGGATGCCTGCCATAGAGGTGGGCGAAACATCAGGGGAGAATGCTTCTGGAACGTGGCCATACTGCCCGGAAAACTCACAGCAACCCAAGGCTAATAGTCTTGTAAAATTACAACTCCCAGAATTCCACAGCACTGAGCCTGTGGCAGTTAAAAATGCTGCCAACTCGCATTAACTCTACAATGCAGAGGCAGCCTTTGCCTCTTACCTGCTCCAATTCCCACCTGGAGGGGAGAAAGGCTGCTCTAATAAAGAATGGAGAAACAGGACAAGGGAGGACGATTCCCATTGGCCAAGGAAGGGACCTATTGCGAGCGCAGAAAGCGCCACTCAGTCACGTGGGAGGCCGTCCGGACGTTCAGCTTCATCGATTCCGTGAGCCATAGAGTACCATAGAGATTGGAAAAATAGACTCACATAGTCTCGTGTCTTAGTTTGAACTTGAGAGACTCCTTGCCTAAGCGTTTTAACCTACAACGTTGAAGTAATGAGCAAGCTCCCATATAGGTGCGAGTGAAGTATTTTTAGTAGTATGTGTTGGTATATCTTATACCAGGCATGGGCAAACTTGGGCCCTCCTTCCAGATAATTTGGAGGGCATCTATGGCAGGAATCTTCAGAGATTGTGAGGTATGTTGGAAACTAGTCAAATTGTGGACTTCAAATCCCACAATTCTTAACAGCCTCAGACCCTGAGTTGTTGTGAGTTTTCCGGGCTGTATGGCCATGTTCCAGAAACATTCTTTCCGGACGTTTCGCCTGCATCTATGGCAGGCATTCTCAGAAGTAATGAGCTATGTTAGAAACTAGTCAAGTGAGGTTTATATATCTATGGAATGTTCACAGTGAGAGAAAGAACTCTTGTCTGCTTGAGGCAAGTGTGAATGTTGCAATTCGCCACCTTGATTAGTATTGAATAGCCTTTCAGCTTCAAAGTCTGGCTGCTTACTGCATGGGGGAATCCTTTGTTGGGAGGTGTTAGCTGGTCCTGATTGATTCCTGTCTGGAATTCCTATGTTTTCTTAATTCAGCAAAGGACAAGAGGGATCCTCTCACTTCTTCAGGAGTCTTCCTTATACCATGCAGCTGTGGACAAATCTATAAAGGGACCACGAAACGCAGCAGCAATGTCCAGACACGAACCAAGGAACATGACTGACATAGCAGAGCACTTGAACTAGCCTGGACAAAGCATATTATTTGAGAACACAGAAATGCTGAACTACTCTAACAACCACCATGTCAGACTACACAGAGAAGCCATTGAAATCCACAAGCATGTGGACAATTTCAATACAAAGAAGGAAACCATGAAAATGAACAAAATCTGGCCACTAGTATTTAAAAAATTCTAAAATCAGGACAGGAAATAAAAAACAACACTCAGAAAACAGAGGAATTCCAGACGTGAAACAATCAGGGTCAGCTAACACCTCCCAACAAAGGATTCCCCCAAGCAGGAAACAGCCAAGCGTTGAAGCTGCAAAGCTTTTCAATGCTAATCAAGGTGACCAATTGTTAGTCCCACACTGTGAACTCTAGTTGGCTGTTGTAAACTATTGTGGATGCTTGTTTGGATTTTTATATAATTTTAATATAATTTTGTTTGACTATACGTACCGGTAGTTTAATTTATTGATGTTAGGTTTTATTTATTGATGTTAGACTTTAAATTGATGTGAGGTTTTAATGTTATTTTTATATGTGGGTGTACAGAACTGAGGGTGACAGGGAATGGAATCCCTTTTGAATCCCTCCGCTTGCCACCAATATGTACAGAGGTGAGGTGTCTGACAGGAATGTGTGACAGAGATGGAATCTTTTTGATCCCACACACACACACACACACACACAGATACCACCACTTAATAAAGATGTCTTATGAGAGATGATGTTAATTGATTATTTATTTGACTATCTTCTTCGCTGCCACCAATGGAAGAGACGTCAGGCAGATGGCACTGGTTCTTTTAAGCTGTTTCTATTTGTTTTACTCCAGATGTTGTTGTTGCTTAACTTAATATAAGAGTATGACAGAGGCTTGATTTGAATAAAATCAAAACAAGTTTATTGCAGGTACAGAGCTTGATGGTTTCATATAACTTGTTAAAGGCACTTCGCTTAATGGTTACAAACGGATATGAGGTGGTCAAACTTTCAAAATATTTCTTTCTCTGGATTACACTAAACCCTGATCCTCCTGGATCCCCTGGGATTAACTTTCCCTAATCCACAGGCTCTATAAATGACCCTAAACAAGTCACCTAACTTGCCTAGTCTGGTCCAACTTAGATCTGACTCAAATCCTTCTATTTGAGCCAACCTGATTCTCCTCACAAGAATCAGATCCTCCACTGTGACTAGAAAATCACAGACTGCCTAAAATAATTCTCTTTATTTTAGACCTGACTCAAACTCTTCTATTTGAGCCACCCTGATCCTCTACACAAGAATCAGTTCCTTCACTGTGAATGGAAATCACAGACTGCCTGGGTTTTTAAAACATTCCCCCTTTTCCTTTCCAAACGGCGGTTGGCTCCGCCCCTGTTGCTATGGTAACCTGCCTTAAGATGGCTACCTTCCCCCATACATCATCAACTCAAATACTCACCATTTTAAACTTAGCCAAACCTGACTGTTCAAACAAAATCAAATACACATGTCATCTATAAACAAAATATATTTATACACTTCTTCACAGTGAGGTTTCTCTGGAATTTTTATGTCAGTATTTGTTGCGACAGACTTTATATTTCTAGGTGCGAAGATCACTGCAGATGCAGACTGCAGCCAGGAAATCAGAAGATATCTACTTCTTGGGAGGAGAGCAATGGCCAACCTCGATAAAATACTGAAAAGCAGAGACATCACACTGGCAATGAAGGTCCACATAGTAAAAGCAATGGTATTCCCCATAGTAACCTATGGCTGCGAGAGCTGTACCATGAGGAAGGCTGAGCGAAGGAAGATAGACGCTTTTAAACTTTGGTGCTGGAGGAAAATCCTGAGAGTGCCTTGGACCACAAGAAGATCCAACCAGTCCATCCTCCAGGAAATAATGCCTGACTGTTCACTGGAGGGAAGGATACTAGAGGCAAAGCTGATTATTTTGGCCACATCATGAGAAGACAGGAAAGCTTGGAGAAGATCATGATGCTGGGGAAAATGGAAGGAAAAAGGAAGAGAGGCCGACCAAGGGCGAGATGGATGGACGGTAACCTTGAAGTGACTGGCTTGACCTTGAAGGAACTGGGGGCGGTGACGGCCGACAGGGAGCTCTGGCGTGGACTGGTCCATTAGGTCATGAAGAGTTGAAAACGACTGAACGAGTAAAGAAGAATATTTGTTTGTTTATGGAGGCATTTAATGTTTGTCATTTTATGCTGGAATCCGCCCAAGTCCCCTTGGGGAGATAAGGCGGAATACAAATAAAGTTTATTATTATTATTATTATTATTATTATTATTATTATTATTATTATTACAGTAGAGTCTCACTTATCCAAGCTAAATGGGCCGGCAGAAGCTTGGATAAGCTAATATCTTGGATAATAAGGAGGGATTAAGGAAAAGCCTATTAAACATCAAATTAGGTTATGATTTTACAAATTAAGCACCAAAACATCATGTTATACAACAAATTTGACAGAAAAAGTAGTTCAATATGCAGTAATGTTATGTTGTAATTACTGTATTTATGAATTTAGCACCAAAATATCATGATATATAAAAAACATTGACTACAAAAATGGCTTGGATAATCCAGAGGCTTGGATAAGCGAGGCTTGGATAAGTGAGAATCTACTGTATTATTATTATTATTGTATGACACAGCAAACAAGATAGATATGCTGGATTTCATATCACAAAATCACAAGTCGAACACTTCCCAAGTGTCTAGGACTGTGTGATGTATTTTCGGATGATACGCGTAGACCCCAGTAGGGTGGCCTTTTGCAGCTGGCAGATCGTAATTTTGTCAATATCTGTTATTTTCAAGGAGCCCCAGTGGCGAAGTGTGTTAAAGGACTGAACTTCCAGACCGAAAGGTCCCAGGTTCAAATCCTGGGAGCGGAGTGAGCGCCCACTATTAGCTCCAGCTTCTGCCAACCTAGCAGTTCGAAAACATGCCAATGTGAGTAGATCAATAGGTACCGCTCCGGCAGGAAGGTAACGGCGCTCCATGCAGTCATGCTGGCCACATGACCTTGGAGGTGTCTATGGACAACGCCGGCTCTTCGGCTTAGAAATGGAGATGAGCACCAACCCCCAGAGTCAGACTTAACTTCAGGGGAAACCTTTACCTTTTACCTATTGTTTTCAAATGCCGGCTGAGATCTTTTGGCTTAACTGTTCCAATGATGCTGAGAGCTGTGCTGGCGGTAGTGTAACTACCGGTAGGTCCAACCAAGCCAGAGAGGTCTCAGCTGAGGAGTGGAACTAAGAGCACCTAACCCATTAGCATTATGGAGAATCAAACCAAAACGAAGTCTATACAAAGTCGCCCAGGATAAAAAGGACCGCGGTGGATGCTGCCGATTCTGGACATCCATCGACAAGTGGGCTACGGAATCAAAATACAAATGAACAGTCACAGAAGCGGCAGAAATATACAATGTCAGAAAACTGCACAATCATTATTATTATTAGTATTATTATTTACACGGACAAACAGACAAAGAGTTCTTTTTCCCATTCTGAACGTTCCACAGCTATATAACCCCAACTTGCCTAGTTTCCAACAGACCTCACAACCTCTGAGGATGCCTGCCAGAGATGTAGGTGAAACGTCAGGAGAGAACACTTCTGGAACATGGCCCTACAGCCCGGAAAACTCACAGCAACTCTTTTGACAGTTGCTCTTTGATACAGGAAGCGGCTGGCGTGTCACTCTATCCTTTTCGTATCTCTAGAGGCTGTGGGGCGTCATTTCCGGCGGTGTGTGAGGGCGAGGGGCCTCAGAAGGTATCGAGAGGGGAGGGGGAGAAAGCGGAGGGAGGGAGGAGCCGCGAGGGGCGCGCGCAGCCGGCTTCTCTGCGAGGGAGGGACCCCCGGTCGAGCTTGACTCTGGGCCTGGCTGGTTGGTGAGGCCTTCATTCTGAGGCTTTCTTCTCTCACCGCGCTCGGCCATGGAAGCCGAGGAACCAGGCCCCAGGTACCTCTTGGCCGCGGAGGGGAGGCAGGCAGGGAAAGAGGAGGCTGCTGGGCCCGGGCTTGGAGGGAGGCTGAGGCTGAGGCCGAGGCCGGCCTTCCTGACCTGAGCAGCGCGCCCAGTACAAAAGACTCATTGATTGGGCCACAGGGAGAGGGCGATGAGCCTTCACGCCCTCATGTACACTTACCAAGACTGCACATCACTATTAGGGTGGGGTTTGCACACACAGACATACTACTATCATCATTATTAGGATGCGATGTTTGGGACCTTCAGTCTAGCACACACATCATCATTACTACTACTGCATCCTAATACCTTTATGTCTTCATTATTGTATTATTGCAACTGTTAGGGTGCGATGTGTAAATCAAATGTATGTTTTGCAGTATGTCATCATTACTACTTCTGCTACTATTAGGATGCAGTATGTCTTCATTATTATTGTATTATTATTGCTACTACTGGGTTGTGCATTTTCTGGGCTGTATGGCCATGTTCCAGAAGCATTCTCTCCTGACATTTCACCCACATCTATGGCAGGTATCATCAGAGGTGGTGAGGTATATTGGAAAACTAAGGAAGGGAGGTTTATATACCTGTGGAAGGTCCAGAGTGGGAGACTGTTGGAGGCCAGTGTGAATATTGCAATTAGTCACCTAGATTAGCATTAATGGCCTTGCCAACTTCATGTCTCGGCTTCTTCCTGTCTGGGGAAATCCTTTGTTCAGAGGTGTTAGCTGCCCCTGATTGATTCATGCCTGGAATTCCCCTGGTTTCAGAGTGTTGTTCTTTATTTACTGTTCTGATTTTAGCGTTTTTTAATACTGGTCACCAGTTTTTGTTCATTTTCATGGTTTCCTCCTTTCTGTTGAAATTTCTAAGTACGTGGATTTCATTTCTAAGCACATGCTTGTGAATTTCAGTGGCTTCTCTGTGTAGTCTGACATGGTGGTTGTCTTAGTGATCCAACATTTCTGTGTTCTCAAATAATATGATGTGTCCAGCTTGGTTCATCAAGTGTTCTGATTGAGTTAATCTGCAGTGCCTGTCATGTTCCTTGATTTGTGTTTGGGCAATGCTGTGTTTGGTGGTCCCTATGTAGACTTATCCATACACTTCGTGATCATTATGGTTATTACTACTATTAGGGTTTGATGTGTGGGGCCTTTCTCACACAGTTGTCACTAATACTACAGTTAGAGTGCATTGTGCAGGGTCTTCATTATTACAGTATTAGTATTACTGCAGATAGAGTAGGATGTACAGAGTCTTTATACAGGGTGTTTGAAAAAGACTTCCCTATTCACCATTTAATTTAAATGGTGAATAGGGAGTTCTTTTTCAAACACCCTGTACTTGTATACACACATTATTAAGGTGTGATGCTTGAGGACTACATAGGATGTGTGGGGACTACACAAATTATTATTATTGCTACTGTTAGGGTTTGATGTGTGGAGTCCTCTTTCTCGCACAGTGGTTGTCATCACTACTACTACTACAGTTAGGGTGCATTGTGCAGGGGCTTCATTATTTCTGTATTAGTATTATTACTGGTAGGGTGGGATGTACAGAGTCTTTATGCTTGTGCGCACACGTATTACTATTAGGGTGTGATGTGTAGGAACTACACACACTTCATCTTTATTATCAGTACTCATCGGGTTTGATGTGTGGGGTCTTTCTCACACAGTAGTCCTCATTACTACTACACTGTTAGGGTGCATTGTACAGGGTCTTCATTATTACATTATTAATGCTATTACTGCTATTAGGGTGGGATGCGCAGAGTATTCACACACATTGTTGTTATTATTACTACTACTATAGTGTAATCTGTGGGTCTTCATCACACACATTTCTTATTACAACTTGGGTGGGATATGTGGGATATTCAGACACACACATACATCATTATTATTACTACTACTACTTATGTTAGGGTGGGATATGCAGGGTCTTCATCCTTGCACACACATCATTATTACTGCTGCTACACATACCATTTTTATTACCAGTGTTACTATTACAGTAGAGTTTCATTTATCCAACATAAGTGGGCCAGCAGAACGTTGGATAAGCGAAAATGTTGGATAATAAGGAGGGATTAAGGAAAAGCCTATTAAACGTCAAATTACGTTATGATTTTACAAATTAGAATGCGATATGTAGGTCTTCAGACTCATGCACAGTTATTAATGATGTGCAGGGTCCATACTCTTAGGCACTTATTACTGTTTCAATGAGATCTGCAGAGTATTGATACATACACATTATTTCTATTTGGGTGGAATATGCAGGGTATTCATGCTCTCTCACACACATATGATGATGGTGATGATTATAATGATTTCCTCCTATTGTCATTAGGATGGGAGGTGTCACACAAATCATGTTAACCGATATTATTATTACAATGGAATGTATTCGGATTTCACATTCGCGCACACACATAATTATTAGTGTTATTAGAGTGGGAAGTGCAGGGTATTCACACTTCTAAACACCCACACATTATTGTTATTGTAGTGCAGAGTCTTCCCACTCGAATACTCACACACACACACACACACACACACATATTATTAATATTAGAGTGGAATGTGCAGCGTCTTCATATGTACATACTTTTTCTTCTTCTTCTATTATTATTATTATTATTATTATTATTATTATTATTATTATTATTCAGTGTACTACCCCAGAACATTGCATAATCTTTCATTTTAAAAAATAGATAAAAAGATTTGTTCTAAAACAAAGAACTCAAATTGACTTTCATTAATGTATATATTGCCCTGGGGATTATTTTAATTACTGAAAAACTGCACAAATTCTACAGTGAACAAGTACAATTCAGCCATTTAACCTTTTTGTCTAAAGCCACAACAGCTGCAGTTAGAAGGTTTTAAAAATCAAATTCTAGGAAATATAAATTACTCTCAGGAATGTGCCCTCTGTTGTAGTTATTGTGCATTCTGAATCCACTGGTTCACTTTATTTTAAATAATTTTGTGCAAATCAAATGTATGTTTTGTTTGAACTATTGACTAGTCCATCATTTTTCTTTTGGACAAGTTCATATAGTATCTTGACCATACAGATAGGAGAAAGAAAATGTAACTTTACGACTCACTTTTTTTAATGCTTTGGAAATGAGCCCTATTAGCACTTTGCTAATATTAAAACAAAAAGCTAGGTAAATATATTAACACTGACTGTGATCTGTAAAAACAGAAATATAAATAAATGTATTGTTGAAAGCTTTCACAGCCGGAATCACTGGGGTACTGTGTTGTTTCCAGATTGTATGGCTGTGTTCTAGCATCCTCTGAAGATGCCAGCCACAGGTGCAGGTGAAATGTCAAGAGAAAATGACTTGACATTTTTTCTACACCTTGGCCCAGATCTTTGGATCCAACTCACGATTTTAACATTTTATTTTGTATATTGACCTTTCATGACTGTTTTTATCCATGTTGATGTTTTATTGTTGGTTGATTTGCTTGTTGTTTTGATTTTGATTTTGCGCTGTTGTGTCAGGGCATGGCCCCATGTAAGCCGCCCCGAGTCCCTCCGGGGAGATGGGGCGGGGTATAAGAATAAAGTTATTATATTATTATTATAAAATGCTGCTAGAACACGGCCATATAGTCTGGAAACCACACAACCCCCCAGAAATATGATTATGAGATGAGAATAATACTACATTTATCCAAATAACCACTAAGAAATTTGCCAGTTCAGCTGTGAAGATTATGTGAAGTACCTTAAAAACTTTGTCTTAACTTGACAGTTTGGACAGTAATTATTTCTCTACCTTTTTTTTTTAAACAAAAGATACTACACTCCTCTTCAACCAGCATTTTATCCTTTTTCATTCCATCAAATGATGACTGCTACAGATATGGATACATTGAATGATCAGGAAACTCCTCAGGAAATTTTGGAGCCAAACATGGTTCAGGAACCTATTCCAGGTATTATTATTTTTCTTGAGGTGTTTCAGTCAGATATGTATTAATTAATTTCTTCCAAAAACATTGGCATTGCTTCAGTTATATGTTTGGCTTATTTTCAAGATAATTCTTACTATACTAAAGTAGTTCTGCTTTACACTATTTGATTGGTGATGTATGAACAAACACCTCCAGCTTATTTTTAATACTTATTTCCAGATACTTTACATAGTAACGATTTCTATAGATGTTTGTTTGAAATAAAGTTGACACTGGATTTTTGGAGTTTCTTTTATTCTTCTTTCTGTAGCCCTAAAATCACCTAGAAAATTGCTCAGTGGATCTGTTGTAGTTGTTGTGGGGTTGGTTGGGTTTTTTTTGTTTTGTTTTTTTTTAGTACTTGGGTATGTGTAGTTTAGGGAATGAAGATCATCATGAACATTTATGCAGAATTCTGCTGTTTCTTCAGTGGTTATTGAGTGTTGGAAATAACCCATCATGTCATATATGTGTTACTTCCATTTCAGATGATCAGTACATCTGGTCAAGTCTGTAAAGAATGCAAGCAGGGTTTTTTTTTTAATGAAAATATCTTTTTTTTCCTTGTCACATGTAAGAGTAGGTCACAACAATCAAACAGCACAGTGGTCTTGTGTGTATCTTGTTATGTGTATTTTGATAGTGTTATGTTTTATCTTTATGTTTTGACCATGTTATACCCCGCCTCAAGCCGTAAAGAGGGGCGGGTAAAAATACATTATTATTATTATTATTATTATTATTATTATTATTATTATTATCATATACTTTTTAATGGATATGCAGTATGTTATTTTTAGCCAACAGACAGCAGAAAAAGAAGGCCTTTAGTTGTTACTGAAAACTATATAATTTAGGAATAGTTTTCATTATTACGTTTCTTCATTACAAAAACTGTTAAAATCCTGTTCTATCTTTCAGCACCTGTTAAAGGAAGAAAAAGAAGAAATAAATCTTCTGAACCCAAAAAGCCTGCTGCTAAAGTCCCTAAAGTTCCTAAAGCTGCCAAATCAAAAGGCAAACAGGAGAAAATCACTGATAAGTTCAAAGTCAAAAGGAAAGTTGATCGGTTTAATGGTGTGACTGAAGCTGAATTGTTGACCAAAACTCTTCCTGATATATTGACCTTCAACTTAGACATTGTAATTGTAAGTTCAGTAAAATAATCCTATTTTCCTCTGTAAATGAATATTTTGTAACTAGTTCAGGTAGCAACTTGATAATAAATTCCAAAGTTATGTACCAGTTAGTACATTGTAGCAAAAGCACTCTGTTTTTAATTTAGTATCCATAAAACTAGCTGCTTTTGTATACGATGGTCTCTTTTTTATATACGTAATATAGAAGCACCCGCTGAAATTTACACATTTGTTGGTTTCCTGGCATGCAGGAAAAGCACAATCAAAAACCCCTGAGAAATGGCCATCCTCGCCTCTCCCTTCAAAGGAAGGAGTTTGCACCACACTTTGAGGCAGAGTTCTACTGCTGAACAGCTCTTACAGTCTTCCACAAGCTCAGAATATGGCTCTCTTTTCACCAGTTTATTCTCCAATATGTTGGAGTAAAAAAAGTGGCCCAGTGTCACTCAGTGAGTTTTATGGAAGATGAGGGATTACCAGAGTCCCAGCTCAACATTTTTATCTACTACGTCACACTGGTTCTCTGGTGAAAACAACTCTTAATTCATGAACATTTGTGTATGCCTCAATAGTTCTGTTCAGTTTTAAAGCATTTTAAAGCTTTATAGACTTAACGTTTTAATTCTAAATGTTTACTTACTAGTGATTTACTTGTTTACTTACTAGTGATTGGTAAGAGTACCATATTAACTGTCACACTTTTACCAGTCATTCATTCCATTTTGGGATTAAGGCAGGATATCAATGAATAAAAAAAGGAAATAATTTATTGAAAAAATGAGAATTAATGTTTATTTTTGTGAAGTTATCAATTTAAAGATTATTTCTTTTTGAAGAAAATTTAGAAGATAGTCAGTTCATTCCAAATTATTCATCTTCTAGGCTCACTGACAACTACAAGTGACCATCTTCTAATCTTCCCTTATACCTAGCAAAGAGTTACAATCTTTTCCAAGGGTTGTTGTATGTTTTCCGGGCTGTATGGCCATGTTCTAGAAGTATTCTCTCCTGACGTTTCGCCCACATCTATGGCAGGCATCCTCAGAGGTAGTGAGGTATGGAGATACCTCACTACCTCTGAGGTAGTGAGGTATCTTCCAATTTTTGCATTTTTCTTACTATTTAGATTTTTTTTCATCAAACTAGGATAACACTTTTAAGTTAACAGTCACTTATTTCCTGGGTTTCTTGTCCAAATTTTAGATCAATGGCCTGCCTTCCTCAAGCAAATAACAATTGTGATTAATGTATGTGTTTTTCTGTAGATTGGTATAAACCCAGGTTTAATGGCTGCCTATAAAGGACATCATTATCCAGGACCTGGAAACCACTTCTGTAAGTGCCGTCATTCATAATCTGTTGAAATTTAAGAATTCAGTTCTAATTTAGATTTCTCTGATTATAGAAAGTGGGAGGTTATATTTTGGGGGGCTGGTGTGTCTGTATGCACCCATGTGACTTCAAATTGCATGCCCAACCTATGGTGCTCCCATTAACTTCAGAGGCTTTTCTTAGGTAAAGAATACTCAGAAGTAGTTTTGCCAGTTCCTTCTTCTGAAATGTCACCTACAGCACCTGGGATTCATTGGCAAACTCCCATCCATTTACTAACTAGATCGGGCCCTACTTAACTACCAAGATCAGATGGAATCTGGTGCTTTTAGAGTATTTAGGGCCTACAGTGAAAAAGATGCATATATGGACTAATGAGTCAATACATTGTATTCCTCAACATGGAAAGCCAAGCAGTTATAGATTATAGGATGAGATATGAACTGTGCTACATCTTTCCATGAACATTAGTGTCAAAGTGTGCAGCAAATTGCACATCAGGAAACACAGTATAATAGTAAGCAAATGTACTGTTGTAAGATATTAGTTGTTTAGGCATTGCTAAAATGTTCATTATGTGGTAACATTATCTCTAGTAACCTAATAATTAATGCTGATATATCTGATTTGTTTCTGTAAGGTATATCTTTTATACTTGTAACATTTTAGAAAGAAATAGGTGAACAATAAATTGGAATTGTGTGATATGCGCATTTCTAAAACTATAAGGAGCATGTATATTCTTGCTTCACAGGGAAGTGTCTTTTTTTGTCTGGATTAAGTGAAGAACAGTTGAATCATATGGATGACCATACTTTACCGTTTAAATATGGAATTGGTTTTACAAACATGGTGGAAAGGACAACACCAGGTAGCAAGGATCTTTCCAGGTACAGTAAAGTTCAAATACTCCGCAGTAGATCACTGCTAGTTGTGGTCCTATTTTTATTTGTGTCTCTTTTAGCAAAGAGTTTCGGGAAGGAGGACGAATTCTGGTGCAGAAGTTGCAGAAATATCAACCTAAAATAGCAGTTTTTAATGGAAAATGTGAGTTTGTTTAACCTACAAGGTTCCTGCATTTTGAGTCCACTGTTCTTGTCTTGTGACTAACAATGGCTTTATCTTAATTTCACTGTAGGTATTTATGATATTTTTAGTAAAGAGGTTTTTGGAGTCAAGGTTAAAAAGCTGGAATTTGGGCTACAGCCACATAAAGTCCCAGATACAGAAACAGTAAGTTCCTTTCATTTTTAGGAATGTAACTATTCAGAGGCTTCACATTCATGGAGAGAAACATTTATCAAAATGTTTTACATGTGCATTGGCCAAGAAAATAACTTGCTTTTCTGAGTGTAAATCTGTATTCAAAGCTGAATATTCTCTTTAAGATTTTGAAATTTCAATACCTGTGATTGAAATTATCAAGATTTCTGGCGAATAAGGCTAGGCCTAAATTAGTTTGCTAGTCCCACCTAAAACTACACTTGTTGAATTAGTTGTTAAATAATAAGTCAATACTTGTGTGATTCCCACTGATTTTGGATATAGGCCTTATTATTTAAAAATACATATAATTTGGTGATTTCTGATTTAACATTTGCTTGGGGGTTTTGTACAGCTTTGCTATGTTATGCCATCGTCCAGTGCAAGATGTGCTCAGTTTCCTCGTGCACAAGATAAGGTTCATTATTACATAAAACTCAAAGAACTGAGGGATCAACTGAAAGGTATTATACCGAATTCTGAAATCCAAGAAGTGCATTACTCATTTGACCTGCAGCTTGCACAAGGTAAGATATTAAACAAAACCACATTATTTTCACAATATCTAATATGACTTAGTAAAATAAAGTAGACCTAGGTTACTGCTTAGTACCATGAGCTGCAAAATTAAAGATGCTAAACATTTTGTTCTTAATATAATGTGCCTCAGAATTTATTACTAAGTACTTTAAAAAGTTTGCACATTTTGGGGGGGGGTTACAATTAAATTGGAAGTAATAACAGTGCTACTCTGTTGTAAAACTCGTAATAAGGAATTTGAGTTAGCTTTATGAGTTTGTTTATCCAGAGGACGCTAAGAAGATGGCTGTCAAAGAAGAAAAGTATGATCCAGGATATGAAGCAGCCTATGGAGGTGCTTATGGTGATGAAGCAGCACCAGAGAGTGAACCCTGTAACTTCCCATCAAATGGAACAGGTAGAGATTTTGTTCATTTTCATTAATGCAGATTATTTCAATCCTATCATCCCAGAACAGTATAGGAAGGAATAAAAATCCCTCTGTGCTGCAATCTGACCTGACATGACACTGATCCCCTAAGGCCTGAGATGGGGAATCATGGAAGAGGCCAGATATCATTTTTTAAAGTCATATTGAAAACATCTGTAAGAACTTGTGAGAGCTGTAAAACATGTTTAAAGCCTAATGCGACCTGGAGGATTGAACCTCTTGCACCCCTATCACAGATAAACACCCAAAAGTGGTATTCCTACACAAATGTCTTCTCAACATCCTCCAGCCAAGTGGGAGCCAGAATTTCCTTACAGCAAGTGGTGGGCTGTGGTTCTCCAGAAAAGCCCTCCCAGAGGTACCCCATGCCTAACACACTTCCCTGGATCAGCGCTCACTTTATCTTCTTCAGGACTTCCTTTTGTCCAAGGCTTATATACTTGTGCCCATGCTCTTAGTAGCTACTAGTAAGGATGTGCAGTGGGAAAGGGAGAAGCCACTGCCCCTGTGGCACAAAAAAATCAGGTTTCCAGTAACGTGAGGTGAAATCCACAATTGAATTCCTCAGTAGTGTATCAAGTGCTGGTGTAGTGAAAATCCAATATGAAGTCTTAACACTAAAGACTATAAGCTCCCCAGTCCCTGGCAGTTGCCCACTTCTGTTATAAAGATTATCTAAATTGCAGCCAAGTGTATGACTACATCTTACAAAGAAGAGCCTTGTTTTTCGTTTATTCCAGGATGATCTACAGATGTAATCATTTGAATAATATCAATTTAAAACATTGCATTGGTTTTGTTTTTATGCAGCAACTGCTACAGAGTACAGCAGTAGTTCTTCCTTTGGAGAAGTCGCTAATGGACAATGGATGACACAGTCTTTCACTGACCAGATTCCAGAGTTCAGCAATTCTAGACCACAAGAGGAAGGAAATGATGCTTAAAGTCTGCCTGTAAAAGTCAGGCCTAAGTGCTGCAGGGTTTTAAACACATTTGTCAAGAACGGTACCTCAGTTCCCCCAACTGAAGCATTTTGATAGCATTTTACCTCTTAATTTTCTTATGCTAACCATTTGTGTTGGTAGATTTAGGCATATGAATTATGTCACTTTAAAGAAATGTCCCAAGTTTTTTTTAAGATAAAAAAAAATCCCTTTTCTTTTTCTATGAAACTTTTATATTTAAATTGTTCCATAGTTGCAGTTTTAGAAAACTGAATCATTTGTGACGACCCATTTCTTATTTTAAACTTGTATTTTGTAAGTAATAGGTGGACATATTTTTAACCAGTCCCTTCATATGTTGGGATATTTCATATGTAGTTTAGTACATCTGAGAAGGTGGGAAGAGGCTTTTAGATTTAATATTGTTACTGGACATTGACACAACATGCAGTTGTCCACCACATCTGTTACACAATAATAGATATTCAGACCTACTTTATAAAGAGCTTCTTTGTCGCAGAAGCAACACCAGGCATTTTTTCTTTGTTTTTGTTTTTAAGGAACTCCATTTCTTAAATCAGTCCTGGAGCATGCATGTGGTTACTTACATCATTTGCTTCCACCAATTTAATATGTGAGCTTTCTAACTGAAAAACATTAGGGCTGAAGCACATGATTTGTACCTACCTTTGCTAGAGTCAAACACCTTCATTCTACCTTTATCTTGGCTGCTTGCTGCTACCTCAGCTGTCATTTTCTTTTCTTGTTTATCAACACTCCATATATTCTCAGAACATCATCCAAGTATTTGACATAATGCCGTGCTCTGTTTGCTGACACATTGTGAGCAGTTGACTCCTAACTAGAATAAGGACAGTCCTTCCCATATCAGATAACATGGTTTATTGAAGCAGAGATGGATAATTGTGGTCTTCCTTTGTCTTAGGCAATGATCTTTAAATTCGAACAGAGGTTTTCATAAAAAACATCTTATTTCTCCTTTCCCCACTTTTTGGCTCAGCCTTAAGAAGGTATTGCTTGTGGGAAAAAGACAGTAGAGTGTTCCATCACTTATCATGGGGTTTACGTTCAAGGACCACCCGCGATAAGTGAAAATCCGTGAAGTAGGGACACTATATTTGTGTTGTTTACAATCTCACTGGCAAGTAGCGTCTCTCTCCCCTCCTCGCCTCTCAAGCACGCGCATATGCGCTTGAGGCGAAAACAAAGCTGCTTCAGCCTCCTTTTCTCTCCCTTCAGCTTGTCCTTCCTTCCTTCTCTTTAGGAAGGAAGTAGAAAGAGGAATTTATAATATTATTTTATGATTTATACTATTTTAGTGTTTATTAAAACCGCAAAACAGCGAATACGCAAAAAGCAAACCACGAAGTAGCGAGGGAACACTGTACTATCTTCAGTGTAATATCTGGGACAACACTTTGGTTTGATTTTAACACAATGAGTAGGACGTGTGGACCAGTCTTTATTGTTCAGAAGATTAGAGTACACATACATACACATTTTCAGGGAAATGTCTGATAACTGTGCCCTTGTTTTCTCTATCTCAGGAAGACAGTGGGAAATCCTGTGTCATATCTATTGCACTCATTCTTTCCCACCTTTAGAATGAATAACATGTAGGACTGCTCTAGAAATGGAAGAATTTAATAATTCAACTCCACTCAGATAGAAAGTCATCTTTATAAGGAAGCAAAACTTTCCAGAATTCAGTACTTTTCCTTTGTTGGAAATGTAGCACTCTGTATCTTACTGACCACACTGTTAGTAGTGCTAGCAAGCTGTTCAAGTCTTAGGAAGCCACAAGCATGCTCTGGGGAGTATCTAACCATTTACAAAACATTTTACTAAGGTTCAGGGCATGGTTCACTTTCATTGCATGTGCAGTAGTGCTTATTTTACCTTTCCCTTCTTATAGGCAACATAATGGCACATTGAGGGAATGGGAACTCCCTGTGCTGCATCATACCCTTTCCGTATGACTTATAGGTTAAGGTTGTTGAAAAAATGTTACATATGAATTAAAGAGGAGGCCCTGGTATACAAGTACACAGTTTGCATACCTAAGTGAAGTTAAGTTTAACTAGAAAACTGCAAGCTGGTGCTGAACTTATAATGTAAGTGGATCATGCCTACTTTCTTTAGGTCTATTGGGATTGAAGACACTTGTCCTTGTATTCTTTTATCCCCCTCAATCCTCAAAAAGGTTAAGATATGACTTAAAAGAACAAGCAATAAGAGAATTAAGCAGATTTTGATAAACTGTCAGTCAAGTGCTCTGGATACTTGAATGATGTGCAAGAACTGTGTTTACATAATGTATACATGGTTTCGATCACTATATAACTATGCCACATACAGAGTGGTATTAGGAGTAAGTAGCTAAGTGGATCGGTTGGAAAGTAAAATAATTCAATGGCCTATTAGCCACTTTGGAACATTTTCACTATGTTTTGACTTGGTGATGCTTAAAATGTAGGCATGTCTGTGGACTTCCACCAAAATCATGTACCTTAATCCTAAAATACAGTGTTTTGGTTTTATTTTTTAAATTAAGATTCAGGTGTATATTCTACAATCATGTTGGTTACTCCCTGGGGGAAAAAGTTCCTTATCTTGTCAACAGACTAAATGATTCATTGGCAGAATAATCCTTTCCATATTTACTCGGAAACAAGATCCTTTTTCAGTGGGATCGAACTTACTAGTGAGTATGTCTAGGATCACAGCCTTAGTTTATCTTTTATGTATCGCTGTTTACATGGACACTTTTTAGCAAGTGCTTGAAGTGCCTTGCATCAGGGATCTGGAACAATTTTTATTTTTAACAGACCTATATTATTCCAGATAGATAGCTCAGTAATAACTATATAAAAGGGAACATCTTGTTTTGAAAGAGGCATCATTAAATTGCTGAGAAATAAAGTGCACAATGGATTAATGAAATGTGAATACACATCTCAAATATGGTGCTCTGAAACTGTACTTAATAATTTTGGTCTGTCAGTTTCTTGCAAAAAAAGTCTTAACATGAATTACTGGTGCTTAATTGTGACATTGTCTTGATGCTGAATTGCTATTTGCTTTGAAAAGAAACAGTGATAAATTATTTGAAATGAATAAAAGAATTGATGTTTAATTTATTTTCTGTTTAATATCAGTCACAGTAAGATTTTATTCTGGACTTTTATAAATGGCTCCTCAATAAGCAACTATTATTTACAGAATATGACATAAAATAGCAATTTGTGTTTTTTTTTAAAAAAAAAGTTTCTCAAAACTTTGTAGTCTGACTTGTAAGACTTGAAACCAAAGTTTCTCTGAATTGTGCATACCTCATCAGTGATTGCTTGTACTCTTCCCTTCATTTTGACACATTTGAAAAAGTGTGTTGATCTCATAAACTAGTCGTATGCACAACAAAGGTGATAAACCACATCACAAAATATTTACATTGTTATGTACTTGGGACTAATCTTGTGTCTTCAACATGTCAACGCCATCAGCTGTTGGGACGAATCAGTTTAAACGTCCCTGAAGGGTCAGGAACAAACCACTTTTCCCATAGGTCAGTGTGAACACTAGGGTAATCCCAAGGCTTGTATCTTCCATTCCAGTGCAGTAACTTGGCATCATGAAGAAAATGTTCTGAGTACCTGGCATCAGGACTCCAGCCTACATCAGTTCAAAAAGAAAAGCTGCTTTTAGAGAAGATTTGTAGGAAAACTGATCCTTCTTCACAGATAAAATAAAAGGCAGCACAGATACCATCCAGTTTAAATACATGATTAACTCTGCCTCTGAATTGTACAGCACAATCTGTATGTCAGCTCTGAAGTGAGATATATATTTTTATAGATTTGAGATCAAAGCCACAATCCAGAGGAAATCAAATTGAGTTAAATTCCAAACAATTAAATTAATGGGAAATAAGTTGCAATGATCTTGTCCCACTGATACTTAAACCGAATTTTGGAGAGTGGATGAAATGTTTGAAATCAACACAACACCAAAGCAAGATGCAAAGCTGCTTTCCTCCCTGCTCTTAAAGGAAGGCCCAGTTGATGACTCAAATAAGAATTTTGTAGTATGCTTTGTCTTAGCATAAGATTATTTAGTCCCAGTCAGAGTACTTGGCTAGTTTTCTGATTTCTTGCACATGTATACTTCAATAAAAACAATGTGATTTTAGTCACATGTAGATTAAATTATATGCTGTATATTACAATCTGCCACATTGCAGGGTACAGTAACAAAAAAATAACAGCAATAACTAAGGAGTAACTTGAAAATTGTCCATTTTCAGTTAATATATACAAGTTCAGAATCAAAAACTTACCTAAATGCCGAATATGCCATAAGGGATTAATTGGTGAATATTTTCCACGGAATACAATGAGCATTGGTGAAGTTGCAACACCTCCTGCAAGGGTGCTGCTGTATAGGTTTTCTCTTGGGGGGGGGCGGGGTGGAGAGAGAAATTTTTAATTCTTAAAATGTTCTGAAGTTGTATTTTGCTCTTTCAATAACTTAGTGTGAAGAAGCAATAAATAGCAAGAACCAGCCCAATTCAATTAAAATGAAAACAACATTTAGAATTTTGATGCCTGCCCAAGCACACTTTTCTAATTAAGCCAAGGGAGCTTCTAGTTTGTTTTATATACTGCATACTACTCTTAACCTTTATGATTCAAACTGGGGGATTTCTGTTAGACTTTATAAAAAGGAATGTATTATCAGAAACTAGCCAGGCTTCATTTGAAAATCTAATGAGTAAAACATTACTGTCACATTAATCTCACTCAGTCATTTGATCAAATCCTCAGTGTATGCTAAAATGGTATTTATAATGTAGATATTTCTCTAAGAAGTATATAATTGGCAAGCTCAGCAAACAAAAATGTGACACATTCAACCATATCGTCAGTTGAAGGTACTACAAAATGGAACACTACATTTGAAAGTATACTACAAAATGGAACCATACATACTCTACATTTTTCTGCATCCATTTTTCTAACTGCTTTGTGATTCGCTGGTGCTTCCATTCTGTCATATTGGCAACAATAACACCAGGATTAAAGGAACAGGTGCTGGGGCTTACGCCAAGATCTCGAATTGTTTGTTTTCGATAGTCCAAAAATCCCATATATGTATTCTAGGGGAAAGAAAATTGTGATTACTATAAATTAATAAAAGTCTCAAAGTTTATTTAGCAATATTTAACTTAACGATATTTATTCATATGCTTTGTTCTCTCACATTGGGAGAGGAAATAGTTGACAAGAATGCATGGACACGTGATTCACAAGTGTCTTTCCTTATGTGACTTCTAAGGCAAAACTACCACAACATTTTCTTGGAAAGATCTGTTCAATGGGAGCTTGTGTTCCCTCCTTCTGAGATGGGAAGAAAGTGACTTGTCCAAAATAGATTTCCATGACAAAGCCGGAATTCAAACCCTGGTCACCCAATGTCCTAATCCAACATTCAAGCCCTAGTTTCCTAGCACAAGTAATAAAAAGACATTAAGGCTGTGCCATATAAAACTGCCTGCTTTATTAAATCCTGACAATAAGACTATAATATAATAAGCCTGACACAATAACCCTATTTCATGGGTGCGTGTATATTGGATCTTGAGGATCTTCTGAGTATAACAGCACAAATATCCTGAGGCTGATATATAAAAGGAGCAGGCAAAGTTCAGATGATGTTGGACTACAATTCCCATTAGGTCTAGCCGAGTGTTTCTCAACCTGTGGGTTGCCAGATGTTTTGACCTACAACTCCCAGAAATCCCAGCCAGTTTAGCAGCTGTTAGGATTTCTGGGAATTGAAGGCCAAAACATCTGGGGACCACAGGTTGAGAACCACTGGCTAGCCAATAGTGGGAAAGTTACCATTGAGCAAACTCCCTTGGAAAGAGCAACCAGACAAATGAAGAAGGCTACTTCCAGGGACTTTTTTATTCGTGATTACTCAAGTGATTACTATCACTCTTTCCGGGCAATTCAAAAGAGTAATCATAACTTAAATAAAGTCTTACACCGCTTAGGTCCAGGCCATATGAAGGAATATATCCCATGCCAATCTGAGATACACAGAGAGGCTCATCTTGCTGACCAACCATGTCCATATAATATCTGACGGGCTGATGGGGAAACATCTTCACGACAGGAGAAATTAGACTGGCTTATTCCATTGATAGTGTGAACTCTTTATTTCAACAGCCTTTTTAGATATGATTGTAATGGTTTCAATGTTGGACTAGGAGTCCAAAAGAGCATTATTCAAAATTGCTCTTTAGCCATAGAATGTACTGGGTGACCTCAAGGGAAGGGAATAGTAAAGACTCCCTGAACAGATCTTGCCAAGAAACCCTATGATAGTTTTGCTTTAGATTGAAGTTTGGAGATATATACCATAATTGAAATATTTTAAATTGTTCGTCCTTCAAGAGCCTAGTTATATTTGAACTACTTTTTGTATATTTTTGTCTATATTATATATTCAGTAAACAAACAACAGGGACACCTTTTCTAGCCCTCTACCAGAGCAGATCCTTGAGGCCTATGTTTCAAAACAATTTCCCCTATGCCAGCGGAGCCCCTGAAAACCATTTTAGCACTTGATCCCATACCACATATGCTCTTCAAGATTACTATGCAGATAGTGAACCATAAAAGAACGAGCTAAAAAAAAACCCAGCCGGAATGTTTGGTTTTGTAAGGATTTCGTACCTGCATTCCTACACTTCTAACCATTTCGTGAGTTGAAGGCAAGTCACAGTCATCTGAAAAAGCTGCAGCATGACCACGGGCTAATTTTGTATCAAACAGGTCTTGGATGTCACCTATAAAATATACATTGATTTCAAAAGCCTAATCGATCTGTATATATTACCCTTAGCTTTCTCTACATGTCCATCTACTGATGCAACGACCTGCCAATCTTGAGAACTTCCAATGCATGACTGCTATCTCTGCTTTCAAATTCTGACATTCAGCTGACTAAAGTATTACAAAATAAATCAACATTTAGTAATAATAAAATGAAAGCATCAAGTTTTTTTCATACTGCCTGGAGAGAGATTACCTTGTACAATGACGTCATCATCGAGATAGATCACTTTTTCATGTTCATGGATAAGTAGAGGGAGGTAAAACCGGACAAAGTTTAGCTGTTGGATTTAAATACAAACATGTCAACTAAGCAGAAACGTATTGTGATAATATACAGTTCGAAGTGGTAATCATTCAAACAATAAAATATCCAGTCTGGGAGGGAAGGGAAATCAAACAGCACTGGGAGATGTAAATTCTTGTAGTCCCAACTACTTTGGACCCATAGTCTTTCTTTTGTTTGACCGCCTCAGCTCATCCACATTTTAACAGATTAGAAATATCTACAGATTGCATTTTATCAAAAATACGCAACAGCTATTATGTTAATGTATTTCCCTTGGCCCTGTGGTTATATTTTAGATTCTCTGTTCTGAAGAGTTGCTTAACTTACAGGCTGAAGTAATTCAGGACGAGCTGCATCTGGTCTGATTTTCCCCTTTAAAACCATGGGATTAAATTCTACAATTTTAAACTTTATATCTTTTAGTGCTGAGTTTTCAATCCATTTTCTGAAACAAATAAAAAAGCACATATTTGAGAAAAACCTGTCTAATTAGTGTAGTGCTGTGTTACTTCTTTTCCTCATTCCTGATCCTCCAGTCCATGCACTTTGTAATCATAGAGTCTTAGAGTTGGAAGGGACCACAAGGGTCATCCAGTCCAACCCACTTTGGCCATGCAAGAATACAAAATCAAAGCATCTCTGGCAGATGGCAATCTATCCTCTGCATAAAAACCTTTAGAGAAGGAGACTCCACCCTACTCCAAGGCAGCATATTCCACAAAACAGGAAATAAAGCATAGTAGCAGTAATAGTAGTAGTAGTAGTAGTAGTAATAATAATAATAATAATAATAATAATAATAATAATAATATGCTTTGTACAATTTGTAAGTCTTTCTAAACACTACACTTCAAACTAATGTGCTTTCTTATATTTCTTAATATATGATTTACATGGAATTCAAGCTGTCCCAATGATGTAGTTTTCCTGCCTCTCCTTCAGTTTGCTCACTAAGAGCTCTTTCACACTACAGAATTGCTGTGTTATGGTCCCACCATTATGGTTATATCCTTTGGAATTCTGGGATTTGCAGTTTCGGGGAAGTTATTGAAAATTCTCTGCCAAAGAGTTGTCATCCCTCTCTAAATGAGGATGTCATAGGATGCAGGCATGGCAGTTAGTGTAGAACTGCCAGGTTAAGGTGTTATTTTGCATTATGTTACATAGGACACTGCTTCTTAAACTATGGATCCCGGCCCCAAATAGGGTTCCCTCAGCTCAATGTTGGGGTCACAGACGATTTGACAACAGTAAAAGGTTTCTGAACACTACTCAATTACACAAATCTGCTAGCAACAACGTGAAGTGCTTATGGTGGACTCTGCTGAAAATGCTTCAGCTGTACTCCACAAAAAAAGAAAATAAGCCTGTTTAGTTAACCTTCCAAATGCTGATTTATTATCAGGAAAGGTTTGATTTTTATACCTATTTTATATACTTCTATACCTGGGATCACATAAAAAATTGGGCAGAAAGGGTTTGTAAGTGGGAATAGTTTAAGAAGCCCTGAATTAGGACACTTAACAGGCAAACTGCATGAATAACATGGTACAGTGTTCCCTCACTTATCGTTGGGGTTATGTTCCAGGACCACCTGCAATAAGTGAAAATCCGCAAAGTAGGGATGCTAGGCTTCTCCTTAGGAAGGAAGTAGAAAGAGGGAGGGAGGAAGGAAGGAAGGAAGGGAAGAAAGAGGCAGGGGAATATGGTGCCTCCTCCTCCTCCCGCTGCCGTTTGGGCTCCTTCTCCGCCTTGCTGCCCACACCTGACTGAGACCACCGCCACTGTAAATCATAAGTTTTATGATTTATAATATTGTTTTAGTGTTTATTAAAAACCCGTGAAACAGTGAGGGCGCAAAAAGCGAAATGCAAAGTAGCAAGGGAACACTGTAGTCCCATTTTCTCCAGATTACTGGACATCATTTCAGCATGACCGTCTGCCTTCTGCCCCTTCTCATCTCCTTCACAGTACTGTTCATGTCCTATCCACAACTCTGCCCAGTTTTAGCTATTCTACTAGATTTTCTGAACCATTATTTCGAGAGTGTATCTGCCATGCCACCAGGATAATGGCTTCCATTAGATCATTGGTGCCCTTTAGTTAATGAATCTCAGGAGCAGAATGGACAGAAATGCACAACTGAAATAATCCTATCTCATTATTTTACCTGATATGTGGAATTCCATTCTTTAGCCCAACTACATAGAACAAGACATTAGAATCAGTGTTGCTATAAATGCTGTTGACTGCTGCTATCGCTGCACCCATTCTGCCGGCAGCAGCACATATCACCACAGGAATTTCATCTTCCATATCTTCAGTGCCCTCCAAATCAACTGAAAGGGGGAGGAAGAACAAGAAACAGTAATATTGTTTTATTACACAATTGACGGTTGTTTCACCCTCCAAAAAAAGACAGTAGTGCTGACAATGCTGACTTTGGCAGACATTGCCATCACTATCATCATCGTTATAATCATCATTAACATGGTCATTTATATAGCACTACCATACCGTCTAGGTACAGATACGTGTTGTCAGTCTACATATCTACTCCTGGTTGCTGTATTTGCTGATAATGTCATTAGGGATGGAAAATAAATGTTTTGGTTTCAGAATTTCATGTGGAAATATTGGCTCTACAGCCTGTAAGACTATCAGAAAGCCAAGGAGTGTCTTGCCTTGGGAGTTTGTATATTTCCAATGGATGCAATGTATTTCCAGGAAAAAAAATTAGAAATTAATACCATGCACTTGACAAAAGCTGTATATCTTTGAAAAATGCATACAAAAAAAACCTCAAAATAGCCTGAAAAACTCACAGCAACTCAATGTGTACAAAACTTTGTACATTGGGGGAAAGTGTACCAAAATACATACACATTTCCATGCAGGAAGAAAAAATAGCATAACACTGAAACAAGACAAATATCTGTATGATTCTGAAAAATTCTGGACAACAAAAGCTACAAAGTGTCTTAAGGAACCTTAAAGATAAATACTTTAATCTGCCATAAATTTGCCCATATGTAAAACACACTAATTTTTTTCAGTCCTTGATAATGCCCTAGTGCTCTTACTTGTTTGCATGGAGAAAGATTGCATTTTAATTTGTGTGTGAGAGCTTCAGTTAAGACCCTGGAGCTCGAAGTTTGGTCCTCCACCAAGAGTTGAAAAGAGTTCAGATGAAAAGCAAAAGAAACCCTGGTCTATTTACAACATCTGTATCACAAACAGAAAACATTCAGACTTCATGTTTTTGAAAATAAAAATAGTTTCAAACAATGGGTGCCTACCAGCTTCATTCCTCAGAATGGCAGATGACATCTTGTGAACTTTGTTATACAGAATGACACAGACAGTCAAAATCAGAAGAAACAGTAGGATCTGATTAACTAAAAGAGAAATAATGGCCAACCATTAGTCAATGTTGCATGCAATTAATAGTAAAATCTGGAGCATATTTACTAAGGTCAGTCTTGACATTAAAGTGAGAACAATACTTCAGGCAACTAATCTCAACATCATAAGCAAGACATTGTTATTTTATTTTATTCCTTGTGAGAATTGCTTGAGAAATGCTTTACCTCAGATATTTGACTCCATGCATATGAAGAAATAGGCTCATGCTACCAACTTCTTTTTCTAAGTTAGTCTTAAAGAGCTACAAGATCTATTTTCATACTGATATGCCAAATCAACATGGCTCTGTCTTTGAATTATGCCTTAAAAGCTAGCTCAAGGGTGCATCTACACTGTAGAATTAATATAATTTGGCATCACTTTAACTTCCATGGCTCAATGCTATAGATTCATGGGATCTGTAGTTCTATTAAATCTCTAGTCTTCTCTGCCAAATGCTGCTGGTACTTCACCAAATTATAATTCCTATGATTCCATAGCATTGACCTACCTAAACTTGTATTAATAATTCTACAGCGTAGATCAGGTCTGAACAACCTGAGCAACCTTCCAGCTGCTTTGGCCTCCAACTCCCAGAATTCCTGGCCATTGGGCAAACTGGCTATGTCATCTGGGAGTTGGAGACCAAAACAGCTGGAGGGACGCAGGTTGTGCAGGCCTGGTGTCAACGCACTCTCCTATCTCTCATTGGATAACTCTTCAGAAATGACTACCTGCTAAGTTTTGCTACCACTGTGGATAGAAATGCATACATTCCCAAACTCAACCCTCCAAACTGGGCACAGAATTCTCCATATATAACAAAATGCACACTGCTATTTCAGACTTGCATAACATATGGCCCGTAGGCCATTTGCAGCCCACCAAAAGATTTTGGATGGCTTACAAAAAGTGTAGAGGGTATAAAAGAAAGTAAAGATGTAACGAGTGCTTTCCAGAAGAGGAGGCTTCCTTTTCTGTTGTGGCAGCAGAAGAGCATGGGAACCAACTGAGCTCCAAGGGGCTCAGAGAAAAATGCAGCTCTCTCACTTTCTCAACCTATTTTAATTTTGGCCCCTACCTACTGCCAAGTGGTGCAGGTCTGTTTTGTTCCAAGATCTTTTTTACACAGTGACCAATAGGCTGTTGTACAAAACCTGGTAGCAAATGCAATGGCATCATCTAATTTTGCCATGTTCATCAACTGACACTGCTAGTGATACAAGGGGCCTAATTTCTCAGGAAACAAAATTTGAGGATGTCTTACCTTTTCGTAGCAGAGCCATGTGATCCTTTCATTTGGTTGCAATCTGCAGCTGAAGGTGAAACTGAAGAAAGAGAAGTACATAATGAAGCACACAAAATATACATGGTGTAGTGGTTTGAGCATTGTACTATGACTCTGGAGACCAGGGCTGAAATCTCCACTTGCCATGGTCGTAACTGTTTTTAAAACTGTATTGTCGGGTATAGCTTATACTTTTGTGAGTTGCTTTGGGTTCTGCTCCAAGAGAAAGGCAGCATATAAATTAAACAAACAAATATAATTTGCATTATACTCCATTCTTTAAGTCAATATTTCAGTGTGTCATTTGGACACTCAAACTACACCACTTAAGGTGGGGCCAAATGCAACTGCTCAGACTCCCTCTATCAGTTTTTCTGGCCCCAAACAGGCCTAATTGCCTTTCCTTAGAGGCCTCAAGAGCAGAAAGTTACTTTTAAAATAAATTGTAGACAGACCTTGCACTGAAAATGTCATTTTTGAAAACCAGAAATGCGCTTCTGGGTGTTTGCTCTACGGCATTTCTGGCTATCTTTGTGGTCTAGCTCAATGAAGGAAGCAAATTCTCCCCCAAAACTGCAACAGTTTTCCATCCATGAAGTGCATGCTATTTTAGCGTGCAGTTAAAACATTTTACTTTACTATAATATTGTTTGTTCCTCCAGCACAGGCTGTGAGTGGTTTAAGGCATCTGTCCTTGCATCTGTTTTTTATTTAAACATACAATACACAGGAACAGGAGTCAAAAGAAGAAGAAAAGATTCCACTCATGCCAAGATTTTCTTCTCTGTTTAACTCCCATAAGAAGGGAAAATTTAAAAACCTGATGGAAAGAAGGTTTAAACCTTATCTGCACACACATGATAATTATTCTGCTGAACTTGCTCACCAAAAGGTCGGTGGTTTAATATAAATTAGGATTAAAAATATCAAGATCATACTGCATGTGTTATTTGTCCTGAGATACCATAGATTGGTATGGCCAGTTTCTTTAAAAAGAAACAGGGAACTTCAGATTCCCATCAGCCTCATTCAGTCAGTATGGCCAATAGGCAGAAATGATAGGATTTCCAATGCAGTATGATTCCAGTAGGAGCCCCTGGTGGTGCAGCAGATTAAACTGCTGAGCGGCTGAACTTGCTCACCGAAAGGTCGGTGGTTTGAATCCAGGGAGCGGAGTGAGCTCCCACTGTTGGTTCCTGCTTCTGCCAACCTAGCAGTTCGAAAACATGCAAATATGAGTAGATTAATAGGTACCACTCCGGCAGGAAGGTAACGGCACTCCATGCAGTCATGCCAGCTACATGACCTTGGAGGTGTCTATGGACAACACCGGCTCTTCAGCTTAGAAATTGAGATGAGCATCAACCCCCAGAGTCGGACATGACTGGACTGAATGTCAGAGGAAAACCTTTACTTTTACCTACGATTCCAGTATCCCACAAGGGATAAATTTTCACACATATGCGAAATTGGGAATAATAGTAAACCCTATTAAAACAAAGCCCCCAAAAAACCACAGAGTCTAAAAATGCCTAAAGGGAGCATATTTTGTCAAATGAGGATAAATTAAAACATGGATATTGGTCCTATACATATGGGGAGTTGTATTATGTGGCTTCTGGAGGACAACAGGTTCTTGGAATCAGAGTGATGTCCATGTTTGTTTCGTGCTGTTACTTCTATGTTTGAAACAGATTCGGTCTTGAATTCGTATATATATTAGAACTTAATCTTCAACTAAAAGTAGTAACCTAGGCACTCACTGAGCCAGTGCAGCACAGGCTTTAGTCCTCACTGGGCCATGTAATTCACTGGACAACTTTGGGCCAAGTCATTCATTTTCAACCTGACCGACCTCACAAATGTGTAATGTTATCTAACTTTGAGGTTAAAAGAAGGAAGAAGCACGTATATCATCTTGTTCTCACAGATGAAAACGGAAAGATAACAAACACATATGTAGCCAAATAAAAGAACAAAAATAATAAGCAACCTTGTATGCGTGTTTGGAAACCAGCACATCAAATTGCCTCAACCTCTGATAATGCTTGCCATAGATGTGGGTGAAATGTTAGGAAAGAATACTTCTGGAACATGGCAATTCAGCCCAGAAAACATACAACAAACCTGTGATCCCAGCCATGAAAGCATTCGACAACACATCAAATTGCCTTTCCTTTGAGCAGGATACATAAATCACTGATAAGGATATCCCAAATCTCTAAACAGATCCTAATACAACCCAAGAACTTGAGTGGAAATAGATGAGCATTCCTGAAAGAGGATGTATGTATGCATGCATGCATGTATTTCCTGCAAGGAAATGCTTTTAAGAAGGCTCATGCCAGTCATGTTTGCATATGACATTCAAAAGCACAATACTATACTGTTCATGCCTTGTGAATATATTGCTACAAGACAAAAAAGACATAAAACACAAGTTTTAAACTTTTTTACTATTTACGTTGCATAGTAGAGTGACTGGTGAATTATCTCCTCCCCCCTCGCCCTTCTCCTCACTTGTGCTAGGGGAAAAAACAGCTTTTAAGTTTATTTTCAACAATTTCAGGTGTTCTATCTAGCTTAATACACATCCATCATTAAATGGATGAGACCATAAAAAGAAAGAAACGTTGCTCGGTTCAGAATATACCAGTGTTATGAAAAGGGAAGAACAGCTTGCGGGCACAGTGGTGTTTCATAATTCTCATTTTAATATTTATATCCTACATTTGATTTTGTTTGTATGTGTTTCATACATAACATAATGAAATTCTGTATCTCGACATACCGAAACACCAATATTAAAAAGACAGAAATCTTATCTTTACTTACATTTTTCTCAAAATAGCATGCAGAACCCAACTTCACCATATTCCTATTTCATATAATTTAGGCTTCTTTTCTGGAGCCCCAATTATTTTTGGTGCTAATATTTGCCATTTGTAATACCCTATAAGTAATTTGTTCTTTCTGGTAGCTTTCAAAAGGGTAGCTGACTGTGTTACGTCTCTTGCAGTATAACAAGACGGAAGATTGCAGGCAAAGGAACATGGTAGCACTTTTAAGGCTGTTTTTTATTTTTACACTTTTTGGGAATCCCTCTGCATTCCATTGAAAGAAGTGTGTTTAAATCCATGAAAGGCCATGCAAAACTTTAAAAAGCATTTTGTCTTAAAGATGCTACTATGATTTTTCCCCTACTCCTTCCTTCCTCCTTTCTAGGTAAACATTAATATTTTCATCAACTGGCATCCAATTTTAAGACTCAGATATAACTTTTGAGAAAAATGCATTAAAACAACACTGGGATTTTTTTTAACATGTGGAAAAAATATGGTCGCTGACCATAAATAAAGATTTGACTTGATGTGGAAATAATATATAAGCAAAAGTCCAAGTTTTGATATTCGGGAGAAGAGGTTACATTCGACACTTCTTATTATGCAGATATTTACTCAAGCATTTGGAGATTTGTTACCGAATATACTGACAATCACAAGAACATGTAACAAAACGAGAAGGTACAGCAAGGGAAACGAGAAAAGGAAATAGCGAAGGCAATATTTTCTATGAAAATATTTTTTTTTACCTTTCAAGGGCAGTGGAGCAACTGAGAGCTCTCTCTCCAGAAAAATGACTGCGAAGCAGCTGCTTTTGGTAACTGGATGGTTTAATGTTGTAAACATTCATGCCAGATCTGCCTCTCTCTTGAGATCCTCACTAAAGGCAAGAGAGCTAAATGGTTGTTGGGTTTTTTTTAGTTCCTTGATAAATGCTCAGCTGAATAAATACCTTTTAAAATTCTTTTGTGGTTTACTTGGAGCTAGATTTCTCTGCAGCTATGGAGCTGCACAGAATCTAGATGCTGCCCTTACGGAGGGAGAGAGTCATATAAACTGCTTCCAGATGTGCCGAATGATGCAGTTCCAAAAGTGGCTAGCTTCCCTCCTCCCACCATGGTTGATCCCCTTCAGAAAGAAAATTCCAGTGAAAGAGAGAGAGAAAGAAAAGGGGAGGGATGGAGGAAAATTAACCCTAGCAACATTTCTGAACTCAGGTTACATTTGTACTCAAGAATTATTTCCGATTGCCTCAAATTTGGGAACGTCTATAAATCTGCAAGTAGGAATAAAGAACAATTACTGGAGAATTGAGATTGTTTAAGAATAATGAGTACATAGTGCCTCTGTGGAGGGGGTGGGGGTGTGTAAGAGATGCTGGTGATGCCTTTTTGGAAGGAATATGTAAGCTCATAAATAGCTGCAAAAAATTTCAGATATTAAGATACAGTAGAGTCTCGCTTATCCAACGTAAACGGGCCAGCAGAATGTTGGATAAGCGAATATGTTGGATAATAAGGAGAGATTAAGGAAAAGCCTATTAAACATCAAATTAGGTTATGATTTTACAAATTAAGAACCAAACATGTTATACAACAAATTTGAGAGAAAAAGTAGTTCAATACACAGTAATGCTATGTAGTAATTACTGTATTTACGAATTTAGCACCGAAATATCACGATGTATTGAAAACCTTGACTACAAAAATGCGTTGGATAATCCAGAGCTTTGGATAGGTGAGTGTTGGATAAGTGAGACTCTACTGTATATATTTAATAACTGTATGATAGATGCTACTTGGAAATAGACAGAACCAAGTAGCATTCACCAATGTTGCTCCTCTCTTAACTTGGGTTACTCTTCCTCTGACTCACATGATCCATTCTTGCTGTTTGGCATTAACAGTGTTGGATCAGTATGCTTTAGGAACATCTGCCTTAACAAAGAACTCTTTCGGTCCACTATCCTAAAAGTGAACAGACAGCTGTTTCTGCAATAAAAGCTCTCTCCCAAAGGATGTGTTGGTTTCTGAAAAAGAGATGTGGCCAGAAATTATTTTTTACACAGCAGAAAACAAGCCTACTCTCGCTTCTTTATGACAGCTTTTCACTTATTTATGCATGGCTGTCATGTCTCCTCTCAACCTTCTCTTTTGCAGGGTAAACATACCCAGTTCTTTAAGACGCTCCTCATAGGGCATGGTCTCCATAGTTTTAGACGCCCTCCTCTGGACACCTTTCAGCTTGTCAATATCTCTTTTGAACTCTGGTAACCAGAATTGGACACCGTCGCCCTCCTCTTGACACTTTCTAGTTTGTCAACATCTCCTTTAAATTGTGGTGCCCAGAATTGGACACAGTGCAATTCCAGGTGTGGTCTAAGGCAGAATAGAGGGGTAGCATGACCTCCCTTGAACTAGACACTATACTCCTTTTGGTGCAGCTCAAAATCCCATTGGCTTTTTTAGCTGTTGCATCACACTGTTGGCTCATGTTCAACTTGTTTTCCACAAAGACTCCAAAATCTTTTTCACATGGACTGTTGTTGAGCCAGGCGTCACCCATCCTATAATCTGTGCATTTAATTTTTTCTGCCTAAGTGGAGTATCTTGCCTTTTCCCTTGTTGAAATTAATTTTGTTAGTTTTGGCCCAGCTCTCTAATCTGTTAAGGTCATTTGGAATTCTAAATACTCTGGAGTATTAGCTATCCCTCTTAATTTGGTGCCATCTGCAGACTTGATAAGCATGCCCTCTAAACCTTTATCCAAGTCCTTAATAAAGATATTGAACAGTACTGGACCCAGGATCGAACCCTGCGGCACTCCACCAGTCACTTCTTTCAGGATGAAGAGGAACCATTGATGAGCACCTTTGGAATTCAGTCACTTAATTACAGATCCACTTAATAGTAGCAATGCCTTGCCCACATTTGACTAGTTTGTTTGCAAAAAGAACATGGGGGACCTTGTTGATGGCCTTACTGAAATCAAGATATGCTACATCCACAGCATCCCCTGCATCTACCAAGCTTGTAACTCTATTGAAAAAAAGAGATAAGATTAGTCTGGCATAACTTGTTTTTGAGAAATCCATGTTGACTTTTTGTAATCACAGCGTTCCTTTCTAAGTGATTGCAGGCTGCCTTCTTAATGATCTGCTCCAAGATCTTTCCTGGTATTGATGTCAGGCTGACTGGACAGTAATTGTTTAGGTCCTCTTTTTTCCCTTCTTGAAGATAGGGGCAACATTTGCCCTCCTCCAGTCTGATGGGACTTCTCCTGTTCTCCAAGAATTCTCAAAGATTATTGCCAGTGGTTGTGAAATGACTTCTGCTAGTTCTTCCAATACTCTTGCATGTAGTTCATCTGGCCCTGGTGACTTGAATTCATTTAAAGTAGCCAGGTATTCCTAGACTACTTCTTTACGTATTTTGAGTTGCATTTCCCCTATTACCTCTTATACGCCAATCTCTTTTTGGGAGAAGATTGAGGCAAAGAAGGTGTTGAGCAGCTCTGCTTTTTCCCTGTCCCTTGTTAGCATTTCACCACGTTCTCCATGCAGAGACTCTACTGTTTCCTTTTTCTTCCTTTTTCCACTGACAGATAGATAGCTCAGCAATAATTATTGTAAATATAAAAAGAGAACATTTTGGTATGAAAGAGGCAAAGAGACAACACAGAAACTGTTAGTTTTTGCAAAGATATGGTGGTCTCATACAGCAGTCATTATGTACGACAAAAGTGGTACAACAAAATATTATGAACATTGTTATGTACTTAGGACTAATCTTCATGCCATCAGCTGTTGGGACGAATCAATTTAAAAGTTCCTGAAGGATCAGGAACAAACCACTTTTTCCATAGGTCAGTGTGAACACTAGGGTAATCCCATGGCTTGTATCTTCCATTCCAGTGCAGTAACTTGGCATCATGAAGAACATGCTCTAAGTACCTGGCATCAGGAATCCAACCTAGGTCAGTTAATAAAGAAAAGCTGCTTATTGGAAAACTGATTCTTCTTGACAGATAAAATAAAAAGACACAGATATCCTCCAGTTTAAGTACTTGCTTGTCTCTGTGTCAGCATGTTGGTTTAGAAGAAAGATGCTATTTTTATAAATAGATTTGAGATCAAATCCACAATTCAGAGCAAATCCAATTTAGTTAAAACCCAAACAATTAAGCAGGGGGGATAAATTTCAATGATCTTGTCCCATTGATATATAAACCAAATTAACCTTATGCTGAGACAAAGCATACTGCAAAATTCTTGAGTCATCAACTGGATCACCCTTTAAGACCAGGGAGGAAGGCAAGTTTGCATCTTGCTTTGGTGTTGAGTTGTGATTGTAAATGATTGAACCATACTCCAAGTGGTTCGACTGTTTGCAATCACAACTCAACACCAAAGCAAGATGCAAACCTGCCTTCCTTCCTGCTCTTAAAGGGAGATCCAGTTGATGACTCAAATAAGAATTTTGCAATATGCTTTGTCTCACCATAAGATGACTAGTTGCCAGGAAGAATACTTGTTTAGTTTTCTAATTTACATATACATTAATAAAAATACAATTAATTTGCATCTTGTCTGAAGAATGAGAATGATATGCTGTTGCCTACAAATTACAGGGTACAATAACAAAAGCATCCTTCTAAGTAATTACTTGAAAATTGTCCATTCTCAATTAATGTATTTCGATGAAGAATCAAAAATGTACCTAGATTCCAAATGTGCCATAAGGGATTAATTGGCGAATATTTCCCATGGAATACAATGAGCATTGGTGAAGTTGCCACACTTCCTGCAATGGTGCTGCTGTATAGGTTTTCTCTGGGGAGGGAGGATAATCTGCCAGATAATCTGGGATCAGATCCTGGGATATAGGAGCAGTGTGGAAAGGTACTGAGAAGATACAGGGCAGACAGAGACTCCTTTTACACAGCTGTATAAAATCCAAATTATCTGCTTTGAACTGGATTATATGGCGGTGTAGACTCAGATAATCCAGTTCAAAGCAGATAATATATATTATCTGCTTTGATAATCTGGATTATGTGTCAGTGTAGAATGGGCCATAAAAGTCTTTATCCTTGTTTCCTCTCCAGTTACATAATGGCATGATTTTGGAACCTGTTTCTCCTGTATTCTTGGATAAGTTTCAGTTTGTGCAGCCCGAGGATATGGGCAGGATCCTCAGAGAGATGACTGCAACCACATGTGAGCTAGTTCCTTGCCCTCCCCAGCTTACAAAACCAGCCAGAGGAAGAATGGCAGAGTTGGTGAAGTGTCAATCAATGCCTCTTTAAAAGATAGAGTTCCAACTTGCCTTAGGCTGGTTCTACACTGACCATATAATGCAGTTTAAACTGAATTACAAGGTCAGTGTTGAATCCGCCTAAATGAGGCTGTTGTTAGGCCTTTGTTGAAAAGGTCATCCTGAATCCCTCTATAATAGATAATTATTGGCCAGTGTCCACCATATCATTTTTGGGCATGGTTTTGGAGTGTGTGGCAGCCTTCTATCTCGAGGGCTTTCTTAATGAAATAGATAATCTAGACATACTTCAATCAGGGTTCAGACCTGGCCACGAGAGGGAGTCAGCATTAGTTGTCTTGGTGGATGAATTGCACAGGGAACTGGACAGGATAATTATGTTCTTATTGATTCAGCTAGAGTTCTAATTAGCTTTCAATCCCATAAACTATGATACCCTCTGGGCTGCCTCTCTGGGATGGGACCCGAGGACACAGTCCTGCAATGGTTGGGGTCCTTATTGGAGGAACAAACAGAAGCCCCTTCTACGCAGCTGTATAAAATCCAGGTTATCTGCTGCTTTGAACTGGATTATATGGTGGTATAGACACAGATATTCCAGTTCAAAGCAGATAATATGGATTATCTGTTTTGATAATCTGGATTATATGGCAGTATAGAAGGGCCCAGAGATCATGGTGCTGGTGGACTCCTGTTCAACATCCTAATCACTGGTTTGTATAATGCCCCTTGCTGTTTAACATCTAGAGATGAAACCACCAGAAGTGGGCATCTAGAGTTTTAGTGATGGCACCCAATTCTCCCTCTTCTTTCCATCTGGTTACAAGGAAGTTGTGATAGTACTGAAACAAAGTATGTTGTAAGTAATGGACTGAAATAGTGCTACCAAACTGAATCTTGATCCAGACAAGTGCTCCTCATATGCAGAAGGGCAAATCAGAGAATAGGTACTCTACCAGTGTTGGATGTGGTTATGTTTCCCTTGAAATTACAGAATCACAGCTTGGGTGGTTTTTGGAGTTATAGCTGAATCTGGATGCTCAGATTTTGAGTGATCAGGAATGCATTTGCATAACTAAAAATAGTCATGAGTTCCACCCATTTCTTAATATGTCAGGTTTGGCTACAGTGACACATGCGTTGATTAAAATCCCATTTGGACTACTTACTTACTTAGGCGATCCCTCGTAGTTTGAGGATGATTGTCCTCTGTTCCTGTTGTCTTGAGGATGGGTTCTTAGGTGGCTGAAGAGACCTATTCTTGATCTGCATGTTCTACCACAGTGAGGACATCGGTTTCCAGGTGGAAAGCGGTCCCGGTCAGGGTTGGCTTGACGGGCCTTCCTCTTGGCACGTTTCTCCATTAAGCCCTCTATTTGTGCCTCTTCGAACTCTGCAGCACTGCTGGTCACAGCTGGTCACAGCTGACCTCCTGGCCAGGGCTTCCCAGTTGTCAGTGTCTATGCCACAGTTTTTAAGGTCGGCTTTAAGCCCATCTTTAAATCTCTTTTCTTGCCCACTAACATTCTGTTTCCCGTTCTTGAGTTCGGAGTAGAGTAGCTGCTTTGGGAGACGGTGATCGGGCATTCGGACAACGTGGCCAGTCCAATGGGCAGAGATGGTAGGATATGCAATGCAGTATGACCCCAATATCTACAAGGGATACATTCCTGGACTTTCTATGCAAATGGAAAACTGTGGATAATAGTTTATTTTTCATGCCAGGAGCAACTTGAAAGCTCATACAAAAACAAACCAAACAAAATTGTCTTAAAGGTAAAGTAAAGGTAAAGGTTTCCCCTGACGTTAAGTCCAGTCATGTCTGACTCTGGGGGTTGGTGCTCATCTCAATTTCTAAGCCGAAGAGCCGGCGTTGTTCGTAGACACTTCCAACGTCATGTGGCCGGCATGACTGCATGGAGCGCCATTAAAGATGATACTATATTTCCTTTCCCTCCCTTACTCTTTCTTTACACTCTTTCATTGTGCTTTCCAGGTAAATATTATTATTTCAGTAACTTGCATGCCATTTTCAAAACTTGAATATACATTTTTGAGAAAAATGCACAATTTCTTTAATATGTGGAAAAAAAACAGCCCAGATTTTAATCCTATACTTCCTCCTATGCAGTTATTTACTGATGCATTTGGAGATTTGTTAATGAATATTGATAATCTACTGACAATTGCAACAACATATGAAAACAGGAGAAGGTACAGCAAGGGAAGTAAGAAAAGTAAATGGTGAAGGCAATAATTTCTGCAGAATTAAATATTTTACCTTTCAAGGGCAGCGGAGCAAATTAGAATTCTGTGTCTGGAAAAAATACTGCTTTGCTATCTGGATGGTCTAATGTTTTAAAGACTCATGCCAGAACTGCCTCACTCTTGAAATCTTCCCTCAAGGCACGAGACCTAAAGGCTTGTTGTTATGTGTATCTTGTAGTTCCTCGAAGAAATGCTAATGCGAATAATTATCTTTTAAAATTGTTTTGTGCTTTATTTGAAACTGGTTTTTTCTGGAACTATGGACCTGCAAAGAATCTAGATACTGCCTTAGAACCTCATTGCATTCATTATTTTTAGTATCCTGGGATACTTGCAGGACTCTGAAAGTACAGAGCCTGCCAGATGCCATCAGCCTGCCAGATGCCATTTTTCCGACTTACATACAAATTCAACTTAAAAACAAACCCACAGAACCTATCTTGTTCATAACTTGGGAACTGTTTGCATTGGTTTGTGAAAGAAAGATGTGGCCAGAGGTTATTTTTAGCTATGAATTAGTTGCAATTAGAGGCTTCACTATCATTTGTAAAGCACAGATTGGTTTCTTTCTTAATTTTTTTTAGTGCATTCCATCATCCAACGTCTGTTTGCAACATGATCCCAAGGGCACTTTCCTTTCATAATTATAACAAACTTGAATGCCTTGCCCCAGATGCCTTGCCCCACAATCACAACTGGATTTTCCACAAATGGCAGCAGTGGAATGATAGTCTGGGGAGAAAAAAAAAACAGAGGAGGGGGCAACATCTAATGTAAAATATCTACAAAAAGGACATCTACCTGTACAAGAAATTCTTGCACGGCAGAAACTCAACATCAGGCACTGGGAAAGTCCTCACTGCATAAAAGGTTTAAGAAAAGTCAGAATGCAATGGTTTCAACAAGAATTTGGTTCAGATAACTCTTCCAGAACTGGGTTGCTGTGATTTTTCTGGGCTGTGTGGCCATGTCCCAGAAGCATTATTTCCTGACATTTCACCTGCATCTATGGCAGGCATCCTCAGAGGTTGTGAGGTATATAGGAAAGTTGGGTTTATATATCTGTGGAAGGTTCAGGGTGGGAGAAAGAATTCTTGTCTGTTGGAGGCAAGTGTGAATGCTGCAATTGGCCACCTAGATTAGCATTGAAAAGCCTTGCAACTGCGAAGCCTGGCTGCTTCCTGCCTTGGGGAATCCTTTGTTGGGAGGTGATTAACTGGCCCTGCAACAAGAGACAAGAAACAACCAGGGCCAACTAATCACCTGTCTGTTGGAAGCAGGTGTGAATGCTGCAATTGGCCACCTTGATTAGCATTGAATAGCCTTGCAGCTGCAATGCTTGGCTGCTTCCTGCCTGGGGGAATCCTTTGTTGGGAGGTGATTGGCTGGCCCTGAAACAAGAGACAAGAAACAAAGAAAGAATTCTTGTCTGTTGGAGGCAAGTTGATTAGCATTGAATAGCTTTGCACCTGCAATGCTTGGCTGCTTCCTGCCTGGGGGAATCCTTTGTTAGGGGGTGATTAGCTGGCCCTGAGACATGAGACAAGAAACAACCAGGGACAACTAATCACCTGTCTGTTGGAAGCAGGTGTGAATGCTGAAATTGGCCACCTTGATTAGGCATTGAATAGTCTTGCAGCTGCAATGCTTGGCTGCTTCCTGCCTGGGGGAATCCTTTATTGGGGAGGTGATTAGCTGGCCCTGACTGTTTCTTGTCTCTTGTCTCAGAGACAACTAATCATCACCCCCCAACAAAGGATGCCCCAAGCAGGAAGGCTATTCAATGCTAATCAAGGTGACCAACTGCAACATTCACACTTGCATCCAACAGAAAAAGAGTTATTTCTCCCACCTTGGACATTATTCCACAGATATATAAACCTCCCTTGCCTAGTTTCCAACAGACCTCACAACCTCTGAGGACGCCTGCCGTAGATGAGGGCGAAACGTCAGGAGAGAATTCTTCTGGAATATGGCCATGTTAGGAATTGTGGGAGTTGAAGTCCAAAACACCTGGAGGCCCGAGGCTTGCCCAGGCCTGCTCCATAGTATGAACGAAGCCTTTGCCAAATGGCATTCCTTCGGCAGGGTTCCTTTTTGATCAGCGACGCCGCCACCGCGGTGCATTGTGGGAGCGGCGTTCTAAGATGGCGGCGGACGCCGCTGCCCTCAACTGGAGGCGAGTGTCTTCCTTCACGGGGCCGGTGCCTCGATCCCGCCACGGGCACCGCGCCGCCGCCATCCGCGAGCTGGTCATCATCTTCGGAGGCGGGAACGAGGGCATCGCAGACGAGCTCCACGTCTACAACACCGGTGAGGACGCGAGGGCACAGGGAGGGATGGAGGAGGGTCTCCCCGTTGCCTTCAGGGTTGAAGGCCTGCTTTTGGTAGCAGGCCTTTGGGTTCAGCTGCTCGAAGAGGTGGTGGGGATGGGCCAACCTGGGCCTTCCAGGTGTTTTGGACTTCAACTCCCACCATTCCTAACAGCCTCAGGCCCCTTCCTTTCCCCCCTCAGCCGCTTAAGATTTCTTATCTAACAGTTTTGATGGGAAGTTGCAGTATTCAATTTGTATCATCTGATGCAGGCACATTTACATTTGAAATGTTTTGTGTGTTCTAACCTAGCTACAAACCAGTGGTTTCTTCCTGCTGTTAGAGGCGATATTCCGCCAGGCTGTGCAGCCCATGGATTTGTTTGTGATGGTACCAGAATACTGGTATTCGGAGGAATGGTTGAATATGGAAGATACAGTAATGATTTATATGAATTACAGGTATGAGTGATACTTATAATTATTTATCTCTCCTTAAAAATTACAGTGTTACATACTGGTTGACTGAGAATCCCTAGATCTCTTGAAAAGGATGATTGTGAATATATTTAGTTATAAAATTTGTAAAATGTGAACTGTGGTAGAATTTTACCTGTTGAAAAACTAGATGCATATCTTTTAAGAAAAAATCTTGAACTAGATGTACACTAACCAGTCTTCCCAGAAACATGTGCTCATAGCACAAGACTTATATGTAACTTCATGTGTAATGACTGTAGCCATTGCCAAACTGGCTGCTGTTATGATTTTACTGCAAATAAAATAAATGAGATCCTTACATCATTTTGCCAACCCTCCTCCGCAAGTGCATCTTTGCATCTGAGGTGCTGCCTAGGGTGCTTCCAGATGGATGGCTTCTTGCACTGTCAAAATGAATTGTACCACTTTTTTGGTATTTCTTCCCTGACAGTTAAAAAATGAAAAGAAGAAAGGTAGTGGTAACGTTATAAGCAGAGAACAACATCAGCCTCAGTTCCTCATAACGTTCCATGAAGTGAAAGTTTTGTCTGGTAATATTGTCAGTCTAATAAGTTGGTTTATGTACATGTTTCTGATCTATCTTCCAGGCAAGTCGATGGCTGTGGAAGAAAATGAAACCCCAACATCCATCAACAGGCTTGCCACCTTGTCCTCGCCTCGGCCACAGCTTTTCTTTGTATGGTAACAAGTGTTACTTATTTGGAGGACTAGCAAATGAGAGTGAAGACTCTAATAACAATATTCCCAGGTATGATGCAGAAGTTGGAACAGAATACTTAGAATTCCTTGTTTTGGCCTCCTAGTATTTAAACCTTCTTGTGGTGCTAGCAATTAGAACATACCTATTTTTTCTTGCTTGTTGAATGTGTAATTTCATATATACTTTGGCTTTGGCAACTATCTATGGGAGAGAATTCCAAAGTAATATGATATCTCTCTCAAATTCTTTTGGTCTTTCTAAACTACCCATAATTTTGGCAGCAAAACATGTATACTATATTGATAGAGTGAGGGTTTTACTGACTTCTTTTCTCATCATCACACCCTAGGTATTTAAATGATTTTTATGAGTTGGAGCTACAGCATGGTTCAGGAATCACAGGCTGGAATATTCCAGTAACCAAAGGTGTTCTGCCTTCACCCAGAGAATCTCATACAGCCGTTATATACTGTAGGAAAGACTCTGGAAATGCAAAGATGTTTATCTTTGGAGGGATGTCTGGCTGTCGACTTAATGACCTTTGGGAGCTTGACATTGGTGAGTATAGTCAAATGGCAAAAAAGTATTTCTGTGTGTCTTGCATATCAAATGCATATTTATTTATTTATTTACTGTACTTATACCCTACCCTTCTCACCCCCGAAGGGGGACTCAGGGCGGCTTACAAAATATAGCAATAGTTCAATGCTAGTTATGAAGAATTTATAATTTAAGTGCACAGTGTATATTGTGAATATTGCACTCATTGTGCAGCCTCTTCTTTTAACACAATATATATTAAAAACATATCCAACTTTGCCACCTTGTATATTTTGGACAGGGAACTGCAACCAATCCTCCTCCCCATCAGGTGTGCCTGTATGATACCACATATTTTAAAAATACCTTTTTGTATCATTCTCCTTTAATGTTTCAGGTGTACAGTAGGCCCTTCACATTTGTAGATTTGATATTTATTAATTCGATTATACACGGATTTGAGTTATAGGTTCTCTTTAGTCATCTCTACATCTTCCAATATGATTCTGTGATCAACTCTGCCAGACATTGATCATAGAGCTGTGCTGGAAGACCTAGAGAGAACACTTCTTTAAGCATTTTTAGATCTGCTAATATGCTTCTGTGGTCAACTTCCATCAGAATTTGACCATAGAGTCACACTGGAGGCTCTTGAAATTCCCAGAGAGTCATTCTCTCAGACTGAACAAATAGTGATTTTTTTATTTGCAGAATTTACACTTTTGTGAGAGCCCTGTGCCCCTAACCTCAGTGAATATGTAGGGCTGACTATATTCTTAAAATGCGTGAAGGTGGGCTCAAACTGCTCACTATTAGAAGATATGTTCACTTTAGAAGTATTTAAGTATTTGTAATAGTGATAATTCTGTCCTAAAACTGAGGTAAGCAACATGGGATCTATGGGCAATAGAAGGCTCAGTTCTCCTGTCTATTTTATAATTCCTACTATCACTGGCTCAATTGCCACTGCAATTGTGACATACCACTAGAAATTCTTTCCCCACCAAATCCTAAAGTATATGAGGAGTATGCACCTTGTTTTAAAGAAGAACTGTTCTCCTGGAAACCCCTTGGAAACACAGTTCTGTTTTACACAAGTCATGTGTTCCCCATATAGCTTGTTTCCAAAAGTAAATCTGTGGGGTTTCTTGCTGTACCATCAGAATTCAGCAGAGCAGCAACACATTTGGTGGCATAGCACCACAGTACAGTGGGTTCAGAGGCGGGTCGGAGAATCTCCCGCTTTCCCAGAGCTTGTCCACTTCTGTTTTTTGCAAGTACAGTATAACAATCCACAGACTCTGCCTTGTCCATATGCTACATTAAGTCTATGTCCTAGCTATATAAATTCCTTGAGAACTGTAGAGATATACGGCAAGCCCCAACCCTTTTGAGTTTTAGAAAAGCCTTAAAAACATGGCTTTGTGCCCAGGCTTTTAACGAATAAATGATAAAGACGACCCAGATTGTTATATGGATAAAATTGGAGGATATTGGACGAACGGATTTTAAGCATATGTTTTATGTTTTATATTTTATACTGTATTTAATTGATTGTAATATATTTTAATATGTTGTTGGTTTTAATGATGTATCGGCATCGAATTGTTGCCAATTGTACGCTGCCCTGAGTCCCTCCGGGTGAGAAGGGTGGGATAGAAATATTTGAAATAAATAAATAAACTGTAGGCAGATAATGCTATCTTAGACAGTTAGGTCCATGTGCCATTATGTGTTTTGCAGGCATTCAAGAAATGATATGGTCAATATCGTGTTCAAAGAAGTAATCTCTTCCTCCCTTTTCCCTCCCTCCTTCTCTCTCTCTGATTTTTTTTCTTAACAGAATCAATGACTTGGTCGAAATTAGAATCTAAAGGGACAGTGCCACTTCCTCGTAGTCTCCATACAGCCAATGTAATAGGAAACAAGTATGTCTGTTGTTAAAAGCTCACCTATAGAAAGGTACACCTAGTAGGAGACTGTTACTGTAGTGTTTATATTTAGGAATCCTGCCTGTGCCCATCTCTGTGAAAGCCAAACACCATCAGCCATACACAAAGCTTTCCTGTAGGTGAAAGAGTTGACTTTGGAACACCCAAAAACTGAAGTGTATTGCTTTGATTTGGGTGATTACCTACAAACGAATAACTCCCCTTTAGAGACATTTAATTCTCCGAATTGATTTCAGAGTCATAACTTGAAATTAATTAGAAACTTATGTTATCCTTTAGGGAAAGAAAAGGCAAATCTTTCTATCAGTTTAAAGCAGGGGGCATACACAGTCCACTGGGATCGCCAAATGTAAAATGGCTTCTCCTGAGATTTAAATGATTGGAGAGCAGGGCAAAAATCATTGGGGAAATTCCACACATACCCTAATAATGTTTAGGGTTGCTTGGAGGCAGTTGGGGCCCACCAGTTTCTTAGAATAGCAGGATCATAATTTTGGAAACACAAGATACTGACTTTTGAATTGATCATAACTTATATGGCTGCAATATGGCAGCTCACTCTGAATATCAGGATGAGGAGGTTTTCTGGTTCCAAGGCCAGGCCAAGTTCCAGTTTGGGAATTGAGCCTTTAGCAATTCTGGTGGCATTAGGATAGGAAGCAATTTAAATAACATCTTAGGATCAAATTGTTATTTGAGTGGTTTACCACCACATGTGCCATGCATAGCTCGATTCTGTGATTTCTTTTCAGGGGTATACGTTGGTATAGCTGCAAAGCACAGCTCAGTTCTACGCAGGTTATTTGAAGTTTAAGTGTTGTTTACATACTATTTTGATAAGAACAACCCCTGTGCATTTTGTATAGTATGCCAGTGAAAAATTAGGAAAAAAATAAAAAGCTAATAAAATATAATAAGAGCTACTCAATGTTAGCCCAGATAGCAGTTGAATTGAGATGTGTGGGAAGGCTTAAGTATAGCAGGTAAGAACTTTAAGTATATTTATTGGCTACTGGTATTGTTAGTATATTCCATTTACATGTACAGTATACAGTCACAGTCCTCTGAAGATGTCTAATCCAACATACCATGAGGAATGGATTTGAGTCAGAAGGCTTTTCTCCAGCACTGTTTCTACCAAACTTTTTTCTTCCAAGCATCCATAAACTGAATGTCACTTTCTATGTGCCAGTGCATGAAGACCACATCATGAGTAGGCTTATGCATGTAAACATCAAAAAGGCCCAGGAACAGTATGGTCAACGTCCCAGTATTCCTACCATCACCTGCTGTACGTTGGCTGAATATCTGGCTAGAGCTCCTATTAATGTCCATTGTGTAACTGGAAACATGGCACATGTATGCTGTAAGATATTTTATGTTTTAACTGTTTAGTTTTAAATGCTTTTGAGGAGTGTTTTTATTTGTCTTTAAAGCTTTTATTAATATATTTAATGTGTTAAATACATGTTGTCCATTGCCTAATGGGTAGAAAAGTTATATAAAAATGATAAATAGAAATAAAACTGAATTCTGATTTGGTCATGCTTTGAGTTAGGCACAACTAATTTGCTTCTTAATGCTTTCATTGGACCTTCTCTAAGCTTGACAAAATCTAGAGCTTAGATAGAGCTTAGATCTATCTTCTAGATAGAATTGTGCATGGCATCTTTTTTTTTAATGTATTTGTTATGGGCATATGATCCTCTTACACGGGGCTGCAGGTAATATTCCAGGCAAGGAATTATGTAGGTCTCCATGCTTTTCACTTTAGCTTTGTACAGCATAGAATCCATCACACCATTTACTGGATCCTTGCACCTTGTTGTATATATAACTCTGGATTCTTACTATTTTGCTACTGTTAACTCAAAAGCTTTGTTAAAAATAAGTTTGCTTGTTGGTTTTATTATATGGGGACATTTATGATGACACATCTGATTGTCTGGTAACAGATAGCTACAGATATCTCTTTACTTGTAGCTACTTACTATGATACAGGTTGAATATCCCTTATCCAGAATTCCACAATCCAGAATCCCCCAAAATCCAAAGTTGTCCACCTGAATGGCTGAGATAGTGATACATTTGTTTCTAATGGTTCAGTTTACACAAACTTTGTTTCATGCACAACATTATTTAAAATATTGTATAAAGTTACCTTCAGGCTGAGTATATATGAATCATAAATTAATTTTGTGTTTAGAGTTAGGTCTCATCTTCAAGAGATCTCATTGTGTATATACAGGCAGTCCCTGAAGGCATGAACAAGATATGTTCTGTAGATTTGTTCTTAAGTTGAATTTGTATGTCAGCTGGAACAGGTACATTTTTCAAGTTTAACTCCAGCCAAATACACATACAGACACACACACATATGTGTGTGCTTTGGATAGCATAATGAAGTGTTAACACCCATGTCGTCTTTGTTTTGCTCTCTGTGTCCCTGCTCAGAAGATTTCACATCACTTTTTGTCCCTGTGATAATTGGATTTTGAAAAGAATTGACTTGTGGAAACAAGGATTAGTGCTAAAGCTTCAGTTGTTGAGACACCTTTTCAAGACTGAATTTCCCTTCTGAGGGATAGATTTCTCACTTCCTGTTGTCTCACCCCGTTCTTAACTATGAGTTGGATGTTTGTAACCAGGGGACTGTCTGTATAGGCAAAAACAGGCATTCCAAAATCCAAAAACTGCACCCTGGTGTACATTGTTGGGTCATTCATACTTGTAAATAAACCATAACTCCCCACTCACTTTTTATATTGTGACATCCAAATTTTGCAGTTGTGCATGCTGCCTGATAGGTCCTGCTGCAAATGGATGCAGCTAAACAAACCTTCATTACATGGTTTGTTTCTTGTGATGTCCAAACCCAACAGCCTTGCCTTTCTCTTCCCTTACAAGCCAAATAAATAGCACAGATGGGTTTCTTTGTTTTTTGTTTTTTGCTTGGGTTTGTTGTGAGAGAGACAAGGTGGGTGTTTTGCACTTCAGCTCCCAGAATCCCTCACCATTAACCAAACTAACTTGTGATAGTTGGAGTTCAAAACATCTGGAAGGCCAAGGTTTGAGAATCACTAATCTAGGAAACAAGAAATCATGAGAGCAGCTTGCAGTGTGACACAGAAAATTGGAACTGGTAGAAAAGGAAAGAAGTTCAAGCTCTAATTTAAAAAAAGGAGGAAATTTTGTCCTATATACAACAAGTGTAGACCCATTGAATCAACAAAACATACATAGGTGTTGACTTATCAAGTTTCCAATGATTCAGCTGTTCTTCTCTAATTAGGATCAACAGTTGGATTTATGACAGAAATTTTGGAACAGTGTAAGAAATGACCATAGCAAAATAAACCTTGGAAAATAAATGTGCTTATCTTTTGAACCATTTTCTTCCTATCCTCCCTGCCCTCCTTCATGTTTGCAGAATGTATGTTTTTGGTGGATGGGTTCCACAGAACATAGATGAAAACTTATCTTCTCAAGATGGAGAATGGAAATGTACTGGCTCGTTTTCTTACTTAAACTTAGGTTAGTATCCTCATGCTTTTTTTTAATTTACAAAGCCACCCTGTATACTGGTGGAGCAGAAATATATCCCAATGACATATTGGAAGTGGTATAATTTTTATTCTGCTGGGGTTTCTGCCACTCTGTAGTTTGTCAACCAGTAGTTCTCAAGTATTACATTTCATTTTAAAAGATAACAAGTTAAAAGCCAATGCTGCATCTTAAGAGTGCCTGAAGGATTTAGTGAAGGTATGATACAAAACATTTAGACTTCAGTATTCATTTTGTGATATATAACATTCTTGTTTAGTTTTACTATTAGGCAGAATCCCAAAAGTTCTTAAAAGTCTAGTTATGTCTACTACATGTTCCTGTCATGCAGATTCTTTACCAAATATTTGGTTACTCAAAAATTAAAAAATTGCGATCATGAAAATATCTGATTTGTGGATTTTAAACACAATGTTCAAAGTGGAAATTTCCTCATACCTGTTTGATCAATCAATACTCTATAGATAGATTTAAAGTGATGGTTTGAGAACTATCATGCTTTCATTCACTGATTTTTGTTATGTTTTATTTGTTAGATACTATGGAATGGATAGGTCTAATCTCAGATTGTCAGGAAGACAAAAATAACTTGTTGCCTGGCCCAAGAGCTGGTCATTGTGCTGTTGTAGTTGGAACTCGTTTGTATGTATGGAGTGGCAGAGATGGCTACCGGAAAGCTTGGAACAATCAAGTTTGTTGCAAAGATCTTTGGTATCTCGATACAGGTGAGTGACCAAATAATAATCTTGATAACTTTATGGATTAACATTTGTAACCCATATACTATACATCTGATTTTTGTAAACATTCAAAAATATTACACATATTTCAGATGCATGACAAACCGAGCCTCCACATTTAGAGTTGATGCAGCTGTAACATTCCCATAGTTCAAGCTATTGTTCAAAGGTCTAGAAGAGTATAATATATTTCTGGACTTCCATTAAACTTCTTTTCCATTTTTTTTTCATTTCAGCAAACCATAATTTGCCATCATACTCAAGCTGGGCAAACTAGGGCTGCACAAACCCTATCTGCTATTTTTGTTAATAAAGTTTGTCCTCCATATCCACAGATTCAACCACCCACAACTTGAAAATATTCCTATATATATGGAACATCATTTTACCATGCCATTATATGTAATGGACTTAAGCATCCACAGATTTTGATATCCACTGGGAGTTCTGGAACCAAATCACAGTGGATATCAAGGTTCCACTATTTTGTTATTTGTAGCAAATTGGTTATGTGCAGCATCAAATATAAGCAGAAAAATTCATGGAAACATTTTATAGAACATTTCAGACTAGTCAAGCAAGTAAGCATTTTTATAAATAAAGTACTGAAAAAGGGCACTCTTCATTTCTTCCATATTCAGTCTAAACAGGTGGCACTTGTTGGACTCTGCCTTGGAAGTGATTATTTTTTCCCAGATGTCCTATCAGTACTTCCATATGCTCCCAAAAATCAGAAGTTAGACCTGGGAGTTTCAATATACATGACTTAATGTATGGAACCACAATATGACGCTAGTATGGCCTCAGTCTGTTTGTGTTCCCTTGGTGGTTGTTGTTATTATCATTTGATACACAACAAGTTAGTACACAGCAAACAAGATCACTATGCTGACTTTTGTATTGGATCATACATCGAACACTTCCCAAGTGTCTAGGACTATGTGATATATTGGCAAATAATGTATGCAGATCCGAGTAGGGTGGCCTTTTGCAGCTGATGGTAACTTTGTCGGCGCCAATTGTTTTCAAGTGCTGGCCAAGGTCTTTAGGCACTCACATAGTGTGCTGATCACCACTGGGACCACTTTTACTGACTTGTGCCAGAGTCTTTGCAGTTCAATCTTTAAATCCTCTTATCGCGTCAGCTTTTCCAGTTGCTTCTCGTCGATTCTGCTGTCACCTGGGATTGCAACATTGATGATCCGTACATTGTTTTTTAACATGATCGTGAGGTCAGGAGTATTGTTCTCCAAAACTCTGTCAGTCTGAATTTGGAAGTCTCAGAGTACTTTTACGTGTTCATTTTCTATAACTTTTCAGGCTTGTGATCCTATTATTATTATTATTATTATTATTATTATTATTATTATTATTATTATTATGTCTCCACAAAGGAGACACAAAGCAGCTTTGGTTTGTTTAGTCAGAGCTATTCAATGTGCAACATGCACTCTTTCCAGAGTGTTTATTGCTAAATAACAGATACATTTGATATTGAAGCATAAATAATGAGTCTCTTGCAGGATCTTAAACTGTCCTAATGTAATTGGAGCTCATTGTTCTTTAAGAGAAACCACCAGCACCCTCAGCGGTACAGCTAATCCGAGCAACTACTAATTCATTTCAAGTTAAGTGGGATGAAGTACCTACTGTGGAAGGGTATCTTCTTCAGTTGAATTTGGATGTTCCAACACCTGTGGCTGAAATGCCCATTACTGTGGTTCCTGAGGCATCTTCAGGTAATACATATGGTTTTTCAACATTCATTAAAATTATAGGCAAAACAGTTGTAAGACTTCTTTCTTTTTATTAAAGATGTGGGACCTGTGGTGTGTATCCGTTTTGGGGTGATACTGGGGGGGGGGGGGGGGGGGGGAGAGAGAGAGAGAGAGAGAGAGAGAGAGATAAAGGCCTAAATATCCTAAAGCGCCAGATCCTATCTGATCTTGGAAGCTAACAAGCTCAGCTCTATTTAGAACAGATGAGAGACCACCAAGAGGCTTCTTTTTTCAGAGTTAAACATATTGCTTTCCTCAACCTTCATAAATTCTGGGGTTTTTTTTTTCAGTTTCACATTTACTCATTCTAAAAAATTTGAAGGTGTGCTAGAGAAGGTTGGCTGAAGACAGATCTTGAGAAAATTAATATTTGTATGACAGAATCAACCATGAAGCTTTTCTCCTAATGTTTCTTAATCTCCCATTTTCATTTTATCTTCCATCATTAGAGCCAGTTATTTTCTACTGTTAATATTGCAACGACTTCTGGAATTGAAATGTTCCCTGATGCACTATATGCTGTCAATTCTGTTTAAAATTGACTGTGTTTTATCCTTAGAGAGATGAATTTCAGCTCCAATATCTATGCCTATAGTATGTGCTGGGTAATACTGATAGGAGTTGCAGTCCAAAAGACCATATGTTTTCTTCTTACCGTCTGTTTTCAGTTTAGAATATGTTGTCATGAGAAACAATTTTCATATCACTATTTTTGATAGTGATATGAAAACAAACTGAATCTTTGTGTTACACTTAAATGGTATAATAGATCTCAATGCATCTCAAAGCTTCATGCAATCTTCTGCTGTTTGTCACATGTATATGAAAGATAGTTCTTCCCTGCATTAAAACCTACAGTTAATGCATATCGTCTTTCCTCCAGGAATCAAGTTGGATCTTCACAGCCAAACTCTCAATAAAGCTCCGAACAATGTAAGTATATATTTATGAGGGATAAAGCTTGAATTTTCTAAACATTTATAATATGTTAGGGGAAAAATATTTTAGTTGAACTGTAGGCAGCTTGCAGATTGCAATTCCTATGAGTCATTTAACTTGGCTATGCTGGGTATGTCTGATGGGAGTTACAGTCCAATAACCTTTAGTCTAAGTTTAAGAACATTCATCCCTCTGTACAGCAAAATGTGAGGTGAGGTAACGTAGTAAGATGGGGCTTCAAGCATATACTCATGGCTACAGAAGCTGATGAAAAGATCTTGCTCAGTGTAGATACCATCAGAATTTTGATACTGCTATTCAATTCTGTACCTTAGTGTGTGAAATATAGATTCATAAAATAGCAGAAAGGTCAAAAAGAGGAGGCGGTAACTGCATGGAAGCTGTGTCCCAGTTTCCTCGGCAGCACTCTACAGGCTGTCCTCCTCCAAACTCAAATACCTGTTACTTCTATTTCCCTCTGTAGTCCCTCACAAAATTCCAACCCAAAGTAATCCTCTCACCATTTTAAGAAGGGCTGAAGATTGAAACATAGTTATTAGGCATGGTATTAAATTATTCTAGGTGCTTGTATATTTTTACATGTTTTGGAGGTTTTCTTCAGTTTTGGGACAAAACTGATGACGTGGCTGACATAGCAAATCATTTTATTGTAAACTAATTGCAGTTTGTTTCCCCTGTTTAGGTACAAGTTTCTATTTCTGAGACTAAAGGAAAGGTTTTGGAACCTGACAATGCAAAGAAAAACCATTCCATTTCCAAAGAGCCTGGTGCCTCTTTACGTTTACCTGGTAGCACTTTAGGTAAGAGGAGCATATGTGGTCAGTGAAAATGGAATTAGAAATGTGGGGTGACTTCCAGCTGTACAGAGAACAAAAAGATATGTTTCAGTGTTGGTTTAGTAAATGAACCAAGGTAGGGTTGAATGGAAACTGTTTTCAGACAACAGATGATGCTTCAGTGAATGAAGAAAGCATGTCAGACAGATAAGAACAAGCAATATTTGCATAGCCATGATTCCCCTGTATTGGTATATTTAATAAAATGACCAATGATTTTAAGATATTCAAAACATTTCCAGTATATGGCCTAGTGTTAAAGCAGATCATCTTTTCAGAGTGATTTACTTTAATTGGGAAATACTGAATCTGCCAGTGACTCATTAGTTTGTGCGTGTTTGGAGGCGGGGGGGGGGGGGGGGGAGATAGACCATGTCTGTCGCACAGTTGCCCTATCTGTAGGAGAGATTGCTTATTTTGTCTAAACAATAGCAAAGAGCTGTGGCATCTTAAAGTCTGGCAAGTTTTATTTGGCACAAGGTTTGGTGAGTTATTCTTTAGCTTCATCAATTCCATCTGATGAAGGGCGGCAGTAACAAAGACTTACCTACCGTGTTTCCCCGAAAATAAGACAGTGTCTTATATTAATTTTTGCTCCCAAAGATGTGCTAGGTCTTATTTTCAGGGGATGTCTTATTTTTCCATGAAGAAGAATTCACATTTATTGTTGAACAAAAAAATTGAACATTTATTATATACTGTACCATAGTTGTCATCACAAACCAGCATAACCAGACAAACTGTGAATCTTATCAAAAATTTCTTGTTACTATCATTATTTTCATGTACAACAATCTATGGTATGTACATTTACCAATCCTGCATGCTTTGGTGTTCTGTTCAACGGGCATGCTTCCAAACAAAAACTTTGCTAGGTCTTACTTTCGGGGGAGGCCTTATATTTAGCAATTCAGCAAAACCTCTACTAGGTCTTATTTTCTGGGGATGTCTTATTTTAGGGGAAACAGGGTATACACATAATAAAAGTGAAAATCTGTATGTGTGTATGTGGCATAGGTGTCCGCTCACACAGACAGTCTCCAGCCTCTACAAACAGGATATAGTTTCCAGTGCTGAGGAACCACCAAGTCACTCCCTTCCAGGACATTGCAGGTGACAGCAAGCACATCCCAATGTCCCTTTCTCTCTTCATTTGCATGACCCCACCCACTGACTCTTAACTCTTTCCTACTATTTCCTATGGCACACAGCAAACAGAGGAACTGATCAGCAACTGAACATACTAGAGAGGTTTGGGGAGAATTCACCATGATTTCTCGGAGTTGTAGGGACTGGGATCTATAGTTCACCTGCCATCTAAGAGCACTCTGAACCCCACCAACAATGGACCTGGAGCTCACTTGGCACACAGGTCCAACATGGCTAAATTTGCATACTGGCAGGGTTTGGGGGTGATTTACCTTGACACCCAGGAATTATAGTTCGCCCGTATTCCAAGAACACTGAACCTATCTGATGATGGATCTGGACTGAACTTACCACACAGAATCAACATGGCCAACTATGAATCTTGGCAGGTGTTTCAAGAAGATTGCCCTGGAAATCTGGGAGTTGTAATTCACCCTTATCCAGAGAACACTGAACCCAGCTGACGAAGGATCTGGACCAAATTGCCACACAGACCCAACACGGCCAACTTTGTATACTGGGGGAATTTTGGGAGGGTTGACTCAAGATTTTTGGAAATTGTAGTTCACCCACATCCTTATTCATTTTCTAATGAAAGCATTCATACAAAACAAAAGCAAAGACTTAGTTTTTTCTCTCTTAGAAATAGTGTAACATATGACCAAACTGATATTACCTCACATCTAAAAACAAACAAGGCCCTTTTCAAATAACCCAAGCATCGCTGGGTACCCAAGCTAGCGCTGAATAAAACATTGTATGCCCTCTAGGCTTTCATCATTTTGTTAAACTCATCTTGTGTGTTCTTAAATCCCATTCATACTTCTTCCCTTGTCCAAAATATATTGCAAGTTATCTTTGCAATTTTGAAAGAAGTTTCTGGAGTTGTACAGGAATCTAGTCCTCAATAAGGGTGTTGTTTTAAAAGCAGACAAATAAACTCCAAAGTCTCTGTATTCTAAATCCTGTATGTAGGCTAGGCTTTGCATTTAAATTGAATGAAGAAGTATTATGGATGGTACAACATAACATTGTTGGTAAAAGCTCATATTTTTAAATGTTGGTTTTGATATCAAAAGCATAAAACATCCTTGAAGTTGGATAGCACAGCCAGGGAAAGACTTATCTAAACATTTTCTCAGTGTTGTTTTGATGATTTTTGACCCTGTGAACTAGGATTTTAAAAAAGGAATAATTTATGCCTGCAGTCTGAAGTGGTATGGTCATACTTACACCTCAGTATTTTATCATTTCTGTTTGCTGCACTTGTAAACCAGGCCTAGTTCTAAAGGAAATTGAGGTCACATCTCTTTCTGAGAGAAATCCAAAGCTTGGATTTGCCATGCTTTTTGAAGTCACTCTTAATATGTGTTGTGCTTTTTCTTTTCAGTAAATGTGACTGAATTACTTGACTTTGACTCAAGATCTCAAAAACTGGACACTTCCGTATCCGGTATTGCCTCTACTGCACAAAATGTGGCATCCCAGCAGGCTGTTAAAACTGAGTCATCAAGTACAAATGGGGCAGCTTTAAAAGATGAAACTTCATTAACAGCAGCCACGTCAAAACCTGAAGGTTTGACATGTTTCACATACCATATATTTTTAATCATAATATCACCACCTTTATAATTGTGACTTTGTATCTCATATGGCACAGTGCTTATTAAACTGTGTTTATTAAACTGTGATATAAATAAGCCTTTTGTCACACAGGCAATTCTGTGTTTAAGTCTGCAAACAAATTTATGACCCAGTTATTGGTACTGGTTTCTTTTTGAGTTGTTTTTGAAAAAACGTGTTTTTTATTTTGAATTACTTAACCTTCCTTTTTGATTGTGGAAGCATTAGTTATTTCATTAAGTATTTTTGTAGATATCAGCTATTATTTTATGGTGACTTCTAATTGCATCCATCTGTAAGTATGGAGTTTGTGGGTGCTGAACATCTAAAAAATAAATACTTTCTTTCCCAAGGGACATAGTGCTTCCTCTTGTTAAATCTATTTTCTTGGATATCTTTTTTCACTCAGTATGTCATTTATTCGCCATACAAACACTGTGGAAGCTTTGTTTGTTTGTTTGTTTGTTTGTTTCCATGTTCATGAATTTTGAGTAAAACTATTTTGTCAGTGTTTTGAAGAAGTTTGGGCATTATTTCTAAAACTCATTGCATCTAAAAAATTGTGGAATTCATACTGAAAATCCTTCATTAATCCTGCTTCTTTTACTGTCAAAAACCCACTGCAATCAGCAATGTGTATTAATTCCACTCCATTTCTACCACTCAGTGTATACTTGCATGAAACTATATTCTTGACATATAGCCCCTTTGAGTCTCCTTGTGAGAAAGTGGGATACAAATACTGCAAATAAATAATTAGTTACAGTTTACAGCTACTTTCTAAAAAGAATGTCTGCGTTTAAAATTATGCTGATGAAGCATTATCCATGAAATGCATTCAAAAACTGCCATGGAAAGATATATTTACTGAAATGTAAAAACCTTCTTTTTCTTCTAGCTAAAGAGCCAACTATGTCCTCAACTAGAGACACTTCTATTAGTTCAGCTCTACAATTGCCTGTAAGTAAATGTATTGTGTGAAAGAAGGCGAGTTAATATGGCATGCCTCATACTGATGGCCTTTGGCTAGCTAATAAAGCTTGTTTTGGTAGTTGAACTAACGTAGATAGGCATCATAGTTTTAAAGTTGTCTCCCTCTGTCTAATGCAGAGGGGACTGTTTTTGCAGGGATGTGTGTGTGCATGCACCAGTAGTCCTCAAACTCACTATGATTTGCAACATACCCTTCTGTGCATTTGAATTTTTCACATTAGTTGCAACATAGCCTTTATCCCCCAAACCTTCCCTTTAAAAATATACATGCTCCCCAAACACCTGGCTTTGAAGAGAAAATTACATCTTTTTCTGATTTAACAACCAGTTTAGAGGCAACTGGAAGCAGTGTGTGTGGGGAGGGAGGGGGTAGCTACAACAATTTAATGCAGGTAAGTGTGAGGACTGTCAGAGAAGAGATAAAGCATGGCATCTCATTTCTGCCAAAGGAAAAAAAAGAAAGGGGCTGCTGTAAGATTACTAGAATTCTTAATCTCTCCTTTGCCAGACCCATTAGGCTAGTCGAGTATTTTGCAGATGAGTAAACAGCGAAGGCTTGTTTACAAGACTAATATATAAGATGACAGCATACACGCCATTGGTTTAGATATTATACTGTCATTGTAATATTGAAGAAATATTATACTGAAGAAATATCATGTGTATAAACTGCAATGAAGAAAAGCTGTACAAGAACTATCAATCCATATCAGCAGAGACTTGTTTGTTTTGATGTGCAAAATAACAAACCTATACCCTCAATTGAGATGGGAAAAAGAAAAGTATATGGCAATTAAAATTATCTAAATCTTTTTATAAAGTCAATAAAAAGGGGCAGTGATTTGTAGCCATCAGAATTTAGTAGCTTCAACATCTCTGAGCCTCAGCTCCACTGCAACAAAGAGATCATATTGTTATCATATTGCTGAGATAATCTATATTTTGAATACCTAAAAATGTTTGGTGGTGTTAATATCATGCCAATGCACATATGTGATAATTTGTGTATTTTCCGTACTGTTGGCAGGATATCTGTTGCCAGTATGGATAAATACAAAGTCCTTGTCTTTCTTCTTTATATCAAGCAACTAGCTGTGCCCAGCCACGCGTTGCTGTGGCGAAGTATGGTGGTATGGGAAATGAAGTATTGAGGAATTGGTGGTAGTTAAGGTAAAGGGTAAAGGTGTGGAGTCCAGATAATCCAGTTAAAGCAGATAATATAAGATTACATGGGTTATATAGCTGTGTGGAAGGGCCTTGAGTCTACACTGCCATATAATCCAGTTAAAATCTGATAATCTGTATTTTATAGGCAGTGTGGAAGAGGCCTAAGTGAGGCCTAACTCTGCCTGTCCCCTGGGTGAGTGGGTTGCTAGGAGACCAAGTGGGCGGAGCTTAGCCTTCTAACTGGCAGCAATTGGATAAAAACAATTATTCCTCTCCCTCTAATTAGGACTTTATTTTTCTTTTCTTTTTGTTGTATCAACCTAGAGGCGTGGATGATGGGTTGTGTTGTCAATTTTCGAGGTTGTGGGGTATTTAGTTTTGTTGTTTTGGCGGTCGCCAGGATTCCATCACTCTTTTATATATATAGATGCAAGGATGTGTGCTTATACTGTAAATTATTGCTATGTATACCATCCATACTTTAATGAAACTTGTTTTCCGAACCCTAGAAAACATCGCCGCCCAAACAGAATGCAAGGTTGAGAATGCAAGAACGAAGGTGGCATGATGTTGGTATTTTTCAAAGCAACAATGGTTTAGTGAACCAATTTTATTTACTAACAGAAGAAAAGGCCTTTATTTCTGGCAAGGTAACTGTTTATTCTATCCATCTTCTAGTTTAAAAACACCTGCAATGATTATAAAGAAGGAGGGAGAGAGATTTAGATTAAAAAAAGAAGAATCAGCTTGTGATCAGTGCAGTTTCGTGTATCTAAGTATCATTAATAGGTGGGTTGTGTTATTAAGATGAAGCAACTGCAGGTTCTTGATGCCCATTCTGCAAAGATAACATGCTAGAGTTTGCTTCTTTGAACTCTTAAAATTATCAAGCAAATAAATGATTTTGTTCCTCTTTGTTTTGTTTTGCTTAGGGAGACAATGTAGATGTTCCCAATGACACTTTACTTAAGAAACAGGATCTTACTCCTGGCACCTTATACAGGTTCAGAGTTGCTGCAATCAATGGCTGTGGTGTAGGGCCATTCAGTAAAGTCAGTGAATTCAAAACCTGCATCCCTGGATTTCCTGGCGCGCCTTCCATTGTCAAAATTAGCAAGGTGAGAAATGAACATGCAAACTGGTGGATATGTTTAGTATTTTGCAGCTTGCTCTTATCCCAAGGGGAAATAGTGATAGAAATAGATGGCAGGTGCTAAGTACTAAGTTCCCAGTATCAAAGATGGCAAATTTGCAGTTCGCCAAGTGATTTGGACTTCAGCTCACATCATCCCTTGCTGTTAGCTATGCTGGCTTGGGCAGATGAAAGCTGTAGGTTAACAGTTTTTGGAGGACCACATGTTTCCCATCACTATCCTTGGTGGTGACATAGCCATTTCTTCTTCTTTTTTGGTGTCCAGCAGAGTTTTGATGAAATGTAATATATAACAAAGAGAGCCTCTGTGTTACATTTTTAAAACACTCATGAGGAACCTTAACCAATCCTCCTATTTCTGAATTTAGGTTTAGTTCCCTAAAATTATCTTTCTATGTTATTTTTATGTTATTTCCTCCTCCTCCTCAGAGTGCTGATTGTATTCACCTTTCATGGGAGCCTCCTGTTTCGCCTTCAGGAAATATCTTGGAATATTCCGCCTACTTGGCTATAAGAACCACCCAGCTCCATGAGAATCCTAGTCAGCTTATGTTTATGAAAATCTATTGTGGCCTTAAGACCTCATGTACAGTGACTGCTGCGCAGCTTGCAAATGCCCATGTTGATCACACATCCAAACCTGCCATTGTGTTCCGGATCTCAGCCAAGAACGAGAGGGGATATGGACCAGCCACACAAGTTCGGTGGCTTCAAGGTAAAGGAAGTGATTTACCTAGATGCCCAAACCTTTCTCTCATATGTCTACTAGATGTTTGAAATTGTGATTTCGCTAATATTACTCAGCCATCCATATGGATACTTTGGGGTTTTAGAGGATTTTGGAATTCCAGATAAGGGATACTCAACCAATAGTTAGTATCCTGAACCCTGTGAGACATAGGGTTGACCATAGGAACGTAAGTCAGCACCACTGAGAATTCATCCAGCATTCTCTTGTTTAATGCCACTTCTTTCCACATCTTCCTCCTGAGTTTTCTTTTAAACCTCAACAAGGCTTATAAGAACATCCCATTTCAGCGCATTTATGTCTTTGTTCATGATGTAGGTTGCAGTGTGAGATGAGGGTATGTCTCGCTCCTGATTTTGTTTTTTTTCCATTTCTGTTTGCAGTTTGTTGTTGTCACAGTCTCCTTTGGTTTGTTCTCCAAAGGTTTACTTTTTAAACACTCTGTCGTAAAAGGACAAGATCATTCAAACTGCAGTGCTGTCTTGCAGGTCATTTGGATCATAGTACCACTGCTTCAGCCTGTTTCCTCCCAAACCATAACGCACACAACTATTTTGACATTTTCCCTTCTCCAAGGGTTCATTCCTCAAACCTGAGTTAAACCAAATCTAAAGCACATCAAAGCTGGACACATCTTCTCTGAAAGCTGGATGTTTTAAACAGCATTTTCTCTTTCTTTGCAGAAACGAAAACATCAGGTTCAAAATAGAAGCATCATGTTGTTACAGCAAGTTGTGGAGTAGCAATTAGAATTCACGAAAATCTTCCAAACATTTCGTTTTACAATGTCTTAACTTCACAGCATCAGTGCCATACAGGTGTGCAGAACTGGACCCATAGTGACTGTATTTTTATACTATTTTATCCAGTGTGGTCTCAGAGTGGAGTCCTTGGCTCATATCAAGAGGGTTACATGTGTATTTGAATTTTTGGAGAGTCTTCCTTTAAGCTACCAACTTATGTACCCCTCCCAGCCACCAACACATTAGCTTCCAGCTTATAGCAGTGTGCCATAGCTCAGTGAGCAAATGCTTGGCATATAAAGGTCCAGGGTTCAATCCCTGGCGCATCTTCAGTTACAACTTGAAAAGACCCTGGATGGAATTTTGAAGGGTCACTGTCGGTCGGAACAGACAACACTGAGCTAGATTATGTTTTAGCTCACTATGTTCATAGATGTAAATGTTCAGTTGAATTTTTAAACTTCACTATTTTTTTTAAAAAAAGGAAGACTGATTTAGCATGAAAAGTATTAGAAGAAGATGGATGGGGTAGGAACGACAGGTATGAACTTGTGCTAATTTTCTCCTTAAACAGCTCTCAATGCAAACTGACAAGTTTCAAATCTAATTGAACAGCTGCTTGAGGATCTGTTGGAAGAAAGAGTTCCCAAGAATGTTTGTCCCAGTAATTGCCTATTTATATTTTCTGTTGGTAGTTCTGATCATAATTTACAATTGTATGTGTTTCAGCTACATGTGATTTGTCTCTCTTCCTTCCACACCCAATTGTTAGGGTGTTGCGTCTAATATACAGCTTGCCACCAGGATATGCATTCCAAATCTCCCATACCAGCAAAGTAGTGGTGGGGGAAAACAGGAAGCGTTTGTGTGTGTATTTACATAAGTATATATTGATAAATCTGGCAAGGTGTATTGACATATATAATTCTTGGAGTACTGCTGTTTCCTTTTTAAAAAACTGTTTTCAAATTTACCGGTGGGAGTGATATGCAGCAAGTGAAAACAATTATAAGGGCAAACTCTCTGCATAACTCAGCATTGGTTTCTGCACTGACCCTGTGCTTTTCAGCACTGCTTATTTTACCCAGACAGGAACTAAAGAATGATGCTTACTTACAATGATGGTTAGCTAAGGGATGAGCAACTTCTTTCACAAAAAGGGCTGCATTTAATCACTGTTTTGGACACCAGGTTCAGCCTGTTATGTCTCTCCTTTTTAGACACCAGTCCTGCAAGCACTGAGTTGAGAATAGGTTCCCTTGAATTTGATGGGAATTGCTTCTGAGTAGACATGCACAGGATCATTCAACCAGGGTCTTTCTAGGTGGAATGCATGCAACCTGCCTTGTTAGATAGCAAGCTGTTCAACAATGGAATGTGCTACCTTGGAGTATGGTGGAGTCACTTTCTCTGTAGGTTTTCAAATAGGGCGGATGGTCATCTGCCAGGAGTACTTTGATTGGGTGCTCCTGCATGGCAGAATGGGGTTGGACTGGATGGCCCTTGGGATCTCTTCCAATTATGTGATTCTGACTCTTAGTCCCCATAGACTGAGCCCACATGGCCAGTGGTAACTGATGGTGGTAGTTGTGGTCCAGCACTGAGGGTCACATGCTTTCCATCCCTGCTGTTGACTTAGCTATACAGCACAGCTGAAGTCCTCATATTTTACAATGGAGATAATGTGATACCAGAGGCAAGTCTTCCAACAAACTCTTAACCAGATATCACATGAGAAATAGGTGCAAGGTGTACCAAATGCAGACTGAAAAATCATAAATGTATAGAAATTGCTCATCCCTGTCTTGATCTATATGTAGGTTTGTCAGTGTTTTTTCTGGCTTATATTTCATATTCATGCTACATTTTGTGAGGTGAATATTTTCATTTATAGTAACTTAAAATGTATAGAATATTTTAATATATTCCTTTTTGTAAAGATTTTTCTAGTGTTTGTAAACACATAATCTTTGAAAGTATCCCAATGATATGCAACTTGTAAGTCACTCCTGTTCTGAAAAGCAAAGTCAGTGTGAATGCACTACTATTACTATTTCTTATGGGCATAGAAATACTAAATCTGTAGATATTTTGAATGTTTACAACAGTTTTTATACGTTAAAGTCCTCCATAATAAGTGCTTCGTTTGGGAAAAAAGGAAAAGAAAACTGTATGCTTTGTTTCAGCATATTCATGCTATTTTGCACTAAATGTGAATTTAACTTTTGTAACATCTTTGTGTTACTTCCAGAAAAAAATTTTAGTGTAAAAGTTAAAAGCAAATTTGCACATATTTGCATGTTTCTGTGGCATACATTTTCATTTCCATTAGTTTTCTCTGTGGCCTTTTTTTTGGCCTTATGTTCATATCCTAATAATGAGATTTAATGTTAATCATGTTATCACTAATGTGCCAGCTTCAACCCCCTTCACATTTTTCCTGCATGGATGTAGGATCAAAACCATTTGCATACACCGAAATAGATGCTTGGATGGTGTTGACAAATGGCATTGTAAATCTTTATCCTACACCTTTTGTAGCAAAAAGTGTTCTGTGGGAAGCAGCTCTTGAATAGGAATGTTAATCTGTTCCTAACCACACAAGTGTACTAACTAAAGGCATTTGAATGCCCTTGTAGAGATAGTTGTTGACCAAATTATAGCGTAAAATATCTGAATTATGCCAGTACATTAGATTAATATAGCATAAAGGGACAATCCATTGGGAACACCGTGTTACGAATGGCAGCACTACTTACATTCATTTGAGTGAGCAAAGGTTCTTGTGGACTTTTACCCTTTCGTATCAAAATGAGATTTGCAAAAGGTGTTTTATTTTGAAACCTGGTTAGATGCATATGTGCAATAAACTGACTATTTTGCACTTCGATTTTCCCCTTAAGGCCTAATCAGTTAAGATGGGAATTACTTGATCTACACGATCATTTAAAAGTGGATTATGGTAATGCTAGTGTTTTACAATCATTTCTTTGTACCTGCAGAATTTCTTTGGGGAAGGCCACTTGTAGTCCCATTTATCAGACCAGGGGAAGCTATGCTGAGAAAAAGTGACTTGCTGAAAGTCACACAGTTAAGGTCTATTTTTTAAAAATGTACGACTTCAGAATAAGGTACTCCAACTGCATCCTCAGAACTGATTAATATAGTGAGAAAGAAATACTTAATCATATGACCATGAAGTGATCCAGTGTATCAGAACATAGTTTTTGTGGCCAGCATTGCATATCCTACAGCACTCTAATGCCATGAAAAAAAGAGTAGGAAATGTCTATAGCTTTTAGGTAGTACTTTTTATTGGATATTCCTTAAAAGTGTGTGTTATTTTTGTGCATAGAAGAGGCTTAAGCTATAATTCGGTGAATTTTTAGTATCAACCTCCAAATGGCAAACTGTTATTATCATTGTCAGCTCAGTGAAGTAGGTTATGCAGCATTTCACTTCGCGTATTAACTTTTTCTGAGATGAATTTTCTACATCCTGTTGGAAAAGGAGTGTTATTTATACAGTTGTCCTTTCCTGTTCGCTGTTTTGACTTTTGCAGATTTGGTCATTATTTGCGATTTTTCACTTCCACGGGGGTCTTATGCTCCTAACACCAGTGAATGTGGGGTGCTGGCTATGTTGCCTAATGACAACTGGCACCCTGTTAATGACAGATGCATATATAAAATTTCGTATTTGGGGCAGAGAGCTGTTTGTTCACCTTCATGCTCCCATCAAAAACCTCCCATACCTGGCACGAGTTAAGTCCTGTAATGGGCTGCTGTTGCTGCTACTCCTTCATGTCAGAAGGAATGAGGCAGAGGAGGGAAGGCAATTTAGACCAAGAAGATTCAGTTGCTTGAGATCCTGGGGGAAATGGAAAAAAAAGGGTGCACTCTTGCCCTCATTTCTTCTCCCACTAGTGGGGATCAACAGCTTCTGTATGTCTTGCCATGTTAAGCCGCCCTGAGTCCCCTTTGGGGTGAGAAGGTGGGGTAAAAGTATAGTAAATAAATAAATAAATGTCTGAATTGCCTACCCCTCTCCACAATAAGTGACAGCTGCAGAGTTCCACGGTGGGGGTTATTAACTACTGGGTAGCATAGGACATAAAACTACATATGCAGAGCTATACACACACACACAAGATCCCAGCCAAGGTGTCTAGCCTTTGGTTCACTGACATTGTGCACAGACTGGACTTATTAACTGTTTGTTTGATAAATACCCTTTCTTATTTGTGCATTTTCCGGGCTGTATGGCCATGTTCCAGAAGCATTCTCTCCTGACGTTTCATTCCTTTTCTAATGGATTTGTGCAACATTCGTGCCAGAAAAAGCTTAAGCTTCAGATAATTCTTAGCAATTAAAATCACATAAGCTATAAATCCGAGTTGGGCAAAGTACTGCTGAACAGCATCTTCCAGCTGCCCTTCCAACATAGCCATTGGTGAGGGATGCTAGGACAAGATTTGGATGATCACAAAATCCCCACTTCTGCTTTCCACAAATACAAGCTACCTTTTGATATTCCTTGCATTGGTTGTGGCTGGCTGAGGCACTTCGATATGGTAGGAAGACAACCAGTTGAGGAAGACTGCCTTAGATTGTTCTTAACCAGTACTGTGAAATACAAATTTTGGAAAATTTCTACAGTTGTAGCCTTTAAAGATGGAGGCTTGCCTAAGATTGTACCAGGCCTAAGATGGCCAGGAATGTGTCGTTTCTTCCTTTACTTGTCACAGACAAGCAGTGTGCTTCCTTCCACTATGGTCTTTCGATACACTACTTCCAACTCTGGATTAGATCCAGATCTGCCAATGACCATGGAGTGAAAAGATATACCTTTATAAATATGGGAAGACTCAAAAAGAGTTGTGAAATTTTACAACCCTTTTTGATAGAGGGGCATGCCGTGACAGGATGTGAGAATTTTGTTGTGTGGCTATTCAGTTACTAATAACTTTTGATTGTAGATACAGTACTTAACAATATGATCTGTTGAATACATCTGTGAGTATTTTGCACTTTGAGTTCATGTATTTCTGCACTTGTTTTTAAAAGGATTATCATGACTACCAAAGGTAAATTTACAGTGGTGTTAATCTAGACATGATTTTCAGTGTAAGTGTATTCTTAGCCATAGGCTATTATATAATTTGTCACATGTCTAGTTTCCCCCATAGTCAACATATTAATACCATGCATAATGGTTCTCTGTAGTAGCCCGTCCCCCGTTTTTATACTGTATAACTATTTTTGTGGCCTGTTTCTCTCAATAGCACTTAAAATGTATAAATCTCAATTTAGAGTTTATATTTGAAGCCTATTTTAGTCTCTAATCATTATACTTGGCTATCAGACCCACTGTAACTTTACTTAAAATATAAATCTGACTGTTTGAGAAACTAATAAAAGCTCTTTTTATTTGCTTTTGTAAAATATGTGTGTAACATCTTGTATACATCTGAATCCATCATGTAGTAATGTCAAGGAATAATAGACTTAGTATGAAAGTTATAAATAGAAGTTCATGCTATTTATGACATACTGCATCACTTCCACTTAAAAGTGTTTTGTGACTGAGTATCCAGCTATATGAACAAGAAACTGGCCTAATTCAGATTATATTACATCTTGAAAGCCAATGTGAAATACCTTTGCCTTGCTCAGTGATTGTGCTCATACCTTTGTGATCTAAGCATTCCAGGAAGCCAGTACTTAATTACCATGTCCTGTTTCAGGAAGCAGTTGCCTATATCCAATTTTTATTCCCAAATAAAGTAGGCTCATTCAATTAATGGCATCTTGAATTGTAGTGATTCACCAAGTCCACATTCGTTAGGATTAACATTTGGAAATAGACACATGGTTAGGAAAAGTGAATCTAGCTATGCTTTGCATTTGTTTTAATATGAATTGGAACTTTCCTGGTCTGATTATTGGGGCAGTAAAGTGGAGAAGGCTATTTCACATCTTGGCTTATTAAGATGGGGTATAATAATCTGAACAGCCATTTTAATGTATAATTTATAGCAATATTTGAGCATAATTTTGAAGTAGAGCACATTGGTAAGCCATTGACTTTACAAAAACTGGAACGTGGGGATAAGTAAAGCCAGATCATGATTGTCTTATGGCCTTTGGCTGCCATGTTCTGACAGAAATCCAATATTTTGTACAAGAAAAGCAGCATTGTTTGTAATAATAAAGTGATTTGTCCTAATTGTTTTATCTCTGTATGAATCATTTAAGGTTGTTAGTCATATTTATAGGAGACAGCATATGTAGTTGGATGATATATCTCTGGTATTTAGACAATTCATTTTTTTAAAAATGTCAATCTTTTAATTCATTTTCACTTATAAAGGTGCTAAGAGATACCTTGTATGTGCCTGGTAAAATATCAGCTACTAGGGCAAGGGCGGGATAAAAATAAAGTTTTACTTACTAGAGGGGATGAATGAGCAAGATCTTTGTACCTTTAATAGTATTTTTAATGCTTAAGGGTAGCTTATTATCAAGACTGAGTCAATAACACATGTAGGATTCCGCACTGACTGTAGAAATAGGTGCAGTATAATCCCACAGAAGGCAGTTACAATTTTAATCACTATAATCTCCCATTTGGACATAAAAGAGCAACCATGATGAAAATTGGAAGCTTCCATCAAAGTAAGGACACATCGAGGCAATGTAGTTGGTAACGAAAGGAACCAACAACTAAAATGATTAAGTACATAAAGTTCTGTTCCTATTAGAATTCAAAGTATCATGCAAGTAAGACAGCTGAGCCTTAACAAGCAGTGTCCCACCCACAGATTCAAAGCTATTTGATTGTTGAATCATGACCGCATCCATGGACACTGAGAACACGCATATTTATCTCTGTTGGGACAGTTACTTTGACATGAGCTTATAAATAATATAATCCCTTGTTTTCCTTGTCACATTACAAATAAGTATTACAACCAGCAATGTGGACAACTGGTGTGTTGCATGAGAGCCAATAATGCAGTTCAAGAAATGAACCTAAATTCATCGGCTATGGGATAGCTTTGTGTGGTGATGATTTAGTTTTGTTGCTAATTATTTTCACCTAGCTTGAACTTTACATTTTAACAACACCCACTACCCTGGTAGAAAGTCACTGAAAGCCAGAAATCTAGTTTGCTACTTGACACAGTTATCAGAACAAAATAACACTTGGCTGCTGAGCTTGGTCCATTTGCAGCAGTGACTCTGGCTTACTATAGTATTGCTACAACTGTTCAGAGTAGGGAAAGATAGAGGGGTGAAGTATCTGATGTGAAGATTGTTCTTATCATACCCATAACTGATCATTTCTTGTGCTGCCATCCATTACTGGACATGGGGGCAGACCTGAGACAGAACCTACTTACACTAGTTCTACTGTATATTAAAGCTCCCATGATCTATTGCATGTCCAACCTACAGGTCTGAAGAATCAGAGAAGTCAGGTTTAGTTTTTTTTAAAAAAAAGCTCACAAATGCCATATAGATGCTGTATGCCCTCAAATAGTTTCCACTTATGATGAGCCTAAGGCAGTGGTTCTTAACCTGTGGGTCCCCAGGTGTTTTGACCTACAACTCCCAGAAATCCCAGCCAGCTTACCTGCTGTTAGGATTTCTAGGAGTTGCAGGCCAAAACATCTGGGGACCCGCAGGTTGAGAACCACTGGCCTAAGGAAACCTTATGACGGGGTTTTCCTGGACCAAGTGTGTAACTTGCCCAAGGATATCCAGTGGCTTTTCATGGCTGATATGAGCCCATGTCTCTAGTAGTCTAATGCTCAAACCACTGTGGCTCACTGGCTTCTTTGTATAAATGTTACTTTTATTAAAGGGCTACTGTGAAGAAGAAGGATGACAGATTAAAAATCCAATGAAGGGGAGGAAGAGAGAGGAAGAGTTCAATATAGCTGTTTCATTTTCAAAGTCTTGATGCCAGGCCATGGTTTTTTCAGAAGCCAGATATATCATCTTTAGCTACCATTTCATCTACAGTGGATCATCTCCTTTCATACAAATACTGTGAATTGACTTGCTGATCATAGCAACTGTTATTTGAACACCAACAGCATAATTCAGTATTGTCAGAATAATCCCATCCTAGGTAATAATGTACTGGCACTGTCTTTGGAACAATCTGTACATCTACAAAATTAAGTACAATTATTTAGGTAGATTAATTTATTGCAAAGACAGGAAACAGCAATGTCAAAGCTCAGGCCTCCCATATCAGATCCATTCAGACACATGCTTACAATTTCACCTGTTCTACAGATATCATTTGAATTCCCATTGATGGCTGAAATGTAAGTGAACCTTATTTTTTTTAAAAGAAAATTTACCAAAACTGTCAAAATTGAGTAGAGAACGTGGCTTCTTTAAAAAGAGACCATAAATTAAAAAGGGTTTTATTTCAAAAACAATGAGACAAATGCCTCTAAATCAATGGGATCAACAAAAATTGTACTACATAGTTCTAGTTCTTGCAAAACAGACTGCACTACAAAGTACAGTTAACACTGCTGCTGGGCTCCAGACAATCAGCACAACTAGCCCTGCACACAAGTAGACTGTCAAATTCCCATCTCTTTTATTTAAGTTGTGCAAAGCAGCTCTTCCAAGATTATGTCTCAAGCTTCTAATGCTAAGTTCTAAGACTGGTTTCTTCCAGATTCACATGAATTCTATTATTACATTTTAAAAACTGGGAGATTTTGAACTGCTGGCGCTTGAGGAATTCCCTTTCAAAGTTAAAATATTAATAAATAGTTATTGTAACTTAGTCATGCAAGACAGTTACAAAAGAAAAGGTCATCTAATTTTTTTATAAGAAAGGCAACTTGCATTCAAGATGAACTGTACCCTTATGTTTTATTCAAAGGGTAAAACAAGAATTAAACCCAGCTGTTTACTAGAATTACAAAAGTAACATGATTCAATATGAAAATAAGAAACTGTCTACAAATCTCTGACAGTAGTAAATTGCAATATACAATGCATACAGGAGTTATACAGAGCAACAAACTTGTACAAAACAAAAATAGTTTAATACCTTTAAAATCCAATTTCTTTTAAAATCATTCATGAAAAAAGATTTGAGTTCACACCTCAATTAGTCAAGCCTCAGGCAGCTACATTACAGCTATTGAATATACAAAGTGACATTTTTCTCTTTTTTACCAGTCATTTCAAACTAAATTTTCCTTTCCTCTAGCATTCGCTAGTTTGTTGACCATCTCTCTCATGTCCCCAAGTCCAAGGCCTTCTTCCATCATGAAAACTGAATCTGCTGAACACCGGAAATCTAGAAAATGCAAAATAAAGTAAGATCAAGGGCCCAACTAGCAAAGAGATTACTGAACTATTTCACGAATTCAGTAGTTGGAATTATGCTGCAGAAAAGTGGGAGCATTGAAATGTTAACAAAGAGAAATAGAAGTTGGATCAACTATACCTGTTGATAAGATGTTGTATAAACCATAACGTTTTGCTGTTGGCCATCTGTAGTTATTAAACCTGCTGGCAACTGGTTAGCTGAAAAAGAAAAAAGCAGTTTAATTAAGGTACAACATACACTAAAAACTAATTTACCTTATTCACTATTAAACAAAAATTCATGCTCAGCATACAATTATTGGACTACTACACGTGGGTTTAACCTCCACAGATCTGATGATCTCCTTCAATGTCATTGTCCTAGAAGGTGGAGAGGGGAAAATACAGGTGGAGGCAGCTTGGAGCAAGGCAGAGGCATCATGGTATCAAAGCAGCAAAAGGAGTGACAGGCCAGGGTTGTTGGTGGGAAATGAGTCAAGTGGAAAAGGAGGATGAATGCTGTCAGCTTGGCCCTCCCGCAAGTATCTCCTTCAGTGTTATCCTCCTCCTCAAGAAAGATCATGACACTAGAGATTTGTAGAGCTGCAGCTGGGAACTAGTTTGTAACATTCATGTTTGGAGGGCCTAGAGATATTTGCTGTTTTCACACGTTCGCGGAGATGCTGCACCACAACTCCCACAAATGCAGAAGACCAAATTACATCTATTCTGTTTCAACAACACATTTTTAAAAGATGACACAGATACACCAGATGCTATTTAACAGACTCATGTAAAAACAAAAATATATATAGTTCAACGGTGAAACATTTGATTACCACCTCATTTGGAAAGCAAAAAGTTGTAAGAAAACATGTGGAACACCTAATCAAAAAGTTAACTTGTGTTTTAGCTGTTATAGCTTTCAGCTGAGAATAAGCACCTCACAGGTGCGGCTGGTGGGGACAAGAGACAGGGCTTTCTCAGTGGTGGCTCCTTGGCTGTGGAACTCCCTCCCTAGTGACATCCGGCAGGCTCCATCCCTTTTGAGTTTTAGAAAGAAAGTGAAGACCTGGCTATGTGAGCAAGCGTTCAAAGAATAAGTTTCGTTGGCTTCAACTCAGTCTGGACTAAGGTTTATGTACAAGGTTTTGTGGATTAATGGCTCAGGTATTTTGTATTGTTTCAAATTTGTTTTTAATTGCTTATGTTTTATTCTTTTGTATTGTATATTGGCATCGAATTCTGCCAGTTTTGTAAGCAGCCCTGAGTCCCTTCGGGTGAGATTGGGGGGGATAGAAATGATGGAAATAAATAAATACAGAAATAAATTAAGTAGCCACTTTTTGCTACTGACATTTCCACTCCACATTGTAAATGTGTATTTTCAGTTTGCTACACAGCATGGCTATTCTACCACACAAAATTCTCCTTTATGAAGTTTGATTTTTCACCATGTCCAACACTGTCCTGTAAGCAAACAGAAACTTTGTTCCTTCATGGTATTTGTATTTGTCTGTGTTTGCCAATACTCTTGAATACATGAACATGCACAAGCCCTTCCAATAAATCAAACACACATAATGCGGACAATGTTTCTAGAACAAGGAGATCCTCCAGACACATCCATAGTTCTACTCCTGTGAGGAAATTTCACATATACAGTTTAAAAAGTGATATAAAACAAGTATTGTTGGGCCAGATTCAGATATATCTATATAACTGGGCTGGCAGAAACAGTAGCACCTCCAGCATCATGAAAACACTCTACATAGAGTCCACAGGTCCTGCTGAATGGGGCAGGCTAGGCCATAGAGGCAATGTTCTGCTTCCTATCCTTGCTCACCATGGCTAAATTCAAGTTAGCTCAAAGATAAATTTCATCTCTACATAAACAGTAGCAGTTCTTTCTTATACTTCAATAACCCATCCAATGAAGTAAACAAACTGGATTCCTTTTCTTAAAGACCAGTACAACGAACACAGAATTTTCATTTTATCTCTAATCCAGTCTTCAGCAGAACCCACATGCACATTCAGCTGTGAGCTGATCAGAATTGTTGACAAATTATATCCATGCGTGTGTGTTATAGGCCAAAAGGTATAATCTACAACCTGTATTTCAATTTAGCTACCAAAGACTTGTATGCAAGTGACACAATAGCAGTTGTCCTGCATCTCATTCACTGTACGTTGCTTATCACTGTATTATTATTATTTATTTATTTCCCGCCTTTTTTGACCCTTGGGGAGACTCAAGGCGGCTCACAAACGGCACTACACAGTGCCTACAACATAAAACATTAAAAACCTACATTAAGATTAAATAAATATACATAAACACATACTTAAATACAATCCAATGTTAAGACACAGCATCCAAAGACAAGATCTAAGGCCAATCCAGAGTCAATTGCACGATTTCAAGTAAACATATTGCACAACTACTTATTGAAGGCTTCCTCCCAAAGCCAGGTTTTAACTCTCTTTCTGAAAGCCAGGAGGGAGGGGGCTGACCTGACATCATTTGGGAGGGAGTTCCACAACCGGGGAGCCACCGAGAAGGCCCTATCTCTCGTCCCCACCAACTGCGGTTGCGAAGGTGGTGGGACTGAGAGCAGGGCCTCCCCAGACTATCTCAGACTCTGAGATGGTTCGTAGGGGGAGATACGTTCGGACAGGTAGACTGGGCCGGAACCGTTTAGGGCTTTGTAGGCTAAACCCAGTACTTCAAATTGGGCTTGGAAGCAGATTGGCAGCCAGTGGAACTGACATAACGGGGGTGGTATGCTCCCTGTACGTCACTCCAATGAGCAACCTGGCTGCCGCCCGTTGGACCAAACTGTTTTCGAAGGCAACCCCATGTACACCGCTTTGAGTCCAACCCATGGGTGAAAAGTGGGATAAAAATTAATAATAATTTACTGTAAACCTTTCTCACAAATACTAGTTAAAGTTAAAAGAGCTCCTTCCAACAGATGTTAAGTAATGGTAATAATACTTACTAAATGCTTCTTCTGTGAGTTCCTCACTGAGCCCATCCGCTGTGGCAACTGCCCCTCCAATACCCTTTTCTCCCTTCATGGCCTTAAAAAAAAAGAAAATAATAAATAGCATGCAAACACAGCACAGGACTGGTACCTATGATTCCATTTACCTAAATCTGAAAAAAAAGGAGCAGGGCAAAAAGCAGTGTCCTCCAATCAGTGGTGGCTCATCCAAGTACCACTCATATGCTTGTTCTCAGCAAGGTTTGGCTGCAAGCACAACAGGCCACCAGAATTGGGGAGTCACCTTGTTTACTGGTTGGGTGGCGGATCCCCAAACATTGTGAAGGAGAGAGCAGCTTTTACAGAGTCATCAGACAGTGTGCTACTTGGATTCTTTGGGCAAGAATTCTAAGAATTCCACCTCTGTGGTTGCCCTGTCAGTTTTTAGTGAGTACATTTTGTAGATTCTCTTCAAGCCTCACAAAATAAAAGTGTTCGCTCACAAGTTTTGCACAGAAACTGCAAAAGTGTTCATTTAAAAGTGGCACAGGGCAACCGTGGAGGAGGAAGAGGCTACTTGCTTCTTCCTCCTCCTTGCAGAAGCAAGCAGTTGATGGGGTGGCTGGAGTGCTTCCAACTGCAGATTTAAATGTACAGTATTGTGTACGTTTCAATCCATAGTGGGGTTGAATCCATGGATTGCGAAGCCATGGATACAGCAGACCCACTGTATACCATAGAATCATAGAATAGTAGAGTTGGAAGAGACCTCATGGGCCATTGGCTTTCTTAGCAGCCGCATCACATTGCTGGCTCATGTTTAACTTGTTGTCCACAAGGACTCCAAGATCTTTTTCACATGTACTGCTGTCTAGCCAGGCGTCTCCCATTCTGTATCTTTGCATTCCATTTTTTCTGCCGAAGTGAAGTATCTTGCATTTGTCCCTGTTGAACTTCATTTTGTTAGTTTCGGCCCATCTCTCTAGTCTGTTAAGATCGTTTTGAATTCTGCTCCTTTCTTCTGGAGTGTTGGCTATCCCTCCCAGTTTGGTGTCATCTGCAAACTTGATGATTGTGCCTTCTAACCCTTCATCTAAGTCGTTAATAAAGATGTTAAACAGAACCGGGCCCAGGACAGAACCCTGCGGCATCCACTCGTGACTTCTTTCCAAGATGAAGACGACACATTGGTGAGCACCCTTTGGGTTCATTTGCTTAGCCAATTACAGATCCACCTAACCGTAGTTTTGTCTAGCCCACATTTTACTAGTTTGCCAGAAGGTTGTGAGGGACTTTGTCGAAGGCCTTACTGAAATCTAGGTACGCTACATCCATGGTATCGACCCAACTCGTAACTTTATCGAAAAAAGAGATCAGATTAGTCTGGCATGACTTGTTTTTGGTACCACACCACACAGGGCACGTGCAAGAACAGAAAATTATGTAAATAGAAGTTTATTACTCTGGCCTGTACATATCTTCCAAATAAATATATTTTCTTTCCTATATCGCCTCTGTTCAATCTGTTGTGATCATTATGTATTTTATATTGTTGTATTTTATACTGTGCATTTTATACCGCCGTATTTTATTGTATGTTGCTGGGCTTGGTCCCCATGTGAGCTAACCCGAGTCCCCTTGGGGAGATGGGGCAGGATACAAAAATAAAGTTATTATATTATTATTATTATTATTATTATTATTATTATTATTATTATTATTATTATTATTATCATTACCAATAAAATATCAGTAAAATAAAATAAAATATTTAACAAATAAAATTATGCAAATCATTGCAAATGGCATTCCAATGGGAAGGAAGAGATTACAAACCTCTCTGAACTTCTGCAGATATAATTTCAACGGCTCAACATAGCTGTCAAATCCCAAGGTGGACATGGCAAAGAGAATATCCTCTCCATTTATAGTCTTCCGTTTTTCTTGGTGACATCTCTCACTTGCTTCTGACGTTATAAAGCTGATGAATTCACTCACGCACTCTTGTACACATTCCTTTGCGTCTTTAGCAATCTAAAAATACATAATTTATATCCAGTAAATCAATAGTACTTGTCAGTATAATATAAATTAACACTCTAATAAATCCAATGTAAACTGCCAACAAAATTAAACATTTCAGAGGATTAATCTTGTAAAACCTAAATAAATAAAGCTCATGCCTCACACAAAATATACTTCTGAGAATTTGGAATTAATTATGGTATTTCCCCCTGTATGATCAATGAGAAGATAAGCTACTTCTTATTTTAAGAATGCCCGGAGGGTTCAAGAATAATTCCAGTTATAATGGAAAGGAAGCTCCCCAAAAAATTAAGAAATATAATGGATAAAGTATTAAGGAGGAAAAAACCTAGACAAAATAGGGGACTGGACTAAGATTGGAATGAAGAAGGAAAAGATAATGGAGGAATTTGGGGAAATAAAACTGACATGGTCCCATGATGTTCAGCTAGAGCAATGGTATAAGAATTGGGTAAAAAATAATAAAGAGAGGAAGGAACTTAACCAATATGAACAAATAATATATAATGGAAGGGATACAGATAACCATAAAAAATTGAAAGGTGTAACTGGTAGAATCTATAGGATATTGTGTGAAATAGAAGAAGGAGAAAGAAAAAATATCACTCTTATGGATATATTGGAGGTGGAGTTAGAGATGAAAATACAGTAGAGTCTCACTTATCCAACATAAACGGGCCGGCAGAACGTTGGATAAGTGAATATGTTGGATAATAAGGAGAGATTCAGAAAAAGCCTATTAAACATCAAAATAGGTTATGATTTTACAAATTAAGCACCAAAACATCATGTTATACAACAAATTTGACAGAAAATGTACTTCAATACGCATGAATGCTATGTAGTAATTACTGTATTTACGAATTTAGCACCAAAATATCAGGATGTATTGAAAACATTGACTACAAAAATGCGTTGGATAATCCAGAACGTTGGGTAAGTGAGTGTTGGATAAGTGAGACTCTACTGTAAATGAAATGGAATGGTCGCAATTGAATCAACAAAGGCATTTGAAAAACTTGTCAATAAGAGTCAAAGAAAATTATTATAAGATAATTTGAAAATGGTATTTAACACCATTAAAAATGTCAAATATTAATAAAAACCATTCAAATAATTGCTGGAGAGGCTGTCAGGAAGTGGGAACATATATACATATGTGGTAGCATTGTAAATATGTAAGGAAATTTTGGCATAAAGTATTTAAAGAGATAGAGGATATAATGAACATCAAATTGGAAAGAAATCCTAGTACTACATTATTATCAATGTATAATAATAAGATGAATAAAAAAGAAAAAGAAGCATTAACAAATTTATTGACAATAGCAAGACTGCTTATAGCAAGGAATTGGAGAAAAGTAATAAATGTTCAGATCGAAGAATGGTATAAGGAAGTATGGAAATTGGCAATAAATGATAAGCTAACATGCAAATTAAAAGTTAAAAAGAGGGATATGGGAAAAAATGATTTTGAGGATGTATGGGGTAAACTTATTGAGAAAGTACTCCAAAAAAGGGATGGAGGGCTACTGCCTCAGGAAAAAAATGAGATTTTGGTTAGACAATAACTAAGAAGTGGCTCGGGGTGGGAGGGGGGATACACAGTGAAGAAATGTAGATGGACAAATGTTGAGATAATAGTAGATATAAATCAACAGTAGATATAAAAGAACAATGCAAGTATTGTATGATATATATCTGCTATGTGATAAAAGTGATTATTGTATGGAAAATTTTAAATTCAATAAAAACTATTTTAAAAAAATGCCAGTCAATTTGTCATTGAAATCTTGTACACTTCCCATGAGAGGAAAAGGAGACCTTTTATTTTGGTTTGTATAGAGATGCAGAAGAACAAAGAGTATATAATACCACATTCCAAGCAATTCACAATCTTTGGCCTTAAAACCGCAATGACTATAAGACAGTTCTGAATGTCTTTTGAAATACCCCAAGCTTCATGATCTCATAAATGCTGCGGAATACTAGCAAAGCTTTCTATTCAAGATATTACCTTTCCTGTTTGAGGTATGGCATTTTTCATTATCCTTGCCACATTTGCAATTGGAAGGTATATATCTTGTTCTCTGAAACTCTCTTTAGAGCCATTTGTGTCTTCATGGTCATTCATGCTGTCTTCTGTATCTAAAAATGCAATGTAAGTATTAGCTACAAACACTGAGAATTTCTGACGGCCATATTTATATTTTGTATTACCGTGTTTCCCTGAAAATAAGACAGTGTCTTATATTAATTTTTGCTCCCAAAGATGCTCTAGGTCTTATTTTCAGGGGATGTCTTATTTTTCCATGAAGAAGAATTTACATTTATTGTTGAACAAAAAAATGAACATTTATTATATACTGTACAGTAGTTGTTATCACAAACCAGCATAACCAGACAAACTGTGAATCCTATCAAGAATTTCTTGTTACTGCCATTACTCCCATGTAAGCTGATATGTACATTTACCAATTCTGCATGCTTTGGTGTTCTGTTTGGCAGGCGCCAGGCATGCTTCTAAACAAAAACTTTGCTAGGTCTTACTTTTGGGGGAGGCCTTATATTTAGCAATTCAGCAAAACTTCTACTAGGTCTTATTTTCTGGGGATGTCTTATTTTAGGGGAAACAGGGTAGCAAACTGTGCTTTCACCACAATCAGTAATTCCCTTCCACCTGCATGCCTCTCTACACCCTAAAAATCTGGTCCCCTGGAACAGAGTTTTGATGCCACATAACATATGAGGTCAAGGCTGCAGCAAGAAAGAAAAATCCCGGATTGTTCTGTTGTTGTATATGGAAGCACACTATCAACTGTAGGCTGTTAGCATCTGACCATAATAAAAACTGCTATTAAAAATTCCTAAAATGATTGTCTCATATTTTTACTTAACATTTCAGCATGATGTTTCACTGACTTTGATTCCAATTAATTATGAATACTGAAGAATGTTTACAATACAGTTTTGATCCACCAGCTATATCCATTTTGCTGGTGAAAGGACACCATGGAACACAACCCAGAGTGCCTTCTCATTGTTATGGGTATGGAACTTACCATCATGAGGCTGTATAACATAATGGCTTCCACCAATGTAATCCCCAGCAATTCCCAACTGAGAAGCATCTGTTGTAGAGTTATCACCATCCATCTGGAATAAAACGAGGAGTTCTTAAATAATCACTGCTTTTTTTTTCAACGTTGTGGCTGGCAGCATGTTGAGAAGTCACATTATCATAGTTGCTGGGTATTCACACTCATTAATAATTGAACATGATCACAAGAACCTACATTTGATAATGGGCATGGTAGCCCAAGCTTGGGAAAAGCTACTTTATAAAGTCTTGTTCAATCAGATGAGCCAAATATGATCTGAGCATTCGACTACAACTTCGGAGACTAGGATTTGAATATCTGCTTGGCCATGGAAACTCACTGGGTGATCTTGGGCAAGCTACGCTATCTCAGCCTCAAAGAAAGACAAACATTGCCGAGAAAATCGCAATGTCAAAATATGCATACTGGAAATAAGTCAGCACTGAATTACATGTTATGAAAGTGGCTTGTTTTCACTAGCCATATGTTAATTTATTACTAACCCATTTAGAGCATAGATGATATGCCACACTGGTATTAATTTATGGGTTCTCTTCAGTTATACTACATTAACAATGAACAAAGATGAAGAGATCCCAGATTCATTCTTATAACACTAAAACACTATAACATAGTTATATCCAGACAAAATCATTTGCTATCGAAAACTAACTGCTTTGTGTACTTTTATTAGTAAAAAGGCTGGATATGAATGACAGTGAATAAATAATATAAAAAATAAATGGCAAGAATTTCATTTATACTGTCAGCAAAATCCGATGAGGAAAACTAACATGTAATTAAAATCAAGATGCACTCATTATTTTTACATTAAAAGTTGCCAGTTGACATAATAGAGGAAAAGAAATAAACTTCTAAAATAATCATTTGCCAATTTACCTCCTAATTCTTTAGGGGCATCATGTCCTTGAACCAAGACTTTTTTTTTGGAAAAGGCAACTTGTACTCCCAGGAAAGGCTCCATCAATTAAAAGAGACTGTAAAATGTTTTATTCAAGAGCCCAAATGATCGATCCTTACATTGAGGTCTTTGCTAGTAAGTTTTAATAGCTGCAAAACCAGTCAAGCTATTCAATTCTACATGTACATTAAGACTACATGCTATCATATAGAGTTAAAACCAAAAGCATTTGCATAAATACCATCAAGTGGGTAATTCTATATTTGTTGTTGTGTGCTTTTAAGTTGTTTCCTACTTATGATGAACCTAACATGGGACTTTCTTGGCAAGATTTGTTTGGGGGGTTGTGTTTGCCTTCCTCTGATGCTAAGGGTGTGTAATTTGGCCAAGATCATCCAGTGGGTTTCCACAGTGCTGAACAAAATGTTATCCCTGGTCTCCAGAGTCTTAGTACAGCACTCAAACTATTACATCACATTGGCTCATGTTCCATATACATACATACTCATTTTCTAAATGTATGCAACAAAACATATATGCATAATTTCATGTCCAAGGAAATAAGTCTCTGGCATCATCAAAATGATTCTAGACATAAAGAGAAACATGGTAAAGGTAAAGGTTTCCCCTGACGTTAAATCCAGTCTTGTCCGACTCTAGGAGTTGGTGCTCATCTCCATTAAGCCAAAGAGCCAGCGTTGTCCGTAAACACCTCCAAGGTCATGTGGCCAGCATGACTGCATGGAGAACCGTTACCTTCCCACCAGAGCGGTACCTATTGATGTACTCACATTTGCATATTTTTGAACTGCTAGGTTGGCAGAAGCTGGAGCTAACAGTGGGCGCTCACTCCACTCCCCAGATTTGAACCTGCGACCTTTCAGTCTGCAAGTTCAGCAGCTCAGCACTTTAACACGCTGCGCCATGAACAAGGCAACATAGAAAACCTCAGATGTGAAATTCTTCTAGAATTCAGCACATGATTATGATCTACACTACCGAGTAGTTAGAATTGCCAGATCTCAGTAATAAAGAGCTCTTTTCTGAAAAATAATTATTTGAACAGCCAAAAAAATGAACCAGCCTCCCTTCAAATGCCTATTCAAAAACATCAGATAAAGTACACGAAGTCCTACTGTTTTATTCTCACATCAGTAAAATGATACAAATGAAGAAGGCAAAGGCAAAATACAAGTATTGTTCATCTTGAGAATAAAAAACATCTGGATGCATAATTCAAAAACTGTGGAAAGAGTATTATTGGATTGTAATGACCTAATGTAGAGAGAAGGGGGATGCTATTTTTTGTACTAGGTAATTTTTACTAAATATCTTGTTGATAAAACAGTATTTTGTTTGTCTGAATTCAGAATGAACTTCCTGGACATTTTGGACTTTGTCCTAAACTGCTACTTCCAACTAAGTGATAGTTATGACAATTCTTTAGCTTTTTGTTATTTTTTGGTTCATTCTGGCCTGAAAAAAAAGACTAGATCACATCAAAGACTCATTCAGTTGTAGCAGGATTTTAATGAGCTAGATTAGTTACATTACAGCTACTCAGTATATATCAGATTTCCTTCATCTAATTTAGTTTTAGTGCGGCAATCCTATACCTAGCAAAAAACCCACTCAACTCAAGTGGAGCATGTTTTGAATAACCATGCATATAATTGCCCTGTAAGACTTTAGGACTCTACTAGGGATGTCAGAATCATGAAATAAATGTACCTAATTCCACCTGACCAGTGGCACTCTCAAGAAATCAACAGATCAATAACACTTTGTATAAAGGACAAAATATGTTCTCCAATAAGTTACATGAAAGGATAACATATGCACAGTCTCATTTGTTGTAGGCTGTTTAAACAAATTAAGTAACTACAACTAAAAGGAGAAACACATGCTGTCCCAAACAAAACAAACAAATGTTTTAAAATGGGAATCCATACAACAACTACTCAAACCTTTAAAAATCATTTCAGAAGATATTTTGTCTAGGACTGAAGCAAACAAGCAATGGCTCAAATGTAGTAAACACAAGATAAAATCTGACCCTTTCCAAAAATTACAGAAACCCTAAATGACAGCCAGCTATTTCTCAGTCTTGATTCATACGGTTCCATCCACTACTATGTGCATGCATATACTCTAAAAGCCAGAGGTCTCAAGATTTCCATATATACTCCTAGATTTATGGCATGAAGGTGCTTCAGTTTTACAAGGAGATTTGGGAAGAAGAAAAAAGAGACTAGAAAGGAGAATGAAAAAGCCCAGATGCATAAGACAAAACCTGGAACAAGTCACAAGTCAGGAGTCAACAGGCAATGTCTGAATCCTTAAAGTCTTAGAAAAATTGCCCACTCACCAATGATTGTGAGATGACATCCAGCATCACAGCACCATAAAAGCACTTTCAGTCTTAGATGTGCAAATCAGGTGGAGCGAGACAAGAGCAGGAGTGTCTCCAATGAGGGGAGAGACCCACTTGTCAAGCTGTCTTCCAAACACCACCCCATCCCCCATCCAGGAAGGGTAGAAGAGCAAAAACAAAAAACAAAATTCCTTTCTAAAAGTCTAGGTTATTGCCACTACAGTGCAGGGATAGAGAAAGAATGATCAAGAAACAAGGCAGACAAAAGCCCATCTACAAAAACAGACCCAACTCCACCCTAGTAAAGGAAAGGATTTTTGAAAGGGGGAGGGGGGATAAAGTGAAGGGAGCCCAAGCCTTGGGAATATAAGAGTGTATAGCTGGAACCTGCAAAGGGAGCAATGCTACCAATCTCCAAGTGACTCCATAGGGTTCCCTATTGTCTCAGCCCTATCCCCTCCCACCCTATGGCGGAAAAGTGGGAAAGGGGGGCTGTGAAGCTATTCCTTGCTGGTTTTGCCTGCTTCCACTTCTTTGAACCAAACATGCAAGTCTATCCTAATAGGTAGGCTTCATTTTTTTCCATTTCGAGGAGGGGTTGTCTCCTGTCACACACTATCTCCAACAACACTCTTTCCTCCTCCACCTGCCCTCATTTTGAGGGGGTGGGCTCCCTTCATAACATTTCTAGGGGGTGGGGTCTGTCATGGCAACCCATTTGCCACAATACTCTCTCCTGCATCCCCCATTATGAGGGAGTTACCTCCTGTCACAACAACACTCTTTCGTCCTTCTCCTGTCCTCATTTTGAGAGGGGGGCTCCCTTTACATTTCGAAGGGGGTTTGTCACGGCAATACATTTGCCGCAATACTCTCTCCTGCACCCTCCCCATTATGAGGGGGTATGTCCTGTCACAACAACACTCCTCCTCCTCCTGCCCTCATTGAGAGGGTGTGCTCCCTTCACAACATTGTGATGGGGGGTCTGTCACGGCAACACTCTCCCCCTCCTTACTGCCCCATTTTGGGCAAGCCAGAATCCTATCACAGCAACATTTTGCCACAAAATCTCTTCCTACCCTTATTTCAAGGAGGCGGAGAATCTGCTCCTGATGGGACAAAATAATAATAATAATAATAATAATAATAATAATAATACTTTATTTTTACCCCACCACCATCTCCCTAAAGGGATTCGGGACGGTTTACCAAGCACTTGTAATGGAACAATGCATACGGTGCAATAATACAGATACATCAGCATCAAAGGAAAACATAATTTACATCATTGACACATAGAACAATACCACAATGAAATCAATCAACCCTAAAATAGACATTGATAAGGCGTTACGGTAATTATAGACATAAACATCCCATTTTGAGGCTGGTTGTCTCTTGCCACGACACTGCTATCTCCCTCTGCCCCCATTTTGGGCTGTTTTGAGGACAATATTTTGAGGAAAGGGGGGAAACGGGCTCTTGCAGCAGCAGCAGCAGCAACAACAACATTTCTTCACAACAACAACATTTCCTCAGGCCCCAATTTCGAAGGGGGTGAATTCTAGTCACAACAGCAACACTGGACCTCTCTATGATATCAGACTGCACAGAGAAGCCATTGAAATCCACAAACATGTGGACAATTTCAACAGAAAGGAGGAAACAATGAAAATGAACAAAATCTGGCAACCAGTATTTTAAAAACCCTTAAAATCAGAACAGTAAATAAAGAACAACAGTCTGAAAACAGAGGAATTACAGACATGAATCAATCAGAGGTAGCTAACACTTCAGAACAAAGGATTCCCCCAGGCAGGAATGAAGCTGGCAAGGCCATTAATGCTAATCAAGGTGATTAATTACAACATTCACACTGGCCTCCAACACACAAGAGTTCTTTCTTCCACCCTGGACCTTCAACAGATATATAAACCTCCCTTGCTTAGTTTTCCAATATACCTCACAACCTCTGAAGATAACTGCCATAGAATTGAGCAAAACGTCAGCTTCTGGAACATGGCTATATTTATTTTATTTATTTCCCATACTTGTATCCTGCCCTTCTAACTCGGAAGGGGACTCGGGGCAGCCTCACAACCGGCAACAATTCGATGCCCAACATACAATTCTAAAAGTAACAATTACAGTGCACAACAACCCAATAACAACACTCTTTTCCTTTTCTCCTCCTGCCCCCGTTTTACACAGGTCTGATCCTTTGGCATGGGCAAACTTGGGTCCTTCAGGTGTTTTGCGCTTAAGTGGTTGAGGGGGGAGGGGGGAAGGGCCTGAGGCTGTTAAGAATGGTGGGAACACCTGGAGGGCCCAAGTTTGCCCATGCCCGCTTCACAACATTTTGAAGCAGCCCACTCTCTCCTCTTGCCCCCATTTTGAGAAACGCCTGGCATAAACAACAACACTCTTGCCTCTTTCTCAAGCTCTCCATTTTTGAGGGGGGGAAAGGGTGGGCTCCTGTCAGGAGAGCCCTCCCTCTGCTGCTCCCATTTTGAGGGGGAATTGTCTCTCGCCACAACAACAACAACACCATCTCTTCAGGCCCCCGTTTGGATGGGGATCAGTGGCTCCTGTCAAGGAAACCTGGCGAGGCCTGCTCCTTTCGCCCCCATTCTGAGGGGCTGGGCTCCTTCAGAAACATTATCCCCCCCTGTGGCGACGACATCTCTCCCTGACTAGGCCTCTGTTAGGCCCCTCGGCCTTCCTTTCCCGCGCAGGGCCTCCTCCTCCTCCTCTCCTTCAGAAACAGTACAAAGCGCCAGTCGGGCGGGAGTTGGGCCCGCTCTTCTTTCTTTCCTTGTTTCCATCCTTCCTTCCTTCCCTCCACAGCGATAGGAGCGGCGGCCAACTCGGCCCGGGAGGAGGGAGACGGACATTTCATTCGAGCCTGCAGTGAAACCGGTTACCAATCATTGGCCGGAGCCAGGCACAAACCTCCAGTGCGGCCCTGGTTGGCTCCCTCCGCAAATCGGCTGTTTGGTTGGACAGAAAATGGCTGCGAAGGAACCAGTCCCAGCGCGGAGCCCCACTTCCCGGAGCCGGCCTGCCCTCCCTCCGCACCGCCTCCCAGGCAACGGCCCCGCCCGCGGGAAAAGGCTCTTCCCGCCAGGGGACGCTCCGCCCTCCGCTGACGCCGCCAAGCCCAGCAAAACAGAGAGACACAGCACAGCATTGGCATGCATGCTCCCTTTTTGCAGTGAGCCCAAATAAATGCACAAAGGGTGGTTAATAATAACTCCTTTATTACCATAGCACCTCGTGTTATATATAGAATAGATGAAGCATGAGCAAACTTGGGCCCTCCAGGTGTTTTGGACTTCAACTCCCACAATTCTTAAGAGTAATGACTTTCTGTATTTCAAATTTCAATAATACAGTATTCCAAATTTATTTAATGCTTGACCATAGGTCTTTCGCATGCAAGACAAACAAACAAATACACAAAAGCCAGACCATCAAATACAATATAAAACATGCCATTAAAACCCTATATAAATCATTAAAACATTAAAATGCTGAAAATATCAATGTCAGGATATGCCCTTCAAATACTGCATATTTCATGGCAATAATACAGTAGAGTCTCACTTATCCAAGCTAAACGGGTCGGCAGAACGTTGGATAAGCGAATATGTTAGATAATAAGGAAGGATTAAGGAAAAGCCTATTAAACATCAAATTAGGTTATGATTTTACAAATTAAGCACCAAAACATCATGTTATACAACAAATTTGACAGAAAAAGTAGTTCAATACGCAGTAATGTTATGTTGTAATTACTGTATTTACGAATTTAGCACCAAAATATCACGATATATTGAAAACACTGACTACAAAAATGGATAATCCAGAAGCTTGGATAAGCGAAGCTTGGATAAGTGAGAGACTACTGTATATTTCAGATTTCAATAATAATGTCAAAAATAACGCAGTATGATTTTACATAGGATTTGTGCTACATTAGAACAGGAAAGACAAATATCACTTAAGTAAAATAAACATTAAAATATTAAATAACCAAAAAATAAAATAAAATAAGCTATAAAATAAGTAAAATAAACATTAAATATTAAATAACCAAAAATAAAATAAAAAGGTGTAAAAACTAAACTAATCTGGGAATCTTGCTATTGCAACACATCCAAACAATCTAATATACAATCAGAAAATATACATTCAAAAATAATGAAACTTAGCTAGATCTGTATTCAAATGGCAACTTGTGCAAAATAAGTATAACATACTTGACCATTCACTCGAATTAAAAGACATTTTCAAAGCAAAATCCATGCAAATTATTCCTAACTAGAGTTACTGGTTACTATGTTTTAGGAAAAACTGTTTCCATCTGGATAATAGCAATAGTGCCACCAGCAATAGTACCACCATTCATTATTGTGCTGTGAGTTTTCTGGGCTGTATGGCCATGTTCCAGAAGCATTCTCTCATGACGTTTTGCCCACATCTATGGCAGGCATCATTTTGTGACACAGTAATTCAGTTCTACTAACAAACCAGAGATTAAACCAACCCCTTATAAGAGATAGAGACAGATACATACATAAACTGTAATAATTGAATGTATGGGGACACAACACATTCATTTATATTTTTAACTATGTGATTTATTGCTTATTTCACATAGAGTCAGATTTCTTATATTTATGCAAAACACCTACACACTAATGCATTGTGACACACTGTTTGGAAAACTCTGCATTAGAAGTTCACTATTTATTCCTAGGATGTATTGTTGAAGGCTTTCATGGCCAGAATCAATGAGTTGCTGTGAGTCTCTCGGGCTGTATGGCCATGTTCCAGAAATTTTCTCTCCTGACGTTTTGCCTACATACCTCACACCTCTGATTTTGTATATGGTGTTACTGTAACATATGGTGTTACACTAATTGGCTAATAAATCAAAATATGGCATCACTTGTTCAAACACCACTTTGCATGAGAAAATGACCTTGGTTCCCAGCTCCTTCTCTTCCTAGATTTCCCTCCTTGATCTTTCCAGGTGTTGGCCATTAATTGGTGTTGGTTCCCGCAAAGTACAACATGCCATTGCCTACTTGTAATTCCCATCTAGTAGTTTAGCATGGAATGTGCACAATATTGTGGAGCAGTTTATAGTAATACATACTATGCAAAAGGGAGATATCAAAACCAAGATATATAGCAGTCTCATACTATGACAGGTCCTGTGTGAGGAGACTGACATTGTTGCTATTATGTGACAGTACTTTTATTGATGCTTACTGAAAAGATTCAGGTGGATTTTGACCATCCCAAATCTCACAGTTTCTCATATTCTTCCCTTTCCCTATATAGTTACAAGTCCCAAAAAGAGGAAATGTTCAGTTATGTATACACTACTGTATTATGAATATTATGATTCTGATTTAATATTATTATTTTTAAGATGTATCTCTTTCGGCAGGTCTACCCAGTCAATTTTGAACTGTGAATTATAGCCTGCCTTTTATTGGTGTTATTATTGTGTGTATTTGATAATATGCATTGTGTCTGTTTTAACAGTGTTATACCCCGCCTGGAACCACAAGGAGAGGCAGGTAACAAATAAATTTAGTGTTACTATTACTTCTACTACTAGTAGTATGTTGCAAAAAGAAGGCACGTGTGACCAGAATGTGTTTGTACGAATAGTGGGATTATTATACATAGTAAAATAAAATGAATTTTAATGCATGTGTGTGGAATGAGCATACAACAAATAGAAGGGTTCTAGGAATGAACACTTTTTAGTATCTAATAATAAGCCTATATTTCCCATAACTTGCTATCTGATATATAGACATTTTACATTTTCTCTGTGAAGACATGAGTAACATGCATTCCTTTTAATCTTCCGATATATATGCTTCAGGGGTTTACATTTTGAAAAATACACATAAAATATTGCACCCAGCCCATAGTACCAAGTTATCTGTTATAGTACAAATGTCCAGAAACACAGCTACTTTGCTAAGTGAGGCAGGTCTATATATCACACCAAACTCCTGGAGCATTTCCATCAGCGTTTCCTCAGGAAAATCTTGCAAATCTCTTGGGAAGACAGGCGGACAAATGTCAGCGTGCTTGAGGAAGCAAAGACCACCAGCATTGAAGCGATGCTCCTACGCCATCAACTCCGCTGGATTGGCCACGTTGTCCGAATGCCCGATTACCGGCTCCCAAAGCAGTTACTCTACTCCGAACGCAAGAATGGGGAACGGAATGTTGGTGGGCAGGAAAAGAGATTTAAAGATGGGCTCAAAGCTAACCTTAAAAACTGTGGCATAGACACTTTTGTGGCTCAAAAGTGACATGCACAAGAAGTGGAAAAGGGGAGAAATCACCAAAGAAGAATTCAAACGTATAGCCAACACCTGTAGGGAAAAGGTTTGCAAGGCTAAAGCGCAAAATGAGCTCAGGCTTGCCAGGGACATAAAAAACAACAAAAAAGGCTTTTTTGCTTACGTTGGTAGAAAAAGGAAGAAAAAGGAGGTGATAGGGCCTCTGCAAGGAGAAGATGGGGTGATGGCGACAGGGGACAGGGAAAAGGCAGAACTGCTCAATGCCTTCTTTGCCTCGGTCTTCTCACAAAAAGCAAGCCATCTTCAACCTCAGCAACATGAAATGGACGAAGGATTGGGGGAAATCTAACCCCAAATAGGGAAACAAGCTGTCCAGGAACACCTGGCCTCCCTAAACGAATTCAAGTCCCCAGGGCCAGATCAGCTACATCCAAGAGTATTGAAGGAATTAGCGGAAGTTATTTCAGAACCACTAGCAATTATCTTCGAGAGTTCTTGGAGAACGGGAGAAGTCCCAGCAGATTGGAGGAGGGCGAATGTGGTCCCTATCTTCAAGAAGGGAAAAAAGAACGACCCAAACAATTACCGTCCGCTCAGCCTCACATCGATACCAGGCAAGATTCTGGAAAAGATCATCAAGGAAGTGGCCTGCGAACACTTAGAAACAAATGCGGTCATTGCTAATAGTCAACACGGATTTACCAAAAACAAGTCATGCCAGACTAATCTGATCTCTTTTTTCGATAGAGTTACGAGTTGGGTCGATACAGGGAATGCTGTGGATGTAGCCTACCTGGATTTCAGTAAGGCCTTCGACAAAGTCCCCCACGACCTTCTGGCAAATAAACTAGTAAAATGTGGGCTAGACAAAACTACGGTTAGGTGGATCTGTAATTGGCTAAGCGAATGAACCCAAAGGGTGCTCACCAATGCGTCATCTTCATCATGGAAAGAAGTGACAAGTGGAGTGCCACAGGGCTCCGTCCTGGGCCCGGTTCTGTTCAACATCTTTATTAACGACTTAGATGAAGGGTTAGAAGGCACGATCATCAAGTTTGCAGATGACACCAAACTGGGAGGGATAGCTAACACTCCAGAAGACAGGAGAAGAATTCAAAACGATCTTGACAGACTAGAGAGATGGGCCGAAACTAACAAAATGAAGTTCAACAGGGACAAATGCAAGATACTTCACTTCGGCAGAAAAAATGGAAATCAAAGATACAGAATGGGGGACGCCTGGCTTGACAGCAGTGTGTGTGAAAAAGACCTTGGAGTCCTCGTGGACAACAAGTTAAGCATGAGCCAACAATGTGATGCAGCAGTTAAAAAAGCCAACGGGATTCTGGCCTGCATCAATAGGGGAATAGCGTCTAGATCCAGGGAAGTCATGCTCCCCCTCTATTCTGCCTTGGTCAGACCACACCTGGAATACTGCATCCAATTCTGGGCACCACAGTTGAAGGGAGATGTTGACAAGCTGGAAAGCGTCCAGAGGAGGGCAACTAAAATGATCAAAGGTCTGGAGAACAAGCCCTATGAGGAGCGGCTTAAAGAACTAGGCATGTTTAGCCTGCAAAAGAGAAGACTGAGAGGAGACATGATAGCCATGTACAAATACGTGAAGGGAAGTCATAGGGAGGAGGGAGCAAGCTTGTTTTCTGCTGCCCTGCAGACTAGGAACAATGGCTTCAAACTACAGGAAAGGAGATTCCACCTGAACATCAGGAAGAACTTCCTCACTGTGAGGGCTGTTCGACAGTGGAACTCTCTCCTCCGGGCTGTGGTGGAGGCTCCTTCCTTGGAGGCTTTTAAGCAGAGGCTGGATGGCCATCTGTCGGGGGTGCTTTGAATGCGATTTCCTGCTTCTTGGCAGGGGGTTGGACTGGATGGCCCATGAGGTCTCTTCCAACTCTACTATTCTATGATTCTATGATTCTATGACACTGAGAACTGGGAAGCCCTGGCCCTTGAGCGCTCTAATTGGAGGTCAGCTGTGACCAGCAGTGCTGCGGAGTTGAAAGAGGCACGAATGGAGGGCTTAAGGGAGAAACGTGCCAAGAGGAAGGAGCGTCAAGCTAACCCCGACCGGGATCGCCTTCCACCTGGAAACCAATGTCCTCACTGCGGGAGAATATGCGGGTCAAGAATCGGTCTCTTCAGCCACCTAAGAACACACACCCAAGATGGAAGACAATCGTCCTCGAGCTACGAGGGATCGCCTAAGTAATTAAGTAAGTAAGTAAAGGTCTATATATTGCTCAGAATGTACTTTAGACTCAGATTGATATGATGGAAGTGATGATATCTAAAGTTTTATACTGCAGCAAATTACTAGGCATTCATATGCTTCATAAATAAGCCATTCTGATTCCTAGTAAGATGATTTGCGGCAGATTTTTTCCTTTTCCTTTTGTAGAACCTTAAGTTCTATAATGTACATTATCTTCTTAAGATTCCCCAATGCAAAATGTTTCAAAATGACAGCCAAATTCAATGGATTTTGCTTCCAGGTAAGTGCATATGAGATGGCTGCCTTAACGCTGTTGAATTCCAGGACTTTTATGAACAATATTGGCATCGTTATGATTTAAGTACTTTGGCATTAATATTTGAAGAGTCCGGTCCATTTGCAGTAACACCCCTGGCAGGATATTGGCACTACTGGAGAATGGCTTTTCTCTTTCTTTCAATATACATTATTTAGAGCTTAGGAAAGTTATACTTCCTGCCTCCCCAGTATTTACCCAATTATAAATCAACAGTAATTGAGCCGTTTCCAGACAACACCAAATTGGGAGGCATAGCTAATACTCTAGAAGACAGGAGCAGAATTCAAAATGATCTTAACAGATTAGAGAGATGGGCCGAAACTAACAAAATGAAGTTCAACGGGGACAAATGCATGATACTTCACTTAGGCAGAAAAAATAAAATGCAAAGATTCAGAATGGGGGATGCCTGGCTCGACAGCAGGATGTGTGAAAAAGGTCTTGGAGTCCTCATGGACAGCAAGTTAAACATGAGCCAACAATGTCATGCAGCAACAAAAAAGCCAATGGGATTTTGGCATGCATCAATAGGAGTATAGTGTCTAGATCCAGGGAAGTCATGCTACCCCTCTATTCTGCCTTGGTCAGACCACACCTGGAATCACATTGTGTCTAATTCTGGGCACTGCAATTGAAGGAAGATGTTGAAAAGCTAGAAGGTGTCCAAAGGAGAGCGACTAAAATGACCAAGGGACTGGAGAAGAAGCTTTATGAGGAGCGGCTGAAAGAGCTACGCATGTTTAGCCTGCAGAAAAGAAGGCTAAGAGGAGACATGATAGCTATGTATAAGTATGTGAGGGGAAGTCATAGGGAGGAGGGAGCAAGCTTGTTTTCTGCTGCCCTGGAGATTAGGACGTGGAACAACAGCTTCAAACTACAGGAAAAGAGATTCTACCTGAACATTAGGAAGAACTTCCTAACTGTGAGAGTTGTTCAACAGTGGAACTCTCTGCCCCAAAGTGTGGTGGAGGCGCCTTCTTTGGAGGCGTTCAAAAAGAGGCTGGATGGCCATCTGTCAGTGGTGCTTTGAAAGCGATTTTCCGGCTTCTTGGCAGGAGGTTGGACTGGATGGCCCATGAGGTCTCTACCAACTTTGTGATTCTATGGTTCTTTGAGTAGTGAGCTCCATTGGATTCAATTGGATAAGTGGATGATGCATTTTCTGGGAATAAATACCATTGAGCCCAGTGGTGTCTACTTTTGAGTAGCAGTGGTATCCTAAATATTTGACATTTACATAAATGTTACCAATTTGTACATTATGGAAAATATTTGTGAGATTTTATAAGCTAGACATAGCATTTGGGATAATTTGTTTCATATATCTTATTGCAATGTGTTCCATAACTTTCTACCTTATCCAAAATCAGTCTGTCCTCCATATTTGTGATGATGATAATAATAATTTGAATTTGTTACATTGTAGAGCAGCTCACCTAAAGAGTACAAGGATAGGTTAAGCTGACTTAATGATATATTAAATCCCACAATAACTTTGTGATAATGGGAATGCATGGGACCCATAAATTAATAACATTCTTCTTAAGGTCTGTAATATAGGGAGGAGAAGGAGGAAAATGTCCTAGATGGCGTAAGGTGCATCTACACTATGGAATTAATGTAGTTTGACACCACTTTAATTGCCATGGCTCAGTGCTATGGAATCCTGAGAGCTGGAATCATAGATGTGTACCAGAGAAGGCAAAACATCTTGCAGATTCACAAGTATTTTGCCTTCTCTGCAAAATAGTTTTGGTGCCTACAAATTCCATAGCATTGAGCCATGGCAGATTAAGTGGTGTAAAATTGCATTAATTGCATCATTTTCCTTTAGCTTCAGTGACAAGATCGGCATGGTATGTACTATGAATGGCCATTATTTTCAAAATATCAAACAGCACTTAAGGATCACAGTTGAATCCACGTACACGCACGTATTAGCATAATGCATAATACTAATATTATATTACATTATATAGTAATATAACAAATACATATATTTATAAGAGTGGTTGTCCAACGCAATTCAAATGTTATGGCAAGGCATTTCCTCTTCTGATTTCTTCAGCTGCACAAAATAGAAGTGTGGTTATTATTAGTTAATAATGGAGAGGACGGAGGGTTTCATTATAGGTTATTTATTTAGTTCAGTTATTTTATATCTCGGCTTTCTTCAAACATGGAACCTAAAGCAGCTTACAATATGACTATGAATTAACGTAACATACGCACATCTAAAAATGGCAAGTGATAATAATTGTATACCCAAATTGACACCTTAACTTAGCTTTTGGACACTCAGTGCATTACTCCCATCCCTGTCCCCATGCCTTTTGCAAGTTGCTGAAAACCATTTTTTAAAAATAAAAATCCCCAAATGTGTATCCTTTGTAATTCCAGATCAGTTATGTTTTTAAATCAATTTTTCTCGGCTTTGATGAGGTGTATTTCTGCTTTTTAATGCATTTTTTCTGGTGATGGGCAGGACAATAAAAATTGTTTGCTAGTATGGTGATGTATGTCAATTTATTTGCAGCTCATTGACTTCATTTAAAAATTACTAGACTTGGATTTTATATAACAGAGAAGTATCAGCACTCTTTAGTGGAGAGGACTAAAGAACTTGTAAAATTACAACTCCCTGACTGCATAGCATTGAGCCGTGGCAGTTAAAGTGGTGCCAAACCACATTAATTCTACAGTATAGACGCTCCCAAAGTGGTGTCAGACTACATTCAAACTACACTGTAGATGTACCCAAAGTGGTGTCAGACTGTATTCATTCTACAGTGTAGATGCGCCCAAATTGGTGTCAAACTGCCTTAACTCTACATTGAAGATGCACCCAAAGTGGTGTCAAACTGTATTCATTCTACAGTGTAGATACACCCAAAGTGGTGTCAAACTGCTTTAATTCTACAGTGTAGATACACCCAAAGTGGTGTCAAACTGCTTTAATTCTACAGTGTAGATGCACCCAAAGTAGTGTCAAACTGTATTCATTTTACAGTGTAGTTGCACCCAAATGGTGTCAAAGTGCTTTAATTCTACAGTGTAGATGCACCCAAAGTGGTGCCAAACTGCCTTAATTTTACATTGTAGATCCACTCAAAGTGCTGTCAAACTGTATTAATTCTACAGTGTAGATTCCTCCCAAAACAGTTTTGGTCCCAAGTATTCTCAACCTGTAATTAAACAGCTGCAGTGCCCGTCTCGACCAGCAGGGGTCGCGCTTTCCTTTCCCTTATTCAGGAATTCATTCCTTTGTTTCACGTTCGATTGCCTTCGTAACCTGCGCTCGGGCGGGCGGGGGATGGAACCCAGCGATTGTCTTCAGGCGGCGGCAGAGAGGAAGGCGCTTGCTTCCCTTCACAGCACGGAACGGGAAAAGGGGCCAGGCAGCATCGCCCCGTCCAACGCATCAATAGGCGAAGCGAGAGGGAACGTAAGGTCAACGTCCTGTTGTAAAGTACTTAAGCCTTCTTTCTTTTATTTGGTCTTGACGCTGCTAGGCACCGAGTGGCCACCAGAGGGAGCCAAAGAAGCGCAGAGCTAGCCTCAAAGGACCCTCTAAGAACAGCGGTGGGGCCAACGCAGCGCAGGCCATGGGAAGTTCCGTGGGAAAGGGAGAGGTGGAAGCCATAGGTGGGTAATGCAATGCAGTATGCAGTGGAAGTATCTACATTGTAGAGTGCATCTACACCAGGTATAAGCAAACTTTGGCCCTCTGGGTGTATTGGACTTCAACTCCCACAATTCCTTTTAAAATGGGTTTAAAAATTATAATTTTTAATTGGTACATTCATTCAATTAAACTTTTCCCATACAAGACTTAGCTCAATAAATGTGCCAAAAATCACTTTACCTTATATGATTCTTTATACATTCCTTAGATGTGTATCTCCCATTACCCATACCCACCCCATTCCCCCCCTCCCTCCTAGAACAGCAAGTCTGAATGATGTCATTATATACATTTAACTGTGTGGAAAGCCTGGTCATCTACATCTATCTTCTCAGTCTATTTTGTCGGTTAGAATAGACCATTTCCTATACCAGTCTTATTTTGTATGATTATTCATATAGTTGGGGCCCCTGGTGGCACAGTGTGTTAAAGCACGGAGCTGCTGAACTTGTGGACCAAAAGGTCCCAGGTTCAAATCCTGGGAGCAGAATGAGCGCCGGCTGTTAGCCCCAGCTCCTGCCAACCTAGCAGTTCAAAAACATGCAAATGTGAATAGATCAATAGGTACCGCTTTGGCGGGACGGTAACAGCACTCCATGCAGTCTTGCCGGCCACATGACCTTGGAGGTGTCTATGGACAACGCCGACTCTTCAGCTTAGAAATGGAGATGAGTACCAACCCCCAGAGTCGGTCACGACTGGACTTAACGTCAGGGGAAACCTTTACGTTCATATAGTTGTTTTTCTTTTGATTAATGAAATGGCATTTTGGCCTGCATAAATAGGAATATAATAATAATAATAATAATAATAATAATAATAATAATAATAAATATTTTATTTATATACTGCCCACTGAAATCCCACTGGAGCATTGCAGCACACCAAAATACTTGGGAGTTACCCTGGCCCGGGCTCTAACTTACAAGAAGCACTGCCTCACTATCAAGCAAAAAGTAGGTGCTAGAAATAACATTGTACGAAAGCTGACTGGCACAACCTGGGGTCACAACCAGACACAATGAAGACATCTGCCTTTGTGCTTTGCTATTCTGCTGCTGAATATGCATGCCCAGTGTGGAATGCATCTCACCATGTTAAAACAGTGGATGTGGCTCTTAATGAGATATGCCACATTATCACAGGATGTCTATGCCACACACCACTGGAGAAAATATACTGCTTAGCTGGTATTGCTAGCCATCCACCGGAAAGTAGCAGCCAATAATGGAAGGACCTAGGCATTGACATCTCAGGCCCATCCCGTTTGGATATCAGCCAGCACGCCAATACCTTAAATCAATAAATAGTTTTCTAAGATCTACAGAGATACTTGCAGGAACACCTCAGCAAGCGAGAGTCCAAAAGTGGCAGGCTAAAACCCTGAACCTCAATCAGTGACCGATGCCGGATGAGAGACTCCCTCCTGGGCACACAGAAGACTGGGTAACTTGGAAGGCACTGAACAGACTGCGCTCTGGCACCACGAGATGCAGAGCGAACCTTAAGAAATGGGGCTACAAAGTGGAGTCCACAACATGGGCGTGTGGAGAAGAGCAAACCACAGACCATCTACTACAATGCAGCCTGAGCCCTGCCACATGCACAATGGAGGACCTTCTTACAGCAACACCAGAGGCACTCCAAGTGGCCAGATACTGGGCAGAAGACAGTATTAATGACAAGTTTTTTTAAAAAAAACTTTGTGTCTTCAAATACAATACAACTTGTATCCTCTGTTTGCTTCTGACACAATAAATAAATAACCGCCCTATGTCCTCAGGAGGACTCAAGGCAGTTTCCAACATAAAGCAAAACATTCAATTGACCATACAACAACGTGAACATAACAAAAAAAAATAAACATAATAAAACAAGAACATACAATTCAAAACAATCCACAAAAGTTAAAATCCAGTTTCAAAATGCTCAATAGTGTCCAGATCCAGGGAAGTCATGCTCCCCTCTATTCTGCCTTGGTCAGACCACACCTGGAATACTGTGTCCAATTCTAGGCACCGCAGTTGAAGGGAGATGTTGACAAGTTGGAAAGCGTCCAGAGGAGGGCGACTAAAATGATCAAGGGTCTGGAGAACAAGCCCTATGAAGAGCAGCTTAAAGAGCTGGGCATGTTTAGCCTGCAGAAGAGAAGGCTGAGAGGAGACCTGATAACCATGTATAAATATGTGAAGGGAAGTCATAGGGAAGAGGGAGCAGGCTTGTTTTCTACTGCCCTGGAGATTAGGATGCAGAACAATGGCTTCAAACTACAGGAAAGGAGATTCCACCTGAACATCAGGAAGAACCTCCTCACTGTGAGAGCTGTTCAGCAGTGGAACTCTCTGCCCTGGAGTGTGTTGGAGGCTCCTTCTTTGGAGGCTTTTAAACAGGTGGATGGCCATTATTAGGTTCCTGAATATAGTGTCCTTATTTTCCAAGGTTTCTAATGGAAAAGGGTCAATTTTATTTATTTATAATTTATTTTGCCATTTCCCCCCAAATTAACAACATTGATAAGCAGGTTCTTTAAGTTCTTTAAGTCTTTTTGTTTGTTGGTTTATTCTCTCTCCCATACATGTTCCCTTTTTCCAACTACAGTAGAGTCTCACTTATCCAACATAAACGGGCCAGCAGAACGTTAGATAAGTGAATATGTTGGATAATAAGGAGGGATTAAGGAAAAGCCTATTACACATCAAATTAGGTTATGATTTTACAAATTAAGCACCAAAACATCATGTTATACAACAAATTTGACAGAAAAAGTAGTTCAATACGCAGTAATGCTATGTAGTAATTACTGTATTTACGAATTTAGCACCAAAATATCACGATGTATTGAAAACATTGACTACAAAAATGCGTTGGATAATCCAGAACGTTGGATAAGCGAGTCTTGGATAAGTGAGACTCTATTGTATTTGCTTCCTTTTCTATTTGCACCCATCTTTTTGACCCTTCCATTTCAAATTCTAATAAGCTGGCTAACTGACTTGCCTCATAGTATATTCCCAAATAAGGGGCCCCCATCCACCTATTTCTTGTTTACCCTTATTTCTTTCCCCATGTGTTAATTTGTTTGCTTACATTTTTCCATAGATGGTTAAAGTTCATTGGTATTATGTTACTGAATTGTAGGCTGTTAGGAATTGTGGGAGTTGAAGTCCAAAACACCCGGAGGGCTGTAGTTTGCCCATGCCTGTTTCACAAGAACCTTTCTCAAGAAGGAAGGCGAGGCTGTGACCCGTCTCTTAGGGTTGTATTGAGAACAACTATAGGATGCAAATAATTTATTAGTTATAATATGATTCCAATGTTTATACTAAAGGTATGATTATGTCTAATGACCTGTATTGGTTTGATGTGCCATCAAGTTGGCTTCAATGTAGGGCAACCCTACAAAAGATGTGGCTGTCGAAATACAGCTCAGGTCTTGTGAACCCAGGGCCCTGGTTTATTCACTTGTAATATGGTCTTTTTTTCCTTTCTTCCTTCCATTATACTATGGTATTTTTCAATGTATATTTATCATACACTTTTTGAAAAAGCTTTGCTGTGAAAAGCAACCTTTCAGACTTGTTTTTTTTTTAAGGAATAAAAATCGCAGAGAGTCTTTGTGATTCAAACTAATCTTCTTGATTGCATATAATTTGAGAACACAGAAATGCTGGACCACTCTAACAACCACCATGTCAGACAGCACAGAGAAGCCATTGAAATCCACAAGTATGTGGACAATTTCAACAGAAAGGAGGAAACCGTGAAAATGAACAAAATCTGGCTACTAGTATTAAAAACTCTAAAATCAGGACAGTAAATAAAGAACAACACTAAAACAACAGGGGAATTCCAGACATGAAACAAACAGGGCCAGCTGATCACCTCCCAACAAAGGATTCCCTCAGGCAGGAAGCAGCCAGGCTTTGAAGCTGCAATGCTATTCAATGCTAATCAAAGTGATCAATTGCAACATTCACACTTGCCTCAAACAGACAAGAGTTCTTTCTCCCACCCTGGACATTATTCCACAGATATATAAACCCCACTTGCCTAATTTCCAACAGACTTCACAACCTCTGAGGATGCCTGCCATAGATGTGGGTGAAACATCAGGAGAGAATGCTTCCGGAACATGACCATACAGCCCAGAAAACTCAGCAACTCTTCCTGATTGAATTTGTACATTCATTTTTCTCAGACTCCTGATGCCACACAATCAAAGAGATTTTCTGCCTATTTATAGAACGTTGCTACGGGTTAATTAGCACTTGTAAGGCTCTTTGAAGAACAGAGGCAAAACTCTCCTGAAGCCGTTCTCTCTGCTTGGATTTTTCTTTCATTCAACAGAAATCCCCTCTCCCTCCTCCCTACAGAACCGAACACACACAGAGCTGTAGCGGCAGCATAATGTACTGGTTTGGGTATTGCATTATAATTTTCAGACCAGGCTTCCAAACGTTGCTCTGCCATAGAAATCCACCTGGTAACCTTAGGCAAGTCACACTCTCTCAGCCTCAGAGAAAGGCAAAATTTCTCTGAACAAATCTTGCCAAGAAAACCACAATAGATTCATTTTAGAGTTGCCATAAATTGGAAAGGCATCACTTTAACTGCCATGACTCAATGTTATGGAATCATGAGAGTTGTAGTTTGGTGAGTCCCCAGACTCTTTGGCAGAGACAGCCTTGTAAAATTACAACTCCCATGATTCCATAGGAAGCTATGGCAGTTAATACTGGTGTCAAACTACATTAATTCCACAATGTAGATGTGCCCTTGGAAGAATGCGCAGAAGCAATAGTCCTTTGTATTCTGGAATTCTTTAGCATCGCAGATCTCTGAAACAGAGGAAATCCATTTTATCTTGGTGTAAAGTGGCCATTGATGCCCCGGTGGCGAAGTGCGTTAAAGCACTGAGCTGGAGACCGAAAGGTCCCAGGTTCAAACGCGTGAGCGGCCGCTGTTACTGTGTTTCCCCGAAAATAAGACGGAGTCTTATATTAATTTTTGCTCCCAAAGATGCTCTAGGTCTTATTTTCAGGGGATGTCTTATTTTTCCATGAAGAAGAATTCACATTTATTGTTGAACAAAAAATGAACATTTATTATATACTGTACAGTAATTGTCATCACAAACCAGCATAACCAGACAAACTGTGAATCCTATCAAGAATTTCTTGTTACTACTATTATTTCCATGTACAACTGTTATGTACATTTACCAATTCTGCGCTTTGGTGTTCTGTTTGGCAGGCGCCGGGCATGCTTCCAAACAAAAACTTTGCTAGGTCTTACATTCGGGGGAGGCCTTATATTTAGCAATTCAGCAAAACTTCTACTAGGTCTTATTTTTTGGGGATGTCTTATTTTAGGGGAAACAGGGTAGCTCCAGCTCCTGCCAACCTAGCAGTTCGAAAACATGCCAATGTGAGTAGATCAATAGGTACCGCTCCGGCGGGAAGGTAACGGCGCTCCATGCAGTCATGCCGGCCACATGACCTTGGAGGTGTCTACGGATAACGCCGGCTCTTCAGCTTAGAAATGGAGATGAGCACCAACCCCCAGAGTTGGTCACGACTGGACTTAACGTCAGGGGAAAACCTTTACCTTTAACCTAAAGTGGCTATTGAGCTTAGATTTGCTATTAAATAAGTATAGCATATCCTCATGATAACAGGAGCATATTTGTTAATGACTCCATCTAATATGGGGTTTCTCAAACTGTGCTCCTCCAGATGTTTTGGACTTCAGCTCCCACAATTCCTAAAGCTGGTAAGATGGTTGGGATTTCAGGGAGCTGAAGTCCAAAACACCTGAAGGAGCACAGTTGAGAAACACTGGTAACAGTCTTGGAAGATTTCCTTTTTGGAGTCCCACTTGCACTATCCTTCATTTTTTATGATGATGATGATTTTAGGTTGCTGTGAGTTTTCCGGACTGTATGGTCATGTTCCAGAAGCATTCTCTCCTGGCGTTTCACCCACATGCAACCCAGTGATTCCGGCCATGAAAGCCTTCGACAACACAATGATGATGATGTTTATTTCTACCCCACTTTTTCTCTCCACGAGGAGACTCATTTAGCATGGGAAGCAAAGAGTAAGACCACATCTACATTGCCATATGATCCAGTTTCAAAATGCAAATTAACTGCATTGAACTTGATTATATGGCAGTGTAGCCTCATATAATCCAAATCAATGTGGTTCATTCTACATCATGTGAGTCTACACTGAGCATTGTAATGCAGTACAAGATGAATTATATGCCAGTGCAGATGGGCCGTGGGTTTCACATGTCCTGACCAACCAAGATATTTCAACAATGAAAAGCAAGACACATGTGTCCATGCAACATCTAAGTGTATTCAAGATGACAAAAGATATCAACAAGGAAGAAGAATCCAATTAGGAGAGAGTGCATCAATTTGCTTTTGCTTGAGTCTACTGGGAGAAGCAAGTTTCACCCCCTCCTTTCCTCACCACTGATTTAATTGAGTGCAAAACACTTTTGCACATTGAACTCGGTTTGCAGCAGTTTAGTCACTGAAGGGATTTCCTAAGTAGTTTCCTGCACATTATGCTCAGTAACAGGCATGGGCAAACTTCAGCCCTTCAGGTGTTTTGAATTTCAACTCCCACAATTCCTAACAGTCAGTAGGATGACATCAATTTAGGTAGAGTGGTATCAATTTATTTCTGTGCCTGTTTGTTGTATGGCATGAATAAGATAACTAAAGAGAAGAGTATACTTCCCTTCCCAACATGTTACCCTATTATCTCCAGGAAATCAGGGAGAACCCAAAATTACAACTCCCCCTCCTGCAGTATATACAGGTGCAGACCCAAACCTTTTAACTTGAGTCTACTCCAAACTTATATTCTGTAAAACATCTGCAATAACTATTAGATAACCGAATTATGGGAAAATTACCGAAGTTATAATGTGTATGTTTTTAAAATGCAATTTAGCTTTAATCTCAAGGCATTATAATTTCTGATACTTTGAAGGAGTTAATAAAACTTCACAAATCTTAGGGGGAAAGTGCTTTTTTGGTCCAATGTAAAACATTCAATTGTTTTACAGAATAAGACTTGAACAGGAGGATAAAGCAAGAGGCCTCATTGGACGTTCGCCCTCTTACTAATAGTGTACATGGAGTATTTTAAGAAGCCGCTCCTTCTTAGCTGTTTGAAAGTCAGACCTCTTCTTACAGAATTTATACATTGCTTATACGGTAAGACCCCTGTAGCAACGGGACCTGTATCCCCAGCTTCACATATTCATGAATGGAGGGAAATGGTCTTTCTAGGAATTGGCTATGCCTCCCAAGTGATTCTATGGTATACCTTCCCAGGAACTACCATAAAATTATCTTGGAGGACCTAGTAAATTTCTAGAGATAATACTTCTCTAGAGATCTCTACGTCCTCCAACACTATGGTATGCTAGCACCATTGGTTGTATTCAATTTCACATAACGGTGGTCTGTATACGTAACCTCTGAGGATGCCTGCCATAGATGTGGGCGAAACGTCAGGAGAAAATGCTTCTGGAACATGGCCACACAGCCCGGAAAACTCAACAACAACCCAGTCTGGTCAAAAACGTATCCCTTATGGATGGGGGCTTTCTGTACATTGATGTCCTTCTCTATTTATAGGGTTTCCGAAATATAAAAAATAAAATAGCCACAATATGGATGAGCATTCCCATCCTCACTGTGATAGTCACCCAGACGCCATCAGATATCTGTGTAGGTTTTTCAATGCGTTTGATAATGTTTAGGCTTTCTGTGTCTAATAGTTTTAGTGTAACTCAATAGGGACTCATAGCTGAATCATAATAGTAATCCCAACTAGAGTAGACCCATTGGCTGAATGAGATGTACATAAATTAACATGATTAGGTGCCCTTTTTCGGAGCTAAAATCCTGTCTGGGCAGATTTGGAAGGGAAGGCTAAGTTGCTACTATTTAAATACAAGGAAGATGTCTAGGAGCGATCACCACAGCCTATATAGCAGGAGTATTGAAAGTTAAGTGGGAGTTGCCATAGTGATTAATAGTTTGAAGTAGACAGCTGGTAAATGTGTCCTCGTTTTTTGCTTTTCAGAATATGGTAACCTTAACATAAGTTCAGACTCACCATTCATTGATTCAGTGAGCATTTATTTGAAACCACCAAGAATGACTCTAAATGTGGGAGTATGAATCAGATCTCCAATTTTAAAACATTAGCTGCTCCCCGACTTCCATCGATATTGAAAATACCTGGAGCAAGGCTTGATACTATTTGTTGAACAACTTTATGACTCAGTGTATGCATTTATGTGTTTAGCCGTCTGGAGTTCCTGGGAGCAAGAATATAGATTCTGTAGATACAGGCAGTCCCCAAGTTACAAACATCTGACTTATAAGCAACTCATAATAAAAAAAGAGGGGGGTTAAGCATCAGGAAGTGAGAAAAATGTTACTGCTCAGAAGAAAATTCACTCCTCAAAGAGTTATCATGGGGAAAAGGTGTCTCCAATGAAACTTTATCACCAATCCTTGTTTCCACAAAAAGCCACATTTTTTTCAAAATCCAATTATCACAGAAAATGAGGTAAAAATCTTCTGAATAGAGGCACAGACAGGAAAATAAAAACCACAGGCTAAATGTTCTAGCCTCCCCAAACATCCCATAGAAAATATGGGATGGATTGTTTGTACTTTGTCTAAGGACATTCTAACACACCAGAGAAATGAATGTGCCTCGGACACATTACCGTTTTCTCTCTACATTTGTGGGTTTCATACTCATGGTTTTGATTATTTGTGATCTTTTAGTCATGCAACATATTTATGAAAAATATTAAAGAGTAATGGCACTAGGAAACACTGTAGCGACTCAAGATCACTTTCTAACTGGAAGTACAGCCACTGGACAACTCTTTAAACACACTTTTTTGACCAGACATGCTTCTATCTGAGTGTTTCCCCATCTATTCCATATCTTGCTAATCAGAATGCTATATGGGACTTCATCAAATGCTTGGCTCAAATCTAGATATGTGACATAAATGTTATGCTTGTGCATTTGGAGATTTCCACATTTAGGGAAAATTACTTTTTAAGATTACAACTCCTAGAATTCCCTACTCTGTATGGCACTGTTAATAACAACTAGTAGATTTGAGATATTACAGTTCCCAAAAAGAAATACTTCCAGGCTCTGGGGATGCCAGTGCTTTGCCATTACTATTTTGAGACTGAAATTTCCATGTGGCAAGCATCATCTTCCTAACTTGAATAGGAAATGTGTAGAATTTATATGCATACAAGCCAGAAACTGCTATTTGTAAGTGGTAAAGTATAGCTGATGTACTCAGTGAAGGCAACCAGATAGATGGAATTACATATTCTTTTCTTCCAATACAAAACACAGGGCTGTGTGGATGCTGTCAAAAAACTGCGAGCATTCAAGGTTCCAAGCATGGTGCAAAAAAAAGAGATTACACCACTATCAGTGAGGAATCAAGTGAGTGCAAATCATCATCATCATCATCATCAACATCATCATGTTTTGATGTTATTAATAGTAAAGAAGAAGGGGAAAGGTTATAGAAATATAATTCATGTGTTTTCTTGTTGGACTGCAACTCACACAATCCCCAAGTTTTGAATCCCCAAGTTGTCTGGGTCATTCAGAGAGTCAGAGTCCATAAAAATAACTTTTCTAAGCTTTAGAACAATTCATGATAGAGTATGAGTTGTTTTAATTTCTTTTAAAGCAATCATATAATGGGTAGGCTGAATTACCTTTACTCAGAGTTGGTGTACTAAGCTAATCCTGTTCCACTAATTTATTGATGTGTATCCATCATCAGTGGTGCTTTCAGGGCAGGGCAGAAATCCACAGTCCCACTTTGCAAAATAAGTGAGAATAGAACAAGGCTTGCCTGACCACATTTTGCATTAAATAATAAATATTATTATGCTATCTGAAGTGTGGCAGAGGTTGTAAGCCCAGTAATGCCAAAGCATTTGATCAGCATTGATTCTGGTGGAAGACGTTTCGCCACAGACATCCCATCCCTGTTATCTCTTCTCACATCCATTGCTCTGGTTTCTATCACATTTTGATAACCCCTTGGAGTAAGACAGACCTGGTTCTCAAGTATAGGATGTCCTTTAGACTAATCCATTATGGAAGATGTGATTGTCATAATAAGACAGCTCTTTGGAAAGCCATTTGGGCTCAAATGCTGAGAATGAGATCCTTCCAGCACATATTGTCTCTCTACAATGTCTCTGTGAGAGGATGGACCCCCCTACCTCTAAACATTTGGGGCTAGAGTAGAGCCAGTGTTGTGCAATGGTCTCAGGACAGAATATAAGGTGCATTTACACTGTAGATTTAATGCATTTTGACCCCACTTTAAATGCTATGGCTCAGTGTTATGGAACTGTGGGTGTTGTAGTTTTACAAGGATTTTAGCTTTCCCCCCTAGTGCAGTGGTTCCCAACCTGTGGGTTTCCAGGTGTTTTGGCCTACAATTCTCAGAAATCCCAGTCAGTTCACCAGCTATTAGGATTTCTGGGAGTTGAAGGCCAAAACATCTGGGGACCCACATGTTGAGAACCCCTGTTCTAGTGCTTCATCAAACTACAGATCCCAGAATTCCATAGCATTACGCCATGTAAGTTAAAATAGTGTCAAACTGGATTATAAATGCACCTTAAGACCCTGGCTGATTTAAATTCTCACTTGGTTTCGGAGACTCACTAGGTGATCTTGTGCAAACCATACTCAATCTCAGAGGAAGGCAATGGCAACCGCCCCCTTTTTAAGCAAATCCTGCCAATTAAACCTTATGATATGTTCACATTAGGATCAGCATCAATCTGAGTTGACTTGAAGGCACACTACAGACAGTGGCAACAACATTTTTGAAGAGTTCATCTGTCTTGCTCTGATGTGGTTTTAAGGTTAAGATAAAATGGGTGGGTGGCTTCTTGGGGTGCTCCTTCAACTAGGAAGAGCTATGTTGGTAGGTCTGTATGGAGCATTTTTAGAGTATTTATTTTACTCCAGCAAGGTAGTGTTAGGAGGCTTTCAGAGCATGATTGGTGGAGTAGTCTTCCATTAATTCATCTTTGTTCCATGTAGCAGAGAATTCAGCTCAACCCTAGTCAACGCAGATTTTAAACTGACATTACAAAGCAATCACGCATGAGCTGATTTAGGCTCTGTATGCCATCAGCCCTGTTTGGTATTTGAATGAGAGATGTGTGCCAGGTGTTGTAAACTATATTTCAGAGGAAAGAACTGGCTAAACCACATCTGAGTTTCCCTTACCTAAGAAAACCCTATGAAATTCATGGGGTTACCATAAGCAACAGGTGACTTGAAGGCATATACATACAAACACTCACATGAATGAATCTGAGCTGACATATACATCTGCATCCTGTTGGTTAGTTCCAATTATAGTAGATGAATTTATTTGATTGTTGAATTATAATTCATTTAATTGGTCTACTCTATTTGAATTAACAGGTCTATTCTGTTTAGGACTAGCAACAGGATTGAGATCAGAATATGTAAACCACACTATATACTGGTCTATGTAATGAAGTAAAAATATTTTGTGGCATCTTGCAAGTTCATTATAGCAGTGAGCTTCTGCTTTGTCAGATACATGCCTTGTTCAAGACTACGTAGACTGTTGTCTGTGAGTGAATAATCCTAATGCATTCATTGTTAAGTTGTTACAAGACCAAATATTTTTTCTCAAGTAGATGATGATCATGATCATTTTAATTTGTTACCTGTCTCTCTTGATGCTGTCACTTAACAATGGTCCTTCTTTAAGTTGCTGCGTGTTTATGTTATGAATAAATTTTCAATAACTTTAAAGCATAGGCTCTTTTTATTGCAAGTTCAGTCTGAGAGGTATAGCAGAACTTTTACAGAACAAAAAAGAACGACACTAGACATACAGACATACAGATTCTATGCAGCTACATTGGATTCACAAACAACCTATTACATTGGCTAACAAACAAGGTGGGTTTACATTTTCAGTCAGCATTCACACACATCTACATGCATCCATCTTCATGCATACAAATATTACCATATCCTTTCTCCCTCCTTGGAGAAGCACCTGCTTAGGTCAGACCCAACTTCCACTGCTGCCTGCCAACACATAATTCCAAAATGCCAAAATGCCAAAACTTCAAAAATGCAAAAAGAACATGACTCCAAAATGCACTCCTTTCTCTTCCCATGAGAAAAGGAGGCCCCCAAAAAGTGAACAGAATCCTGCTTTCCCACAGCAGATCTGCCACTCCCAAGTACACCATCTCCACTGAGTATGGCGGGTGAACAGCGTTGCTGTTTGTCACACGTTTCGGACTGTCATAAGGTCACTTATATAGCAATCTTTTGCTGATGTTGTCCCAAAGTTGTAAATGAATGATAGACGTCTTCCATCCTGGAATATTCTCAGTTTCCTGGACCAGATGTTGATTCCTCTTGATTGGTGTTAACAAACACAAGCAGAGGATTTCCTTCTTAACAGTGGCAAACATTTCCTTAATTTGGTGTAAACATTTCTCTTATCAGTCACAGTTCTTATCACAGTTTACCAGGCAGGTCAACTATTTCAGTTCTCATTAGCAGGTTTTAATTACAATTCCTAAGCAGGTAGTTAATGGTTTGCAGGCCTTAATATTTTAGACTGGTGTCTTCAAAATTACTAGCTCTCTTTCATTCATCCATTCATACTCACATATAATAAATTCATATTTCATTTGATCTTGTTACATTTAGACCTGCCTTTTCCAACTTGGTACTCTCCATGCTGACTGAGGATAATGGGACTGGTACTCCAACACATCCATAATAATATTATCGGAATGTAGACTGATGGTGCTTAAGTATACAAAACAGTATCCAGTGGGTGGGAAGATAAAATTATGACTAAACTCTGCCTAATTTGCAATGTTTCTAGGCTCTGATGCTGTAAGGTTGGGGACCATTATAAAGCAAAAGCTTAATCTGGGCTATAAAAGAGTCTGATCTGCATTAGAGGCACAGCTGATTTTATATTGCCATGTATAATAACAATAGATGTAGAGTGATTATGTGCGCAACTGCCAAAAATTGTTATAATCTAGTATAAATACATAATTAAAGATAGAGATGAGAAACTGTTTTTTCCTGGAACCAATTCCTTGGTTCCAGGAAAAGAGCCCAGTGTGCTCTTTTCCATGATCTACCAAAGTTTTTCAGATTTATCATGCATGTATACACTATCCAACAGGTAACACATTAAGAAAATATGTTAAGTAGTCCAATGTATGCACTCTAGTTAATAAGATAAAGTTTACATTTTTAGATTAGGCTAAGGTCCACTAAATTTAGAATTCTTTGGAAACATTTCAGCAACAGTAGGCATTTTCCTTTCCAAAGCTTAAAACAGTTTTTTTTATAAAAGAAATGATAACTTTAAGATTTATGATTCCAGGAGTCATAGTCCAAATAAATCTATTCAGATTTCGGTTTCTTTCCAGCAAGATAACTGAACAATGCTGCACTGCTGGAGAGTAGATAGATTTGGGGAAGGGTCAAAAGTTAAAGTTTAATGACTTCTAAAACTAATGTAAAAGTTCAGGCCTTTGGCTAAGATTTTGGAGAGCTGCTGGACAAACAATTTTGCCTTCTGTTGTGATTATTGCAGGGTTTCCATAGGAAAGTGAGAACCAAATTTATTCTGCATTTACACTTGATCTTAACAGCATAAAAATGGGAGAGAGAAAAAAAAACATTTTCCATTGTCTAAACCCAAAAGGGGATGATAATATTCAGGAAACACAGGATTAATTTGCACGAATCTTGTTCGACAACTACGCATGTGTAATGTATGTTTTGAATGCTTGTGCCGTCCGCCGGACAATAAAAAACTATAAAACTGAAACGTGCTGTCCTTTATCCGGGCGAACTGCAAATCCCTATAAGCTGTCCTATAGATATTGAACGACTGAGTCTGGATAACTTCAAAAAGGATGTTTATTCATACAAGGTTGTAAACCTGGCACAGATCTTAAAGTTGCAGAAAATGAAACAAATTTCTATAGGTTTTAGGTACAGAATTATCCCTGGTTCCAGAAAGCAAAGGTGATTATAAAACCACTATACCCTAATCACGCTGCCTATATTAGAAGGAGAAACTCTTTCCTTCCCTATCTTTACAGCAAAGATTAGTTCTAGAAGCGACAGAATAACCCTGCTCCTATAACTAGATTTCCTATTCCAGATCAATATAATTCAATACTTATCTAATTTGGATAGGCTTAGATTGGCCTGGTTTTGAGGATGATTTGTCCCAGTTAGCCTTGCACAGCTCCAGCACGTTGGAAAACTATAGCCAGAATGAAGCTCCAAAATGGAGACTAGACCCTGGTAAAAAGGGCGGTCCTAAGATGTTGCACTCTTTGACCAATCACTGCAAAGAAAACTGCAGCCAGCTTTTGCAGATTCCAAGCCACTTTTCCTGGGCTTTGCAGCCAGAGGCTGAAACAAGATGCAAAGGAGGGAAAACAAACAAACGACCAATAGGTAAGGTAAACCATCGTCCTGGGGGACGGAACACTCCCCGCTAAATTCCCAGGATGTGGGAATTTACCAATCAAAAACATACAAACACCTTTGTATACACAACAATAAAACAGTATAAAACTTACACACTTTGGACAGGCAACACGAAATTGCTGGTTGGTCTGTCCAGGACAGACATTTTGTCCTTACTATGAGTCTTTACCTGAACTTTTCTAACCTTACCGTCAGGGCAAGGAAAGGTCTTTAGTATAATGCCCATAGGCCAGGCATAGCGGGGCAAGTCTTTGTCCTTTAGCAACACAAGGTTTCCCACCTTGAAATTGTCCTCTGGGGTTTGCCAGAGTCTTCTGGTTGGAAGCTGGCTTAAGTATTCGGCCTTCCACCTCTTCCAGAAGTGGTTGGCTAAGGTCTGCACATGCAAAATTGGTGCCACAGTCCGATCGAATTGACTTAATTGGCCCTCTGAGGGCTATGAACCTTTTCAATGCGTTTATGAATGATGAAGTGTCCATTCCCTCTGCAACCTCTATATGGACAGCTCGTACTGACAAACAAGTAAACAAAACCGCACATCTTTTGTTATTTACAACACCACCCCTGGTTTTCCTAGTGACAACCTCCCAAGGACCAAACACATCGATTCCCACATGGGAAAAGGGTGGGTCTGTCAAAGTCCTATCCTGAGGTAGTTCTGCCATCAACTGACTTTGACAGTTTCGCCTAAGGCGCCTGCATTTAACACATTTGAAAATACAACTGTTGACCAACCTTTTGGCATTAACTACCCACAGACCTTCGTTTCTAAGGGCTGCCTCAGTTAGAGTTCTACCCTGATGATGGATTCTTTTCTTTAGGGACCAGAGTCTTTTCCCTGCCATGTGTCTATTGTTTGGCGAAGTGGGCTTATCTGACTTAAAGGGCAAAGGAGCTACCCAATTTCCCTCTGTACTTCGTGAGACTTGAGCATTCATAATGTCCGAAAATCTTTGCTCATCTTTCGAGAGCGCTATGGCTTCGTCTCTCTCAGAGACTTTGAAGATGGAGGAATACTCTGGAGTTATTGCTTGGCAGTAGACCGAGATGTGACTTAGGCAACTGCGCACAAGTGTAGGACGTCCACCTTTAAGCACCTGTGCTTGATTGGAGTCCAACGACGATGGTGGGTGCATCTTGTTTATGCACACTGGGCCTATGACTGTCCAGCCTAATGGCAATTGTTGCGCGATAGGTGCACCTGGAGGTCCTTTAACTTGGTCGTTCACACAGAACAAGCTCGGGCAGTCCGAGCCAAGCAAAAGGGCAATGTCCACATCTGGCCGAAAGGCTGGTATAGCATTCTTTAACCGTCGCAAATGTGGATGAGCCTCCACAACTTCTCTAGTTACAATTTGTTTTTTGTTCCGAGGGATGGAGGAACACTCAATCAGGTCTGGCAACTTGAACTGTCTCTTCTGGTCGCAAGAGGAGACAACAAAGCCAGATGCTATGCGACCCTGCAACTTCTTTTTTCCTGCACACGTAGTCATAGTGTAGTCGACCATCTTGGTTTTAAGGTCAAACATGCGGAAGAACTCTGGAGTAGCCAGGGAGGCGTCGCTCTGTGAATCCAGGGCCACATAGAGTCTCTTTCTAAGCCAAGGGCTCTTGGCTGGATATACATCCGCTAGGCAGATAGGATGACAAACTCTGTACTGGTGCGAGTCAGAACACAGCTCTGTACAGGCGACTGCTGAAACTTCCACCTGCATCTCTGGTGCGGCTGGCTTGTCGGTGTCTTCGACTGCTGACTTTTCTTTTGGTGAAGCGTTCTCTTTGGGGTGGGAGATGATATTGGAGTTGTGCATTGCGGTGCAATGCTTGAGGCTGTTGCATTTCTCACACTTGATGTTTTCTTTGCAGTTGGATGCAAAGTGTGGAGTTGCTCCACAGCATCTAAAGCAGATTCCCTGCTTTTGAACTAGCTGTTGCCTTTCTTTGTATGTCTTTCTACTAAACTCCCTGCAGTTGGCCAAGCTGTGAGGCTTTTGGTGAATAGGGCAAAGCAACTCTTTTACCTCCGACCTGGGTTCGTCAGTCTTGAGTTGAGTTTCGACTGCCTTTACGCTGACAGGTCTATTGGCCTCTCTAGGTGGTTTCTTGTCCACTTCAGGTGCCTTCTCTGGCTGGGTCCCTTGGTATAAGGTGGGGAGGCCCGTCTGTGGATCATTCCTTTCTCTGGCTGCCCTGGTGATGAACTGGACCAAATGAGAAAATGGAGGGTATGCCTGGGAGTGGGCCTCCTTGTAGTTGAAGACCTCCTGTCCCCAGCGTTCTTGCAAAGTGAAGGGCAGCTTGGTCAAGATCTGCCTCTGGGACAGGTGCTGATCGAGGCACTTCAAACCGGGCAGTTCTGGATTCTCCTTGGCCGACTCTAATTCCGCAAGGAGATCGCTGAGGTCCCACAAGAGTTTGAAGTCTTTGAGTTTTAAAGCTGGGAACCTTTGGAGCTTGTCCATAAGAGATGCTTCAATCTCTGTGCTGGCCCCATACCTCTGCTGCAACCTGGCCCAGGCCTTTTCCAGGGCTTTGTCGGGATCGGCTACGTGGGCTGCGTAGATCTTCTTAACTTGTGAGGATGAGGCTGGGCCCAACCATGCAGCCAGAAGAGTCAGTTCTTCCTCAGGCAATAACTTTAAGTCTCTGATTGCTCTCTGGAAGGTGGCCTTCCAGAGAAGAAATTCCTCAGGCTTGTCCGAAAACTTTTCGACACCCTTGTCCTTAAGATCTCTTCTGGGACTTCTGATGATGGAGACAAGCTGGGACTCCGGCGTCGAAGGGAACAATTGAGGAGTTTGCTGTTGTGGAGTGGACTCCCACCGTGTACCTTGCGTCAACCTTTGGCCTCTTGGAGGGATGACATCGACCACTGACGAATCGATGGTTCCCTGTGCAGCTGTCTGTAGGGGCCAACTAGCGCTCGGCCTTGAGGCCCTGATTGACTGACCTAGGGTTTTAGCAGGAGGCACAGGTAGCTCGAGCAAGGGTGAGCTCCCCGCTATGACGCTCTGCTCTGCAGGAAACTCAAAAGTGACTTTGGGGCCCTGCTCTGGGTAAGGAGAGAAGTCTCCCTGTTCCTCATCCGAAAACTGGCTGTACATGCTGCCAAGGTGCGCAAACACTTTGGCAGAAGGGTCCTGTATTGGTAACTGGCTTACATTTTCTTCTGTGAGTGGCTCAATTAGGGCCTTGGCCAAAGTCTCAGCCCTTACCCTTTTGGCTGCGGCATCCATCTTTATTCTAAGCATCTCTATACGAGCCTGTTCTATTTGCATTTCGCTTTGTCTACGGGCCTGTTCTATTTGCATTTCGCTTTGTCTTTGGGCCTGTTCCATTTGCATTTCGCTTTGTCTACGGGCCTGTTCCATTTGCATTTCGCTTTGTCTACGGGCCTGTTCTATTTGCAGTCGTTGCTCTTCTTCTTTAAAGGGAAGGGTGAGATCAGCTGCCTTAGCATCAGCCTCCGCCCCCGCTACCTTGCTCTTTAGCTCCAGACGTGCAGCCTCCTTAATGTGCAAGGCAGCTAGGGAAGAGATGGCACTCCCAGCAGCAGAAGACTTGCTAGAGTGGCTGTGTTTAGACGATGCACGCTCCCTTAGTTTAGATACCTGGCTAGAGCGGTTGGACTTAAGACTAAGTGCCACAGCAGGTGATTTCAAAAGATTGGTCTCATGGCTGCATAAGGAAGCTAGGATTGCCCTCACCCTATTTTCTTTCTCATTAGTGTCAGCTAAAACACTCCCTATTTCTAACTCTGAATCCTTGGCGTTAATGCGCTCGAGGACCTGGACTATCTTAGACACTAAACCCCTCCAAAGACCGAAGGCTTCTTCGAGGTCTGTCTGTAATATGGCTGGCACCCTTGTGATACCCAAGCTCTCTATTCTGTCCATTAATGTTACAATTCGCTCCCATGCCGAACCTAACCTCACATGGAGGAGCTCCTTTTCATCTATTAGATGGGCTAGCATCTTGGCTGAAGGGTGCTTTATCCTTTGGGGCCTTTCATTCCTACTTTCAGCCTCAGAAGGAGGTACGCCATCTGTATCATCTTGAAATTGCATAGACATTATGTATTCTTAATAGCAAGTAAATTTACAACAAAAGCAAATACAACATATAACACAATGCACAACACTTAACCATAGCAGTATATATCACTAAGTAACTATACTTTACAAAGATTGTGACCTTTGGCGCCAAACTTTGGTGGGCAAGTTGCAAAATGCCAACTGACAGCAACTTGCCACTTGTTACCTCCCTTGCCCGAGTGACGTAAACTGCCAAAATGGCGACTTCGCCAAATTTTCAAGCACCTCGTGCTCTGCGGCTCGAGGCCTGCCGCCGAAGGAGCACCGAGGCTGGCTTTGGAAAGGAGGAGAGAAGAGACGCCTCCTCCCCGCTGTGAAGGGAGGTCACCACCGCAGGTCGATGAAACAGGTCACCACCGCAGGACGATGAAGCAGGTCACCACCGCAGGACGATGAGGCAGGTCACCACCGCAGGACGATGAGGCAGGTCACCACCGCAGGACGATGAGGCAGGTCACCACCGCAGGACGATGAGGCAGGTCACCACCGCAGGACGATGAGGCAGGTCACCACCGCAGGACGATGAGGCAGGTCACCACCGCAGGACGATGAGGCAGGTCACCACCGCCAGGCGATGAGGCAGGTCACCACCGCAGGACGATGAGGCAGGTCACCACCGCCGGACCATGAGGCAGGTCACCACCGCAGGACGATGAGGCAGGTCGAAGCCGGCCGAGTGCTCCGGCCGAACTCGCAGCAGCGTTGCCAGGCCTGTCCAGGTTCTAGCCTGGTTCTGGTGGGCTTCACGCCTCAGAGCCAGCCAAAGAACTGTCGCTGGTGCTCCGCGGCTCGAGGTCTACCGCCGAGGGAGCCCTGGACGTTGCTGGGAACTGCACAGCCTGTGCAAACCCAGAAAGCCACTGGGCCACGTGCGCACACGCGAGCCAAATAGCAAGGAAATAGAGCCCCACTAATTGACTCCTTCAGGTCTGAGAGCGGGCTCCACTGCCTCAGACGCTGGTAGAGTCTTTAGGTATGCAGACTGAGCTCAGGCGGAAAAGCCGCAGCCTATACTAAAACTTCCTAAACTATAAAAAACTATAAAGCCGTGCAAGCTAGCTGAAGCGGAAAAACCGCTGATCTACCTCAAAACTGTGCCGTCCGCCGGACAATAAAAAACTATAAAACTGAAACGTGCTGTCCTTTATCCGGGCGAACTGCAAATCCCTATAAGCTGTCCTATAGATATTGAACGACTGAGTCTGGATAACTTCAAAAAGGATGTTTATTCATACAAGGTTGTAAACCTGGCACAGATCTTAAAGTTGCAGAAAATGAAACAAATTTCTATAGGTTTTAGGTACAGAATTATCCCTGGTTCCAGAAAGCAAAGGTGATTATAAAACCACTATACCCTAATCACGCTGCCTATATTAGAAGGAGAAACTCTTTCCTTCCCTATCTTTACAGCAAAGATTAGTTCTAGAAGCGACAGAATAACCCTGCTCCTATAACTAGATTTCCTATTCCAGATCAATATAATTCAATACTTATCTAATTTGGATAGGCTTAGATTGGCCTGGTTTTGAGGATGATTTGTCCCAGTTAGCCTTGCACAGCTCCAGCACGTTGGAAAACTATAGCCAGAATGAAGCTCCAAAATGGAGACTAGACCCTGGTAAAAAGGGCGGTCCTAAGATGTTGCACTCTTTGACCAATCACTGCAAAGAAAACTGCAGCCAGCTTTTGCAGATTCCAAGCCACTTTTCCTGGGCTTTGCAGCCAGAGGCTGAAACAAGATGCAAAGGAGGGAAAACAAACAAACGACCAATAGGTAAGGTAAACCATCGTCCTGGGGGACGGAACAATGCTCTTAAAATGTCTTCAGGTGAAAACCTAGGTGTACAAAAACAACTCCATTAACTTTAATTGGAGCTACACAACTGAATTCCTCTATGCTTGTCTTAAAATAGGCTGCAATCATGCACAAAGCTATTAAAAGTAGAGGGTAGCAAAATGCTTTACAACATCGCTCAGGTGGTTATGATTAATGCCACTTTTGCATATCATTCTCACTGTAATGTTTTGCCTGGGGAAAACAGGACACCTTCCCAAGACTGCCATCATTTTGACAAGATCATAACATAACATGTTATTTGGCAACATAACATCACAACATTCAGTCTGAGAAATTATCTGTGATTCTCAGTCTCATTTGCTTCTATCTTTTGGTAGGTCTGAACAGCTGGTCTACTACTTTTTGTCTCCTATAATATTAACAACTGATCTTTCCAGTGACAATTTAGAGAGAAACCAAATCTTGCCAAACTGAATTAAGATTTCTTAATTTTTTGTCAAAGACCCCAGGAGAGAAAGGACAGGACTGCAGTCTGGTGTTATTAAGTCTGCTTCTAGAGCCCTGAACTCATACATGCTCTGGGTCTACATACCTTTAAGGGATATTTTGACCATTGCACATCTTTAGACTCAACCTACTTCCACACAAAGTTATCTAAAAGGGAGCCTTATTCAAGAGTCCAGAGATATACAATGATTACATTTGGAAAGGATATAAGTTATACAGTATTAAAACTTCATAAATAGCAAACACTAGCTACAAAACACAAGCTAATAAATTGCATTTGCTTCTCTCTGGGGAAATATCAATTCAATGAGTTAAATCACAAGACTGAGAAAATTTGTGGCTAAGTACTCGGATCTTAAGACAGATCAGAAAAGAGAGAGAAAAGGGTTCAGAAGTATAATAATTTTCTAATCTGTTACTGGGATACAGGGGAGTAGTGTGGGATGGGGCCAATTAGCAAAGAAGATATTCCTGTAAAGATCCAGTTTAAGAGTGACAGGATAAATTGCCCTTCTGAGTCTTGCTGGATTTTGCTGGCGAGAAGTGCTGTACTTCTGGTTGCAGCAATGCAAAGAAAAGGCCAGACTGGCCCATGTCTTCTCAATATTTTAATGAAGAGAAGTCAGGCAAGGGGATTCCTTGGCTAAATTCTCAGATCATGGGGATCATGGGGAGAGAGGTTTTCATTTCATGGCCAAAGTCTTCCAATAGACTTTCAAGACACTGTAATTCATATATATGAGATGCAAAAATCTGCTCAAAAGCACTAAAATGGGGCCGCGGTGGCAGAATGGGTTAAACCATTGAACTGTTGAATCTGCTGACCTAAAGGTTGGCAGTTCGAAACTGTGGGTCGGGGTGAACTCCCGTTGTTAGCCCAAGGTCGTGCCAACCTAGCAATTCGAAAACATATGAATGTGAGTAGATCAATAGGTACCGCCTTTGCAAGAAGATGATAAAGACGCCCATGCAGCCATGCCGGCAGCACAACCAGGAGGTGTCTATGAACAACAGGCTCCTTGGCTTGGAAATGAAACTAGAGTACCTCCCCATGGCCAGAGTTGAGCACCAGAAAGCCAGAGATGGAAGGGGAAGCTTTACTGTACTTTTGTTCTGTGTATTTGTATGTCATTGCTATTCCACTGTATTAAAGGCATTGAATGTTTGCCTATCTATTTATGTTGTAATCCGCTCTGAGTCCCCTCAGGGAGATAGAGCGGAATATAAATCAAGTGTATTATTATTATTATTATTATTATTATTGACACAAAGGCAGAGTATGACACAGCAAATGAGATATATATGCTGGATTTCGTATCACAAAATCACAAGTCAAACACTTCCCAAGCCTTTAGGACTGTATGATGTATTTTTGGATGATGTGTGCAGATCCCAGTTTATTATTATTATTATTATTATTATTATTATTATTATTATTATTATTATTCACACAGGAATATCAGTGTCCACTCTTAAAAGGTGTGTAACAACAGAATTGATAAAAACATTGAGCTCATGAAAGAACTCTATGTGGTGTGTCAGTAGATGTAGATGTGTGTTATGGGATGGGAGCCAGTGGGCTCCGTTGCAAAAGGGAAGATGAATCGTCGTATGATGGGCAATTTAGCCCATATGATGAGATTATTAACATAATAATAATAGTAATAATAATATGTTGTTATTATTAACATTACCTAGTGGCTATTTTAGACATTTACACAAATCTGTTGTGCAGTGTTTATAGTGGACTATGCAGAAGATGCTTCAGCAGGAAAATCAACCTGTTTATCAAGCCTTGCAAATGCTGGTTTGTTGTCACTAAATGCTTGGCTTTTATACCTATTTTCTATACCTATATACCCAGGGTGATGAAACATTTCTCAGGCCAAAAGAAGTCCTAAGTGGAAAAGTTTAAGAAGGCCCATCCTGGTCAACTACATCATAGAAGACAAGAGACCCAATTACAGATCTCTGTTGCCTTGTCAAGGTTGATTCTAGGTTTAGAGCAAATTTCTGCAACCTAGTACAGTCCAAGTTCATTGGACTATAAGTCCCATTATTAGCCAACACACTGATTGGAGAACACTATATTGAGAATCAAGTTGGTTAAGTATCTTATGCATACTTAACTATAAATATCATTCAGTGCAATGATCTAATTTCCAAGTAGATGTGTTTGTGATTACAGTGTTAATAAACTGTGAAAATAAATAATTAACTTTCTTACCTTTGAACCTCTTTCTTAGCATTACAATATAATTTATATTTCTTGTTGCAACAGAAGTTTTGGCTCAGAAGGCACTGGAAATCTGTCGTTCAGGGAAAAAAACGGGAAACTGGAAACAAGTAATTGAGACACTTGTAAAGAAAAACAATATTATCATTTTCAGTAACACAACCTGCAGCAAGTGTTCCAAGGTAATGCATTTGTTTTTGAGCAAAAGGCTACAGAATTTGGTATCTGAAAACAAAGATGAATGCTGAGAAAGTTGTTGAAGAGTTCCAAAAATTGACACAAAATAATACAAAATAAAATTAATGTCGCTATTCTTCTTAAATCATGAACATTTTGGCAGTTGAGGAGCCTTACAGAGCAATACATGATAAATATTAGGCCCAAATCTAACTGTTAATCCCAAATCAAATAGGAAATTTACATAGCTGTTGATTTCCTCAACTCCTATTGATTTATTGGGTCTATTCTAATTGGAAGTAGCAATTGGATTGGGCCATAGTTTTTAGCATTTTAAATTAATTAATATATATTTCACATATACATTAATACTTTAAATTGTTTTGGATGTACTAGCAAGAGGTCCATTTTAACCTGTCAGAATAATCTGGAAGATTTGAACTCAGGAATTTGTGGTTTGGCTAAACTACGTATGTTTGATCCTGGTTTGAATAATCCTTGTCATCAGAAAATCAGCTGAGATCTGCATTGCTTTTATCAGATCCAGAACAAGTATTTTCAGGGTGATAACTGTCTTAGCAACAACAACAGCAAAATAAAGTCCTGTGATACCTTAAAAATTCACACCTTTTCGTTGGCACAGGAGCCCACTTATACAATCAGATGCATGAAGTATTGCCTAAGCATTGAAACAGAGACAACACTTAGCATGTATTTAGAAGCTAAGTGTTTCTTCAAGTCTTAAAAAGATGTCTGAAGATAGCATGAGTTTTCTCACCTTCCAAAGCTAGTAAATTAGTTTGCTTTGTTTTACAGTAAGGCTGTAGCAAAGTCACAACACACTGAGCACCATCAAAGTGTATTGGTATGATAGCTACTGTTTTCTAGTTACAGTTTAAAGACATTTTTTAAAGTCTTTCTCCTATCTTTCTCCCACCCTGGACATTCCATAGATATATAAACCCCGCTTGCCTAGTTTCCAACATACCTCACAACCTCTGAGAATGCCTACCATAGATGTGGGTGAAATGTCAGGAGAGAATGCTTCCGGAATGTTGCCATACAGCACAGAAAACTCACAGCAACCCATTGATTCTGGCCATGAAAGCCTTCGACAACATATTTTTTAAAAGCCTTGGCATTTTAACAAGGAGTGATGTTCATTATACCTTTTTATTCTCAGGGGGCATCTACACTGTGGAATTAATGCAGTTTGAGCCTACTTTATCTGCATAGGCTTTATAATAGGGAATCATGGGAGTTATCACCTGGTGGGATATCAACACTCTTTGGCAAGGAAGGCTAAAGACCATGTCAAACTACAACTCCCATGAGTCCATAGTATTGAGCCATAGCAGTTCAAGTGTGTCAAATTGCATTAATTCTACAGTGTAGATGCACCCTTAATTCCCACCCCATTCGCTCAGCTTATCCACCAAGTATTATTTTGCTACCTCTTAGGGCCAGACCTAACCTTAGGCAGAATGAGAAAGACACTTCAGATAGCCAATCTCTGCCTTTCAGGATAAGCAAAAGTGATTAATTATTTCATTTCCTGTTACTGTATTTTTGCTGCCAGATAGGGGCGAAGATACTAATAAAAGGTCCTGCCTTATAATTTGATTCAGTATAGACAAAATTTGCATTTAATTCTGCTGAGGGCAATGAGGAAAGTGGAAAGGGAAATGGGGAAATATTTAAAAGCAGCCTAAATGGTTTGAGGACAGAAGATTAAGTGGTTGTGTCCTTAGCAAACTAGGACAGTTGAAGGGTACACATTTGCTGCTCTGCCTCAGATTGCAAAATAGCTTGCTCGGCCCTTCTAATTTGAAAAACACAATAAAAAGTATCATAACAACACACAGTACTTTCACAATTTCCCCTACTAATTTTAGTTAGTCACATATTACAACATAACACCACCAAAGTACATTGTGGAAAAAAAACTAAGTAATGGAGCAAATCTAAGCTCATTTTTGGATTTAGAACACCAAAATCCAACATCCAAAAGCCAATAAAGTCAACAGACATTTTTAAGATCTTCAATTTTTCAGGCCTGTATATGTTTATCAATCTCCATTTTGTGAAAAAAAACCCCACTGTATTATATTTAATTTCCCATCCTGTTGAGCCACAGCAGAGGGAAAGGCTGACAAAAATAGTTCACTCAATTGTCTCAGCTATGTAACCATAGGCGATTTGGCGCCTTTTCCTGAAACATTTATATTCCTGTTGGCCATCGTAAGGACTATGTGACACAGACTTTTTGCTGATGTTCCTCTATAAATTCCCCTTCCACCCTGTCTTTGTGGGCAGGGACCAACCTCCTTTTAATCTTCATATAATACTTAGGAATATTCATGAAATATATAAAACAAATGATAATGATGATAATACGAGCAAATTATGGCTGGAATTTTGCTTGTGAGCTTGAACTAGAGTAGGGCCAACACATGGATAAATCTAACTGATTAATGGGCCTATTCTAGTTGCAACTAACAACAAGATTTAGACTTATGGGAATTAATATAATTTTACTTATTGTAAAATAAATGCAATTTATTCCATGAAGTCTCCACCAATGAACATCTTGTGATTGTACTCTGAATCAGATTTAGTTTCCAGATACAGTAGGCTTGCATATTACATGAGGGATTTATTCCAATGTGCTTCATGTAATATGATCTCCACATACTCTGGAACCCTATTTTTTTTTTTACTCTGAATTATATCTTGGGTTTCCTGCCAAAGTGTAACACATACAGTAGAGTCTCACTTATCCAACATAAACGGGCCGGCAGAACGTTGGATAAGCAAATATGTTAGATAATAAGGAGAGATTAAGAAAAAGCCTATTAAACATCAAAATAGGTTATGATTTTACAAATTAAGCACCAAAACACCATGTTATACAACAAATTTGACAGAAAAAGTAGTTCATTATACATTAATGCTATGTAGTAATTACTGTGTTTACGAATTTAGCACCAAAATATCACAATGCATTGAAAACGTTGACTACAAAAATGCGTTGGATAATCCAGAACATTGGATAAGTGAGTGTTGTATAAGTGAGACTCTACTGTAATTGCTGTAGTGGACCTAGCAATACCACTGACATGTTCTACCTATGCCAGGCACGGGAAAACTTTTTTCTCTTGGGGCCACATTGCGGGTCCGGTTGGGAGGGCCGGGCCAAGAGGGAGGGGGGCTGGGCACACACTGGGTGGGGCGGGCCCGGGGGGGGGGGGAAGGGTCCAAGAGAGGTTGGGACCAGGAGGGGGCAGGGCTTGGGTCATCCTCAGGTTGTCCTCCCAGCATAGGGACGGGCTCCTCGGAGCAACCGCCCTGATCCTCTCCCCGATCCCCTTCCTTATCCTCTTCCCCCGATCCTCGGGCTGTCCTCTTGGCATTATGCCAGGAGGAGGGTGAGACAGGCGGTGATTGAGAGTGCTCTAGAGGGCTCTCAAATGCTGTGTGCCTTCTTCGAGCCATCCTCCTAGCATAAGGATGGGGCTGCTCACACCATCCTTAGGTCTGGAGGCAGGTTGAGACACATGATGGCTGAGAGTGCTCCAGAGAGCTCTCAGCTGCTACGTGTCTTCCTCCCCCAACTTTTTGGCATTAGGATGCAACAGGCTGCTGTGTCCTGCCAACAGGACAGGGGAAATGAGGAGGGTCTGAGATAAGCACCCATGTCAGATCTATGCCTTCAATGTGATTCTGTGGTCAACGTATGGCAGAACGTTTGGTTGTCGTTGACCATAGATATGCCCCGGACGACCAGAGAGATCACTTCTGTAGCCATCACTAGGTCCTTCAGAGTAGTTCTCTGATACTCAAAGCTCTTTGCATATAAATAAAACTGTGTACAATGGGCTCACATAATAAGTGAGCCAACCATATTTTCCAAACTACTAGTTATTCTTAATATCAATACTTTCTTTCAATAAAAATTCAGGTGAAGGAGCTGTTCCAATCCATGAAAATTCCCTACACTGTTGTTGAACTTGACAAAACAGGTAAGACAAGTTACATCCTAATATGTAAATAGCAAGTCTTGCTGGATTATAAAGAACTCATGCAGTTATTTTGTAAGATTGCTTCCTCTTGAACAGTTCCAGTTCCTGCTAGATTATAACGAACCCATCACTCATTCACCTGTATGAGTTGGCTCCAAGCTACCTGAAGGTCCATGTCTTCCTATATGAGCCTCCCTGGGCCCTGAGGTCTTTGGGGGATCCTTTCTCCCAGTCCATTCATTTTCCCAGGCACTTTGAGAGAAATAAGGGAGAGGGTTTTGACAGTGACTGAAGGAGGAGTATCCCTTAGCTACACTTCAGGGTTTTGATTATGACCGTGGTTCATTCATGGAAGTTTACAAGGGGAGTGGTTTGGACAATGGTGTCTTCATTCATAATGCTCTCTTGCTTATTTCTTTTTCCTCCTGAAAATCTTCCACAAGAAAGAAAGAGAATCCTTGCTGCACCTTCTGACTTCTAGCACTAGGAGCCCTTCATCTAGAAATGGCTCCCCAGTTCTGCAACGGCTATTTTCCCTGCAGAAAAAAATGCTGGCTGTTGGAAATAGTCTGAAGCAGGCCTAGCAAAATTACTTTATGGGCCACAATTCCCAGAATTGCCTTGATTGGTCATAGTGGCTGGTTGCCTCATTTTAAGGATATAGACAAATTGGAACAGTTTCAAAAAAGAACAAGGAAAAGAGCAAAATTTATCAGAGGAGGAAAGTTCACTATACCCCATGTTGGTGAATCATCTTTGGAAGTACAGGAAGTCCCCATGTTACGAACGAGATAGGTTCTGTAGATTTGTTCTTAAGTTTAATTTGTATGTAAGTTGGAACAAGTACCATATATACTCAAGTATAAGCTGAGTTTTTCAGCCCTTTTTAGAGCAGAAAAAGCCTCCCTTGGCTTATACTCGAATGAGTGTCCTGGCCGGCTTATATTCAGGTTGGTTTATACTTGGGTATATAGGTAATCAGAGTTTGACAGTCCTATCTTATTAAAGTCTTATTATTATCTTAAATTACAGTTTTATGTAAATATTCAAAAACATTTAACCTACTGATGCCTCAATTAATATAATTTTATTGGTATTTATTTTTATTTTTGAAATTTACGAGTAGCTGCTGCATTTCCCACCTTCGTCTTATACTCGAGTCAATGATTTTTCCTAGTTTTTTGTGGTAAAATTAGATGCCTTGGTTTATGTTCAGGTCGGCTTATACTCAAGTATACGGTACATTTTTAAGTGTAATACTCTCTCTATATATATATGTATACACACACACACACACACATGCATATGTATGCACTTTGGATGGCATTGGGAAGGGTTAACACTTTTTTAGTGTTTATTTTGTTGTCAGTGCCTGTTTAGAAGATTTCACCTCACTTTTTGTCCCTGTGAACATTGGATTTTGAAAAAAATGGTTTGTTCTGGAAATAAGGATTGGTGATAAAGCTTCAGTGGAGATACCTTTTCCCCACAACAACTTTTCCAGGAGTGAATTTCACTTCCTTGATTTTTCTCACTTCATTTGTAAGTTGGATGTTTATAACTCAGGACTGCCTGCTCTCTGTTCACTCCTGAGCGCCTCATCTTGGTGCTCAGGATATAGACAAGTTGGAGCAGGTTCAGGGAAGGGCAACAAGGATGATAAAAGTATTAGGCAAAGTTGAAGGAGCTGAGCATGTTCGGTTTGGAGAAGACCGAGGGGTGAAGTGATTGTACTCTATACTTTATATATATCCTAACGGCTGTCACAAAGAAGGAGGAGTGGATTTGTTCTCTGCCACAGAGCTTAGAGCCAGGTCTAATAGTCCTAAGCTGTTACAAGAGGATAGATTTTGATTGAAAACTAGAAAGAACATGTTGATGGTAAAAGTAGTTTGGCAATAGAACTAAATACCTAAAGAGATGGTGAAGTCTCTCTTGGACATCTTCTTTGAACATCTTTTTTTAAAAGCTGGAGATATATATGTTAGGGACACTTTTGCCGGTGTTTCACATTGGGCAGTGTATATGGGTCTTCTGCCAATTCTGATTTTACATATCTTTTTATATCCTGGTTGCACGATGTGGGAATTTTTTTTTTTTTGCTTTTGCCTTGTCATGCTGTGCTTAGCAGTTTGCATAGAGCAAAAGGTGTGGCATCCAAATGCTCTAAATGAAAGTCTTCTCTTTCTCTCTATTCCTGCTTGTGATAGATAGGAACATCTGAAAGATATTTTAAAGATTTAAGTACATTCATAAGAAATCACAAACATTTCTAGGTGCAATTATCAAAAAGAAAAAAAGCATTCAGAAGGGTAAATCAGAAGCAGCAGCAGTTTAGCAGACCAGAAGCTTCTAGTGTAGCAGTAGAGCGATTGAGCTTAAGCAGTTCAGGAACAGAGTCAAACCTAAAAGTTATAAAATACCTACATATTGTGATAGGAAAGTTAACACGGCCTAGCTATTGAACATAACTCACAGAAGACATCTTGTCTCTCCATGCTTACAGGAGAAGAAGAAAATGGAGAACTCTGAGCAGTTGCTCAGAAACTTTGCATAGCGTGTCTCCCTAAGAAGCACCAGTCTAACAAGAAAGGCGATAGGTGGACAGAGAGAAAGACAGACAAAGAAACCAGTGGGAAGGGGCTTTTCTCTGGCAGCTCACTCACCTGCCTATCTAAGTCTTTGATGAGGACTACACACTTGTTCCAAAATATGGTTGAGTTCCAACACTTTTCACTTGAAGTTGTTGGCTTTGCTGTTGTCAGGACCCAGGCTGCAGAGCACCAATAACCATGCGCAGAGACCAGAATCTATCTAATATCTTTATTAAAGGATTATATAAAGTCAATAAAAATAAGTGAAGAATAAAGTTCAGAAATAGACCTTTCAGGAAAGGTCAAATATAGTCCAAGAAAATAATGTCCAATAGGAGATATTAAGGTCCAAAGTTATAATCCAATAACCGAAACACACACTCTGCCGAGCAAAGTGTGGGGAAATGACAAGGTCCTTTAGTCCATTGAAGCTTGACAACAGGGCTGGAAAACAAACTAGATTCTTGGCAAACAAGACTTGATACAAGGCAACAAAAGCAAGAACAAGGTCCGTGGCGAGGTCCGGGGAACAAGGCAGGCTTGGAACTAGAACAAGGTCCGTGGCGAGGTCCGGGGAACAAGGCAGGCTTGGAACTTGGCCCTGGAAACAAGGAACTGGAGTAGCGTAGTCCACACACGTTCTCACTCCTCAAGCTGATGAATTGACTCCGCAAGGATCTCCTTGCGGTAAAACACCTATATAGGATCTTGTTTTCCTGCCAAGGAACACTTTCCCTGGAGAACAAGAAGTGAAACCCAAACTGTGTCCAGATGCATGACTCCTTAGAATTTCCCAAGGGAAACAGGCTTAATCAGCTAATTGTCTGCAGCGATTCTGGCGCTTCGGCGATTTGCCTCCCTAGCGCCTCTATCTCTATTATAATTATCCTTACGAGAGAACGAGGGAGAATTCTGCCCAAGGCTTGTTTGGCTGACTTCTTGAGGGCAAACATCCTGCAGGTGCAGGGGCTCCGATTCTGGCTGAATCGGTGGGAAACCCAAGTTTTCCTCTTCGTCCGCCACAATAGTACTAGGAACGGGACTACATGGCCCATGAGACATCACAGCTGTGGACATGTTACTACTGTATTTATTCAATTCTAAGACACTCTTTCAGCCCCCTATATAAACATCTTTAAAAATGGGGTGCAGCTTAGAATCACAGTTGTATCTTATGTATTTTTATTGGTGGTGGCAGTGGTATTGGAATTAGGGTGCGTCTTACAGTTGATGGCATCTTACAATTGAAGAATGAGGGTACATGTTGAAAATGAATGAGAATCAACTCACACTGTTGTCAGCTTTAAGATCTAGGCTCCCCCTTAGGCTTTCTTCGTTACTGCAGTCTAATTAAGGAAGAGGAAGAGGAAGCATTTTGGTTGTTACTGTGATTAAATCACTTGAGAGTCAGGAGCAGTTCCTGATGCTAGAAGTGCAACAAGGTCAGCATAAACCTGAGGTGTGTAGACCAAAACCTGAGATGTCCCAAATTATTAAGTCATTCAGTGTTCTGCATTAAGTATCAATCGCAGTTGCTAACATCTTATTATTGAAACAAACAGACTGAGAACATATTTTCTTCTTTGGGAATTAAGAGAGAAGTCTTAGCTAAAGTAGCTGTTCCCAGATCAAGATGAAATGAGAGGATTATTAGGGAATTAGGGAGATAAGGGTTTTTATTTAAGTGCCTTCAAGTTGCCTGTCGATTTACGGTAATCTCATGAATTTTAAGGGTCTTTTAATTCAAGGAATACTCAGAGATGGATTTGCTAGCTCTTCTCTGAAACATAACCTACATCACCTGATAGTAATTGGTAGTTTTCCATCCAGCTACTAACCAGTGCTGACCCTGCTTAGCTTCTAAAATTTAGAGAAGATCTGGTGCCTTTAGAGCAGTGATTTTCAACATGTGGGTCCCCAGGTATTTTGGCCTACAACTCCCAGAAATTCCAGCCAGTTTACCAGCTGTTAGGATTTCTGGGAGTTGAAGGTCAAAACATCTGGGGAATCACAGGTTGAGAACCACTGTTTAGGGTATTTGGGCTCTCTTGAGAAAATGCTCTATTCTAGCTAACAGCCAGAGTGACTACAACTCCTTCAGTTCTTGTATTGATCAGATATGTGAATGTGTGTGTGTATACACACACACACACACACACACAGTTCTGTTCAGCCCAACATTTTGGGTGAGGGAAAGTTAAATTATATTTATTACATTTTAATATCAAAGCATCAGTATAGTGGATGTTCTAGAAGACGGAACTGAACACATAATTCTGAACTTTTGAACCAAAGAATAGACAAGGAACCAGGAAACAAGGAAATTAATGATGTAAAAAAAACCCTTCAAAAATACCTAGGTTACAATTTTATTGGACTTGGGGCAAGCTGAAGCAGGAACATTCAGTTTCTAAATTAAGTTTTATTTTTCATGGACTAGAACAGATCCAGTAAAGAAACTGTGTTGCCCTCTGGAAAACTCCCCATAGAATAATTCATGTACATTTTGTTTACTTCTGTTTATTATCTTGTAGTACACTGGGAACACAGATTTTAATCTTAGATGTACATCTTGCAAAGTGGAGAGATTACTAACCATGGGATTTTGATACTTAAATCCTACACATTAAGTCATCTCTTGCAACATTATACAGCCAGTTGTCTACAATTCATATGAGTTCACTGCTCTGTTCTGCTTTCCCCCCTCCTTCCCTCTGATATGGGTCTTCTGAGTAGTCCGAAGCCCCTTTGTATACAGATTTCTCCCATGACAATCTGCTACTGTGAAGGTTGTGGTCCTACCATCCCCTCTAAAGACATTAGTCACAATAGATGCTTTGGGTCTCCAGAGCTACTAAGGCTACCCAATAGCTTGGGTCGGTCTTATCTTGGGAAATCTCCCTAAGCACCCTGTCCTCCAGTCTGAAATCAAGGAAGGACCACTTGGGACTGGCCACTTGGGAATGACCAACTCCATGGAGAGCAGTTTCCTCTCTCACTCTCAAAGTAAGAGAGTAGGGTAGCAAGAGATGAGTTCTTGTTGTACTCCATTTGCTCTCTTGATTGAGACCCAAGGCACATTATTGAGAGACCTAAAGTGGCTGATGTGGCAGATGTACTGCCTATCTTGATTCCTACCAAATTCAAACCAAAACGCTGCTGGGAAGTTCAGAAATAGGGACCAAAGATGCTATTTTATAGGAAAGGAGATTCTACCTGAACATTAGGAAGAACTTTCTGGCCGTAAAAGCTGTTCAACAGTGGAACTCTCTGCCTTGAAGTGTGGTGGAAGCTGCTTCCTTGAAGGCTTTTAAACAGAGGCTGGATGGCCATCTGTCAGGGGTGCTTTGTGCTTTTCTTGCGTAGCAAGGTGTTGGACTAGATGGCCTATGAGGCGTCTTCCAGCTCTATGATTCTATTATTCCACTTTGGCAGGGACTTCAAAAGTCCCTGAAATGGCTCTTTAATGGTGGTGACCTTCCCTGGTTACAAAACTCTTTAATACTAAGTGCACTTTTTTGCACCAGGGTCAAACTGGACATTACTAGTAACTTAACCTTGAAGTCTCTTCTCCTTGGTCTAAACACAGCATAATAATTCATTGAGATGAAAGCTCATGGATGCCAGAACTTTGGCTTATATTTTGAGGCAAATTAAAGTAGTTGTACTGTTCTGTTAAGAGCACACAGACGCGCACACCACCAGCAGAGCTAAAATATCTCAAAATTTCATGTTTGCCAGAACCAGACTGTACATTAAGCAAAATAAAAAAGACAGAACGAGAAGAAATTATATTGTGACTGAGCACAGCCAAAAACCTCAAATCTGGACATTGTGCTGGTGCTTAGATGGAAAAGGAGATGCATTGTGTAGACTTAATTCAATTAAGCTTCTTTGGTGCTAAAAAGATTACCAAGCAGCACCAAAGAGACCATAAAGAAAGAGAAGCAAAAATGTCTCCCTTTGATCACATAAAGCTAATTGTTTTCTGCCGGCACCCACATTAATTGAACCATGTTGTGTGTAGAGGAAAAAGCAGACATACCATGTAGACGGCATAGTACAAAAGACTGAGATTAATTTAGATTGGTTCACTAGATAAGAGATTATCAGAAGCCAAATTAGGTAGTATTGGCCAATTTAGAAATAAGCACCCCAATATTTTCTAGGTCAGTGGTTCCCAACATTTAATGAGACAACTGTAGTTGCAATTTTTTTTGCACAGTTTTCTTATTTTAGGTTCAAGTGATGATAATTGCAGGCAGATACCTTGTTGTGTATTGAAGTGGCTTCTGTATTTTGTTTTGGTACCTGTATAGGCAGAGAATCCCCTTTCACAGAGGCATGTAGTTGAGAAAGGCAGCAATACTAATTTTGTTTTTGCAGATAAGAATTTGAATTCATCTTGTAAAGGCAGCCAAAATGCCAGTAAACTTTGGTCTTGAAACATGATATTTTGATTATACTTTTTGTTTCTTATTCTTTAATTGCATTCAATTTTTATTTATTTTCCTGGAGCAGATGCAGAGCCCCTGGGAAGTGCACATGGAGATCCTAGGGCTTCATGGAGCACAGGTTGGGAGCCACCGTTCAGGAGACCTGAGGGTTACAGTTTATTGGACTAGTGTTGCTTGTTCCTAGTAAGAGCTGTGGGATGATGTACAAAAAGTGAGAGATGAATATTATTTCTTTAACACACAGCATGGAGCACCTGGTGGCGCACTGGGTTAAACCCTTGTGCTGACAGGAGTGCTGACTGAAAGGTTGGTGGTTCGAATCCGGGGAGTGGGGTGAGCATCTGCAAAGTGGGAAAGACAGCAGGGAAGAGTCCAGAGCTTGGAAAAAGTTGTCATTTTGTACTCTAGAGTTCCGAACAGCCATGGAGCTGTAGCCCCAAAAGTTTTAATATTTTCCCATCTCTGGAAAAGGGATTGCTCTTGCCATGCCTGCAGCATGAGAGAAATCACACTTCTTTAGAGCTCTGCCTTGATAATGAACAAAACCTTTGTCTTTCTGCTTCGTCATGCTGTAGCTGGCAGTTTTCCCAGAACAAAAGGGAGTGGCAATGCAAAAGCATGTTTGTTACAGTCTTTGGCGTCTTGTGTGTACATTTACTCTGTGATTTCTGGGATGCAGATAGCAAAAGATGAAGTGTTTATTTAAGTCAAGGTACTTGAAAACGATTCTTTTCAAGAACACTAAAACTGTTTAGATAAGGCCTTCAATAGAGCATCTGAATACAACAGCTTTATCCTGACCTAAATTGTTTTTTTAAAGTAAGTCCCTTTTATCTCAGGGAAACAAGCTAAAATCAAAACAAACAGAAAAGGGATTTAAATGACACCATGTTAAATGATCCAGTAAGGTGACATGATCACTAGTTGATGTTTTTGTATACCTTAAAGTTATTTCTGACTATTGGCAACACTGTGATTGGCAAGATTTGTTCAGATGGGGTTTGCCTTCTCCTCTTTGAGGCTGAAAGAGTGTGCCTAAGGTAATCCAGTGGCTTTCCATAGCTGAGCAAAGTTTCGAACCTTGGTCTCCAGAGTTACAGTCCAGTGTTCAGACCACAGCAGCTCACTGGCTCCCAATAAACAGTCAGGAGAATCCATAAACCAGTTAAATGAAGATCAAATATCTCGGCAAGCAAAAAGATGTACATAGTGCCAAACAAATTACATTGCTGGTGCAACAGATATCCCTGTAATCATTCTTGTCTTCTTTGTCTTCCTAGTCTCCCCCCCCCCCTCTCTTCCTGGTATTCATTTCCATAGCTGCCTTCTGAGACAGTACAATGAAACACACATATAAAACAATTTACATAGACAACAGTAAATAAAATGAATTATAATAAAAAACCAATCTTATTCATTGGCAGCAAACACCATAAAATATTTCATTGAAAAAACAGGGAGAACAGATGAGCTTTAGAAATTCTTCTTGGGAGGAAATCCCATAGGATAATACAATTCAACTTTCATGCTACAATTGACAAACATCACTCTAGAGAAATCAAGAAGGAAGATTTGTGTGCTGTGGTTTACAGATCTGTTTCTGTTCTGGCACATAAATGAATCCAAATTTGCTATGAAAATGGCAACATTAAAAAAACAGTGGGTGAGCGTTCAGTTCTTATGGAGTGTGTTGTTCCATACCTGGGCACCATTGTTTGTCAACAAAGAATTTAAGAAAGATACTATTCTGAGATTGTCAGAGGGTTTCCCCCCCACTTTCACTGCAGATGTTCAAGGCCAAAATACTTCAAAGGCACCAATTCCATCTGCGCTAGTTGCCTCTTGTTGATAATTGGATGGGAGGCCACCAATGAATTTTAAGCGCTGTTGGCTATATTTCAGAGGAAGAAACTGGCAAAACCACTTTACCTAAAAAGCATAAACCCAATGAAATTCATGGAGTTGCCATACATCTCCATAAAGTGTCCTGAAGGCATACAAACATCCATATGTTACTATAGTTAGTACAGTTAGTATAGCAAAGCTGTAGGTGTGATTGTGTTACTTACTACTATTTGTTATCTGTGCTTTTTTCTTATACGTATTTTATCTTTCTCTGAAAACATAATACACCTTGCTGTTTATAATTGTCTCTATTGTATCCTGTGTATGTTTGATATACTGAGAACAACACTTCATAAATCTTCACATCCCCCAAAATGTGTATTCCAGCAAATCTGTCAAAATTTAAGATCCCTTGAGCCTCTTCTGATACAGTTCTGTTTCTTTCACCTTTTGAGTTCTGTTGAAACATCACACTAACAACCAGATTTTGTCCTTGTTGTCTAAATGTCCAGTTTTTGTGGGTTATCTCTAGGCAAGAGTGCTGTTGTTTGGTCTCTTAAAGTTGTGTTTGTCTTATAACAACCCAAAGGTTTTGAGGTTTTTCTGGCAAGATCTCTTCAGAGAGAGAGATTGCCTTTGTCTTTCTCTGAGGCTGAGAGAGTGTGACTTGCCTAAAGTCACCTAGTGGGTTTCCATGACTGAGTGTCATTCAAACTCTGTGCTCCAGAATTGCAGGCTAATGCTCAAGCCATTACCCAGTGACAGCTCTCAGCAAGTTTTTGTGGCCTTCCTTCTAAACAGATCAAATTGCCAGGAAGGAGGAATACCTGACCTCCAGGCCTCTTGAAGAAACAGAGAACCTGTCATATAAATCTGTATGAGAAGCCTGTTATTATCAACCTGTAAGCTGTAGCCCTCCTTGCCCTGAGGCCGTTTGCTGGAAAGGAAAGAGGTGATGTCCCAAAAATCATTCTCTAAACAGCTTTCCAGAGAATTACAGGAGAAGCAAATCTGTAATGATGCAGGTGAACTGGTCCAGAGATCTGGCATGCATATGGAATGAAAGGTGAAGAATGCCAGTTGCCAGGGAAGTTTTTCTTAATGTTTATGTGGAATCTCTTTCCTTGTAGTTTGAACACAGTGCTTCACCTCCCAGTCTCCATCTATATTGCCTACTTAAGCTGGTATAGATGTGGATCAGCTCTCTGTGATGGCCAAATTGGGCTGATCCAGGGTAATTCAGGACAATGTCCTACTTTCTCCTGCTCCAAAAACAGAGCAATGGATTCAAGCTACAGGAAAAGAGATTCCACCTATCATTAGGAAGAACTTCCTGGTGGCTGGAGCTGTTTGACACTTGAATATGCCACCTTGGAGCGTGGTGGAGTCTCTTTCTCTTGAGGATTATAAATAAAGGCTGGATGGCCATTAGTTGGGAGTGCTTTGATTGTGTATTGCATGACAGAATGGGGTTGGACTGGATGACCCTTGGAGGTCTCTTCCAACTTGTTTCTGTGATCTTCAGTGAAGCAGGATGAGGTTGGCCTGGGTAGGTAGGCTACCATTTTCTCTGCAATGAGATGCAAAAGGCCAAGCAGAAATTTCCTGCTGCCATAGTTATGCTCCTCATAATGCAATGCTGGCTATGTTTATTCAGGAGTAAATCCCACTAAGCTCCGTGAGGCTATTACAGGGTATTTAATGTGTTAGGAAGGGATGGGGGAAATCCATAAACATTCTTGGAATCACATAGTCCTCCCAATGTTATTGACTACAGCTTCCCGCACCTCCCCATTGCTGTGCTGGCTGGGCCTGATGGGGTTTGTAGTCAGATGAGGAAATAATAATCTTCCCCAGAAGAGATAATATAAATCATGCCATGAAATCTTAGTTTTTAGAAATCAGTTTGTGTGATTTCCCCCCAGTAGACAAAGCCCTGATTGCCTTAAACACACCCAAAATCCAGGGCATTTTTTCTGAACAGAGGCCATGCTTTTATGCTCTTTAGGTCCCATCAAACTCACTGGGATCTTTTTCAGAGCAAAAATGTAAAGTCTGGAAGAGTTTAAGTTGGCTTAAGAGATGTATGTTGTAGGGTTGCATCCAAGCCTAAGACATTTTGCTGGGGGTGCATCTACACTGCAGTTTGACCCTGTTTTGACTGCTATGGCTCCATGCTAGGGAATGCTGAGAGTTGTAGTTTGGTGAAGCACTAGCACTCTTTGGCAGAGAAGCCTCAAAACCTTGTAGAATAATAGAATCATAGAGTTGGAAGAGACCTTGTGGGCCATCCAGTCCAACCCCATGCCAAGAAGCAGGAAAATTGCATTCAAAGCACTCCTGACAGATGGCCATCCAGCTTCTGTTTAAAAGCTTCCAAAGAAGGAACCTCCTCTACACTCCAAGGCAGAGAGTTCCACTGCTGAACAGCTCTCACAGTGAGGAAGTTCTTCCTAATGTTGAGGTGGAATCTTCTTTCCTGTAGTTTAAAGTCATTGTTCCACATCCTGGTCTCTAGGGCAGCAGAAAACAAGCTTGCTCCCTCCTCCCTATGACTTTCCTTCACATATTTATATATGGCCATCATGTCTCCTCTCAGCCTTCTCTTCTGCCGGCTAAACATGCCCAGCTCTTTAAGCCGCTCCTCATAGAGCTTGTTCTCCAGACCCTTGATCATTTTAGTCACCCTCCTTTGGACACATTCTAGCTTGTCGGCATCCCCCTTCAATTGCGCTGTCCAGAATTGGACACAGTATTCCAGGGGTGGTCTGACCAAGGCAGAATAGAGGGGTAGCATGCATGTAAAACTACAACTCTCAGGATTTCACAGCATGGGGCCATAGCAGTTAAAGTGCATCAATTCTACATGTTGTTGTTATTTAAACCCAAACCTGAGTTGCATCTACACCTGTAGAATGAATGTAGTTTGATACCACTTCAACAGATATGGACAAGCTTAGGAAGGTGACTAGAAGGTTGAGAGAAGACATGATAGCCATGTATAAATATGTGAAAGGATGTCATAAGGAAGAGGGAGCAGGATTGTTTCAGCTGCCCTAGAAACCAGGACTTGGAGCAATGGGCTCAAACTACAAGAAAGGAGATTCCACCTGAACATTAAGAAGAACTTCCTGACTGTGAGAACTGTTCAGCAGTGTCTCAGAATGTGGTGGAAGCTCCATCTATGGAGGCTTGTAAACAGAGGCTGGATGGCCATCTGTGTGAGGTGCTTTGTGCTTTTCCTGCATGGGAGGGGGTTGGACTGGATGGCCCATATGGTCTCTTCCAACTCTTTCAACCACCATGCCAGACCACACAGAGAAGCCATTGAAATCCACAAGCATGTGGACAATTTCAACAGAAAGGAGGAAACCATGAAAATCAACAAAATCTGGCTACCGGTATTAACAAAACTCTAAAATCAGGACAGTAAATAAAGAACAACACTCACTAAACAGGAATTCCAGACAGGGCCAGCTAATCACACCGCCCAACAAAGGATCCCCCCAGGCAGGAATCAGTCAGGCTTTGAAGCTGCAAGGCTTTTCAATGCTAATCAAGGTATTTAATTGCAACATTCACACTTGCCTCCAACAGACAAAAGTTCTTTCTCCCACCCTGGACCTTCCACAGATATATAAAACCCAACCTGCCTAGTTTCCGACTAACTTAGATGCCACAGATGAGGGTAAAACGTCAGGAGAGAATGCTTCTAGAACATGGCCATACAGCCCGGGAAATTCCACCTGAATGTTAGGAAGAACTTTCTGACTGTACGAGCTGCTCAGAAGTGCTTAGGGATGTGGTGGAAGCTCCGTCTATGGAGGCTTGTAAACAGAGGTTGGGTGGGGTTGTTGTATGTCTTTCGGGCTGTGTGGCCATGTTCCAGAAGTATTCTCTCCTGACGTTTCGCCCACATCTATGGCAGGCATCCTCAGAGGTTGTGAGGCATGGAGAGACTAGGCAAGGAAGGTAAATATATACAGTAGAGTCTCATTTATCCAACACTCGCTTATCCAACGTTCTGGATTATCCAACACATTTTTGTAGTCAATGTTTGCAATATATCATATTTTGGTGCGAAATTTGTAAATACAGTAATTACTACATAACATTAATGTGTAATAAGCTACTTTCTCTATCAAATTTGTTGTATAACATGATGTTGTGGTGCTTAATTTGTAAAATCATAACCTATTTTGATGTTTAATAGGCTTTTTCTTAATCTCTCCTTATTATCCAACGTATTCACTTATCCAACGTTCTGCCGGCCCGTTTATGTTGGATAAGTGAGACTCTACTGTATCTGTGGAGAGTCCAGGGTGTGACAAGAGTCCTTTGTCAGTTGGAAGTCAGCGTTAATGTTGCAGTTGGGTGGTTATCTGTCGGGGGTGCTTTGCGTGTGCTTTTCCTGCATGGCAAGGGGTTGGCCTATGCGGTCACTTCCAACTCTGAATCTAACGGACAACTCCTTGATTCCATAGCCCTGCGCCGTGGCATTAAAGTGGTGTCAAACAAGTGGTGTAGACGCAGCCTTGGAGGCTTGGGGTTTCTTTCCGTCCCGAGCGAAGGCGTGGAAAGGCGGAAAGAGCAAGTCATGCTTACGGCGGAGGGGAAACGTGGGTGGGTGGGGCGTCCCAGAAGAGGAAAAAGAAGAAGAAGAGGCTGGTCCCGTCCAGTTTCCTCCTCTTTCTCCTCCTCCGGGACAAGAGCCCTTCTTCATAAAAGGAGGAGCCCCGGCGCCCGCGTCATCCTCGCCTCCTTCCTCCCTTCTTTCCCTTCTCTTTGGCAGAAAATGAGCCGGAGCTGAAAGCCGCCGTGTTGAGTCTAGCGATGGAGCCCTCCCTGCCCGTGGTCTTCGTCCGGAAGGAGACCCTCGGAGGCTACGACAAGACCGCCAAGGTAGGCAGGGAGGCTCAATGCCTTGGGATCCTGGCAGCTGGAGTTTGGTGAAGTTTAGCATTGTATATCAGGCATGGGCCAACTTGGGCCCTCCGGGTGTTTTGGACTTCAACTCCCACCATTCCTAACAGCCTCAGGCCCTTTCCTTTCCCCCCTCAGCCGCTTAAGCGGCTGAGGGGGGAAAGGAAAGGGCCTGAGGCTGTTAGGAATGGTGGGAGTTGAAGTCCAAAACACCTGCAGGGCCCAAGTTTGCCTATATACACCTTAGAGAGATCTTAAAGGTGGGACCCAAGTCTAAACATAACATTCCTCCATGTCTCATCTACATCTAGCTGGAAAGTACTTTTAAACATTTCTTTAGTTATTTGGTGCATAAAAAAAAGTTGGGCTGCACTGAACCATCAGAAGGCCAAGGGATCATTACCTCTGCCACCCATATGGACAGCTTCAGATTTTGGAGTGTTTCAGAGTTCTCGATAAGGGATACTCAACCCGTATCATAATATTGTTGTACAATAGCTTGTGTTTTTAATATACCTGTATAGTTAGTTAACTGTGCCTCCACCTAGGAGACGCTAGAAAATGCTATTACAGTAGAGTCTCACTTATCCAACATAAACGGGCCAGCACAATACCAACACCAATAAAAGGCAGGCAATAATTCACAGTTCAAAATTGACTGGGTAGACCTGCCGAAAGAGATACCTCTTCAAAATAATAATATTAAATCAGAATCAGAATATTCATAATACAGTAGTGCAGGGGTCCCCAAACTTTTTATGCAGAGGGCCAGTCCACAATCCTTCAAACTGTTGAGGGGCCAAATTATCATTTGAAAAATTCCAATGTACACTACACATGTCTTATTTGTAGTGCAAAAACAACAACAACAACAATGAAATAACAATGAAAGAGCAATACAATATTTAAAAATAAAAACAATTTTAACCAACATACATTTATCAGGATTTCAATGGGAATTGTGGGCCTGCTTATGGCCAATGAGATAGTCAAGTTAATTAGGGTTGTTGTTGTTGTTGTTGTTGTGTGCCTTCAAGTCATTTCAGACTTTGGGCGAGCCTAAGTCTAAAATTTATTTATTTATTTACTATATTTATTTACTACATTTGTATCACACCCTTCTCACCCCAAAGGGGACTCAGAGTGGTTTACAAATTATATGTACATACAATATGTTATATTATTAGCATAGCATACTATTAGCATTATAGATTACTATATTGAACTATACCACTATACTGTAATATTATTAGTAATATATAATATATAATTAATACTATTGTATTGGATTATTATTATTAGTGTTATATTGTATTACATTATAATATTATTATCAATATTATATGTATATACAATATATTATATTATAAAACTGAGGGCCGGGGCCAGGTAAATGACCTTGGAGGGCTGCATCCGGCCCCCGGGCCTTAGTTTGGGGACCCCTGCAGTAGTGTATACATAACTGAACATTTCCTCTTTTTGGGACTTGTAACTACTGTACCTGTATAGTTTTGCCACCACCTAAGAGACGATAGAAAATGCTATTAATTAATTTCTATTCTTTTTAATTTCTAATGTCTTTCCCCCAGATTGGGACTCAAAAGAGTTTGCAATAGTTAAAAAGAGAGTCATTAAAAAAAACCCCACGAAATCCAAAAGTGAAAAACCATTAGTAGTAAAGGTAAAGGTTTTTCCCTAACATTAAGTCGGTTCTGTCCGACTCTGAGAGGTGGAGCTCATCTCCATTTCTAAGCTGAAGAGCCGGCGTTGTCCGTAGACACCTCCAAGGTCATGCGACCAGCATGACTGCATGGAGCACCGTTACCTTTCCGCCAGAGCAGTACCTATTGATCTACTTACATTTGCATGTCTTCGAACTGTTAGGTTGGCAGAAGCTGGGGCTGACAGCGGGGGCTCACCTCATTGCCCAGATTCAAACTGCCAATCTTTCAGTCAACAAGTTCAGCTGCTCAGTGGTTTAACCCACTGCACCACCGGGCTATGAAATTAATTCAGACCAGGTTAAACCATGTGCCATTAGACACACACCAGCACAACAACTGGCCATATCATGTGTGTTGTATAAGATGAGCCTTTTTGAGTGTCACTGCTTGAATACCTATCAGAATAGAAACGTTTTTACAGTGTGCATCCATGGCTTGAGAATATTGCACTCTCCCAAGGAAACCTCCCTGTTGCCATTTTGTATAAAGGGACATCATCTTTATGTTATTATATAATAATAGGAGTTGAACATAACATGTTGGTGTCTATTCAGGGTCTTGAAACCAAACTTGAGTGGATAGTATACCAAGGGCTCTCTGAACTTGTCTGTGAAAAGAAAGTGGGGAAGTTGCCAGGCTTCACTTCTCAGAGAACATGGTCTTTCAAATACCTTAGACCAGACCTGTGTGTGAAGTTTTACAGGTCATAACCAGTACTTCAAATTGTGCTTGGAAATGGACCTGTAGCTAGTGGCCTGTCACAAGGGAGTTGTGTGTTCCCCATGTAGCTATCTTGCTGCAGGTCTTTGGATCAGTTGAAGTTTTCAAACCTTTATCAAAGACAATCCATCCTTTGTACAGTGCTTTACAGTAATGTATCACAGGCATGAGCAAACTTCGGCCTTCCATGTGTTTTGGACTTCAACTCCAAGAATTCTCATCCAGCTAACTGGGTGTTAGGAATTGTAGGAGTTGAAGTCCAAAACACCTGGAGGATCAAAGTTTGCAGATGTCTGCTGTATCCAGATCATCTTTGAGTCATTCTGATTGTTTCTAGAGGGAGTGAAAGATAAGGTTATAGTTTACTGGGATGGAAAACTCATGGTCCACCAGATGATGTTGGACTGCAACTCCCAACATTCCTTACTGGCTGTGTTGACCAGGGCTGCTGGAAGTTATAGTACAACATCTGGATGGCTTTGTGATTCCAGTGTCCTGCCTTAAGAGTTCAAAAGCAGGACTGCTTTAAGAGTTCAAAACCTCTTTGATGCTGTAGTCCTTTATACACTTTCTTAGGTGCAAGACCTACTCATTTCAGCGAACGCTTACTCAGGAGGGTAGTTTGGCTGTGCTTCTCTGTCTGGGGTTTGTGAACAATGTTTGAACACCCAGGCCTTGGGGGAGTTGGGAAGGGAAAAGATAATATTTTGCAATTTCATTAAAAAGGTCTCAGTTACAATGATAGTTTAGCACAGTGATTCCCAAAGTGGACGCTACCGCCCCCTGGTGGGCGCTGCAGCGATCCAGGGGGCGGTGCTGGCACCTATTAGGAGATGGGGGTGGGGCCAGGGGATGGGCGGGGCCTCTTCCCAAGTGCCGGAGACAGGGCTGAGCACCTGAGGCGCCTGTTAGGACACAGGGGGCGGAGCTAGAGTGGGCGTGGCTTCTTCCCAAGAGCCCAAGACAGGGCTGAGAATCTATACGTCTCTTGAGGCGCTTGTTGGAACACAGAGGGCGGAGCTAGGGAAGGGGGCGGGGGCGGGGCCTCCTTCCAAGAGCCCGAGGCAGGCTGAGCCTCTCCTGAGAGACCTTTTAGGACTAAAGGGCGGGGCTGGGGGCGGGGGCAGGGCCTCTTCCCAAGAGCAGGAGACAGGGCTGAGCCTCTCCCGAGAGGCCTTTTAGGACTAAAGGGCGGGGATAGGGGCGGGGGTGAGGCCTCTTCCCAAATGCACGAGACAGGGCTGAGTCTCTGTATAGCTCCCCTGAGGCACTTGTTAGAACTCCTCTAGTCCTGCCCCCTGTGACCTGGCAGGCGCCCCACCTCAGAGCTCGTAACTCCGCCCATCCCAGTCCTGGCCGCCCATTCGTGGCCCTGCCCACCTTCTCCTCCCAGCCCTGCATCTTGGACTAGGGGAGAGGCTCCGCCCCGCCCCTTGAGCAGGAGCCACACCCACCCCTCTAAGCCACACCCCCATTCCAGGGGGCACTGAGTAATATTTTTTCTGGAAAGAGAGCGGTAGGCCAAATAAGTTTGGGAACCATTGGTTTAGCATCATCATCTATATTATCCTTGATGTATGCCATGCTGTTCTTCTAGAACTGGGATCCAAGGCAGTTACCAGCAAGTTTTTTACAGCACATCAAGTTTAAAGGCAGTTGAGCTTTTCAAAAAAGTTTTAAGAGTATTTTTTCTTCAAGTGTTAATGAAGGAGTAGAGCACACACCAGCTTGATATCCCTTTACTAAAAGACACGTGAATAGGAAGGTCATTTCCCCCCTATTCCCTTTGTCTACTTTCTCCTTTGAATTTGGAATATTTTGGATTACAGAATTCTGAAGCTTGTACTAAAAACAGGAAAGTTACATTGTTGAAACACAGACAGCATCATAAACAAAATGAAAAGCATATCAGAAAAAGTAGCATCTTCTATTATATGCAGTCGGTCACAGGCATTGTTTACCTGTTGGGCTGTACAGGTGTAGCTCATATTACTATGCATGAATACAGTCACATTGAGCACAGGTAGTTGAGAAGTATTTACACCCAAGACTCTGAAAAGCCTGTATGTTGCAATATGTATATCATGTGGAGTTGCTATTATTGTGGGAGGCACTTCCTGCTGGAAAAAAGCAAGGTAATTTCTTTGATTGCATTGTAGAAAGTTGTAGCAGCTCTTACTTGACACATATAGTGTGTTTTCATCCCCAGTTTTGGGGAATTGCTTTTAAATGAGCTTATAAAGTTATAGTTCTGTATTTAGTTAACGTAATGGAATAATATACATTATTTGCAGATTAATCTTGCCTCAATATTAGAAAGGAAGAAGGTGGTCAGATTGGCCTTGTGGTTCCCAATCTGGCAGAGTATCCAGACAGAGTGTTTCTGTCATTCCCTTTATGTCTCATTAGGTACTGTTTTAATTTCAATTCTGATAATTTCCAGCCATCTTCTGAAGACTTGTGGAAGTTGCGGTTTAACAACATCTAGATTCTAGAACAGAGCTTCCCAAGCTTTTTATATTGGTGACACGCTTTCTAGACCCTCTAGAGTCGAGTGGAGTCACCTCTGAATGTTTTTGAACTGAGGCTGGATGGCCATCTGTTTTGGGGGCATTGACTGTATCTTCCTGCCTGGCTGAAGGGGGTTGGACTAGATGCCCTTCCTCCACTCAGCACTGCCTTTGTTGGTGGGGTTGGGGTGGGGTGTGGACCATTTTTCAGGTGACACAGCTGTGGATTACAGGTGACACACTAGTGTACCCTGACACACAGTTTAGAAAGATTTGCTCTAGAGAATCAAGCTTTTCCCAGCCCTTTATTAAACCTTGGTTGTTCTATACTGAGAATCAACATAGTGTACGGTAGTTGTTTAAGTGTTGGAGTACTACCCCCCTTTATATCTTATTCATCTTTACCCAAGAATCTAGGCAGGATACAACATAAATGAAAATACAATATATATCTAAAAATGCATCCAACCATTTACAATACATAGATTTTAAACACAGAAACATTAGATTAAGACACACACCATTACACAATAGTCATCCATACATATAAAAATGTCAATTTACAATTCATAGTTTAAAATTGCGCAGGCCTGCCGGAAGAGATAGGTATTTCATTATGTTTTGAATTCTGACAGCTTGCTTAGCCGTTGAATCTCTTCTAGCAGGTTATTCCACAGTCTAGGGAGACTGACAGAAAGGATTTTTGACTGATTGTTGCCAGTCTAGGCCTGCCTGGTTGAAGTAAATGTTCACCAGAGTACCTGAGTGTGTGGGGCGAATTGTACAGGAGGGGTTAACCTAGATCAAATCATGTATGAATTTAACCAACATTTAGTACTTTGCCCAAAAACTAATTGGCAACCAGTGGAGTGATTTTAATGTGGTATTAGTATTATGTTCTTCCTCCTGGGTGTACCAAATAACCAATCTGTTTGCCACATTTAGAATTAATTGGAGTTTCTGAACATTGTACAGAGATAGCCCAACGTACGATGCATTGCAGAAGTCAAGCCATGGTTGACTCTAAGAGATTAGCATTCCAATATCTGAACAACCATGGAGACTTGCTGCATGACTTTGGACAAGGTATACACTCTCTGGTTAAGAAAATCCTATGAGTTTAACAAAAATTGAAATCACTTTGAAGGCACATAATAACTTTACTGCAAGATAGCAGAACCTTATAGTTTTTTCTCCTCACATCACCAGTGGAAGCATTTGCTAAGTAGTACCGTAATTCAGGAATGCTTTGGGTATGTGACAAACACAAAGAGTTAAAGAACAAGGGTGACTCCAAAGCCTATGTTCAGCCTAGCATCTTTAGTCAGAAAATGTTTCTAGCCTGTTCACACAAACACAATGCACCCCCAGGTTTCCCCTGTCCTCATCTTTCACACACCCCATCTTTACAGACAGTTTTAAACAGGAAGAAAAAGTTCAGCTGTATAGTAATTGTTATCAAACGACTGGAAATAAAAAGCAATTGAAGATCTACAGCAAACTCTTGTTTGAGATTTGGTTCCAGATCCCCCTGTGTATGCTTAGGTCCCACTGTATATAATGGGAACAATGAATACATTGCTCAGTTCATACAATCGCACTGGTTTTTTTGTTTTGGCACCTCTGGCACTCTTTCTATTGTGATTCCCCACCAATAGCTCTTTTTTTTGTTACCTTTTTAAAGGCCGTTCCAAAATCCACAATATTCTAGCATGCAAAGCTACCAAAATTAATTTTATGCTATCTTGATTATCCTAATAAAAGGTGTCACCACAATATGGGCGACATAATTTGTTTCATGCTTAAAATGATCACCTTGCATACAGATAAATAAAATACTCCACTGCCAAAAGCTAGGGCCTTCTGTCTGTGCTATAGTTGCCATTTTATTCACTCTTATGTCTTCCATCTTCTGTCACTATGGTCAGTGGGCATAGAGCATTCCCCGGATGCAAACAGATAGATGAATCAGGCCATTTTTGTTTTGTTTTGTTTTTTGGCTCCTAGTGTAGCGTGAGCCTAATTCAAACAGAGGGACTAAATTTCAGCTGACAGGATATGGAGATTAATGGATGCACTTTCCAGACCCGAGCTGTCAACACTCATTTGTGGAATCCAGACTGTCATTAAACCCAAATAATGGCAGCCAGTCCACAAATGTGGACCAGGAGCCAGATTCTCCTGTGGGTGCAGCATGGCACCATCTGCATTTCAAGCTTGTAAGCCAAAACTCAAATGAGACGCATGCCAACAAAAGAGTAGTCTCATGCATGGTTCGTCTCAAGGGTATACTTATGCAAATATTCCTGTTAAGCCACAGAAATGATCCCTTTTATTAGCTAGTGGGTCCTGTTTCCATATAATTATTGCCTTTGCAACAGGCACCTTGGAACCCTGTCATATTCTTCCCATCTCTTCCAGGAAAAAAAACATACTATGCTATCATGACCTCACATCTCTTTTTATGGGATCTCTGTACCATGACAGTATTCAAGGAAGTTACTTTTTTGGACTAGAGCTCTTAACAATCTTTCAGCTGATTGGATCAATAGAGGGAGGGGTCTAGGAATGTAGGGATTTATTATCCAGAAAGGTAGGTTCCCCAAGCTGTCCTTGTGCTTGCATCTCTTGTAAAATGCAGGGCTCCGCAATGCACGACTGCTGGAAAAGCTTTGTTGCAAATGCACACCTAAAAGCAAGAGACTGGCGTCAGGTTTCTAATTATTTTTGAAGGTTTGGATATTTATGAGGAATAGCTTGGCATAGCCAGCAAGGCAGCAAAATGCTAATAAAATGCTTCTGACCTATTATATGTGCGTCTTACAAGTATGTTTGCAGCAAGAAGTGGAGAAAACAAGATTCAACTAGATTTGGCATGCAACTGCATCTATCTTTCCCTGAACTTGATACACAGATTTTAAAACAAAATGCCATTTAGGGAGATTATTAGAAGAAGAGGAGAGAGGAAAAGGAGCTGATTAATTCTCAGTCCTTTGTCCAGCTTTTTGCTCAAGCTCCTAGGTACAACCATCTACTTCTCCCCCTTGTGGCATTAGAACGGGCAAAGTTGTTACCAGAGTTTCCCAGTACTAGAAGCTTTGTCAAAGCAAACAGAATGTTAGGTCTATTTTTAAAAATTATATGGCAATCTTATATTATCTCCCCAATAAAATATCATGCCATAGCCCAGGGGTGAGACACATGCAAACCTCCAGATGTTGTTGGATTCTAATTCATTGAATATGGCCAACAGTATGAGATGCTGGGAGCTGCAGTTCAGCAACATCTGGAGGGATACATGATGCCTATTTCTCCCATGGCTGGATTCCAGGATGTTTTGACTGTAATATCCCATCTCACTCACTGTCTTGGACTAGCTAAAGATGGTGGAGGTTGTGGTACAGTGCATAGATAGTGCCAAGTTGTGGAGAGCTGAAGGCAGTGATGATCCTCAGAGCAAAAGATCTTGCAGATTACCACCCAAAGATCAGCCAGCAAATGGAGGCAGGAGCACCAGATCCAGCTATCATGCTAGTCTCCGGGTGTACTTGGTATAGGAGTTCATATTTGTAAAAAAGATATTATCATGGAGTGGCTAGCTGGGTGTTTATGTAGCTATAAATGCTCATTGTATTACTTTTACTAAATGATATGTTCATGATTTAAAATGCAATGCTCTCTACAATGTACATAGCTTGATCTGCTTATGTGCCTTGGGAATAAATGTAATAGTGCTGTCTCCAAGGGACAAACAAGCATCAAGTGTTAAACACAAGGCAGTCGTTTCTTGGTTTATTGAATTCTTGGTCAGGGGTTTTATGCAAAAAACAAACTTTCAACAGTAATGGAAACATCTGTAAAATGTGACATTTAACTTGTTTCATTTTCCACAAGCTGCCAAAACCACAAGACCTCCTTAGCTTCGTAGACCTGTCACTGCACTTACATGTCACTGAAAAGCCTTTTAGGGAGGGATGCCAGAATAAAAATTTACCCCTGTATTTTCTTTAATTAAGGGGCATAAAAGTGTTGGAACTTGGCCTGTAATGAGCACAATTACCTTAAGTGTGACGGAAGATGCCACCCCTTCTGATGTCTTTTTGCCACCTTCTGTGACACAGGGAAGAGGCTGTCATTTTGTCATTTCCCTCAGCCAGCAAAATGTCTTGGACCTACCCTGGTAATGGGTTGTGCAAGACACTTCTGTTTGAATATGTGGAATGCCATTATCTGGAGATGAGAGCAAGTATTTAGCTCGATTATCTAATTTTGAATTTAAGCAGCTTCTTGTTTCCTTAAAAAGCGAACTCCCCAGTTGCATGTGCATTCTTTGTAGAGTTCTTTTCTCACCATACAAATGCTTCTCTTTCATCTTCAGTTTGTGTAATTGCTATGATCTGTGGAGGATTCTTTTCATGAACAGTTTTCTGTGTTTGCTTTCGTTAGGCACACCGTGAAGGAAAGCTTCACAAATTGCTTGATGTGAATGGCCGAGCAGAGGGAGCATCTTATGACTATGATCTGATAGTCATTGGAGGGGGTTCTGGCGGACTTGCAGCGTCCAAGGTAAGAGCAACAAAAATACTTATGAAAGAAGCTTGGTTTTGCAGGTCAGTGTAGTGCTGGATCTGCTCTGGGTTTTATTCTAAACCTTTAAAGCAATATCCAACCTATTTTGAGTTTAGGTTTCAGTGTTTTTGATAGTATATTTAAAGTTCAGGCTGAACTCCAGAGTAGATTTGTTTCTCCATTGATGTCTGATTCTCCAGTGGTTTCTAAATCAGGATTTTTTTGGGAGTCCTCTCCTCCATGCATCACACAACTGCTCCAGGGTTTTAATGTTCAGGGGACTGTGCCTTTCTTGCTGATAGAAACAACTGCATACCATTTTTAGCCTTCTCTGTCCATACAGCTCCATCATTCATCAGAAGCTTTCAGATTCACCATCTGGATTTGAGTTGTTATGGATACATGTCACTTCTTTACTGTTTACTGAGCAGTGAAAAAATCTCAAGTATCTGGAGAGGTCTTGAATTTGAAGGAGCAGTGGTTTCCAACTTTTGTTTGATCAGGGACCACCAGTGGACCATGGCCCAAGATTTGGAAACCACTGACCTATGATGATATGTTCAGTTATTTGTAATATCTACAAGGCATGCATTAGTCCTTCTGATATGATAGGGTTTTGCCTCCCATGAGTCCTAGCCTGAAGATATGATGGGATTTGCAGTCCAACCAGTTATAGAAGGGGTTACACAATTCCTTAGCCTTGCCAAAGTACAGAGCAAATCCCTACTAATAGGACTTTTAATGAAAATACATTAATTTTAGAATTCAGAACATAGCTACTGATAAATAATTCTCTGAAATCTTAACCTTAGGCATGAAATGTGCAAAGTTCTTTGGGTTTAGTATTTTCCATTTAGCCCTCTTATTGTTCAATAAAATGAAAAATGTAATAGCTTTGAAGGAGCACAACTGAGTGATGTGCTCATGAATTATGTAGATTTTTAAAAGCAGACACTGTTGATCATCAGCTTGGAAATTAGCAGAATGAATTGGGGGGGAAACAGAAAGAGGGGATTCATAAATACTATCTATACTGAGAGGAAGAGAACATATCTTTCAGGCAGTATTTTTTGGAACACATTTGTGAGTTAGGCTATAAACCTGTTGGCACAGGGAATCTGATGGCTTTCACATGGATTGGATTGTAGCTCCCATTTATTCAGCTGGCTTGACCAATGGCTGTTGTAGTCCAAAACATTGGGGAAATCCTGGGTTACCCACCCATTGTGCTAGAGACTTTTCTAGGAGCATTAGCATCATGTCAGTTCTCTCAGTATTGTCTGCACCCATAATGTGAATCCATGTCATCCTCCAGCATGACATAGTACTTTGTGTGTTGGATTACAACTAGGCTAGAATCTCTGCTTTGCTATGAAAACTCACTGGTTGACTTTGGGGAAGTCATACACTCTTAAGGGAGCTTCCTAGCATTGGTTATGCTGGCTAGGAGTTCTGGAAGTTGCAGTCCAGTGAGCTCTAGAGGACCCCTAATGACTTTTCAAAGTTTTACAGAAGTCTATCCTACTGTTACCTAGAGAGCAAATGGATTAGATTTGGGGCCATTTCAATGTAAAGTACATGCTCTTTTGTATCTGTGCCATTTTATAAATTTGAAAATTAAACTGAGGAGCTGAGGAAAATGGCATTTGCCCTTAGCTTTAAGGGTACTTCATAAAGATTTTATTATATTCCTGCTAATACCCAAGGGTAATTTTGGTACTAATTATTTCACTTCTTCATGGCTTGTGCTGAGATTTAATTGGTTTTTTCCACAGCCTGTGTTTCATTATGACGGTGAGATATGTAGTTGCTTTTTGGTAGAGGCTTGTTGCTTTTTCAGATGATATACCGATGGTAATGTATGAAACCAGCATACTAGGAACATAGAATGAAGATCTCAATTCCTGCATTACTTGAGATGTGGAAACCCTTTTTGATTTGTATTTTTTACGGTCTCTGGCAAATTAGTTGTGAGCTAAGCACAGGACAGAGTTGATCGTGAGTACAGATAACACAAAACTATCACAGATATGTTTCCACGAGCAAAGCTTGAGTGGTTGTTTTTAATATCATAATTCCCAGAATCCTTTGGTCATAATGGTGGATGATGGTTTCCTTATAGTTAAGTTTCTTTTTTTGCAATAACTAAAGAATTCACATTGCAAATATAATTTTGTGGTGTAATTCTTCTGGGAACCTTTAATGGAGTGTGTGAACACATTATTTTTTTAATCACATATGAATGGCATGTAACCTTTTGATGTTCCTTTAAAGTAGTGTTTAAAGTAGTGGCCTTCCAGATGTTTTGGATTTCAGCCCCAGAATCCCTGGTCATTGGCCAAGGCAGCTGAGACTTCTGGGAGTTGAAGCCCAAAACACCTGGAGGACTAGAATTTGGGAATCACTGCTTTAAAGTAACCACTAACTTTTAAATAATGGCAAAATAAAAAATATTCCGAAGTAAACACTGCAGTATTACATCAACAAAAATGATTTTAGCCTTGGAACAATGATTGTAGTTTATTTGAAAAATAACTTATCAGGCTCTTAGCTTCTTTCCTCCTATCCTCACCCCGACATTTGAAAGTCCATAAATTTCATGCTTTTAAAGGGATTTGAGCATGCAGCATCTGTGTTAAAATATGCAAAGCTATTTTATCAGTTCTGCTTGAGCTTAATAGAATTATGTTGTTCTTGGCTAACTCACAACAGAAATAAATTGTCTCTATTTAGGTATTTATATATACTCTGCTTTTGCTTTGCCAATTCATTAGTAACTGGGAATGGGCCACACACCCATTATAATTGGATTTTTAATTCATTGGCACTTGCATTTGTGTTCTTCATGGTGATGTGACATACCTGTCTCATGTTCTTGGGCCTCCTGATTTAACTTTGTAATGATATTTCCCCCACATTTGCTGCTGCTGCTTATGACTTTCTGGGTGTGAAGATCTATAAACACATCAATTTATAATAGTTAATTCATGATTAATAGGTACTCGTTCTCAGAATCTGATGCCACAGTCTTGCATTAGTCTCTGCCCCCAGATTGTTGTGTTCTGCTGCAACAACTATTATCACTGCTCTTCCAACTGAACCTTTTGAAAGTCTCCATTCTCACTTTAGTATCATTTTCGTCCTGTGACTGTAGCAACCACAATTGGGAAGTGAGCAAGTCTGCAGGGTATTTGGGCACCTGACATTGAGAGAACATTCTGGTGCCTTCTTAATGGCTCCATTGCATTTTTGGAGGCCACAGTGGAGAACCAAAATGGAAAATCGCTGATTATACTCTGCTGATTATCATGGCAAGCCCAGTGTTAGTGTTAGTGTTAGTGATGGGCTCTAACCTGCACAGTTGGCTCAACAATTGCCTCTGAGCATGCCACACATTAAAGGTTTTACTTGGAAAGGTGGCACATTTTTATGTGACTAATATCCTCAGTTTTGGTTAGGTGCTTAGGGGCAAACGAGGCATCCTATTATTAACACCTGGGATATGTATGTTTGCTTAACCTGCATAAGTTTGCCTGTATTTCTTCACACAAGCTACATCAGTGGTTCTCAACCTTTGAGTCCCCAAATGATCTGGTCTACAACTCCCAGAAATCCCAGCTAATTTATCAGCTGTTAGGATTTCTGGGAGCTGAAGGCCAAAACATCTGGGGACCCATAGGTTGAGAACCACTGAGCTACATAATCTTGATCAGGAACGTAGTTTCAATCTAGACCAGTGATTCCCAAAATGGGCGCTACCATCCCCCGGTGGGCGCTGGAGTGATCAAGGGGGGCGGTGATGGCGCCTGTGAGGACACACAGGGGGTGGAGCTAGAGGAGTGGGCGTGGCTTCTTCCCAAGAGCCCAAGACAGGGCTGAGAATCTATACCTCTCCTGAGGTCCTTGTTGGGACACAGAGGGCAGAGCTAGGGAAGGGGGCAGGGCCTCCTTCCAAGAGCCTGAGACAGGGCTGAGCCTCTATACCTCTCCTGAGAGGCCTTTTAGGACTAAAGGACAGGGCTGGGGCAGGGGCGGGGCCTCTTCCCAAGAGCCTCTGTAACAAGAGCGCTTGTTAGAACACAGGGGCGGGGTATAGAGGTCCAGCCCCGTCAGGCACTTGGGAAGAGGCCCCGCCCCCTCCTCTAGCCCCACCCCCTGTGTCCTGACAGGCACTGCAGGACAGGGATTGAAGCTCAGCCCTGCCTCAGAGCTCGTAATTCCACTCATTCCAGTCCTGGCCTCCCATTTGTGGCCCCGCCCACCTCCCCCTCCCAGCCCTGCATCTTGGACTGGGTAGAGGCTCAGCCCTGCCCTCTTGAGCAGGAACCACGCCCACCCCTCTAAGCCACACCCCCTTTCCAGGGGGTCCTGAGTAATATTTTTTCTGGAAAGGGGGCGGTAGCCCAAATAAGTTTGGGAACCACTGATCAAGACCAAATATCACAACAGATTTCTGACCAGCCTTCCCTCACCCTTCCCTTTGGCTCCTGTTTGCTTCTGGAGGTACCCGTTCTAAAATACAGAACCTACAACAGCAAATCAGAATTGGGGTGATGGTGGGTTTTTGTTTGGCAAGCTTGTGGCTACCTTTTCTCCCAAAGAAGCGGTGCATTTAAGTTGTTGTTGTGTGTCTTTTAAGTGGTTTCTAATCCACAAAAATGGCGCTCCATGCAGTCATGCCTGCCACATGGCCTTGGAGGTGTCTACGGACAACGCTGGCTCTTCGGCTTAGAAATGGAGATGAGCACCAACCCCCAGAGTCGGTCACGACTGGACTTAACGTCAGGGGAAAACCTTTACCTTTACCTTTTAATCCACAAAATATCTTGTTCTTTTAAAGCATGTTTAGTGTGTCTTACATTTGTGTCTTATTGCATCCTACTATTTTTTAATGTTGCAAATTGTTGTTGTGTTCCTTCAACTCATTTCTGAGTTATAGCGACCCTAAAGCAGACCCAGTCATGAGATTTTCTTGGCAAACTTTGTTCAGAGAGGGGTTTCTATTGCTTTCCTCTGAAACAGAGAATGTTTGAGCTGCCCAAGGAATCATGATTAAGTGGGTATTTGAACCCTAGATTCCAGAGTTATAATGCTTAAACCACAACACCTACACTGGCATCCCCCCCCCTTTTAAAAACCATGGATTTTATAATGTGTAGCATATTTCTCTGATTTGGATGATGGTCAGTTGCAACCTATAAGTCTACCATTACATATAGGGTATTGGATTGCTGTGTTTTTTCTGGACTGTATGGCCATGTTCCAGAAGCATTCTCTCCTGATGTTTCACCCACATCTATGGCAGGCATCCTCAGAGGTTGTGAGGTCTATTGGAAACTATGCAAGTGATGTTTATATATATTTGTGGAATGTTCAGAGTGGGAAAAAGAACTCTTGTCTGCCCGAGGCAAGTGTGAATGTTGCAATTCACTGGCTTGATTAGCACTAAATAGCCTCGCAGCTTCAAAGCTTTGCTGCTTCCTGCCTGGGGGAATCCTTTTCTTTCTCCCCTCTGAACATTCTACAGATATATAAGCACCACTTGCCTAGTTTCCAATAGATCTCACAACCTCTGAGGATGCCTGCTATAGATGTGGGTGAAACATCAGGAGGGAATGCTTCTGGAACATGGCCATATAGCCCAGAAAACTCACAGAAACCTAGTGATTTTGGCCATGAAAGCCTTTGACAACATATATTATGTGTCATGATTTGTCTTCAAGTGCTTAAAACAGATCATGACTTGAAGACTTTTTTTTTCATGTCTGGAGCAATTTGAGAAACTGCAAGTTGTTTCTGATGTGAGAAATTGGCTATCTGCAAGAACGTTGCCCAGGGGACACCCAGACTTTTTAAAAAAATGTTTTTACCATCCTTGTGGAAGGCTTCTCCCATGTCTCTGCATGCAGCTGGAGCTGATTGAGGGAGCTCATCCATGCTCTCCCCAGGTAGAATTTTAACCGGCAACTTTCAAGTCAGCAACCCAACCTGCCGGCACAAGGCTTTAACTCACTACATCACCAAAGACTAAGACTGAGTTTATGTGCCCATGTCACTTAAAAGTTGCATCATTTCTTGTCTCAGGGGAAAAAAAAACTCTAAAATAATGAGGTGTTTGGAGTATAATACCATGTGATCCAAAGTCTTTAAGGACCATTCATGTAATGAATGCTACCTATCATTTGACGAAGTTGTGGTTAATTCAGGCAGCCAGATTATCCTCTGGCATTTAATTAAGTTCATGTTGTTACAGTTTATTTCCCCCTGCCCCCAGCATTCAGCTAAATGTTGCTTTTGCTTCACGATTAAAGTAATTGCCATGAAAATCCAATCTTGTGTTTTCATCAAAAGAGAAAATGAAACAGGGAATTGAATGAAATTTCTCTGAGAGGTTTCCTCACCTCATCCCTCTCTCACACACACTTTAGACAAAGATTAACAAATCCATTTTGGCAATATGTTTTCCCAATAATTGACTGTCATGCCAATTAGTAATTTGCTTGAGGGAAGAATTGCCCCTTGTGATGTATGGTTACTTATGCACAAATAAAATTCTATTGTTTTTAAAATCAGCATCAGTTCCATGGGTGTTTAGAATAGTATCAGGTATAATGACAGTAATTATGGGGAATTACTTGTGTTATAATGCAGCCTGTATATTCTTTTAGACACACTTCAGTTTCCATTTTTGACTGGCCTTCCCACTCATTCAGTATTTAGTCAGTTGCTGGTTGTTCAGTGTAAAATTGGCTTAATCTTGGATTGCATCCTCATCCTTTCTTAGAAAATAAATTGGTGCACAATTTAAATAGGATATCAGTTGATATCAGTTTTCATTAAATGGACCAAGATGTACATCTGATCTTCTAGACGGAGAGAGGCAGCATGTTGTTCTAGCTTGAATGTTGTGCTTGGCCTGGAGGGGACCAGGGTTCAAATGTTTGCTTGATCATGGAAACTGACCAGATGACTTTGAGCAAGTTCCACTCTAATTTTCAGAGGAAGGCAGTGGTAAATCCCCTTTGAACCAATCTTGTCAAGAGAAACAATCTTGTCAAGAAAATCTTGTCACCATACATCTAAATTTCAGTTCTTACCACATAGTTGGGAACAATGGATGGTGTAATCTGTCATTTGAAGTTCAGAAAGTTGAGAGAAAGTTCAGCTTGTTAGTCTGGATAAGAAGTAAGAAGTGCAATTCTCTTATTTGGAAATGGCTCTGAACTCTTACAGCTTTTTGGGATGTACTGTAATTGCTTGCCATTGTTCTATTTGCTGCATGACAATGGGCCATTGCCCAACTTCTTTAATGATTGGGTCATTGTGTTACTTCATTGTGTTACTTCTATAATCTTCAAGATTGGTGTGGGTGATGGCTGCTATCCATTTCCCTCCTCTTCCTCATTCATGTTCACTGAGCATTAACAGGGGGCAAGCTGCTAGTTTAGGTTCCTGGGCATAGCTCTAGTTCTAGTTCCTAGGAACAGCAACAACAGTAAATGTTGTAACTTCAAAAAGATGGTCAAATTTATGATGAAATAAAGTTTTGTGGATGCTGAGTACTTTGTCAGGTGCACAATTGGTTAACCTGAAGTTGGCAGATTTATGTACCACCTATGACATAAGATATACCAATTTGTGGTGAATTTGCTAATTTGATGGTGAATTTGCTAATTTGATGTTGATACATAAGATGTCCGTGGAACTGGACAGCTACTGTGAAAGCTTATGTATTAATGATTGCTGAGGGCCTTCCAGCCTTAAATCTAGCAATTAGACATTATAATAATCTTGAGCTGAGGAGATACCAACATTTACTTTGTAGTGTATTATTTCTTCACTGTCCAGGGCCACAGAGGTCTCCACCCTAGGGGTTCCTCTGTTTCTACTCCACCATGTCTGTAATGAATATGTTAGCCTTTGAAGTGACACAAGGATCTTATTCTTTTGTGCAACAGAGTAACACAACAATTCCCTTAGAAATAATTTCTGATTAGAACTGTAGATCTTCATTTCTTCAGTGGTACAGCCATAAACAACCACTGGCCCTAGGGTTGTATGCAATCTCAGCTCAGTTTCAAAACCTCCTACTAGCAGTCACCTTAGACCTATGGCAAGAGCAGTCTGTGACTTCCCTAGAACCCATTGCACCAGAACGTGAACTTTGATTTTTAAAAAAGCTTCTCCTTTTCTGCTTTAGGAGGTGAAATGATGACCTTATTGTGTGTGTTTTTGTGCTCCTTCAAGTTGTCTATTAGCTTGATGGCAGCCCATGAATTTCATAAGGTTGTTTTAGGCAACGAATGCTGCAGTGGCACAATGGGTTAAGTCCTTGTGCCAGCTGAACTGCTGACCTGAAGGTTGGCAGTTTGAATCTGCATCTGCGATCTGCTCCTATCTGTCAGCCCCAGCTTCCCATGCAGGGAAATGAGAGAAGCCTCCCACAGGATGGTAAAACATCTGGGTATCCTGGTAACACGTCTTTGTAAATGGCCATTTCTCTCGCACCAGAAGCAAATTGCAGTATGTTCTCTATTCACCTCTGACACGATAGAAAAAGGCAAAGAATATTCAGACATGATTTTGCTAGTTTCTTTCTTGGAAATATATCCTACATCACCTGCTATCCATAGACAGCCTGTTATCTAAGTACTAAATGTCCCTGGAAAAAAATTCCTTTGAGGAGGAGAAAAATACTAGAAACAGCCCAGTGACAATTGGGTTGGCTTAATGGTAATGGAATACTGAATGACTATGGGAGATAATTCAAAGCAATTTAGGGGAAAGGCAGTTAACTAAACTGGAAGAGGGCATACTTGGGTGATAGCACATTTTTTTTGCAGATTCCACATTACCTATAATGTATTTTTTGCATGTTTTCAATTCATACTATTGGTGGAATTTCTACCTTTCAAAAGTTTGTTTTTATTTCGTATCCAGGAAGCTGCCAAACTTGGCAAGAAGGTCATGGTTCTAGATTTTGTGGTCCCAACTCCCATGGGAACAACATGGGGTAAGTAATTGGTTCTCAACTTCTGTTATTTGGAAAGCTGCCTTCTGTTTATGTATTGAATTTCTTTTTACCTTCAGCCAATGTGACATGTGTTGCTTAATTTTTTGAAATGAAATGTTGAGTCGTAATTCCAAGCAACTTCAGTGATGCATAAATCAATAAATAAGGTTGATGGGAGTTGCAGTTGAATGACACCTAGATTGCCCACTCTTAACTTATAGGCAATTGGGTTTTCCCTCCTTCAGGAGGAAGTAAAGACAGCTCTTTTGTAAAGTAAATAATAACATAATAATAATGATAAATTTTATTTCTAACCCATACCTTTTTCCCTGGAAATATCTCCCCAGAGGGGAGAGAAGTGTCAAGAGAAGGCTGACAGCCTTCTATCGCTGTCAGTCTTCCATAGAGAAGGCTAACAGCTACTAAAAATGAACAGATCAGAGTTTTTAATGATTGTGCCCTTGTTTGCTATGATCTCCAGCTAGGCATAAGTTCCCATATGAAACAGAACATGTCTTTTTCCATTTCCAGGACTTGGAGGAACTTGTGTGAATGTAGGCTGCATACCTAAAAAGCTCATGCACCAGACAGCTTTGCTTGGGCAAGCCTTACGAGATGCCCCTAAGTTTGGTTGGAAGTTGGACGACAAGGGTAAGAATATAGAATGCATTTATCTTGTATATTCTTGTTTAGAGTACTAAACCAGAGAAAGAGGAAGTTAAAGAAACAAGGAGAGATTGTGGGATTCAAATATTTCACGGCCTCTTTGTTTAAAGTGCAAAAAATTATGTATTTTTACAAGAAATTGTTATAGTTACTTTTAAAATGTCTTGTAATAAGCAGAGATAGGGAAACTGACAGCGCAAACAAGAGTGCCTAGAGGGCATGTTGAAGCATATTCATTCATAACAAAGAGACTGACACAAACCTATAATGATATCAAAGCAAATATGAATTTTACATATGTAAGACCTTCACTTTAAAAAAAATGGTTTGGGTGATTTCAAAACGTGCTGATACAGCAACATACAAAGCATTTTGCACCTTGTTCTTCCGCATCATTATCCTCATGTTGTGTCAGCAAAACTCCACAAACCGGGTAATCTTAATTTAATTTTCAAGAAAGGGAGGGGGATAGCCATGGGGCATGTGTGGGTCTGTTATTAGGCAACTGCTACTGGAAACTGAATTCTTTGGGAAACTCAAGACCTAAATGAAAACTAGTTTCTCTTTCTTTTAATGTTCAGCCGTAAAGCACAGTTGGGATACCATGACGGAAGCAATTCAGAATTATATCGGCTCTTTGAATTGGGGATATAGGGTATCTCTTCGGGAGAAAAGCATCACATATGAAAATGCTTATGGAGAATTTGCTGGGCCACACAAAATAAAGGTACTGAAGCTTATCTCTTTTCCACCTTCTGCATCATAACTCTTGTACTTCTTTTCCTGGAAGGTTGTCAACTTGTTGGTGTGAAATTAGAATATACAACTTTATTTGGCAGCCAGACCCCAGCAAGGCATTCTAGATCAGGAATAGGAACATCCAACCCACCAAATATTTGTGGTGTGCAGAGTGGATGGAAGTTGTAGTCCAAAAAAATCTGGAGGGCCACAAGTCCCCCCCCCCTTGGGTTTGCCGGGAGATTTGTTAGAAGAAGCAAGGTTTGACAGCTATGGATTGCATTTCATGGTCCCTTATCCATGAATGCTTAGGATGCAAAACATGTGTCTTTTAGCTGCCACAGATTATGATGGGTTTTTTTCTGGTCTTTTGTTCTAGATTTCATCAATAGTATTAACTGTGCAAAGCTTAGGAAGCCTGCCCCAGTGGGAGATATGGAGTGGAAGTGGATGAATCGTGAATTTTTGAAAGCAAGAGTTAGGTGTGCACTTTGAGAGTCAGGATGTGAGGAAACCTCAGGCAACCATAGGGAACAAAGTGGAAAAAAGGGTTCTAGATTTTTTGCATGGGGCTATTTTAAAACTACGTCCTGGGTCTAGGTTGCATAATCACTCTTTTGGTCTATGTACACTGGGGCTGAGGAATTATTTGGGGTGGATATCAGCTTATATGGTCCCATCCCCCCACAATTTTGGACTCCCAGGTATAGTGTCAGGTTGAGCTTCTCCACTTGGTGCTTTGGTTAGGAACCCAGCTTGACCTCTCCTTTCTCTCTTCCCCTCACACTCTCAGCCACTGCTTTCAAGAGCCTTGCAGCAGAAGTTAACATCAGTTGTAGTGGGGATTGCATTTTCCTACCCAGTAATTGGTGATAATGGTTGCTCCTTTTCCCCACCTGTCATGTTGGGCTCCGGAGCCTCTGGTGGCCTAGGGGATAAAAGCCTTGTGACTTGAAGGTTGGGCTGCTGACCTGAAGGCTGCCAGGTTCGAATCCCACCCGGGGAGAGCGCGGATGAGCTCCCTCTATCAGCTCCAGCTCCATGCGGGGACATGAGAGAAGCCTCCCATAAGGATTGTAAAAACATCATAACATCCGGGTGTTCCCTGGGCAATGTCCTTGCAGACGGCCAATTCTCTCACTCCAGAAGCAACTCCTGTTGCTTCTGACACACACACACACACACACACACAAAATGTGGGGCTCCAAAAAGGCATAGCAATAACTTGATCCATGTCTGTGCCAGATTAGGGCTATTGGTGTGAGCTTCTCCCTAAATTCTCAATATATAAGGATAACCTCTAGTGGATAACTGTAATTTCATACCTACAAGTTAGGCCTTAATTGGAGACAACCCATCAACACAATACAGTTCTTGCTGTAAAAGTGGAGAAATTGTAACTTTACAGATCTCTACTGTACAGCAAATCTTATCATCCCCAGTGGTAGTGATCATGAAAATTGTAATCCAGCAACATCTTGAGGTGCACAAGTTGTCCACCAGAAACGACCTATAAGATGCTTTTCCCTTTTGTAGACTTGTTCAGTGTTTGCAGTCGCCTAGAAAGGTCCTCCAAGGCAGTTCCACATGATCCTAGTGTTTGCTTGGCAAGCATTTGGAGCAAGACCTTCAGTACAATGGCTCCTATTACAGAATTTCAACATGCTCCAACTATGCTCAGTTTACAGAACATATTAACATATTTAAGCAAATCTTTCCTGATTAGTCCAAAATCTATGTCTTTTTTTAATAATAGTTTTTATTGTGCTTTTATCTATTATTACAGTGAAAGCGAGGAAAACAGTTGTGTGTAGACAGTGGGGTGAAAGTAGAGACCAGAGATCAAAAAAGCAAAAGAAGATAACACCAGCAAAGGAAAGATAAATAAATAATAAACTTAAAAAAATAGGTGTAAAAAAAAAATTTAAAAAGAGAGAAAAAATAATAAAAATAAAAAAAACAAAAAAATGTGGATGACTTCCCCTTGACCTCTTGAGGGTTTCAAAATCTTGTAGTCTGTTTTCATCTCAGGTATTAACAGTCTTGTAGTTTTGGTGTATATCACATACCAAATAAGTCTATTGTTAAATTATATCCTTCTTTCTGAATGAAGTCTCTGAAGCCCAGCCAGTCTGTTTTTTCTTTGACTTCTCTTAGTCTTTGAGTTAACATATCCATTTGTATTATATCAAACAATTTTAGAATCCAATCGTTGATGGACGGTACCTCCTTTTGCTTCCATATTCTGGCTACAACTAGTCTTGCTGCGGTTCCAATAAGAAATAGTAATTTGTCTTGATTCTTGTTTGTTTTTACATTTGATATTCCTAATAGATAAGTCTCTGGTGATAGAGGGAACTTGAGTCCTAGTATTGATTGTGATGCCTTGTGGACTTTTTTCCAGTATTCTTTGATTTTCTTACATTTCCACAATTGGTGTAAGAAGGTTCCTACTTCTTTGTTACATTTCCAGCATTTATTCGTATTGTGTTTGTTAAAATTTGCTAGTTTGACAGGGGTGAAATCTATGTCTTGAACCTCAGAAAGAATGAATGCTCTCTATTTGTGTTTCTGTTTTAAATTTTATTGAAATGTATGGTATATAAATATTTGCAAACAAATAGATAAACAGAATGAGAGTTGGCAGTGTTGTAAAGGCAATACAGTTCCTGCCCTGTGGTTAAGACAGAAAAGGACTCTTCCTGTAATTTTATTCCTAGGCAACAAATAATAAAGGAATAGAGGCATTTTACACAGCAGAAAAGTTTCTGATTGCCACTGGAGAAAGGCCTCGCTACCTGGATATTCCTGGAGACAAAGAATACTGCATCACTAGGTAAGAAGAAATGCTGTGATGGCTCTGCAGGCCTGTTTTCATTCCCAATGTGTGTCAGAAGTTATAAGTAAAGTAAATGGAGCTACTTGAAATATGATTGCTTTGAAGTGGAACAAGCTCAGTATTTCCTCATTGAGCAAAGAATCTGTTTTCTGAAATTTTATTTTTATGCTTAAATGTGTAGAAAAGAGAATGGAGTTATCAGCTGCAATGAGCTCTGTTTGATGCTGTCTGGCATCCTCATAGAATGATAAAATCTTAGGATTGAAAGTGGCCTCATGAATCATTGAGTTCAACACCCTGTTCAGGGTATGATTTCCATCGAAAGCATTCTCACCAGGTAGCTATCGATCTCACCTCCCACTAGGCAATTGTTTCCATGCCTGAACTGCTCTTATTTTAAAAAGTTCTGTCTAATGTTCTGTTGAAATATCCCTTCCTGTAACTTCAAATCATTAGACCTGGTCTACTCTCTGGAACACCAGAGAACAAACCCACCTTCTCCTCTCAGTGACAGCCTTTGAGGTATTGAAAGAGTACAAATATGGCTTAGGGAGCAGGGCATGTTTAGCCTGGAGGAGAGAAAGCTAGGAGGTGTCAAAATAGTCATGGTTAAAGAATTGAATGGATGATGTATTGAGGAGGGAAAAAGCTTGCTTACTGATGCACCAGAGACTAAGACCAGAAGCAATGGATTCCAACTACAAGAAAAGAGATTCCACCCAAACATTAGAAAGAACTTACTGATGGTAAGAACTGTTCAACAATGGAATATTCTGCCTAAGAGCATGGCAGAGTCTCCTCCTTTTTTTGAAGATTTTTGAAGAGGGGTTTGGATGACCATCTGTTGTGCGTGCTTTGATATTTGAGTCTTCTAGTATGGCAGGGGTTTGGATTGGATGTTTCTTGTGGTCTCTTCCAATCCTATCTTAGGATAAGGGATGCTCAGCCTGTAAAGTCAGCTCTTTACATTTGCTGGTGTTATGGGCACAGAACTCCCATGAAAGTGAAAAAGAAATAGCAATTTTTTAACTTGAGAAGACACCTCTCTAGGAATTTCTAGATTTTTAAGCACAACTCTGGTCAACTTCTGCTGGAAGTGGATTATAGAGTCACATTGGAGGACCTACAGATTACCAGAGAAACCTTATCTCTAGAAATCTCTAGGTCCTCTAGCATGACTAGAGGAAGTTGATCAAAGAGTCTTCAGGAGGACCTAAAGATTCCCGGAAAGAACATTTTTAATCCAATCTGTAAATTATCAAATCCTCAAATGTCAAAACTGCAAGAGTGGAGGGACACCTGTATTCTCCTTGAAAGTTATTTTTCTTCTCATAGTGGTGTTACATCTTGGAAGCATCTATTTTCCCTTTTCTCACACTTTGCCTCACATGCTCATTCATATATATCTTTTATTTTCCAGCGATGATCTTTTCTCCCTTCCCTATTGCCCAGGGAAGACATTGGTGGTTGGAGCTTCCTATGTGGCCCTTGAGTGTGCCGGCTTCCTTGCAGGCCTTGGCTTAGATGTGACGGTCATGGTGCGCTCCATTTTCTTGAGAGGCTTTGATCAGGATATGGCAAACAAAGTAGGAGACTACATGGAAGACCATGGTATCAAGTTCATTAAAAAATACGTGCCCAAGAAGGTAAGAGTTAAACATTACCTCTCCCCATTGCATCAACAAACATATAATTTTAAAAGTAGCCGTCACATAAATATGTTTAAAGAAATAGATGTTTGTCTTGGGACTTTGGAAAAAATGCTTACTCATTTCTTTGTTCCTTTTGCAAAATCTTAGTTTCTGGATTGGGTTTATAGAAGTTGTAGTTTAGCACTTCTCGAGAGTGATGAAGAACGAACCTTATGTCAAGCTAGACTATTTGTCCATCTAGCTCTAAAGTGCAGCCTTCCAGTTGCATATTTCAGCAATCCATCTGTGTAGTCAGAGGGGAGGAATGCTGCAGATTGCATTTGAAGAGCCATATGACCTGCTCGCATCCCAATATTGTCTCCTCTAACCAACGTTACCAGTCCAGGTTCTCAGGTCAAGCTCTTTCTTGTTGCTTAATAATTTGCAGTGAAAGTGTTGAGTTTCTGCATGCAAGGTAGGAATTGTTGTGTGGCTTGGAGTTGTTTCCGTTGTATGGTAACCCACTTGAGTTTTTCTGAGTATGTGCCCTTCCCAGTGGGTTTTCATGGCTGGGCAGAGACTCAAACCCTGTTCTCCAAAGTTTATAGTTCAATGTTCAAACCACTGTGCTGCAAAAGTCCCTGTTTTGGGCTATGTGAGAATGTATAAGCAACACATCCAATGTGTGTTTTGTTGCTGCAGTATTCCTTGAGATGCCAGAAAGGATAATGGTTTCAGCTTGATTTTGGGAACAAGTTACAAACCTTTAAGAGGAAGCAGGTGAATTTAGTTTAGTGGTGAGGGGCAGTCATTCCTCTGTCTTTTCCCACTCAATTCTCTTTTTAATCCAATGTGCAATTACAGTGTCAATGCATGCTGCTAGGGTTGAAACATCAGCTACCAAAATCATTCAGTTGTGACTATTAAAGGCAGCAGGAAAAACACATTTGAAAAAGATATGGCTGGCTTAGTAAGCACCTCAGTCCCAAATTGTTTTTTGACAATTTTTGGCATCTTCTTTGGAAAAAACAGACAAAAATACCTTCCTTAATTTTGAGAGCCTATGAGTTTTTCACAGCCCAAGAGAGAGAAAAATCACATCGTTCTGCCTGTTCTGAATTTAACAGACATGAAACCTGTCAAAATAGCTTCCAAACCATTAATGCTCTGGTGGATCTTATTTATTCTTTCAATGTCTGTCTTTCTATGTTTTCACCCATCAAAGACAGCGTACTACATAAAATCAAATGGAAATCACATAAATAATAAAGTAGGGATTTAAAATGTTTCTACTTCTTTGTCCAATGGTAAGGGGTTTTCTTCTGAGAGAGGAACAGCATCTGTGTGTGCCATGGAGGGAGAAGAAGCATTTCCTGTAATGACTAATACATAATTATTTTCCCGTAAAGGGTAATGGTTTTTCAATTTTGGTGAGACATCCAGCCAGTACATTATAGATTTTCAGATATTCAGAGCGGAACTTTAAATAAAATAGATTCTGCCTGTGTTTTTTTCTTAGTGAATCAAGTTGTTTGGAGGGAAGGAAAACCTTCAGTGTGTCTAGCCATCCTTTGCTGAGCAAATTGTACCTTGCCTTCATAAACAATTTGAAATTCATCAGAAAGGCACAGTGTAAAAACACAGAGAATGCCATGCATAAATTATATCCATTGCTAGCATAAAAGAGGGAAAACATTTCTTTCTTCAAGCTATATTTAACCAGTGTATAGCAGGTTAGTCTTATTATTGTCCTTCCTTTGTGAAGTGCGGTTTATTCTTAGAATCATAGAATAATAGAGTTGGAAGAGATCACATGGGTCATCCAGTCCAACCCCCTGCCATGCAGGAAAAGCACAATCAAAACACCCCCGACAGATGGCCATTCAGACTCTGATAAAGAGCCTCTAAGGAAGGAGCTTACACCACACTCTGAAGCAGAGAGGTCCACTGTTGAACAACTCTTGTAGTTCATGGTGAGAAGCTCCCAGAGTTTAGTGCCTGAGGACCAAAAATGTTACTCTTTCTGCATCAGAGAAATAATTTGGTGCGTTTTGATCTCTCTAATTTGTTTTAGGCCTCATTTTAAACATGAAGACAAAAAAAAAGTTAACTTGTGGTTGGTTTCCTGATTTAATGAGTTCTCTCCTGGCTCAAAACAGAGCAGGGGCCAAAATATGGGGAAACTGCCCCTACACTGCAAGGACATGAAAGTGCATTTTGAGCCAAAAAATGTTTTTAAGTATTCAAAAAATGGGAGGGTGCTGCTGGTGGTGGCTTCAAAAACCATCTTGACAGGATTTATAGGCTTTGCTTGCCACTTCCCTGATATAATGAGGTGATGCAGAGGGGAAAATGAGGGAATGTATGCACCAGTATTCATGGCCATGTGATTTTTCAAAGCTTGGTGGGGTGGGATCCCCAGAGTCCCCATCCAGCATGCCCATTAGTGTCTTCAGAGGATTTGGAAAGCTTTAGTCCAACCATATCTTTTCTAAGTTATTAACTGAGATAAGATATGAAACATGCAGCATGATTTGCAAATAGACCAGCAAAGTGGAATGAATTTTCTTATGGGGTTTTGGATTCAGACGTCATCTAAGGTGGCCAGAAAACTGAAGAGGGCTCCGAAACCTTTAATTCTTGTGTAGAGGATAGAATTTCACTAGGCATTGATGCCAACAACATTACCTGAAATTCCATTTTCAACTCAACCATGAAAGATACAGGAATTTTGGTCTGGCAACCTTATTCTGATCTATATCAGTGCTGCGTGTTTTGGTGAAAGGTAATGGTTAGAACTGTTTTTCAAATCTTCGCTGGATCATGGTTGCAGGTGGCTACCAGGGAGGAACTACCTTGGACTTCCTCCAAGGAGGTTCACTTGATGCATTACTGTTGTACTCCAGGGCAGGAAGCACCTCTGTACTTAACCACCACACTTCAGTTCAAATTAAATCAGCAAAGTAGTTTATTGAAAATTATATAAGAAGCGGTTCAGCAAAAATAGTAAAATGTCAAAGTCTAAATGTCCACAAGATTCAAGGTACAAGAGTAGTTTCAAAAACCCAGAACAACAGGACATCTAGCACGGGAATACAACAGAACCAGGATATGTGAGGCAGCATAAAATTCAATACAAAAATCCAGGAACATTCCTTCAAACTTGGAAGCATGAAGCATGCACGAACGAAGACATGGAACTAGAATTCCCTTAGCAGGCTTGACTAGGATTTGGCAAGACATGTTGCCCCAGTTACCAATGTTGACCAGACTGCTGGAACTCTCTAATATACACATGGAATCATGCTGTTTTCCCTGACTACCTGATAACGGCTTCTTCTCTAACAAGCGCTTTGACCTTCGGAGATTCTGTTGAGCAGCCCGGAGTTTACAAAAACTAAGTCTCCTATCTATCAGCTCATTATCCTCTCCATCTGGGATTTCATCCTCTGAACTCATTTCTGCCTCTGACCTTGCTTCCCTAGAGAAAGATTTCTCAGCAACATTTGGGGCCCATTCTGGAATGTAATGCCTTCACCAGCTGCTGGAGACACAGACTGCTCAGTTTCAGGACTTAAAATTACATGCTAGCTCGCAGGCCCAGAAATCCCATGATTCACTTCCTTATTGACATTAGGAGCAGGCACAATCATGGGCTGAACTACAACAATTACATATGTGAAGGCACTAAATCAGTGGTTCTCAACATGTGGGTCCCCAGATGTTTTGGCCTTTAACTCCCAGAAATCCTAACAGCTGGTAAACTGGCTGGGATTTCTGGGAGTTGTAGGCCAAACATCTGGGGACCACAGGTTGAAAACCACTGCACTAGATCAAGGGTTGGAAATGTGGTCTTCTTGATGTTGCTGGACCTCTGTCCCAGTCGTCAACATGGCCAATCATGATAGGACTCAGTACTCAAGAAGATCTGAAGGATCACAACTTTCCACTGTCATCTACTGCTTTCAGTATTATCATAACAAACCAAGTCAAGCTTATTCCATTCTCTTAAACATCAATTTTTAATTAGATTTACCCAACAGTGCTGGGTTTTGTATTGTTCTGCTGCTTTGCTGTAGTACTGTTCGTTTTAAGATGCCTTTTGCTAATTGTTTTTAATGTCTGTTGTAAGCTGCCTGGAGGATTATTGTTAATAGTGGAAAGGTGGGGGAAGGAAGAAAAGGTCTTTAATGGCCCCAGGACACTGCAGCAGGAAGGCTGAAAGAGAGATTCTGTCTTGCAGTCTCTGTGGTCCAGAGTAGTTCTTAACTGAGTTCCTAATTAAGCCCATGCCGAGGTCTCATCATCAAACCAGCATGCATACAGAATTTGCTGAGATGGGTATTTCTTGATCATATTGCCTGCTGTATCCTGGAAAGAGCTGAAATCCTACCTCTCCACATTGCTACTGCGTGTAGCAAAGTCATGTAAAACAGACCTGAATTTTGTTTAAGCTTGGCACTGACTCACCATGGATGTATATAGTTTTTAACATATAGTTGGTTTCTTCCCACCATTCAGCCAATGTTGGTTTAAGGAAAGCATTTAATGCTATGTAAGATGGACTCAACAATAGGAAGCACTGGGTGATCTACAAGTCAGGAAGGGCATTTTTGCTGAGTTTAGTGACAGTAGAAATTATATTTGCTAAAGCTTTTTCTGCCACAAAGATTCAGGCATTCCTTTAGGCCAAGGCACTCAGCATTTTGTGTAATTAAAGGCCTTTCATTACAGGAAGTGTGCTAGTTTGTACTCTCAAAGTGGCATTTCCATTAGTTAATACTCTTTAAATTTTCTTATCTTTCTAAAAACTGGGCTTCTCCCAGCTTCTGTCGTCTTTGTGTTTGAATCTGGATGCTGTAGCATAAATCGATGGTGGAGGCAGCAACCTTACTTTATTATATTCATTTCTTACGCAGTGATGTTCTAAAAGAACTCTAATTCAGCTGTTATAAAAATGATGTATTGATTTGTCAACAGCAAGACTTCGCACACTATGTATGAGGTTAACACTGAGGAATGCTTAACTGCACCCGCCTCGCAGCTTATATCTCTCAAGTCCCATATAGTCATTATTTTTCTTTGGAGATTGTATTGAAGCATGTGGTGTCAATTTAGAGCTTTTTGTTAAAATCTTCTGGGTACATAGCAGGTTTGTCTTTTCCTTTTATAGCCATTCGATACTGACATCAAGGTCAAACTGAGTGTGATTGAGGGCATCTACCTTTGTTTCGTCAAGGGTCTGCTTCCCCAATTCACATATAAAGCTGATGGTGACGTAATCTGGAAAATTTAGTGATCATGTGTGCATCCCATTTTAGTATCCTTGTTACCAAAGTGATGTTCCCACCTGAGGCAGCTTATTTAGGGCCTCATGAAAAGGCAGTATATTGTATTTTTGCTGGCATAGATGTTGCAATGCTTCTGTTTTTTCCCCCTGCTGAGTTAGTCCTATACATCTGGCTCTGTGGAAGGACGCAGTGGAGAAGATTTCAACTCTTCTAAGATATTATCTTTTCGTTGTTAACATAAGATCTCCCACCTCAAGCACTACTTAATTTATACACAGGCAGAGGAGGCATCTAAACAGTGGACATAGTTGCCTCCATCATGTCTGGGATGTTCTCCTGAAGGGTGGATTCATACGAGCACATCCTGAGGTTAAACATAGATAACTTTGCACCTTAGTAATTTTAGTGGTGGCCCAGCACAAACCTGGATATTGGTTTTCTTTATATCTAGAATCATAGACTAATAAAGTTGGAAGAGATCACAAAGGGCCATCCAGCCCAATGAAACTGCTGGGTTTTCAATCTTTCCTATCTTTCCAGGAATTTAGTTCAAACAGTGTGCCTTTTGAAGGATTTGATGGGTTCAGAATCAAAGTATTGTAATATTAGGTGATGCAAGAGTGAAAATAAACTTCTGTTTTGGTGATGTGAACAAATCTATGTGCTTCTCCCATATGAATAATGTTCACATTTTCTTTTGCAGATTGAACAGATCAAGAAAGGAACTCCTGGACTACTAAAAGTCACAGCTCATGCTACAGAGGGTTCTGAGATATTTCAAGGGGAATACAACACGGTAAATAATTTGCATTGATCTTTTTTATTTAGTTATACTGCATCAATGACTTTGCAGGGTCTGTTTTTCTTTAGTTGTCATTGTATTTCTCTGTGTGTATGTGTACAACTATAATGTGTGGAAATTATATGGGGACTAAGAATTGGTCTGTAGCTTCATTCATTTATTCATATGATTGTAGCAAAACAGCAGTCTGCATAATTGTCTGAAGGACAGACAATTGCCACTTTGTTATTTATCTAGGATTGCAATGCTATGATGGCTGCTTGTGTGCCAGAGCTGCGTGAACCTGTCCCATATACTCTTCACATGTGAGCCGCCCCAAGTCCCTTTGGGGAGGTGGGGCGTGATATAAAAATAAACATTATTATTAAACTTATTATAATTAGTTCAGTGGATGTTGAATTTTGAAAAGATTTCCTGGAAGTTATCTCAATGCAATATAATGAAACTTATAGCAAAACAGAAGAATGAAACAAAACCTTCCTTCTAACACAAAATGCTGATGTTCTGCAGGTATTGTTGGCTATAGGAAGGGATGCCTGCACAAGAAAAATTGGCTTGGAGAAAGTTGGAGTGAAGATCAATGAAAAGTAAGGCTAAATCTCTTGGCTGTCTAATTACTGCTTCTGTGTGGTTTGTATTTTTGCAACATCAATCTCATAGACTTAAAGGATTTAATTTGTCTGGGAGGAATAAATTTTCCCCCTAACACATTTTTGTTGGAGGAAGGAGGAATGCTTTCATATATAGCTTCCCATTACTGAACAAGCCAAAAGGGCAAACTTTGCCATAATTGAAATGGTAGCGATTAACATTCAGGCAGTCAAAGTGTCTGCATCATCTTGCTGCCTATTGCATGAAAAAATCCTTTCATATTAGCTGCTACTGTGAAATGGAGCTTTTGTGCTCCATTCTGCCGCCAGTTTCAATGCAGGATGGGGTTACATCAAGAGGTGAATTTGAAAGATGTGGCTCCTTTTGTCGTAGCGCAGCAGAAACGAAACTTCGGAGACTTCTACTCACATGTTAAAGGCAAAGAAATCCTGCCATAGTATATCTAATAACCCCTTCTCTTTTTATTCAGTTTGTATCTCACTGCAGTATTTTGCAGAATAGTGTGACCTGACAGGCAAAGTTATGCTTGACTGATGTTCAAATAACTGAACGTCTTTAGCAAAAAAACGAAACACGCACAAAACCTTTCACTGTTAGCAGAAAACATTTCATGATATACAACAGTAGACTTCATAAGAAAACAGCATCTAGCAGGCTTGAAACCCAGAAAGAAGAAGAAGAAGCCTGAGCAAAGAAGCTTGTCATCAAACCAGATCTAAAACATCCAACAGATGCAGATTCTTATAAAGCAATAAGAGGGTTGTGAGGATGTTCTGAAATGTAGGTGCTGTCATAGAAATAAGAAACTAAGCTTGGATCACTGTCAGATGATACCACTGGCCAAGACACATTTTGGTGCCTCAAATGTTAGACCTGTTTCTGAGTATATTTGACCTGCTGATTCCAGAAATGGCACCTGTTTCCCCCTACCAGCTCTAGTTTTTGAGATACAGAATATATGCCATATATCAGTCTCTATCTGCTCACCCATAGAAAATTAGGAAAATTATATCTAAGAAAGTAGAGCTGATGTGGTCTATCCAATGCAATTTTGTGAATGAGCTCCCCAAATAACTCCAGAAATAGGCCTAAAATCAAGACATCAAGAATTCTTTTGTTTGGCTGTGTAGTCAATTGATCATGGAGCCATGAGCAAGATCTCCTGACATGATCTTAGTGCACTTATGGCTCTAGAAAGGGAAATGTAACTTGGCCTACAGTTAATACAAAGACTGTGAAAATTGATCAGTGACTTATAGACAAGACAGTGCAATTCAATCAGGATCAGTAGTTACGTGCCTTGAAGTCAATTTCGTCTTATGATGATCTTAAAGCATATCTATTATTGGGTGTTACTTGGCAAGATTGGTTCAGAGGGGGTTTGCCCTTGCTTTCCTTTGAGGATTTCCAGTGGATTCCATGGCCAAGCAGGGATTTGAACCCTGGCCTCCCAGCCTTCTAGGCTATTTTGTTCAAATTACAAAGCCTGGTATATACAGGAGTAACATTGTTTCTTCTAGAGATGGTAAAATAAACACATTTTAACAACGTTTTGATATTTTAATATAGAACCTATAGTTCTCATAATCTCCTATCCCTCTCTCTCCCCCTGTCTTGATACAATCCTTTAGAACTGGAAAAATCCCCGTCAACGATGTGGAGCAAACCAACGTGCCATATATCTATGCCATTGGCGACGTGTTGGAAGGCAAACTAGAGCTCACCCCACTGGCAATTCAGGCGGGTAGGCTGCTAGCACAGAGGCTTTATGGTGGATCTAAGAAAAAGGTAAGGAAGTAGTTGATTCTGCTGGTTCACAATTAATCAATAAATCACATTAAACCAATGGTTCTGGAGCCAAAATAATGATGATGATTTTTAAAAAAATCTTAGCATCTCCATTTGAAGTTCTGTTCAAAACAATGTTTGGCTTGCAATTTCCAGAAAGTAGCCATGTTAGCTAGGGGTTTCTGGGAGTTGTTATTTTTTAAATCAATATTTCGGATGTATGTTGCTTTCAAGATGAGGCATATATGTATTGCAACAAATATTAACTTAGACCAGCTTGGGTCATTTTGAGTACTTTGTCCCACAACCACCCATCACCCCCAGGAAGTGTGGTCATTGGGAATATCAGGAGCTGCCTGAAATATCTGGAAGTGTCCAATTGGGACAGCTGGATTCAGCCCAGGAGTGATTACTAATTAGGAATTAGAGGGAAAGATTTCCTCCAGGAGATATTATACACCTGGCCCTCCATCCTCCAGATATGGAGGGCGTGTTTACCAAATTTTGGAACATATATGAAAAGAGGCATCTCCTTGAAGTTAGTGCCTGCCCTTTACATTATAAATAGGCATTACAAAAGGTACTAAATGTGTAGTATCAGCCACAAAATGGTTGCCTCATTAACTGCTTTTTCATCGGTAATAGTTTTGAACTGATCAAACCCATTTGTTAATTAAATATCATAGTGTAAATTTCACTACATGCTGTCATTGCTCATAACTTTGAAAGATCATGGTCTTGCAATTGTACTGAATGCAATTTCCAGAAGACAGCACAAGCAATCATCCTCCAGTTGGTTTTGGTCAAACCTAATGGTAGATTGCGAACCATCCCCACCCAATCAAAATAATATAAGCTGTTGCCACATCCCAACCCACACACTCTTGTTTACATGATGGATAGTTGGGCCTGTGACACCTTCCCTTGTGTTTTTCATGGCTGTTTTCCCAATCCTGTGGTTAGTAGTGATAAGCATGTTCATTTCAGCCCTACTGCCACAATTTCTTTCTCTCTGGGAAATGAGAGTGGGAGGCCAATTGTCCATAGCTGATAATATCCTCTACTGTTGTTGCCTTCCCTTGTTATTTAGAATGCTAAAACCCTATATGTTTCCTCTGTTGGGGTTTTTGTCAGATGTCAGCTTGGTCCATTTATTGATAGTGCAGAGATCTGTGATACTTACACATTTCTATTTATTTTCTTGACAGTGTGATTATGTGAATGTTCCCACCACAGTATTCACACCTATGGAATATGGTGCCTGTGGTTATTCTGAAGAAAAAGCAATAGAGAAATATGGAGTGAAAAATATTGAGGTACTCAGATTTTAAAAAATATTCTTTGGAATACAGCATGGCCCTTGTATTTGTGGTTTCATTTATCTGTGTGCTCTATAGACATTTTCTAGGTTCTCCAGCACAACCATATGTTATTCTGGGTCCATAAGTCCTTCATTTCAATAGGGTTCACTATTTTCTGAGATTCAACATATCCATACAGAGTCCAGGACATATCCCCTGTGGATATGGGGACTGTACTATTTTCCCATTATAGTAAAGCAACTAAGATGCAATATATATATATATATATATGTAATGACAAGTAACATTGTTGTTTATTTAGCTAGTAAGTAACATTTACCTGCATATTACTTTTCCTTCTTACTTTCTGGGGATTTTTTAAAAGGCTATTTGGGAGCATTTTGAGGAGGTTTTTTAATCATTTAAAATATTTTGCTTTTATTTAAAAGATGCATTATTTTTAGAAAAAGTAACAAAAAGAAAAAAGAAGTAGGTTACAGAAGCAACTAAAACAATGTTTTGTGCCACTAATAACCATATGTTGCTTTTCACAAAGTTATATAACAAATTGCTTTCCAAAGAAATTAGGATAGCCATTCAGGACTCAGAAAAACAGGATATATTCTTTATGCATTCCCACTTCTTGGTGACCATCTCATTTTGGCAAGAATAGTGCCCTCACCTGGAGGAACCCAGAGTTGTATCTGAGTTCCAGGATTATTGTACAGTAGAGTCTCACTTATCCAAGCTAAACAGGCCGGCGAAGATTGGATAAGCGAATATCTTGGCTAATAAGGAGAGATTAAGGAAAAGCCTATTAAACATCAAATTAGATTATGATTTTATAAATTAAGCACCAAGACATCATGTTATACAACACATTTGACAGAAAAAGTAGTTCAATACGCAGTAATGTTATATTGTAATTACTGTATTTACAAATTTAGCACCAAAATATTACAATATATTGAAAACATTGTCTACAAAAATGGCTTGGATAAGCAAGGCTTGGATAAGTGAGACTCTACTGTATATAATGCAGCAGCTTTGGCGATAATCAAGGAATTGGGTTTCCTGAGTAGCTGGATCGGAGAACAGTCTTAGGAATTTGTGTAATATAGAAGAAAACTGGAGTGGATGTTTTTTGGTGTCAGGAGCAACTTGAGAAACTGCAAGATGCATCTTGTGTGAGAGAATTGGCTGTCTACATGGATGTTGCCTGGGGATGCCCAGATTTTTTTTGATGTTTTACCATCCTTGTGGGAGGTTTCTCTCATGTCCCCACATGGAGCTAGAGCTGACAGGGGGAGCTCATCTGCGCTCTCCCTGGGTTGGATTTAAATCAGCAGCCTTTGGGTCAGCAACCCAACCTTCAAATTAGCAGTCCTGCTGGCACAAGGCTTTAATTCATTGTGCCACCAGCGGCTCCCAATGGAGTGGATGTAATAAAACATGTAAAACTATTGTCCCTGTCTTCTGTGAAGAAGTCATTCTTTGCCATCATTCAGAAGTTAAATATAAAGCTGGTATTTTATTTTAGATCTTGTCCTTTGATAATAAGGAAATGGTGCTTCATGCAGTCATGCTGGCCACATGATCTTGGAGGTGTCTAAGAACAACACCAGCTCTTCAGCTTAGAAATGGAGATGAGCACTACTCAAATGTCAAGGGGAAACCTTTAGCCTTACCTTTAATGAATTTCATGTTCAGGACTAGTTAATACAACTCCTGAAAGGTTTTAACATAATTTTAATCATTTTATAATTATTTTTACTTTTTACAATATAGGTTGAGTATCCCTTCTTCAAAATGTTTGAGACCAAAAATGTTTTGCATTTTTGAATATAGATTTTTTTATTTATTTTGGAAATGTGCATATGCATACATAATGTAATATCTTGGAGATGAAAGATGAAATTCATTTATGTTTCATATATAATTTATATACACATCATGAAGGTAATTTTAATGCAATATTGTTTCATAATTTTGTATACTTTGAAACATCAGCAAGCCACTCATATGGACAGCTTAGGATTTTCAAGCATTTCTGATTTTGGATATTCAACCTGCATCATTGTTTTGTTGTCATTTGTATTTTTGATATACCTTTACAAATGTACCTCCACCGAGGAGACTGGTCCGCAGGCAGTTTTTTAAAAAGTGAAATGAATATATTTAAGGAGCAAAACTCTTCATTTAGTATATTATTGTATTCCTAGGTTTACCATAGTTACTTCTGGCCATTGGAATGGACTGTCCCATCCCGAGACAACAACAGATGCTATGCGAAGGTCATCTGTCTTATTCCAGAGAAGGTAATTATGGCATTTAGAAAACCCTTAAATGCTTTTACCCCAACTTTCCCCATCCTGCAGAATTTTGTAGTTCTTGTCGTGTTCATTTTGCATGAATTTCAGTACATACCTGTATATTAGGTAGTGCATTACATCCCTATCCAAATACCTGGGCTGCTGTGTCACCTTCAGATATCTAATTGATAATGACAGTGTACAGCTTCACTTGAATTTTAAATAAAAGTACTCCCTCCACTTTGACAAATGTTACCTTGGAAATATTAGCTAGATAGGAACCACCCACATATCCAATTCTCAATTACATTCTCTTTGTTACTGTGTAATAATACCTTAGCTAAACTTCACAGTCATTAAGTAGCATTCTCTTTTAACTTCCATCAAGATAATATCTGTTTAATAGGCACTGATGCCATCATTTTCGTGTTGTAATCATGTTTGGAATCCAAAGCGTTATAGAAAGAAACAGACCCCTGTAACCATTTCTGACTGCTTTGAAAATTCAACTTGGAACAGAGTGAAGGAATTGCATGCTTAAAGAGAATTAAGTAAAGAATTCCTTCTTAATCTCTTTGGTTCATGTCTCTGGCTTCCACCTTGTTTTTTCATTCATGTTTTCTTATCTTGATCAGCTGTTGTTTATCCCAGTTCTGGATTCCTGAACTGAGATCATTAGCTTCTCAGATATAGAACTATATATAATCCGAATACTTTAAAACCATGGTATGAATAATTTCTTTAGTCTGAACCTATTCTCCAATGCCTAGGCACTGTTTTTATAATGCATTCTCAACATAGATAGTCAAGCACTTAAGTTGCAATACTATGCATAGATCTATTGAAGCAAACTTGGAATTATTGGTTTCCCAGGAACCTTTACTGAAAAGAACTGTATACATTGTTAACTGTAGGTGTCTCGAGGCCATGATAGTAAGGTGGGAAGCATTTGGGAATCTGTTGCTGTGAACATTAATGCCTAGTAGTCCCTTTGCTTTGAAAAAGTTTACTATTCAAAGGCATGCCCTATACACTTCTAATATATTGAACTGACCCTATCTGAGATTGGAGTCTGCTGACCAGTTTTGGATGACACAGGCTCAATGCTATGGATTCCTAGGTGTTGTAGTTTATGAGGCATCAGCATTCTTTGTCAAAGCATGATAAAGATCTTGCCAAAATTACAATTCCCATGATTGCATAGCATTGAGCAATGGCAGTTAAGGTGATGTCAAACTGCATTGATTCTACAGTAGAGATGCACCCTTATTCTGTTCTCCTGATCCCTTCATGCATGGAAGTCCCCCTTTCCCATCATCCCCTTTTTTATTTGATGGAAGAAGTTTTGTGCCAAGTTTGCTTCAGAACATAAGAGAGATGAATGGATGAGCTAGATGTGAGGTCAGAAAATCATAGAGTTGGGAAAGACCACAAGCTCCATCCAGTCCACCTTCTGCTATGCAGTGAATGCAAAATCAAATTACTCCTCAAACCCCATTGGTTAATGTGATGTCTAAGAAGATCTTGGAACCCTTAGCATATTTTTGGATTACATGGCTCAGCTGGCTGGAGGGTTTTGGGAACTGCAATCAAAAAAGTAACTTTTCAAATATTATTTAAGCTATAGTTCAGCTTTGCCTCTAAACCACCTCACAGTTATTTGTGGAAGCCAGATTTTTTATCTATGAAATAGACACAAAGCAATATAAAGATGATTTGAAAGCAGTTTTTTCAAGTTTGTTAATCTTTTATGTCAGACTTAATTTGTTTTCCATTTTATTAAAAAATTAAAACAAGATCAATTTGTATGTTAATTCTGAATTCCATATTTAGGGCAAGAAAGGCCTATTCTTCTGCAATTCTTTGTCATGCATTCAATCCTCAGAATTTATCCCAGTCGAATTAAAACATGTCCCTTGTGGAGATAACCAATTAGAAAAAATGGGACTGGAAAGAGATCAGTGACAGTTCTCTTGGGACTGAATAATCCTTCCATAATCTGAAGGAAATAATTGTTTCAGGCTGTCTGAATTGGGCTCTTCTTGTCTGCTGTTCTTTAGCAACGTGTTATTGGCTTCCATGTGCTTGGTCCAAATGCTGGAGAAGTCACCCAGGGATTTGCAGCAGCCATAAAATGTGGCATGACAAAGGATCTACTGGATAGTACAATAGGAATCCATCCAGTCTGTGCTGAGGTATGTATGAGGCTTGCAAAAATGCTGTCTACTTTCTTCCCTTTGGTTTATTTACTAGTGTTGATGTAAAACTGGAGCAGTTCTGTTTCCAAGATATACATACCCTGTGCATTAATTCACAGATTAAATCAGTATGAGACATATAAAGTATGTGGTAGATTTCCTTTACATTTCTGGTTGTCTACAATCTGAGTCCATGGATGTATAAGATGGAGTGCTCTCTCTGTGGCCGACAAAGCTGGGACTTTACTTCATTGGCAGTTTCCATGTTAGTGCAGCACCAAGGGCTTCATCATATGCAATTCCTCAGAACGATGCCTTCTGTCTCCTTTAGAGTAAGGAGATTAGAAGGGAAAGGAAAGGAGCCCAAGGGAATGGTGTCTGCTTTAAGAATAATGCCTTTTGTCTCCTCTATGGATGGTTGAGCTAGGGGTGGGAGGAGACAATCCTGTATGATGGGGTATGTAAATTCTCAGTCTTCTTTAAAGACAGAATCCCACACAAAGAAGACGATTTTTGTTGCTTTCCCCCGTTCCCCTCCATTTTCCCCAGCTCTGTCTGATGAAGTCCCAATCCAGTTTTGAAATTGCTATCCAAGGTGCTGAATCTAGTAACAACAACTTTTCCCTGTCTCTCCCCAAGATACAGAGAAAGTACAACATAGAATGTAAACTCAATAAATAACTAAAGACACATAAAACCATTTTAAACACATAGATTAAGAACACAAATATGTGTGTTGTTGAAGGCTTTCATGGCCAGAATCACTGGGTTGCTGTGAGTTTTCTGGGCTGTATGGTCATGTTCCAGAAGCATTCTCTCCTGACATTTCACACATTTTTATGGCAGGCATCCCCAGAGGTTGTGAGGTCTGTTGGAAACTAGACAAGTGGGGTTTATATATCTGTGAAATGCCCAAAGTGGAAAAAAGAACCCTTGTCTGTTTGAGGCAAGTGTAAATATTGCAAATATAAGTTTAAAACATTGCACATTAAAATCCATACATTTAATTTCCATAGTTCAAAATCCATTATTTAAAATTGACTGAGTAGGCTTGCTTGAAAAGATATGTCTTTAATATTTTAAAGCTACAGTAGAGTCTCACTTATCCAAGCCTCGCTTATCCAAGCCTCTGGATAATCCAAGCCATTTTTGTAGTCAATTTTTTCAATATATCATGATAATTTGGTGCTAAATTCATAAATACAGTAATTACAACATAGCATTACTGCGTATTGAACTACTTTTTCTATTAAATTTGTTGTATAACATAATGTTTTGGTGCTTAATTTGTAAAATCATAACCTAATTTGATGTTTAATAGGCTTTTCCTTAATCCCTCCTTATTATCCAAGATATTCACTTATCCAAGCTTCTGCCGGCCCGTTTAGCTTGGATAAGTGAGACTCTACTGTATTTAGATAGCAGATTTATCCCCAAAATAGAGTAGGCCTTACTCTGTGGGGATTAGAGGTGCAGAATCCATGTGAAAATGGAAACAAATGCAAATTAAAAATGGCTGTATTTTTTCCATGAGAAATCACTGTTGTAGTAATCCTTTGGTCCTCCAGTACAACTTTAGGGTCAACTTCAAGAACAAGTTAACATAGAGTTGTACTGGAAGACCTAGAGATTTCTAGAGAGATCAAATCTGCAAAAGTCAAACCTGTCAATGTAGAAGGCTGACTGTAGCTGTAGATAGATTCTTTTAAAGTTAGGATCCTTTTGTGGATGGAGCTTTGGCACTTTTGTAGTTTCAGTTCATTTATTTCATTTTTAAAAGGCAGTTTGGCAGCAGTGAACTGTTTAGTGGGTAATGGATAAGAAATCACTTTCCAAATAACAATAGAACATAATGGCAGCAAATTGCTTTCTTTAAAAGTAACATCAATGCATTATTTAAAGGTTAAAATGTAAATAATATTTCTAAACTCTATATTATCACTTGGGAGAGTGATACAGAGGTCTCTAGCACTGAGTTCTAAGTATGATAGTTCAGCAAACTATAAATCCACAAATTCTGTAATACGGAGTCCCGGCAGTCAAAGTGCATAGGAAAGTCAAGGAAAGTCAAGCAGTCACTGGTCACTGGAATATTTATTTATATGGCATATACAAATCATCTAAGTTTTTTTTTCTGTAGCATTTTAAAGCCAAGCTTAGTTGCAATTTTTGATAATTATTTATGTGACGGATACCATAGAGCCAACTGAAATCCAAATCTGTTTCAAAATGGGGAGAGCTTCATCCTTGAAGTCTTTCCCTTGGCCCTAACAATTAGTCTTTCCTTAAATACAGCGTTGAATCCAATCATATTTAAATTGCTAAGAAAGTTGTTTTTATATGACTATAATGCTGTAAACGGGCCAAAAATTAGAGGACAACCCTTTTGTGAAAATGATTGCAGCTTCTAATTTGCATCTTAAAAAAAATAACTAAAGAAAAGCGTTTGAGGCTTTTAATATTTAAAATAGATATACAATCATGATAGTTCTCGCATATGGAGAGGTTGAGCTCTGATAAATGTTCAGATCTGTGCTTTGTACATGAGTTTTAGCCTTATTTGCATAGCTAACATGTTGCAGAGTCTCTTTTCTGCTCTCCTTTTATTCTCCCTCCGAGATTACTTTGATGCCAGCTAATTACTTTAGCTTTGAACCATTTAGACTGAAGTGGGTTTGATTTCCTGTAATCCTCCTACCTATACTTAGATGTCTGCAAAACAAAGCGAGCAGTTGTTCAATAAACCTTAACTAAAGCAACTTACCACATTTCCTGTCATCTGCTCTTCCATTTGCTTTCTGCTTGGAGCTGGAAAGTATCCCAAGGGCAAAAGTCTTAAGCACCACCTGCAGAGGCCAGTTCCAACCCACAACAACAACAACAACAACAACAATCATTGCTTAAAACCAGTTGGTCATTCTCGCCTAAAAGCTTTCTAGCAGAGATGGACAAAGCGTGGCTCTCTAGATGTTATTGGACTGCAGTTTCCAACAATTCCTCACCACAGGCTATACTGGCAAGGATGGATGGGAATTGCAGACCACCAACACCTGAAGGGTCATGCATTGTTCACCATGGTTTTCTAGGGATCAGAGATACCATTTGACCAGTTGACTACTGTATGGAGGCAAGTTGTTTTCTTCACAATTATTTCCTGAGCTCAGACTTGGGTGCTACTGGCATAATAGACTAAATCCCAACCTTCAATCATTAGTTCATATCCCACTATGTTATAATAATCATAATAATCATCATTGTCATCATCATTTGTTTGTTACTTGGCACCAGCACAGTTAAAACACATCATCATAAACTACGTACCATAAGTTGCACACACGAAAACAGACTGTTACAAAGTACATATATTAAAATACATAGTGCAAGGATTAAAATAAAATATAAATGCATATATTAAAATAGAAGGCAAATTTAAAATGCACAATTTAAAATTGACTGGGTAAGCCTGCCAGAAGAGATAAGTTTTCAGTTCTGTATTGAATACTGATAGTGATATCACAGTATCTTCATGTTTTCTTTACATATGTATAGCAAAACTGAAGGAGGTAGAGAAAGGTGCAGTTTAAATGATATGAAAGACAGGGCCATACTTCTCTTTTTTAATATAAGTCGTTGATGGTTTTGGGTTCATTTTGCCAAGGGAAGACTAGGGCTGACCCAAGGCATGTTGCTGTGTGACACACAAGACAGTATGATCTCCCTCCATTCCATGTGCAGAAATTATTTGGATTGGCAGTTGGACCTTACCTCAAAACACCTCCACCCTATCCATCCCATTTTTGCTCCCTCAGTCAATTTAAGATCAGGAAGAGCCTTTATTTAAAATGGAGTCACCCCCACTACCTGTGGTAAATCGAAATATCTTCTAGATTGAAAGTGGTGATAGGGAGCAAAAACAAATAGCAAACAATACCAATCCTCCTCCATAAATCTCATTGCAATGGGGAAATGTTTGTTTGTTTTGCTTTGCAAAGTGGGAGATTAATATATACTGGGTGTTTTCAATATAGCAATTTGGAACACATAACCTTCCTTTGGCTAAGACACAGTTATTACCCTGGCACAGTCCACGTTAATTCCAATAGATAAAAATTCTTTTTATCCATTTTTGCATTTAACTAAAGTAAATCTTTATTTTTCCATGGTGGAAATAATCCCTGACCTGCACACTCAATGAGTAGCTAGCTGCTCATTAATTCTCACCACACTGTACAGTGCATTGCCAGACCCCCACCTACCTACATACCTACCTTCATGGAATGAGGTTTAGTGCATATAGATAAGAGGGACTTACAAAGCGAGATTTTTTCCCCTTATTTGTTTCCCTTTGCTGGGTCAAAAATCAAGACAGAAGAATTTTCTGTATCATGAGAACCTTTGTTATATACTTTTATTTTCCCCTCATTCCCCTCCATGGATTTTGCAATAAGACCTAGTAGATTAGCTTCTTAGGATACAACTGCACTGTAGAATAAATGTATTTTGACACCATTATAACTGCCCTTGCTCAGTGCTGTGAAATTCCGGGGTTGGTAGTTTGGTGAGGTGCCAACACTCTTTGACAGAGAAGGCTGAAGACGTTGTAAACTCCCAGGGCTCCAAAGTATTGATCCGTGGTGATTAAAGTGGTATCACACTGCATTAATTCTGCAGTATAGATGCACCCTTGGACTCATAGGCCTGTTGCAATAATTTGGAGATGACTTCGAAATAAAACTACATATGCTGATTGTAAGTTTTGCAGGGCCATAACTGAATAAAAAAATGTCAGGCAACATCTGGAATGCAGAAGACATTTTGCCTCTCATATAATCTTGAAGGGCCCCATTTTCGCCCTTTCTTAGAAATTTAAGAGTCATAAAGTTAGAAGGCAATTCAAGGGTCATTATCCTCCCATGCAAAAATTCACAGCTAAAGAGAGATGACCATCCAGCCTCTGTTTAAAAACCTCCAAGGTAGGAAAGCCCACAGATTTCCTAAGTATGCACAAGGTTTCTAAATTATATCTGCCAATAAGATTTTGCCCGTTATGTCCTGGTACTCATAATGTCCTGGTACTCTCACTACAAAACCTCCCTGACGTCCCAAAAGGCTCTTAATGTGTGATTTCCCCATTTGAAAGGCCTCCTTGCATATATTTTTTTGGCCCAGGTAGCTCTTTTCTGAATTAGTTACTAAACTAAAACCAGCAAGGCTAGCATTGTGGAGTGACTGTTCAGTAAGTAATCCTGGTGACTGTGTACTAAGTAATCCTGGGCTTTGTCCAGTTAAAAAAATGCTCTCTGACATTATCTTCTTGCTGTTTTCTCTCTCCCTCTCTCCCTGATCCCACTTTTCTTTTTAGATATTCACTACGCTGTCTGTGACCAAGCGCTCAGGGGAAAATATCCTCCAGAGCGGATGCTGAGGTTAAAGCCACCCACTGTTGTCTGCCTTTGCCAGAGACTCGCTTTCATCGCCTTTGTTGGCTGACTCTCAAAAGTCAGAGGGAAGAGCAGCTTAGGAAGTAAGAAACAGCAACATCACTTATCGACTTCCACTCTCTTCAGTATAAGCCAGCTCCATCAGTAGAGCAAATGAAGAACTGGAAAAGTGAACTGACGATGATTTAATGGCAATTGGCACAACAGTGGGAAAAAACCCTTATCAAGATGATGTTGGCAAGGCATTGTTCAAGATGCTTCCATGAAGTCACAGTCTAAAACCAGTGCTTTCTGGTAGGCAGTGATGGAAAGATTGCTGGCACAACTTGAGACTTAACCCTTTTCTCCTCTCAAGATGAAGATATTTCTCGCACCTCATTATGGGACCCCGGCAAGGCATCCTCGAAAGAGAGGGCCGCACATCATCTGGAGCCTTGCACTCAACTTATCCTACGGACGACTGCTTCTGTTCTTGTCAGATAGTTTTAAAGAAGTGACACTCTTTCATATATCCACCTTATTTTACCCAGAGCAGTAGAATAGTGTGGCTTCTCAGACTCCAAAATCAAAGAACAAATACTCCAGGCTCACTTTCAGAAACTGTAAGCTACGTTGTTGAGTCAGTTTCCAAGTGAAATGTCTTCCCCCTTTGAGTATATAGAACCTTCTCTGAATTATTTATATAACAGATTAGAAAGTATACATTATTATATGTATATTTTGAAATATTAGATAAATATTTTCTTGAAAATGGTGCCTGTTCATACATATTGTCTTTATTGAATGACAAAAAGAAACCTTTCTCCCAGGTTTTATTTCAGTGATATATTTACAATGTTTTACACCACATTTTCCCCCTTCATCTGGTGTCCCAGAAAGTGCAGGACTAGGCAATATACCCTTTTGGACCAATCTTGTTCCATGGCTTGTTCCAAAATCTTAATATAAGCACTGTTCTTACATGCCTGCTTTAATCTTTTGGCAGAGACATAAGAATCTTAGAAATGCAAGTGCCTAAAGGGTCCACAAGGGGAAAGGAAAAAGGAAATTTTCATAAATAGTTTCCTTCCACCCCAACAGGCATTGTTCCGGCCTCTGAAGAAGATCCAAATGACCGCAACAAGTTAGGGAGCTGGACCACAACTAATAAAATGATTTGAATAAAATGATAAACAGGGAGAAGTGTGAAGTACTACTCTTAGGCAGGAAAAAATGAAATGCAGAGCTATAGGATGGGTGATACTAGATTGAAAAGAGTACATAAGACAGGGATCTAGGAATCTTAGTAGATCACAAGCTGAACATAAGTCAATGGCCAAAAATACATATCTTTGTTTCAATTGGACAAAAATTCAGGAATGCAAAAAGATTATTGTGTAGCATTAACTCATTGTCCAGTCCAGTCAGTGACTCTACAAATCTCCAGTTATAAAATGGATAATAGTACAGTGTTCCCTCACAACTTCATGGTTTGCTTTTTGCGGATTCGCTGTTTTGCGTTTTTTCAATAAACTCTAAAAGAACATTATAAATCATAAAAATTACAATTTACAGCCTAAGGAAAAGAAGAAGGAGAAGCCGAAGGGAGAGAAAAGGAGCTTAAACGGCAACGGGAGAAGGAGGCGATTTATCCACACACGATTGATAAAGAGTTAAAATAGTGTATAACTACTAAAATAATGTATAAGTATTAAAATAAATATAGCATCCTACTTCACGGATTTTCACTTATTGTGGGTGGTCCTGGAACCTAACCCCCGCAATAAGTGACTATTGACTGTACTATCAATAGTGGAGCCCCTAACTGCTGAGCAGCAGCACTTGCTGACCAAAAGGTCAAAGGTTTGAATCCGGAGAGCGGGGTGAGCTCCCACTGTTAGTCCCAGCTTCTGCCAACCTATACTCAGGAGGAGATGGGAGATGGATTTAGCTTTGCTTCTTCCCTCTTTCTGCTCTCAAAAGTGTTGTGATTAATATATGACCGTGAACATATTCATGCGTTGTTACATGCTGGAATACAAAAGGTATTTCTATACTAAAAGTTATTACAACCTCCTTGCAGAGAGTTCTGTGCTTCAGTCAGTGAAACTTATATACTCCACTTTCTGTTTTAGGAAGCCAAATCTTATTTCCTTTTTCAAATGAATTAGCTTATCACCTGCTGCCACAAAGCCTAGACATGTAAACTATTGATTATGTAGAATCCCAACGTGTTTAGCAACTGTGGTTTGGAGTCTTTTCCCCCCTGAGAAACACTCAACAGGTTTTTATCTCTTCTCCCAGTCATAGATTATTTTGGCTGAATTACAGACTTTTCTGTAAATATGGAACATAGGAAGTACTATCAAATAAACAACAGAGCTGAGCCTTCCTGAAATACAACAGGAATGCAGTTACAGTAAATCCAATGCTAATTAGAGTGAAACTAGTTCTGAAGTGGGCAGGGCTGACGTACAGAAGTTCAACGTAGAGTTCTTTCCATCCTAAAAAATGAACTTTAACTGGGAGAAGTGTAAGGTACAAATTTAGACAAAAAATGAAAATGAAAAAATATAGGCTGGGTGACACCTGACTTAACAGTATATATGAAAGGGATCTGGAGTCTTAGTAGACCACAAACTGAACATGAGCCGACAGTGTAACGCAGCAGCTAAAAAGCCAATGTGGTTCTAGACTGTGTCAATAGGAGTATAGTGCCTAGATTGAAGGAAAAATAGTCCCATTCTGTTCTGCTTGGTCAGAATACTGTGTCCAGTTCTGAGCAACATAATTCAAAGATATTAATAAGCTGGAATCTATCCATAGAAGGGTGACTAAAATGATAAAGGCCTGGAAACTATGAGGAGTGGCTTAGGGAGCTGGGTATGTTTTGTTTGGTGAACATGATAGGCCTGTTTAAATATTTGAAAAGCTGGTGGTATCTCTTTCTTAGAGGTTTTTAAACAGGCTGGATGGCCATCTGTTAGGAATGCTTTGATTTTTTATTTCTGCATGGCAGTTGGACTAGATAGCCCTTGGAGTCTTCTCTCTATACTATTTTATTTACTATATTTTTTACCCCGCTCTATCTCAACCCTGAAGGGGACTCGGAGCGGCTTCCAAATTGACAATAATTCAATGCCACAGTAAACATAAACAAAACAAATACAATGTATATTATACATCAAAATCAATGAAAAATCATAAAAACCATAATATATCAATACATTAAATACACTGTTAAAAACAACACAAAGACCCCAAATCATAATCCATACTGCTGTTTTCACTTGAAATTTTAAACCACTACAAATACTTTCAGAACATATTCAAAATAACATAAGTGAAATATTTGGAACATCCAAATGATTTCTCTTCACTTTTTTTCAAAATTGTTGCCCATTGCATATTGTAAGCAAGGCCTTATCTTCCACATAGATACCTTACAATGCTTTATTGCCTTCCAATCAAAAGACTAGATAGCAAATCAAATACAATACATTAAAAAAACAGTATCAATCCCTTGATCGTATTAGATATTAGCATGTATCCAAAATATTTCATGCCATATTCACAGGGAGCTGGCAATTTTAACAAGCTCAATGAGTTTGTTACCATCTGCTGATGTCCATCTTTTGATATATTAATTCTTAGCCAGTTATCTTATGCTATTTTGAAGATGGCCTCTTAGGGTCACTCAGTTTTTTGTGTGTAAAATGTGAGCTGTCACTCCTGATATATTCTTTCCTTCTTCTTTCTTGAACCAAGTACTCAATGTCAACCTGAAATGTGCAATGATAGCTAGATGACACTGTCATTTCTTTGATATGGGCCTCATCCATACAGCCTCTTATGAACAGGTCCAGTGCCCACTGAACTTAGCACTTATTGCGCAGTGTGCAATTTGGCTAATGTTTGAGGCTGGGACTATTCTCCATTGCTATTTGATCCACTCATTTACAGACTGCCACTCATTTCATGCAGTCTAGATCTTGTAGTTTCATATTCAGAATTTAGAAGCTTAATTTTCTTTGTGAAATATATAAGGGTAGCTTCACTTACAACAGTTGTACATCGTTGAACACATAGTCCAATGAAAGGGAAAGAGAGAAGATGAATATGACTGCAGGAATGGAGTGGGTATGGAAAAACAAAGATAGCAAACATGCAAACTAGCAGTTCGAGAGCCTAGGTATGCAAACGAGAATTCTTACAATTGGTTGCAAAGACAATTTCAGGTACCAAGCCAGATTAAGTTTATACTTTGTGGTGGGCATTTTGCAATGCCCTCAGGACCACAGTGGACACACCAGGGCTGTGAATGCATGAGGAAATGCCTGGGCTTGCTTTTGACACAAATGTAGGAGGAGGAGTCCGTACAATCTTCTGGCACAAAAGCTCAATTTTTTCAATTTCAAGAAATGTAGCACTGGAGGAATTGCAAATTGCAAAACCAGCCTTGGATTCACATGAGCTGCACTTTGGCTACGGAAAGGAGGGGAACATCTCCCTCTGTCTGTGCCTCATACAGCAAGACACTTTGGGTCATCCCTGATTATTATGCAAAATATTACCCTGTCAAGTTGGCATTTGCTTCAAAACCTCTCCTGGCAGTTTTTTTTTTTAAAAAGGAAATCCACCAGGCTTAAGAAATGATCAAAATTGAAATTCTTGAACTCTCTTGTAAGCCTCACATGCAAGGCTAAACCTTTTTTTTTTAAAAGACCTTGTTTTGAGTCAGAATAACCCTTTCAAAGGTACAAAGTGAATATTTCTGCTCACTGTTAAAACTAGCTATTACAGATTCAAGAGTGTTAATTTGAAATGTCTGGCTATTTCTCCTTCCCTCTATAAGTAAAGCATTTGATGGAAGATGTGGGCCCTATTGAACACTGAATATTCTAAGATGCCTTTGAAGGTAACCTGTTTGAAGCAGACATAAGAAATGAAGTGGAAGAGTTTTGTTGCATCACATCTATATTCAAAAATTCAAAACTTAAATTCCTTATGCTTATACTGAAAAAGTGACATTTATTGCTCCAAATTGGTGTGCAAATTTGTGTTCCATTATTGCATAAAACTTACTGAAATGCAGTTGAAACATTATTTTCATTATTTCACTTCCTCCACCCTTTGTATTCCGAGCTCAGGAGAGAAGGAAACATTCATTGGGAAAGTTCCATTACTCACCCACTCACCCATTAAAAGGAAATGAACAAGGTTGAAAAGAAATGCACACAACACAGAGAAGAAGCCTGTAACACACAAACACATATGCATTTATTCCAGGGCACTGCTTCTTAAACTTTCGGCCCTGACCCCAAATGAGGTACCCCTTAGTAAAGGTAAAGGTTTTTCCCTAACATTATATCTAGTCAAGTCTGACTCTGCGGGTTGGTGCTCATCTCCATTTCTAAGCCGAAGAGCCGGCATTGTCCATAAACACCTCCAAGGTCATTTGGAACAACATTACCTTCCTGCCAGAGGGGTACCTATTCATCTATTCACATTTGCATGTTTTCAAACTGCTAGGTTGGCAGAAGCTGGAGCTAACAGTAGGAGCTCACCCCACTCTCCGGATTTAAACCTCTGATCTTTCGGTCAGCAAGTTCAGTAGCTCAGTGGTTTATCCTGCACCCCGTAGCACGTGAAATATTTGGCAACAGTACAAGGTTTCTGAGTGCCACCCATTTACACAAATTTGTAACAATGTGCAATGTTTACAGTTGACTCTACAGAAGATGCTTCAGCTGTACTTCACAAAATGGAAAATCAGCCTGTTTAGTAGTTCTTGCAAATGCAGATTTATTTTCAGTAAATATTTGATTGCTGTATACCAGTTTACCTGGGGTCACAAGAAATGGTCACAAGTGGAAAAAAGTTTAAGAAGCCACCCCATTTCTCATTCTTTTCAACAATACCCAGTTCATCCCATCTGTCCATCACTAGTACTCAACCAGTATTCATCCTGTGAGAGCTGTTTGGCAGTGGAACTCTGCCTCGGAGTGTGGTGGAGGCTCCTTCTTTGGAGACTTTTAAGCAGAGGCTGGATGGCCATCTGTCAGGAGTGCTTTGAATGTGATTTTCCTACTTCTTGGCAGGGGGTTGGACTGGATGACCCATGAGGTCTCTTTCAACACTATGAACAGAGATGGACTAACTGTTCTGAGATCTCTTCAAATTCTTCTTTGCCTCCATCAACTCTTCCATTAATTATGTGTCTTCTTGTTGCTTTCTCTCCTTTTCTGTCTTTCACTTATTTCATCCATCTCTTGATCTCTTAAATTCTCAGTCTCGTCTCTCTGCATCATGTATTTCTATCAAATCACCCTGTTTTGTATTTTCCCTTTTTTGTTTAACTTCTCCATCCCTCTGAATGCCTTTTGCCTTGTGTGATTCCCTCTAACATTTCCTCACATGCACCCCCTCCTCCCCTTCCTTCTCTCATTTTCAGTTTATGAACTGGGTTATGTATTTGCACATGGCAAAGAGTTGGGCTGGATAACCCTTGCACCTATAGTGTGGGCTATACTTAAAAAAAAAAAGGATTGCCAAAACCACCTCTGAATATGTGTTGCCTAAGAAACCCTATTAAAATTGTGGGATCACCATAAGTCCTGGAAGAGAAATCTGATGAATATTCAAAATGTTAAAAAAGTGACATTACTCATAGTGAAATATTAAGTCCCTAGTTTGCTAACTGTCCACAGCAAGACATATAAAATGAATATTCTGGTATGCTAATTGCGATTCCAAAGTTGCCCCTTATGTTTTAATATTAACTGTAGGACTCCAGAGTGTGTGACACATTGTCTGTCTGTATTTAATTGCTCAGTGGTTTTGTTCTGGGAGTTTTCCTTTTTCCACTGAAGCAAAAATGTGCTTTGCAAATGCGGCCATTCCAATACATGATGTTCTGTGTTTTGCTATTCGTTTTAAAAGACATACTTATACATAAATATACCTAGATAATAGATCTAAGTGGCTAGAAATTAATTTTTTAAAGTAATTCATTTCAGTGTGTTGAATACTTGTACAAGGGGAAGACTGGTTGCAAGCCAAGGACACCATGAACCAAATCGTTTCCCATAAATTCTTTCACTCCTGGGTTTAAAATGACAAACAATTAAATTAATGAGCTATAATAACGGACACATGGGACACACCCTGGGGCAGACCTGTTCTTGGCATGCTGATGGTGCACATATAATACTTGGCACATTTTTTCACAGTCTAAGCACTGCTGGTGATATTTGCTAATTCTGGGATAAGCAGAGTCAAAAGGCATGAATGCTTCTAAGCCAGGCCTCTTCAACCTCAGTTTTGGACTTCAGCTCCCAGAATTCCTGACCTTTGAACAAGATGGCAATAGAAGCATTTGAGAGTTGGAGGCCCAAACGGCAGAAGGGCCACAGGTTGAAGAAGCCTTTTCTAGGTAGCAGGAGGATATAGGAATCACCAACCTCAATCAGATGAATAGTCATCAGTTGTATTCCTCACAATGTCCAGTCCAGATGTTCCTGGAAAAACATAAAGCTAGGCAAAAAAAGCAGAAATCTTCACCTTCAGCAACTGGTCTTCAAACACATACTACCATAGAACCATCATAGCTAGTACTTTTTCCAACAAGGAAATTGCATGCTTCCTATAACCAGGCTCAGTTAACAATCAATGTCGCTCTGTGGGCCAAAAACTCTAGTGGGCCAGAAAAAGTTTCTGGGCACTTTCTTTCCAATACATTGATTTATTTTTTCCTGTTTAAAAAGGGTGCAGAAACATATTTTCTGATGAAACACATCTGGATTTTAAAAAAACACTTAGCACAACCGGTTCTGAAGAAGGCCTATAAAGCATTTCCCAACCAAACCAAATCTGGACTTTCTAATTTTTTGTTCCAAAAGTCACAGCACAAATCTGTTATCTTTTTACCTCCCCAAGCTGCTTCATAATTGAAGTCAGTGGGTTTATACATAAGCCATAGGTACCAGGAAGAGAGGATTATTCATTTTTATGCATGGATTTATTGACTGCATATTATGCAATTATCCTATTCCCTGCTTCCCTGCACAATGTAATCGCCTACATGGCATTTATTGAGAAGACTCTCTAGTGGAAGAATTAACAGATAGGAGTGGGAAGTACATATTTTTGCCACTGCTTTGTCTCTCGTGTGGCAGAGACGATCTAACGCCCCTGGCTTCTTCTTAATTGGTTTACAATGCTTGTTCAGTGTTGCAGAAATGCACTGCATTAAGGCACACAAGAGAGCCAAAGCAAACATAGAAGGGAGCCTATGTACCATTTCCTGTTGCTAGCCTTTATCAGTAATACAGTCAGGATCTGCCCTTTCCTCTGATTCTGTTCCACACAAGATATTTCAAGGGGATTTCTGTCTCCAATACTATTTTTCCAAACTGCGCACATGCCACAGCATTAACTCTGATGGCCATTGCTCTAAAGGGGAGAAAAATGTAATTAGACACAGAAAAGGCAAGACAGTCATGGCCATCCACAAAATGGCTGGAATTTAATGCCAGACTTAAATCTTCCTAAGTGGAAATAAAATTGAGTAGTTTCATAATACCAGTATTCATCTTAGGGCTACTGTGGCATTACTACATACCACCATCCATTGTGAAATGGCAACCAATGAAGTCACTGATGGGCAACGGACCAATGTGCAATAGACACTGCTTCCTAGTGCATATCAAGACACTGGCTAGAAAGTGCTGGAGCACAGCAGCCTCACAATGCACTCTTGCCCAGATGTGCATTTATGCAGTTCACTAATAGGGTCTGATGGAACCCCCAGTGCCACAGCAAGTAAAACAGCTGAGCTGCTGAACTGGCTGACTGAAAGGTCGGCAGTTCAAATCCAGAGAGTGGGGTGAGCTCCCGCTGTTAGCCCCAGCTTCTGTCAGCCTAGCAGTTCCAAAACATGCAAATGTGAGTAGAGCAATAGTTACTGCTCTGGTGGGAAGGTAACGGTGCTCCATGCAGTCATGCTGGCCATATGACCTTGGAGGCATCTACGGATAACGGCAGCTCTTTGGCTTAGAAATGGAGATGAGAGTCAAACATGACTAGGCTTAATGTCAAAGGGAAACCTTTACCTTTTAATAGGGTCTGATTGCATTTCTGAAATGTATCTGCAGATTCATAAAGTTACAGAATTACACTCTGTCCAATGCATCGCAAAACCAGCTACTGAATACGTTGGCAGGCAGTGTTTCATATACACCCAGTTTGTGGACTTCTCATCAAAATCTGGTAGGTACCTGTAAAGGCAAGATGTTGTATGGGCTCAGCCTTTGATCTGGTCCATAAGAGACTTTTAAAAATGTTCTTATATCCTTCTGATAAAGGCCAGTCCACGTGGCCAGTATTGGGAACCAAAGACCAGTGATGTGATTCAGTTTTAGTCATTGCTTTGCATTTTCTACTGTTGCCAATTTGCAGAATGAAGGAGAAAGGTAAGAACAACCTTGTTAGATACAATAGTAACAAGGGGTAAGAGTCTTCAACCAAAGGCTGAAAACTAAAGCAGAGGACAAAGAGAGTGTTAAGGACAAACTAAGGCTTGGTAGATTAAATACAGCAGAGTCTCACTTATCCAAGCTTTGCTTATCCAACGTTCTGCATTATCCAATGCAGTCTGCCTCCCGTCTATATCCACAATTGATTCTCTAGGCAGCAAGGACTGAACTTTTTACAGATTTAACTTCCGACAATGTTGTTACTGTAAGTTCATTTTATGCAATTCTATTTTTATTGGTAGTCAATTTTTTAGTAGTCAGTGATTTTGTAGTCAATGTTTTCAATACATTGTGATGTTTTGGTGCTAAATTCGTAAATACAGTAATTATCACATAACATTATAGTGTATTGAGCTGCTTTTTCAGTTGATTTATTGTAAAACATATTTTGGTGCTTAATTTGTAAAATCATAATTTGATGTTTTATAGGTTCTTCCTTAATCCCTGCTTTTCGCTTATCCAAGATGCACAATTGTAACAACTTTAGAACCCCTTGGCCTGTTACAAACATACCTTTGCCCAAATTGTCACTTTTTGACCTTTCATGAGTGACCAGAAATGATAAAATATCCTTTCACTGAAAATACTTTGTTTAAGAGGAAATTTCTTCTAAATACAGTAAAGTCTCACTTATTCAACATAAACGGGCCAGCAGAACCTTGGTTAAGCGAATATGTTGGATAATAAGGAGAGATTAAGGGGAAGCCTATTAGACATCAAATTAGGTTATGATTTTACAAATTAAGCACCAAAACATCATGTTATACCACAAATTTGACAGAAAAAGTAGTTCAATAGGCAGTAATGCTACGTAGTAATGACTGTATTTACAAATTTAGCACCAAAATATCACGATGTATTGAAAACATTGACTACAAAAATGCGTTGGATAATCCAGAATGTTGGATAAGCGGATGTTGGATAAGTGAGACTCTACTGTACTTGTTTTCCAAACTATGTGTATTTATTTGAGTCTAATGGGCAGTCAAATCTAATGTGCACTTCAAGTTTCAAAACCCTGAAACCTAAAAAAGAAATTGCTGCTGGATTTAATGTGAAGTGGCAAAAAGTGTATTCTTTGGCCAAAAAAGGTGTGCATTACGGTGGCTGCATGCTTATAATTACTCCTATTAAAACAAAAGTGTAGAACACCAAAGCTTTCAGTAGCGGAAAAGAAAACCTTGGGTGCATCTATGCTGTAGAATGAATGCACTTTAACTGGCCTGGCTCAATGCTATGGGGTCATGGGAGGTGTAGTTTGGGATCATGGGGGCTGCTAAAAAATGCTGATGCCTCACCAAACTACAAATCCCAGCACTGCATGGCATTGAGCCATGGCAATTAAATTAGAGGCGACATCCTTCACATAGGAGCTCCAGGTGCTTCTGAAGTAGTTTCCCCTTTTGCTTTGGCTCAGCACTAAGATTACCATATTACACAAATCTAATGCGCACCCCAATTTTGAGATGGTAATTTAGCCAAAAAAGGTGAGTAAATATGGTATTAGATGTGGGTAACTCCCCCCTCCCCACCAATGTGCCAAGGGAAAATATTTGTATCATAGACGTCTCCATTATTTACAATTACTATTTCTTTCTTTCTTGGAAACTCAGCTGGGATCAGCACCAGTCCTTGATACTGCTATGAGTAGTACTGATGTAGATGGCTTTCTGAGATATGCTCTGTGTTGCATGAACATTGCAGATGCCTCCATTAGGTGGTGCTCTGAATGTATGGAATGCAGTTCATCATGAGTGCGTTCAAGTCACTTAGGACAGGCGACACAAAAGCGGAATCTCTCTTGGCAGTGCCTTAGTAGAAAACATAAGGAAAATAATAATCAATACATTGCATCTTGCAAGGACATACACAATCTGACCTTTATGATACAATATCATCACTATTCATTAAGAAAACGAGAGGCCATATTCACTCTAATTTAGTACAGATCACAGATCAATCTAGTTAAGACCAAATCCTACTGAAATGTATTTAGTTGATTTAGAGGAAAGTTCTAGACATGTCTACTCAGAAGTAAATCCCATTGCATTTAGTGACACTTATATGGTGCGCACTCATGTTTTCAACTTAAATGTTACAGCCAGTGTATGGATATATGTAATAGTATGGAGGTAGGCAAATTCAGGGGATGTGATAGCTAATTTTCCACTGCAGATCGCACCAATCACCATAATGCTGTGGCACAGGCTGGTTAGCAGCCAGCTGCAATAAATCACTCTGACCAAGAGGTCATGAGTTCAAAGCCAACCCGTGCCGGGGTAAGCACCCGACAATTAAAAATAAAATATATCCCCTGCTCGTTGCTGACCTAAGCAACCCAAAAGATAGTTGCATATATCAAGTAGGAAAATTAGGTACCACTTATATGTGGGGAGGCTAATTTACAACACCATAAAAATCATCCAGCCACCGTTGGAATGAGGAAGTTGCCGTCGCAGTGGATGATGAAGCAGCTGCTCCCCCTGTGGCCGGAATCAAGCATACCCTCAGGAAGCTGGAAGCTGGAGAAGGTTTAAATTGCCTCTGTGTCTGTCTCTGTCTCTGTTCTATGTTATATGGCATTGAATGTTTGCCTTATATGTGTACAATGTGATCCGCCCTGAGTCCCCTTCAGGGTGAGAAGGGCGGAATATAAATACGGTAAATAAATAAATAAATAAATGCAGACTTCCCAAGGCAAATGCTGTTTGGGGGATTCTGGGAGTTGAAGTCCAATTTTTTCCTCAAGTTTTTATTTACAACTAATATTGGCTTACCTGAAAAATATGCTTCTGAAAATAAAAGGAAAATAAAAGGAAAAATGCACACAAGAAATCAAAGCAAAAGGGAAAATAACATGTCCACGCAAATAGTAGAAGTCTTAAAGATCTCTACACAGCCCAGCTGTCTGGCTAGAATTGCCATTTTTAATGAAAGAAAAAGGCATACTGGGGTGACCTTTTAGATACAAGAAAGCAGGATGCATGGAGTGCCACAAAACTTACCCATATTGTTTCTACCACTATAGCAAATGTCATACCTGGGGCCGTCTGTTATCTTATCTCTCCAGGAAGCCTGGGCTGGATGTGGAAAGAGAGAGATTGTGTGTGAGAAAGAACTGTTAACTGGCCTCTGAAAAAAATATAAATAAACCATGGCATTACATTTTTAGAACCTAGGTCTGAATTCTTCCTTGACTGGGTCCCAATAAAATACCCAGAGAAAAGCAAGATAGCTGCAGGGACATTCACTCAACTCAGAACCAACCTGAAATATTTTCCTGCCTGAGGCAGAGGTCTCTATGTATAGAAGCTGCCCAGAAAAGTAATTGAATTTTAATGCAAAATGGGCAACGGAATAGATGAGGGCAGCAGGTTCAGTCAGGGCAGCCAGACCGTGAGGCACACATAACGCTGTCCTCCCTATGGCCTGTGCCCAACTTTCAATATTTGTATCTTTTCACATTTTTAGCTTTTTAACCAATTGTGGGGTGAAATTCCCAAAAGACAGAATATAAATGTTTTGTGCCTTCAAGCTATATTTTAAAGGAAGGAAATAGTATTCCTTCCCTAAGAAAATCCTATTAGATTCATGGGGCCATTATAGATCAACTAGTGACTTGAAGGCACACACAAGCACACCATTTTTGTTATATTGCAAACTATACTTATTGTAGTGTACCTTTTTGAGACATTTCTGACTTATGGTGGCCCTAAAACATATTACGTGGTTTAGGCAAGATTTGTTCAGGTAAGGATTGCCTTTGCCTTTCTTTGAGGCTGAAGGGATGTGATGCACCCAAGACCACCTAGTGCGTTTTTGAGTGAGGATTTGAACCCTGGTCTCCAGAATCATAATCCAGCACTCAAACCATTACACTATGATGTACACTAGAATATAAATATGTAATGTAAATAAATGTTACAACCCTGAAAACCATGCCCTTTTATCCTTTCTACTTCACATTGTCAATAAGACTTTTTATATCTGATATTCCTATCCACTTTTCTTGATTCATCTCCATCCCCATAGCAAGCATGGATGCCAAGTGATTCACTCCTGGGGGTTGAGATTAAACCACTACAAGTTTAAGTGAATATCGAAGGAACAATCCAAGTTCCTAAGTTATTATAGAAATAGGATTCCATATTTCAAAGTTCAGATTAAAAGTTATAGGGGATTCACCATCTCGCTAACATATTATCTCTAATATCAGAGGTACTGTGGCTGTTGGCCTCATGTGCCACTTGTTAACTTCCCAGGGACATGTGGTTGACCAATACTAAAGTTATTTTTCTGCTCTTCAAGAGACTTAAAGCAATGGATTGAAACTGCAGGAAAAGAGACCCTACCTAACCATTAGGAAAAAAATTAAATACAAATGAAATATATTTTAAAACACTGGGTTTTAACTTTGCTTTTGACAGTGTTTTTCAATACCTAAATGTATTCTATTCTATTCTGATGCTTGTACATTTTTTGGTGCTGGTCACCAAACAACACAATTACAAACTGAGAGCTTGACAGGAAAAAAAGCATACGAATAGATATGGAATGCATTTCCTCTATGGCAGAGAGACTTCACACATTATTTTTATTGGAAGAAAGGCCCCCATCCAGACAGGAGGGTGGTATAGATCTGAGTCTTGCCTGCATTTCTTTTTGCAGATTAACCACAAGATCTGAATTTATCCACAGGCCGTGTGTTTGTGTGTCTATATGCAATCTTCATTGATTTTATCTGAGGAAGAAGATTCTCTGAGGAGGAAGCTGTTTTCTTTTTCTTTTCTTCATATCGTTCTTAGAAAGCACTGTTTGATTATTTATTCATATAGGAGTGTATTCAACACCCGCTGTTATCGTTTTCACAGCTCAATGTTTATAGTGGAGTTGTAAATCACCCATATCTTACAAGCAGGGCCCTGTCAGAGGAAAGATCGACAACCTGTTTACCTTCTTAGCAAGATAACAGGCTGCTCCTTTGCATTCTTACTATATTTGCTTTGCCGTGTTTTGGTGAGATTTGATTGATTGGGGAAGCTGCCTTACATCAGGTCAGGACTTTTGCCCATTAAGCCCAATATGGTCTACTCTTACATAACAGCCAACATTTCCTGGATGAAAACGGGGACAAATTGGGCCTCTCCTGCTAATCGTTTCACCTCTGTTGAGTCAATTGAACACAAGGATTGTAAATCAGAATTTTTGTGTGTTTCAGGAGTGACCTAAAAAACAATAAGTCACTTCTGGTGTGAGAGAATTGCCCATCTGCAAGGACATTGCCCAGGGGATCCCTGGATGTTTTGTGTGTGTGTGTGTGTGGATGTTTCACCATCCTTGTGGAGGCTTCTCTCATGACACCTGGAGGCAGTCGGACATTCAGTTAGAACAGAGAGGTGCCTGCTCATTGCATACTTTCAACTGTGCATTAGAGGTTTTGAATCTGAGACACTCCACTTGGAAAACCTATCACTATTGAATGTGAACTTGTTTCCATCTGGTGGGGACTGCATTTATTGTGCTTCTCTGGTCCCTAAGTCTTGATGTTGTGACCTCACAGAGATAGTTCCATGTAAATAATCTATAGGAAATAATAAAACTCCACAAAAAGCAACAGTATCCCTGGCAGCTCTGAGAAAGTGCCCAAAGCCATGTCAGGAAAATGCCGTTATTAGACAACTTGATGCTCTCTTGGCTTTTCAAAACACTTAGAGAAGTGAGAATTAACTCTTCAAGATTGGTATCCTACACAAATGGAATAGGAGTTCATACATCCTAAAGCTAGGAGTTTATTGTCAGTGGCGTTATTGGCTCCAACTCCAACTTCTTTTGGTTCATCTGGGTTGCAGAGTACCATTCCAACCCAAATTAGTTTTTGGAGAGGGATAATTTTTCATCCAAAACTTCTCTTACACAGCAAAATACCTGTCTGAAAGCTTGGCAGTTTTGCTTTTCTCACCCCCCCCCCCCAAACCTTCTATGCCACCAAATCAGCCCCAAATTAGTCAAAATCAAAATGGGAAGTCAAGTAGAGGTAGAGAAAGGTGGGGCATAAATAGGATAAATAAATAAATAAATAAATAAATAAATAAATAAATAAATAAATAAATAAATAACATCATATCACACCTGGTTCCATGAAAATATGCCAGCATTGCTCTTTGGATAGTATGTGGGAGCTAAAACTCAATTCCAATCCATAGCTCAGTTGGGTAAGTTGGCATGCTATTGAGTATTTTGCCTCATGCAGCTGGTACTGGTCATGATTGGGACATGAGCACTCCATTCATAAGAAAAGCTTTACATTAGAATTTCCAGAACCATTTCAGTGATTATATAATGCACCATATTACTGAATAATATTTTGCAATTTTACTGACTGGTTATAATGTGTGAAATGATTCTGAAACTCATTATAGAAATATGGATTTGCATTGTCTCATGGGATCTTCATGCAATTCATCATTATTCTTCCTTTGCTTGAAGTATCACCTGGTCTTACTTTAAAGTGAGATCTTGCATATTTTATTCAGTAGACAGAGAGGATGGAGAAAGTTGCATATAATTAGATGTGGAAAGCGACTTCGTTGCTTGTATTTCTGAACCTTTGTTTCTACCTTCATAAAAATACAACCTTTGGTCAGAGGCCAAAGTCTTTCCAACGTTTTCTTGGAAGAGAGAACATATTAAAAACTGTAAAGCCATTTTCAAATGGAATGGTTGTATGAATAATAAATAACAGTATTTTTTAAAAAGAGGCAATTAATACGTTGTAGGTTTTGCATGCTGGGGCCAGAACTAGGCATATTGCTGCATCCAAAAGCTGAAACATGGTGTCTGTCTACTCCTTTTCTTCTTCTTTCCCCCAGAGTCCAACACTCTACTTATGCATTTCTATTTCAGAAGACAACTTCTAATCATTTGGAAGCTTCAATGAGTTTAAAATGCAGTGGCCAGAATGTTGACCAGGGCCAGTGATCGGGAGCATAATTATTCACTTATTAAAACAGCTTCACTTGCTACCACTTCATTTCTGGGAACAATACAAAGTGTTGGTCATGACCTATAAAGCCCTACATGGCTTAGGTCCAGACTTTTTGAAAGACCGTATCCTCCTGATATGAATATGCCAGATCTTTAAAGATTTTAAGGAAAGGCTTTATCTTCATCTTATCACCATCACAGGCCCAATTGGTAAGGACACAGAAGAGATCCTTCTCAGGCCCCTTCCACACAGCTTTATTGAATCCACATTGAACTGGATTATATGGCAGTGTGGATATTGTGGATTATCTGCCATGATATTCTGGGTTATATGGCTGTGTGGAAGGGCCCTCGGTGTTAGCTCCTGCCCTCTGGAAAGCCATTCCATGGGAAATTAGACTGGCCTCCTTCCTTTCCTTTCATTGGCAGAAAAAGATATTTTTGTTGAAGCAGGCTTTTAATATACAGGCCGTCCCTAAGTTACAAACAAGATAGTTACTGTAGGTTTGTTCTTAAGTTCAATTTGTATGTTACTTGGAACAGAAAATTTGGCTTTTGGAAACAAAGATGGGTGAACAAACTTCTGGTGAGACACCTTTTTCCCATGATAACTCTTTCAGGAGTGAATTTCCCTTCCAAGGGGTAGATTTCTATCACTTCCTGTTGTGTCACTCCACTTCTTCACTATGAGTTGTTCATAAATCAGATGTTTGTAACTTGGGGAAGAAAAGAAGCATATTTAAACAAATAAACAAGCAAACATAAATCCGAAGCATCCTATTATGGCAATTTGTTAAATTGGTGTTAGTGAAGGGCAGGGAACTTCAGCTAGGTCCTCTCTGCATGGTCAGCCAGGTCCTGCCATGGCCTTAGGTATGTAAAAGCTGCCTTGGGAGAGCAATGTTGCACAAGAAGGTACTGAATAACTTCTGTAATATTAAAAAAAAACAGTTTTATAACACAGTATGCATGAAGTGACATAATAATAATAAGAATTCAAGAATTTGTGATGATAACAGAGTTAGAGTAGGTTCTCAATTATCTTTCTTTATCTATTATTTATTTATTTATTTATTTACAGTATTTATATTCCGCCCCTCTCACCCCGAAGGGGACTCAGGGCGGATCACTTCACACACATATAAGGCAAACATTCAATGCCAGAACATAGAACAGAGACAGATGCAGGCATGGGCTGGCCTCGAACTCCTGACCTCTTGGTCAGAGTGATTTGTTGCAGCTGGCTGCTAAGCAGCCTGCACCACAGCCTGGCCTTTATCTACAATGGAGTTCCCACAAAAAGACTTTTAGTTCTCTAACTCCTGGTGGACTTTGCTCCTTTAAAACTATCTCGCATCCATACTTGGTGCTGAATATTCACTCTGCCAACAGATAATACTGTTGTTGTTAACAACATGATTATTTATCAGTGCTCCAAATAATTTGTCAGGGTAGCTTCCACATTTTCAGAATGAAAAACACACAGGTCTACACAAAAGCCTCAAAGGCCAAGAAGAGAACTGCAGAAGACTAACAAAACCCAACACACCTGGGAGAGATTAATGTTCATTAGATAACTGGATGAAACTGACACAGCTTCACCTGGTGATACTGAAGTAATCATTAAGTAAGCCTTTTTGGGGGAGAATGTTTAAAAACTGGGATGTGTCAATTTTTTCATTTGAACAGTATAGTAAACAAAATAGAAGGGGAAATCATGCTAACCTACAGATGTTGAACTACAGATGTTGGCTAGGGCTTTCGTGAGTTGTAGTCCAAAAATATCTGGAGGGGACTGTATAGTGTCCTCCTTATTAAGACACTTCACTGGCTGCAATTTGTGGAGAAATCTGCAATGGTGCCATGCTGGACATTCGATCTTGTCAGACATCAATGCTGAGTTTTTTCCTCTGTCATGCTATAAGATGAGCATAGCAAGGTTTGACTGTTAACTTGTGGGGAAAATGGGGTAGAGGTTAGCATGCCACTGTTGCAGCATCCTCACTCTTAGCCTGAAGGAAGAATTTCCCCATGAAATAACATGCCATAAGATCGAATTAAATTAATTCTGCAAGCAGGTTTGACTTGGCATAGTTGGAATAGCATTCAAAGCAGCTGCCCCAGCTCCTCTATAAAGCTGTTTTTCAATTTGCCCAATTCCAACTATGTCAAATTGTAAAAAGTGTCCTGGACTGGTAAATGGCAATGGAAACATGGCAAGCAGAGTATTGTATGAATCAGGGAAGGGAAATTAACTATGTCAGAGTTTGGCAAACGGTGGAGAGAGAGGGGGGGTATATTGAATAGTTTGGGCTCATATTAGATCTGATATCCTAAAACACTCTCCAGTTTATAAATGAGCCTCTGTTGAAATGGGTTTCATGAAGAAATCTTCCCTGCTCTCTTTTCTTTGCACAATCTTCTGCCGTAACCAATGTTTGTCCCACATCTGAAGATAATATAAACCACTGGAAAAAAGATGCAGCTGACACCATGTCAGTGCATTGCATGTTACATTTTCTGGCAAGGTGGGGTGGATGGGAAGCAAAGGATCTCGGGGCACAAAGCTGTCTGGATTTCTTCCAAGTGTCCATCATGGCTGTATACTGTTTCAAAGTTAGGATTTTTTTCTTGCATTCTTTCCTGTTAAATCGTAAACATGTTAAGTCTCGCATCTGCAGAGTCTGTTCTCAAAGTATTTTGTTGACAGAAGCAAGATTAATTTCCAAGAGCTTTATTTTGAAGTAATCCTCCTTTAAAGGATTAATTTGGCAGAATATGTGTCATCAATTAGGAAGGAAAGAATTTATCAGGACTATAAGCCGAGGTAGGAAGGATGCCTGCCAAGGGAGTTAAAGCATCTTTGCATTTCTGCAAAAAAGCAAATCCACACCTTCAAATAGTTTTTACAGGTGTGTAGAGGACTGCAGCATCAGCATTCATCTGGTTGACCCCTCCCTACACCATTAATACATTAACTCTTATAGCAAGAAAAAAAGGATATTTATGAATGATAGTCTTTCCCATTGTCTGATTATAATTATTACACCAAAGAATACCTTCCTATTGTTAAGGCAGAATTTATTTGGGTTTCTGTGAGTTTCCGGGCTGTATGGCCATGTTCCAGAAGCATTCTTTCCTGACATTTTTCTCACATCTCTGGCAGGCATCCTCAGAAGTTGTGAGGTCTGTTGGAAACTAGGACAAGGGAGGTTTACATATCTGTGGAAGGTCCAGGGTGGGAGAAAGAACTCTTGTCTGTTGGAGGCAAGTGTGAATGTTGCAATTAATTACCTTGATTAGCATTGAAAAGCCTTACAGCTTCAAGGCCTGGCTGTTTCCAGCCTGGGGGAATCCTTTGTCGGGAGGTGTTAGCTGGCCCTGATTGTTTCATATCTGCATTTCCCCTGTTTTTGAGTGTTGTTCTTTATTTACTGTCCTGATTTTAGAGTTTTTAGAATACTGGTAGCCAGATTATGTTCATTTTCATGGTTTCCTTCTTTCTGTTGAAATTGTCCACATGCTTGTAAATTTCCCCCAGGCAGGAATCAGCCAGGCCTTGAAGCTGCAAGGCTTTTCAATGCTAATCAAGGTGATTAATTGCAACACTCACACCTGACTCCAACAGACAAGAGTTCTTTCTCCCACCCTGGATCTTCCACAGTTATAAAAACCTCCCTTGTCCTAGTTTCCAACAGACCTCACAATGTATTAGTAATATTAAATGTAATATATACTTCTTATTATATTATATTGTATTTCAATATTATGATCAATATTACATGTATATATATTATATTATTAGTATAGCACAATTATAGTGTTATATATTGCTATATTGTACTATACCAATATAGTGCAATATTAGTGATATTACATGTAATATATAATTATTATATTGTATTACAATAGAGTCTCACTTATCCAACACAAACGGGCCAGCAGAACATTGGATATGCTAAAATCTTGGATAATAAGGAGGGATTAAGAAAAAAGCCTATTAAACATAAAATTACATTATGATTTTACAAATGAGGCACCAAAACATCATGTTTTACAAGAAATTGACAGAAAAAGCAGTTCAATATACAGTAATGTTATGTAGTAATTACTGTATTTACGAATTTAGCACCAAAACATTGCAACATTTACTACAAAAACAATGACTACTAAAAGGCAGACTACGTTGGATAATACAGAACATTGGATAAGTGAAGCTTGGATAAGTGAGACTCTACTGTATTAGTATTATATTGTATTACAATATATGATCAATATTATATGTATATACAATATATTATATTACTAGTGTAGCACAATATTAGTATTATATATTACTATATTGTACTATACCACTATACGGCAACATTATTAGTAATATTACGTGTAATATATAATATACAATTATTATATTGTATTATTATTAGCACTACATGGGATTACATTATAATATTATTATCAATATGATAGGTATATGCAATATATTATTATTCCATAGCATTGCCATGGCAGTTAAAAGTGGTGTCCAGCTGCATTACTTCTACAGCACAGATGCAGCCTAAGAGGTGCTCGACACACAGCAGGGAAGCGTCGAAAGCGGGCAGCTTTAGGACCGCGAAGAAAGCGGCGGCACGCTCAGAGGGAACAGCTGGACGGCACCAACTTCCTCCAGGAGGGTGTGGCGCGCCGCGTGCGAAGGGTCCCCCGCTCCTTCCGCCTTCTGCGCAGGCGCATCCCTCCCCGCCTCCCCCCGCCGGGAGAGGGTTGAATGGTACCTTCCAGCCCGGGTTGGTCCCTGGGCTTGTGGCAGCCAAATGAAGTAGCGCTTGGGAGCTGCTACCCGAGGCATCCTCAGAGCAGCGGCGGAGGCAGGCGAGCGGGAGGGAGGAGACGGCGGCGCCTGCTGCTGCTGCTCTTGCAGCCGGTCCTCCGACTTAACCCGAGATAAGAACTGCCGCGGGATAAGAGCCAGCCAGGCAGCCGGCAGCCGCTCTTTCTCCTCTGGCCACCCCTCCCTCCTCCCTTCCCCATCCACGCCGGGACAAAGCCATGAAGCCGGCGCTGCTGGAAGTAATGAGGATGAACCGGATTTGTCGGATGGTGCTGGTCACTTGCTTGGGATCCTTCGCCCTGGTCATCTTCTATTTCCAAAGTATGTTGCATCCAGGTAGGGCGCCCTCTCTTGCCTCCCTCTCTTATTTTGCCTCTCTTTCTTTCTTGATTTCTTTCGGGGTTGACTTGACAGGGAGACGGTGGGGGACGACCACGCAACCCACTCCCACGCGGGACGGAAGGAGACCCCCACGCGTGTCCTTTCTGCCCTCCGCTCTGCAGGGCGTGGGGTGGGTTTCTTGGCAAAACCCCACAGGACGTGCTTGTGGGTTGAAGGGGTGGACACGCATGTCTTTGCAGCCCACTCGCACGCGGGACGGGGGGATGTGAATTGGGATGTGAGCCACGCTTCTCCAGCGCAGCCGCCCCCTACCCCACTCGGTAGGTAAAGTGGCTTAAGTGGCGTGCTACGCGCGTGCTTGCAGACCAATCCCACGCGTTCCGTGGATTTACAAAACCCTCTCACTAAGGGTGTTTTACGAAACCCCTTTACTAAGGGGCGGGATGTATATAGGGGGGAGCCACGCGCGTGTTTTACAGACCCTTCCCACGCGCGGCGTGGATCGAGAAGGGGCTCCACGCGTGTCTTTACAAACCCCCTCACTAAGGGGTGGGGTTCATAATGGAGGGAAGCCACGCGTGTCCTCGCTGCTCTCTCCCATGCGGGGCATATGGTAGATTGAGAGTGGCGCCTCGCGTGTAATGCGAATCACTTTTACGCGGGGCAGCGGAAATCGATCGACGCGTGTCCTGGCAAACCCCTCCCTCGCGGGAAGTGTTGTGGATTGAAAGGGTGGCTACGAGTGTCTTTGCAACACACTCCCACGCGGGACGGGGAGATGTGAGTTGGGATGTGAGGCACGCCTCTCCAGTGCAAACCTTCTCCCCATGTGGAACGTAGAGTGGCTTAAGTGAAGTTGCCACGGGTGTGCCTACAGACCCACCCACGCGTGACGTGACGTGGATTGAGAGGAGCTCCACGCGTGTTTTTACACGCGGGTATACCATGAATGCCTTGCCAACCCTCCGCCCTGCAGGGTGTGAGGTGGGTTGAGAGGGGCGCCACGCGTGTCCGTGCAGCCCTTCTCACTAACGACGTGGGATGAGTGGATCCCGCGCTTCATCATTCTCTCTCCTTACACTGAATGGGATTGCATTTCGCTTTTCCACCCATCAACTTTCTTAACTCGGAGGCAAGGCAGGGAAGACAGACAGGTTTGGGAGAGATCCTTGTTTTACGCGGGACTACAAGTCTCAGAATCCGTGGTCAAAGCACAACATCTCTTTCCTCGGACCCGGAGTTGGGCGGTCATTTGCGGAACTAGAGTTCTCAGAATCTCCCAGACCTAGAGTTGAGAGGTAAAGCTATTTTGGGGAGCTTCAGTGCCCCAAATCCTCTGCCCCATCGATTTTCCTCTCCCATTCAAATGCGCCCTCGTTGAACAGCCAGCTCGCTTCCCCTCCTCCTTGTGTATTTCCGAAGTGAATTTCACCGACATCCACCGCACTTGTCCTTTTACCCGACAGGGAGAAGCTAGCCGCTTTAGGAAAAGTTTCCTTTCAGAGACTTTGTGTGGGGGATTCTGGGATTTGTAGTCCAACAAGAAGGGGGGAAAAAGTTGCCAAACTCTGGAAATAATTCAGTGTTGTCACTCTGGAAATTGGGTTAGTTTCAGGAAGAGAGGAAATTGGGAGTTGTAGTTGGAAGAAACTGAACTTTCCCAACGTCTGTGAGTGTAAGTAAGGCATGGGCAAGCTTGGGGCCTCCCTCCAAGTGTTTTGGACTTCAACTCCCACCATTCCTAACAGCCTCAGGCCCTTTCCTTTCCCCCCTCAGCCGCTTAAGCGGCTGAGGGGGGAAAGGAAGGGGCCTGAGGCTGTTAGGAATGGTGGGAGTTGAAGTCCAAAACACTTGGAGGGGGAGTGGGATGGTACCGATCCTTGGCTAGATCCAGGTTGCCTTCTTTTGGGCTCTGATTCTTAGCTCACAGGAGGGGAAGAGTCAGTGGCCACTCGAGAACACCCAAAGCCTCTCCAAAGCCATGAGAAGCCACTCACTCTCCTCCTCCTGGGACCTGAGAATCCACAGAGGTTGGCAGCTAGGAGCTAGTAGACTAGTAGAAAGGCTTATCTGGAGCTTGCCCAGAGGTCCATGGGGGCCTAAAGGCCAAGGCCCCCAGGTTTCCAAAGGACAGTCAAAAGTCCAGACGCAACTGGAAAGTAGCCACAAGTTGAGCCTCCCTTTAACCAGCATTTCAAAATTGCCCACATGGGTGGCTGAGACAGTGACACCTTTGCTTTCTGAGGATTCAATGTCCATATGTTTTCATGCCCAAATATTATATTTTCAGGCTATGTGTATAAATGGTAAATGATACATCTCATGATGTATGTAAATGCAACTGCAAGTACAGTAGAATCCCACTTATCCAAGCTAAACGGGCTGGCAGAACCTTGGATATCTTATATAATAAGGAGGGATTAAGGAAAAGCCTATTAAACATCAAATTAGGTTATGATTTTACAAATTAAGCACCATAACATCATGTTATACAACAAATTTGACAGAAAAAGTAGTTCAATACACAGTAATGTTATGTTGTAATTACTGTATTTATGAATTTAGCACCAAAATATCATGATATATTGAAAACATTGACTGCAAAAATGGCTTGGATAATCCAGAAACTTGGATGAGGCTTGGATAAGTGAGACTCTACTGTATTCCAAAAAGCCACTAACATTTATCCAGAATTCAAATAATTTCTGGTCCAAAGCGTTTTGGATGAGTTCCTTCGGGGAGATAGGGTGTGATAAAAATCAAGTTTCATTATTATTTGATAAACAGCAAAATTAGTGCACAACAAACAAGATCACTATGCTAGTTGTTGTATAGGATCACACGTTGGACACTTTCCAAGTGTCTAGGACTGTGTGATGTATCGGCGAATAATGCATGCATATCCGAGTAGGGTGGCCTTTTGCAGCTGTCAGATGGCAATTTTGTCAGCGCTGATTGTGTTTAAGAGCAGGGCAAGGTCTTTAGGCACTGTACCTAGTGTGCCAGTCACCACTGGAACCACCTTTACTGGCTTGAGCCAGAATCTTTGCAGTTCAATCTTTAAATCCTCATATTGCTTAAGCTTTTCCAGTTGTTGCTGCTGCTGCTTCCTCCTCCTCCTCCTCCTCCTCTTCTTCTTCTTCTTCTTCTTCTTCTTCTTCTTCTTCTTCTTCTTCTTCTTCTTCTTCTTCTTCTTCTTCTATTATGCTCAACTTGTATTAACAAGTCTATGCTCTATCTCAGTACCGAAATGGATTGATCTCTGTTAACTTCGCCATGCAAAAATTAACAGACTGTCCATATTTGTAAATTGACACGATGCACACATTTCTGTCTTTATAAATACATTTTTTGGCATTTTGTTGGGTCCACATGAAAGGAAAAACTTTCCAACTCATAAATAGGGGACATCTGTTACAAAAAGGGCTGTTTGCCAGTCCAATAAAGGATAGCTGTGGACCTCCAATAAGGGATATCCCTGATAACAGGGGGCAGATGGCAATTCTACAAATGAATGGAATTGGGTTCTTGGATGTAAGTGTTAAGGTTCAGGTGAGTTTTCCCTTCCCCTCACCCAGTTTTGCCCTCCAGCTTTTTGGTTTGCAGGACGCACTCCAAATGCAGCTTGTCAGTAGGAAAACCCAGTGAGATTAGTCTCCTCTCCATTCTCAAGAAATTAAGAAATGGAACTAATGAGGATGTTGTGTTGTTCAGGGATGTGAGCACCTCTAGTCTTGAGCAGTTAATCCCAGAATCTCTTGTAGGTCTCTCATTTTAAGGGTTGCCTTAAACTCAAACTTGACTTGATGGCAAATAAAAATGCCTGTTCCTTTTGCCCTGGATTCAAAAGTTATCCTCTGGGTAGACTAGTGTTCCCACTAGCTTTCCATGATGATATGATTGCAGACAAGGGGCCATGCTTCTGATAACATTACTGCTGGTAAAATTTTGGCATCAGATGGGCTTTTGCTGAGGAAACAGGCTAAAGGTGCCAAACAGCTAATAGTGGGGTGTGACACCAGCAGAGGATCTCTCAGAGATAATGGTAGTGCCATTATCTCTGAGAAAATGACAGTCCCAATATAGCTGGCACTTGTTTGTACTGTTCAGAAGGAGGTTCCAGTAATATCTTTTTACCATCAAAGCCCTATGGTAAGATAATCCAAAGTGAAACACGAGCTTGTGCTGGACATTGAGACTCTGTGGTTGGAAATCTCACAACCACCAAAGCTGCAGAACTGAGCAGGGATGTCAACAAGATGTTTGGGAGATTTCTTCATTCATAGGATCACCATAAGTCAAAGCCACTTTGATGGTAGTAAAATCAAGGGCTACATTGAGGACTAGCAGAGCAATTGGTCTTGTTAAATGTGTAAGCTAAGTCATTCCGACTTGTCCTCTTTGCCATTTTATAAGTCATGCTGTTAGGAACCTCAGTAGCGTAGTGGGTTAAACCCTTGTGCCGGCAGGACTGCTGACTGAAAGGTCGGCAGTTTGAATTCTGGGAGCGAGGTGAGCTCCTGCCTGTCAGCTTTAGCTCCCCATGCAGAGACATGAGAGAAGCCTCCCACAGGATGGTAAAATATCAAAATATTCGGGCATCCCCTGGGCAATATCCTCGCAGATGTTCAATTCTCTTGCAGCAGAAGTGACTTGCAGTTTCTCAAGTCACTCCTGAGATGGAGAAAAAAAGTCATGCTGTTTAAGAATCTTAAGGACTTTTGCTTATAAAACTAAACCTGCAGCATAATTGCTGTTCTGAGTTAAACCTTTTAAAGTCCTGTGGCTTTGCATCTGTGTGCATCAACAAAAAGCAATGGATTTAAAAAAATTGTTCATCTTTTTTTCAACTCTGACACAGTACAGTTCTATTCACGTTTGCATAAGAAAGTCCCTCTGCCTGCTGAATTGATTCTTTTGTGTATTTACTTAAATATATTTAATATTCTGCAGTGTTTGTGTGTTATGTACATTTTCTAATACTGCATCTACATTTGTGAAAGCTCAACAAATATACTTTCTATTTGAACATGCAAGATGAGAAAAAAAGGCTTTTCTTCACTTTTCTCTCCTTGCTAACTCAGAAGGAGGTTCCAGTAATATCTTTAGGCAAATCTAATCCTCCTCAATATATTATAAATACTTTTGATGTGAGTCTTCCAGATACTTTTCATTCCTCAACTGTGCATATAGGATGGATTTTTCTATACCTATAGGAGTGTGTGGAAGAAGATATCACCTCTTTTATTTGTTTTCTGCAGTGTTTAGCCCCAGCTTTCCTCTTGCTGTTCACTATGAAGAATTTAATTGATTTTCTCTCCTTGCTAACTGCTAGTGTAACACAGCAGAGAGGAGGTATTTCACATTTCTCCTAAACATAATGTGTGTGTGGTATGATTTTTTTCAAGGACCTGTTTGTCCCTTGTGTTTTGTGTGGATGTAATAACTAATTGGAAACTTCAGCAGAATTGCCTAGGTCAGCTCTGCAGCCTATGGATTTTGCTCCTTCCTAGAGGGAGTAGTTCTTCTGGCTGCTAATAGCAGTAGTAACTCAGAAATGCATATCCTGAATCCACTATAATGGAAGCTCCTTGCACTTAAATGTTCTCTTTGGGATCTCATAGCTTGACTGTGTTAAATAGTTCAGATGTAAAACAATTTGGGTAGCAGTTGTGTGCTCTGAAGCTTATATTGCAGTTTGGTGAAAAAAAAATGCCCCTGTGTCTGAATGATCACATTTATCTTCAAGTATTTTTCAGAGTGTAGTGTAGTGATTTAGCTAGAACCGCAGTTAGAGAATCTGTACCTGGCGAATGTAAACTAAACCAGATAGTCCAGGACAGAGAAACAACCTCACCAGGTTGAAGACAAGCCACAGAGGTTTATTACATTTCAGTCAAAAAGGATGCAAGTGCAAGCAATTTGCTTCAAAAGGTACAAGTATAAATATGCAGAGAAATGAAAAACATCTCATACATTTCTGACATCTATTCAGACTTCTTGCTCCCTTCCCTGGTTGGCTGGAAAAGAGGCAGGCCAGGATCCACACCAGGATTGACTGGAGGTCCCTTTATGTCACAGCCTACAGGCAGGGATTCCCATGACAGGAAGGATAGCGGCTGGGAATTGGTCTGTGTGAGGAGCTGTAGACATGTCCCTGTAGGGTGCAACCCAAGAAGAAACAATGGTACAGATATGCTGATGAGTTCTTGATTAACTCATATGTCCAGTTCTGTGTGAAACAAAGGTGTATAGCTCGCAAGACAAAGGTGCTGATTTTAGACAATCAAGGACTTGGCTGTCAGCATAGAAAGTTAATGAATGCACATACTGTAAGCCCCATCTTTTGTGGGATCGGCAGACTCTCAGCCTCAAGTTCAGTGGACAAATCTTGAACTCATCTGACTGGTAAAGAAGATCATCTATCTTTACATACACACAATCATTCTGATAGTTATCTGACTTGAGAAATAACTGGAGGGATTTAGCCAGTGTCCATGTTCTCAAGAGATTATGCAAATGTTCATGGTCTCAAGAGATTTTGATATATAAGAAATAGTTTATACACTACGTATAAAAACTGATACAGTGCACAGTAAAAAAGATACAAGTTACATAGATGTTATTAAATTGATACAATGTATTAAAGCGTTAAACAGGTACCGCTGCTGCTAGGTTTGTTCCTGATCCTCTAATCTTTAGAATTTTGCAACTTTGGATTTCCAGAAAAAGTTTTTAATAAAAAGGAAAAATCATATATTTATTTTTAGTCTTTTACTGAACTATAAATCTTTTTTTTTTGGGGGGGGGGGGAGGTTACCATGGCTCAATAACAAGAGCAGCTGTACTGAATCAGTAGTGGAGAGGCTGGATGGCCATCTGACGGGTACTTTAATTGTGCTTTTCCTGCATGGCAGGGGATTGGACTAGATGGCCCATGTGGTCTTTTTCAACTCTGCGAATCTATGATTTTGCGTGCTGTAAACCCCTCTAAAATTTGAGTTGTAAGTTGAAACCCAATGGGATGTAATGCAGCCGGGCTCCAAGTAAGCATGCATAGGTTTGTACTAATGATTTTAATCTTTAGGTTCAGGGTTCCAATACGCTTAAGTCTCAACATGTAATTATTTGAAAATGACTGTACTGGAGTATTTGTGTGAATAATAAGAGCCACATACTTAGCCAAAATAAGTGTAAGGGCATAGAGCTGCACCTGTTCACCTTGCAATTTGTTGTCCTTCTCTGATAATATTTACCACATTATCATACTGGGGCTTTAATGTGGGCAGCCCCGTTCTCCTGGCTTGTGCAGAATTCTGGGAAATCTAGTTTAGGGTGGGCTCTTTTGAATACTCTGCTACAGAAGCTTTCACCTTCCTAAACTACATTTTCCAGAATTATACACGCACCAGAAGAACAGGACTGCATGTGCTAAAGTCCCAGTGTGAGAAGTGGGCTAAAGAGAAAGCATATTAGGGCAGGGACCTATCCCTTCTGCTTCAACTGTTATGTAAAGCAGGGGTGTGATTGAGTTGTTAGTATGTGGAGTCTTCTTCTTTGGAGGGTTTTAATCAGAGGCTTGATTGCTATCTGTTGGAAGTGCTTTGTGTATTCCTTTGTATCAGGAGTTTGGATTGGATAGCCACCTTGAGGGTCTCTTCCAACTGTATGATTCTATGATTCTAGCCCAATTTTCCTTACTCTTCTGCATGATGATGTGGTAATAGCACACTACATGGTCTGTTATTGAGATCCTCTTAGCTGTGTGAAGGATTTCTACAAAAGCAGTGAGTGGATTCAATGATGTTTTTCACTTGTTTAGAAATGTTTTCTATAATTAAGAGGAACCAGTTGAAAAGTTACATGAGAGCTGTAGTTCGATGCAGAGAATAGTCACGCAGAAGTTTGTGTTTCATAAAAATGAAATGACCCGTAAGCTGCTGTAGCTCAAAATCTTTTGAAAAGAGAGGATATGTCAGTAGATTCAAAATTTCTGTTGGTATCCTATGTTGATGTAAGTACTGAAAATGGGATTAGACTGCAAAAGATTAGCTGTGGTCTGTCTTTCGGGAGCATTCTTTCTGCATCCTTGGATCGAAACTGGTTTTGCAAGATCAGCCAAGTCCGAATAGCCCATTGATGAATTCACTATTTCAGTTATTGCCCATTCTTTTGTTAGAATCATCCTTTACATCAGTCTTGTCTGTTCAGCTGTGTGGTACCCAGCTAATAGGAATAGATTTAAATAAAAATATGCTCACTCTTATGTGGGAGTCGATCTTGTTGGAAGTTATGAGATTCATATTGCAAATATGATATGTTATATTGATTGGGTTCATGTCAGTGATAGGCTGGCGTATAACATGGTTTGCATGAATAACCTTCGCTTGCAGCTCTCAAGCCCCAGGACAGGCGGCAGATGTTGCTGCAGCTTCCAAGTGTGGAAGGGAGGAAAAGGGATGCTGTGTGGATGATGTTTCTCTGAGGGAAAGGGATAAGAGGGTATATTCCACTTACGGGTGTGCTCTCATTTCCCTCCCTTTCTGAACCAAAGGAAGTGGATTCTTTACAATTTGACTTGTCTCCCTTCTCCCTCTGCATCAGTATAATGTAGCCACATCTGCTGTCACCATGACAGTTGGGGTAGTTTGGGATGAGCATAAAGTGCGCCCCCTTTGGTCTGTTTTTGGAACCACAAATGTAAACCTCCCCCTATTCCCTCCAGGGAGCATAGAGAGCATTTCCGCAACATTTTCCCTTCCCGTGGCCAATTTAGGGCCATGAAAGGCCTTTTTGTGGAACACAAAATGAATTCCACTCACTTACCATGAAGGCCAAAAGACATGGTGAAAATTCCCCCGTGACCCCTAGAAGTTTTTTGGGGACATTTTGGGGAGACTGAGAGTGTAAGTGAGTGGGGTGTAGAGGCTCAAGGTCTCCTGAGAAGTTAATATGGCCCCTAGTCTTCAACGGCTGCCCAAGTCTCATGAGGAGGCTAATATGTATCTCCCTCTAGCTCTCCACAGTTGTCCCACTAGACTTCTTGGCTAGAGGATAGCCTCTTAGGACGTATACAAAAAGATATATGGATGTGTGTGGGTATATAACTGCATGGCTGGAGCCTTATGCTCTACCAGTTTGTTGGATCATGTCCATAATATTTTATATGCCTTACATGAAAGAATTTTGGACTTAACTCATTGTTGAGGTAACATACGCTCCATTTTATTTGAATTTACAGTAGAGTCTCACTTATCCAACACTCGCTTATCCAACGTTCTGGATTATCCAATGCTTTTTTGTAGTCAATGTTTTCAATGCATCGTAATATTTTGGTGCCAAGTTCGTAAATACAGTAATTTCTATATAGCATTACTGTGTATTGAACTACTTTTTCTGTCAAATTTGTGGTATAACATGATGTTCTGGTGCTTAATTTGTAAAATCATAACCTAATTTGATGTTTAATAGGCTTTTCCTTAATCCCTCCTTATTATCCAACATATTCACTTATCCAACGTTCTGCCGGCCCATTTATGTTGGATAAGTGAGACACTACTGTACTTGGTATAATTGTGAATAGGTTTAGGGAACCTTCCATGGAATTTTCTTCTTAAATAACTGAATGTTGTTTGTCCTTAGGATAGTTATAATTCATCTGCTATATTTATCATCCCTTCCCTCAAGAAAGATCACAGAGTGACGCACATAAAATAAAGTCCAGAATATGTATGTGTGAAGGCTTGCATATGTAATGTACTAGTATATCTCAGTTAACAAAGACTCTGAAAAAGAAAGTCCCCTTGAAAAATTCTTTTCATACCCACCCATCATCTCATTGTACATACTTGTCTTTTGTTGAAAGCAGCATCAGAATTGAGAAGATGAAGAAGGAGGGCTGGCGGAATACAGGCTTTTGTTAAACAGGGTTGCAACAGCATTTCTGCAAGAAGCAATGCAAGAAACTTGAGCTGTGAAAGAATGGAGTTATTTTCTAGACAAACACAGACAGTTACGTAGGATCAGTGAAAATTGATCCTATGTAACAGTCTGTGTCTGCCTAGAAAAGGCAAGATAAGTAACAGCTGCCTCCAGAATTCCTTACACAGCATGTGTGAGTAGCAAAACAGAAAAAGTTTGGTTACACACACATACACACATATATACACCTTCAAAAATAGGACTGCCTACTAAAACAGAAATCATAAAAAGTGGAGGTTAATGACACAATAAAAAATCATTCCTAAATGTACTTTGGAATACAAATTCAAGGGGTCACTTGGTTTTTCATTTTTATTATTTTTATTACTATGTTTATGTTTATTTATACCCTTCTTTTTCTCTCCACAAAGGAGACTAAAAGTGGCTTCTTTTCTTGTGTGCATACAGAAAACTTATCACTGGAGTAAAATAACATGAAAAGCCGTAAACTTTGTATTCTAAATTAACAATATGCATATATAAAATGAAACAATTGTGTTAGGTAAGTCTTCCATGAATAAATAAATGAAAACAGAGATCATTTGAAAGCTTCTTTCAAAATGTACCGAAGGCTGACTTTCCTTCTTCACTAGCCTCCAATTTTGTTAGGTTTTCCGTTTCAGTACCCAAACTTTTAGATTTATGCTTTTTTTCAACATGCTGCAGGTGAGGTAGGTTAATTTGCTCTCCTCATTTTCTGTTTTGCTATTCATGGGTGCATCCACACTGTGTAATTAATGCAGTCTGACTCCACTTTAATTGCCATAGCTCAATGGTATGGGATTATGGGAGTTTGGTGATGCACTACCACTATTCGGCAAAGAGAGCTATAGATCTTGTAAAGCTACATCTCCCATGATTCCATAGCATTTTGCCATGGCAGTTAAATTGGTGTCAAACTGTATGAATGCACCCTAAAAATGAACATGCATGGGATTCTGTGGTAAGGTGGCTGTTTGCTGCCTACATAGTGGCAATGGTTTGCTAAGTAATAAACATTGGAAAGTTACTTCTTGAACCACAACTCTCAGAATCCCCCAGTCAGCATGGCCATTGCAGTATTTATAGAGTTATAGCCTGATCTCTCTCCCCCCTCCAGCTTCAGCTAATAGTACTCTAATATTGTACTCTAAATTGCAGTTCAGATTATCTGTTCTGATCATTAGGAATCCTAGTGATAGATTGGTCTTCATAAATCAGACACCAGCGAACAATGACAGTCTCTCTCTTGTCCTCTGGGAAAGCAGGCCTTGACCTTGGAGAGAGCAATTTAGTTTCAGGAGTGGAACAGCCACCCAGGTGTTTCGGCAGATAAAACAAAGAGCTTCTGGGCTCAACAGCCTTTGTTCAGGAACCGTTGCATTTAAGCAGCATAGGTATGAATTAGTGTGGGCACCACAGCCAGAATTGATGCAGTGCCCAGCATTAATAAATGCATGTAAATTGATCTGCTAAACTGACTGGCTCATAGCTCTAAATTAAAACAGGTTGCAGTCAGTGGGAATTGTTGTAGAACATTTTCATTCCATGTTTTTGCAAAAAACAAAAAACGAATGGGCTAAAGATAATCATATTGAGCGAGGCTTCTTTTATTTCGACCAGCTTGCTCTTTGCCTTTATGGCTGACTTAAAAAGAGGACAAGGTTCTAGTTCCTTTGGGCAGTGCTTGAAAATGACCTTTTTGAAGTACAGCTTTCTTGGCAATGCTAACTGTTAAGGTTCTGGCATTGTAATTGAAGAGCAGCATTTTAAAAAATTGACTTGTACCTATTGCGTTCTTGTACATACCAAACAATTCCTCTCTGGTTCCAGACAGGAGTAGCAGCATAAAACCCACCTTGATTTCTTGAACATTAAGCTCATGCTTTAAAGAAGGAGAAGCAGCAATGAGTACAGGGAGAAAATGGTTGCTGCAAACTAGTAAGTTCTGTTTATTGGAGGCTTGATGAATGAAGTAGAGGTTGAGTCAGTCTTTCACTTCCTTCTCAGTGTAACAGATAACCTATTAACAACTTATCATAAATTCATAGAATTGGAAGGGGCTTTATGGGACAATGAGTCCAGCCCCCTGCTCAACGTAGGAACTGTATCTAGAGTGCCCACCGCAGGTAGCTATCTAACTTCTTCTTGAAGATGTCCAGAAAAGGTGATGCCTAACCGCTCTTTAGGTAGTTGGTTCCACTGTCAAACAACTTACTTTCAAGAAGTTTCTTCTAATTAATGTTCAATCAAAAGCTATCCTCCTGGGACTTAAAACCATTTGATGTGTTTTTTAAAACCTCATGTGTTTTTTTCTCCTTACCTCTTATCATGCTTATTGATTTTTTGTGAACCTACTCATATTTATTCATCTTAAAATGTCCTCAGAACTGAACACAATATTGCAGATGAGGCATTACTATGAACAATATAGGGGAGTTTTATTTAACTTATAAACTATGGTTCTGTTAATGCATGGTAAGATGTTTGTCGTCTTTGCCTCAGCATCACATTGCCACAAGAATTGAAAAGTATGCTATAAAGAAATCATAAAATTTTAATTTTGGCCATATAGAGTGGCCATGTGTTCTATTTGATAGAGGACCTTCCTCTGTTGGGACTCTTACGTCCTGCTTAACTCTGGTTTCTCAGCAAAGAAGAGATAGTGAAAACAACCATCAATCATCACCACAGATAGCAAACTGAGCAGGATATAGTCTGGCAACAGCTGCTATTGTGATAAGCTGTCCTGCATTTCAACTTAAATGTCAATACTTTTAAAATATGGATGCATGCATAGAAGTAAACATAGGCAGATATTATGCATATTTGTTCCTCTTTATTTTTAAAAACAGTTCCTGGTCTTTCTGGCCATATACCAAAATCCTACTAAATCCTTGGTTATTCTGCTAAATCCTTGGACCTCTTGGTTGGATGTGGTCAGCTTTTCGGTTGGATGTGATTTGCCTTCCTATAGGCTAGGGGTAGACAGACAACTGTGAACTTCCATGTGGTAGATTGCAGCTCCCAATCCTCCTTCACCATTGAATCCCAAATGGGAGAAAGGAGAGATTGTAAATAAAAGGATGGATGGACTGGCTGACTGTATGGGATGGACTGATGGGAGTTAGTTTCGTAGCCTCAGGAGGAATGCACTTTCCCCACTACTGCTATAGACTCTTACTACAGTCCTGATCTTTGTAGAACAATTCTCTCATATTAGAAGCGACTTGCAGTTTCTCAAGTCGCTCCTGACATGAAAGAAAATTAAAATCTTGAGTTTTGCCAAATAATGTCTGAAAATGGATGCAGTTCTCCAATGTATACTTTTATGTGAAACCGTATCAGCTGTGGTCTGATAACTTAGTTCTGCTACAGCAGGCGTCTTCAAGCTTTTAAAGCCAAGGGCCAGTTCATGGTCCCTCAGACTGTTGTGGGGCCAGACTATAGTTTGGAAAAAAAATGAAAAAAATTCTATGCACCTTGAACATATCTTACTTGTAGTGGAAAAAAACCCCAAACAATGAAAATCAAATTAAAATATTTAAAATGAATAACAGTTTTAACCAACATAAACTTTCCAGTATTTTAATGGGAAGTATGGGCCTGCTTTTGGCTGATGAGATAGTCAAGTTAATTAGGATTGTTGCTGTGTGCCTTCAAGTTATTTCAGACTTAGGATGACTCTATGTCTAAAATTTAGGACAGGGACTGGATAAAGGATCTTTGAGGGCTGCATCCGGCCCACAGGCCTTTCTTTGGAGACCCCTGTACTACAGCATGAATAAGTTGTTAGCACTTAAAGTAACTCTGCAACATTGTATTTGTGGAGTCGACCTTAAGCCAAGGATCTGGAGCAGAGTCATGAGATCAATTCAGGGTGCCTTTTGCTCTATACGGTTCAGATAACATGACACAATGTTGTGCGATATGGACTGGAGGGAAAAACAGTAGCTTGTGCGCATACCATAGCAGAAGATTAATTTCATGAGACTGCATTTGAGCTTGCTGAGAAGTTGGGCTATGAGCTACTGGTGTATGGAGGAAGCTGATTCAGTCATGTGATGTGATAGTTGTTGTGGTGTGTGCTTCAAGTTATTTTTGACTCACAGAGACCCTGTTGTGGGTTTTGAGGTTGGAGAGTGTGACTTGCCCAAGGTCATCCAGTGGGCTTCTATAACTGAGTGGGGATTCAAGCCCTGGTGCTTAGAGTCATAGTCAAATGCTCAAATTGCTACAATAGGACCAGACATCAATGACATGCCTTCTGTTTGCGTCCTCTGCTGGCACTGTACATTTTCTAATGTGCCCAACTAATTGTATCGCTTTTCTGAGACCAGCTGTGCTTAGAGTTGCCAGCTCTCCTAGGCGAATGCATTATTACATTACTTGGTCTTTGCTTGAGCACTGCCAATTTCCATTAGTCTCATGTGAAATGGAGAATACCTGTGGAAGGTTGGATTCTATATAATTTTCTCAATTCTTCCAAGCAGTGCTGGTTCACAGCTATATTTCAGCTCTGTGTGGCAATGGGTCTGCAATCAAATTCCCCTGCTTTCAATATCTGTGGGGTTTTGCGCTATTCCTTTCAGGAGGTTTAAGGAAAATGTCCTGCATTTCACGTTGTCCTGGTGTTTTGCTATCTAAACATTGACCTTCTCTGTTGTAGGAATTTGTTGGTCTGTTAGGACTGCTAGGCCAGGCCTGTCCCAGACTTTTAGATTTTAGAGTCAGAATCTGAGACCTTGGGATTAACTCTTGGCAGGAAGAGGGAGAAAGCTGGGTTGCCTATGGCCACCTTTTCTACATCTTCTAAAGATAGTCTTGGAACAAATATGTTTCTGAAAACTGTAGTGTTCCTCCACCTGATGTCAAAAATAGAATGTAATTGTTTGTTGCAATACCAAATGGTTGAACAGTTTAGTAGACTATAGCAAGAGGGAGAAACAAAACCAATTAGGCAAATTCTCATTAGTTTATCTCTTGCTTTGATCTTGGAACTTCACTAGGATGAACGAAGCTCCTTTTTAGGTCAGCCTTGACGCAGTTGGCATTCTGTGCTCTCTTTCCCCATGTTAAGACACCGACTTGCTTTTGGGAAGAAGTGTAGGGTACTGATTGGTTTGGTTCCATGAAATCTAATCTTGCTGTTATCTGGTTGCAATCTGCATGAGAGTGTGTAATAAGGAACACGGCCATTATTAGAAAGCCAAATTGCATGAAGTGATACTTATCAGGTGATTAAGCTTGCACTGTCCCAGCTTGCATCCTGTCGAACACTGTGTTTTTTTGCGATAAGAAGACTTTGCCTTTGATAGCTGAATTATACTGGCCGTTTTGGACAATCGAGTGACAGAAATGAATAATTGTAGCTATTGCAGCAAGAAACATGGCTGTGCCGTGCTGCATAGAACAAAGTTGTAACTCTAATTAAGCAAATGTCAGCTGGTAGGGTATTTAATATAAGATTGATGTAGAATTATTTCACAAGTTGTTTAATTACTTCTTTCAAGGATGTTGTACTTTTAGTTCTTCTGTTCATCTTAGATGAAATGTTTGTATTTACTGCTTCTCTGTCCCTCTCTGTATGATTTGACTGCATACATTTTTGCCTCAATACAGTACTACCAACAAAAATGGGCAACAGATTATTTGTGGTTCTAGTTATTGTTGTTGTGTGTCTAGTTGTTGTTGTTGTTGTTGTTGTTGTTGTTGTTGTTGTTGTGTGATCCCAAGGTGGCCCTATCACAAAGTTTTCCAGGCATGATTTGTTCAGAAGGGGGTTGTTGCCTTTCTCTGAGGCTGAGAGAGCTTGCCATGCTCCAGGTCACCTATTGAGTTTCCATGGCCAAGTGGAGATTTGAATCTTGATTTCCCAGAGTTCTAGTCCAGCACTCAAGGAAAGTCCAAAAATAAAAGGAACAATATCGATCCATATTTGATGCTAAAGCATTGTAGAGTGGAGAACTCTGCCCTGAAAATATTTTTTAAAATCAGATAATTTTTTCAGGAATGACTTGAGAAACTGCAAGTCACTTCTGGTGTGAGAGAACTGGCTATCTGCAAGGACATTGCCCAGGGGATGCCCGGGTGTTTGATGTTTTACCATCCTATGGGAGGTTTGTCTCATGTCCTCGTATGGGCAGCTGGAACTGATAGACGGGAGCTCAACCCGCTCTCCGGATTCGAACTTCCGACTTTTCTGTCAGCAGTCCTGTCGGCACAAGGGTTTAACACTGGGGGATCCAATCAGATAATAAGAAATGCCTATATGTTTCATGTCTAGCTTTCCAAAAGTTTGATCACAGCAGAAATATTTTGCTTCATTTGTCATCCATGATAACAAATGAGGTTAGTGTTGTAGTATCTCAACAGGAAGTAGGTCTTTGCCAAACCTAATGGACCAAGAAGACTTAAAATAATTTGAATCAGACAGGGATTTCTTACAACAATGTATGGTTACTGGGAAAACCCAATTGCTGTTAGTATTACAACTTTTTTTTTTAAATAAACAGAGAAACTTGAAAAGAATGCAAGATTATGACATTGTTTCTTTTACCCCAAACATTCTTAGCAGATCACCCTGAAAACCCCTGGCTCCAGTCCAGCTATCACTCATTTGACATGGGAGTTGCCTAGATAAACCCTGCTGGTGGATTGAGCAAACATGTGTAGAATTGCAGCATTGTTTAGTTGCCCATTTAGCACAGTTCAGTTTTGCTCGTGGTTGCGTGGACAACGAAACAGATAGTGCCCTTGTGGCTTACAGTAATTTCTTTTTCTTGCAAATAGAGTCATTTTGAGTTTCAGTGTATTGACGTAGCTTGGAAGTGCTGTAAGACTTTCTGTTTTGTTTTGAAGATGGGGTACTTTGTCCTAGAAAAGATTTGAGTCATGAGATTATGGGTAGAGAGACTATAAATAGCCCACAGAATGACTGAACTGGATTTTAACCCAAGATTTTGGTCTAACACTAACAACTTGTTCAGAGAAAAACTGAGACACAGTTGAAAAAAGATGTGTCAACCGGAATGCCAAATGTATAATATGATTTTGTCAGTTCAGCTTGTTGTATGTTCAGTATCCTTCCCCCCTCCAGTAATATCATTTGTTAAGGAGGTCTTTAAAAGGGTATCATTGCTGACAGTATGACCTTGAAGCCCATGGATATCCATATAGAGCAGTGGTTCTAAACCTTCCTAATGCTGCAACTCCCTTAATACAGTTCCTCATGTTGTGGTACCCCCAACCATAAAATTATTCTTCATTGCTACTTCATAACTGTAATTTTGCTACTGTTATGAATCGTAATGTAAATATCTGATAGGATGTATTTTCATTCACTGGACCAAATTTGGCACAAATACTCAATATGCCCAAATCTGAATACTGGTGGAGTTGGGGGGGAGGCTGATTTTGTCATTTGGGAGTTGTAATTACTGGGATTTATAGTTAACCTACAGTCAAAGAGCATTCTGAACTCCACCAACAATGGAATTGAACCAAACTTGGCACACAGAACGCCCATGACCAACAGAAAATACTGGAAGGGTTTGGTGGGCCTTGACCTTGTGTTTTGGAGTTGTAGTTCACCTACATCCAGAGAGCACTGTGGACTCAAACAATGATGGATCTGCACCAAACTTGGCATGAGTACTCAATATGCCCAAATGTTTACAATGGTGGAGTTTGGGGAAAATAGACCTTGACATTTGGGAGTTGAAGTTGCTGGGATGTATAGTTCACCTACAGTCAAAGAGCCCCTTGAACTTCACCAATGATAGAATTGGGCCAAACAGGCGGAGAGATCTTCAGTGTTCTCTGCCAAAGGGGTTCCTAATACCATCAGAAAAATGTGCTTTCTGGTGGTCTTTGGCAACCCCTCTGACACCCCCTTGCGACCCCCCCCCCCCGAGAGGTCCCGACCCCCAGGTTGAGAAACGCTGTTATAGAGGTATGTATATAAAAATGAGATGTGTTGGGACAGAAGACTAGAATTTATTCTGATAAATTGGAGAAAGTAACTTTTTGAACTATGGTTGCCTGCATTTTTCAGTCAACATATTTATATGATCAGTGAAGAATTCATTTCATTACCGCCTCAATCAGCAATGCAATGACATTCACTCCAACATGACAAAGGTTATAAATGGGGAAGAACAGATAAGCTAGGAGAGTCTGTTACAGCTTGCTAATGCCTGAGCCTACTGGGAAGGGCAAATCTGTCTCTCCTACTCACCTGCTAAGTTAGGAGCCCCTGATGGCACAATAGGTTAAACCCTTGTGCCGGCAGGACTGCTGCCCGACAGGTTGGTAGTTCGAATCCAGGGAGAGTGGGTGAGCTCCCCCTGTCAGCTCCAGCTTCCCATGTGGGAACATGAGAGAAGCTGCCCATAGGATGGTAAGACATCAAACATCTGGGCATTCCCTGGGCAATGTCCTTGTAGCCAGCCAATTCTCTTACACCAGAAGCGACTTGCAGTTTCTCAAGTTGCTCCTGACACACACAAAAACCCTGGTAAGTACTTTTGCACTTTGAACTCCATTTGCAGCCATTGGAATAAAAAGAGGGCAAAAGTGGAAAGCAGAAGAGAAAGGGACATTTTTAAAGTGGCTGAAAAAGTGGGAAGAGAGAGGATTAACTGGTATTGTCCTTGTCAAATTGGAATCCTGGGGAGGTTTTGGACACTGCAGAGTGAGACAGAGAATATTGACCAAACAAATTGACCAAACGTATATGCTTTTGTATCTCATTGATAGCATGCTGGACTCTGTGTAATTGTTGTTTGCAAGCTGCCTTCCTGCAGATAGCATTTCTGTCTGGATTGAGGCTATATTTCATGAGTCAAATATAGCCTCTATACCAATTAAAATGGATCTTCATACACTGTTTATGGAGGCAGGGGCACTGCCTTGAACACAAGGGTCCCATGCTGTGAAAAAAAGGAAATAACTAATAAAATAAATAAAGGAAGGGAATAAATAAGCATCTGATTAAGATAGCACTTAGTTTGAGGGCAGCTATAGAGTGAGATGTATACTTGGGCAAGGAAAAGCTGACAGTAAAAAGTTCAGAAATCATGCAGCCTTGGAAAACAGCATTTTGCCTTGGTGTCTGCAAAGGCAGTAAAATGTGAGTCCCTCGAGGGTGAATTCCTTGCCCAACTTCTCTCTCAGAGAATCATTCTTTCCTGAGAGAAACGGAGGGAAAACCCTGTGGAATTTCCTACAGATTATGTGGATTGTTCCATGTAGCAGGCCAGGCCTTTTCTGTTCCTCTCTGGAGCTACTTCACGTTCATGGTACTCTTTTTAAAAATGTTGATTAGTTTCCAAATTTCCCCTCCAAACTGCTGTGCCAGCTGTCTCTTTGCCCATCCACCCCATTACATTTCAGTGACATTCAGTGTATGTTTTAGTCAAAACCTGGAAATATTGAATCATGCATGCTATGCCCAATGCCATGTGTGTGACATTTCTTCAACTGGTTCCAGTTCAAGAACCAGGTGATTTCCCCATGTGAGCCAAGATAATGGTTGTATAGATTTCTGAAAGGCCTTGAAATCCTTCTTGAAGAGAGGTGGCTATATTAAAAAAACATATTGTAATTACTTTAACATACTTGGATCTTGCCTTGAAACAAATTACTTCTAAATCCAATTTGAAGACTCACCATGAAAGAGAGAAAGTTAGGGAAAGCCCTCTGTAAGCTCATCTTTGTTTAAAATTCAGTTCTGAAAATCATGCTGAAAAAATGTTTAAAATTTATCATTTGAGCAGACAGGTACAGTTTTCCACCAATGTAATGGAATGCAAGCCCCATTATCCACACCCAGGCAACGATATGGGTGATGGGAGTTGTGGTCCAAAATGTTTCCAAAATGCAACATTGGGGGAAAGCCTGGTTCAGTTCATGTCCTATGAAATCAAACTTGGTAACTTATCTACTGCTGCAATATGATTTGTATGCCTCTCTTTGCTGATATGTACTTTTTAGCATCATGTGAAATCTGCCTTTGTGTAGAACAGTAGTTCTCACCCCAGATGTTTGTGGCCTACAACTCCCAGAAATTCCAGCCAGTTTGCCAGCTGGTAGGCTTTCTGGGAGTTGTAGGCCAAAAACATCTGGGGGCCACAGGTTGAGAACCACTGTTGTAGAATGTAAAGTTGTTGGAGCAACCCTGCTTTTAACCAGATAAAGGTGGGCAATCCTTTGCGTTCTTGTTTTAAGTTGGTATTACTGAAATTGTGACATCCATCCATGTTGACTTGTTAGCAGGCTGAAATGGTAGTCTACAATTCTGACTGAATCATAGTCCAAAAAGTAACTTTTCCAGCCAACACTATTTGTTGTTTGTTGTGTGTTGTGTGCCCTCAAGTTATTTATGACTTCTGAGGATCCTATCACAGGATTTTCTTGAAGCAAGGGATGAATCATTTATTTAAACCTCCAGCAATAAATTTTCCAGAGAAAGGAAACTTCAGACATGTGAACCCAAAAATCTTGTCCTGAATTTTGTTGTCATTTTCAATTACAGTAGATCCATTAGAACGGTTAGTTCACCATCTGACCAAAAGCATTCAGTCTCATGAGTAAGAAGCTGTTGCTGCCGGTGGAGTCGACACAGTCGCAGAAAGACCCACATTTTCCTGTTTTCCATTGTAAGCTAAGAGCATAGGAGGATGGCAAACACTGTACCCTCAGAACCATATGGAAAAGTAATTTGGAGGTTGGATATACCAGCCAGTTCAGATAGCATTCAAAATCAATTTCGCATCTCTCCCGACTTTGCATTTTTACCGAGAAGCATTGTGATATTTATTTCAAGTGTTTACCTATTTCCTCTCAAGCCACCAGACATTCAAAACATTGAATACAGGATGAGCTTTGGGTTTTGTCCTCTCAGAAGTATGAAGCTCCAAACAGAAATACTCTGTCCTATGCTATTTTGTCAGCAGTCCCACTTTTGCTCTTTAAAGACTCTTTGATACTATATAAGAAGACATGTCTCTGTCTCCAGTTGTCCCAACAAGTGTACTCATTTTCCAGAAATTTGGAAAACACAGCATTAATGCAACAAATGGGTTTCTTTCATACTGAAAGATCATATTGCAAATCTGATTTTTTCCAATAAACATTGCACCTTTGGATAGAGGCTTAATTGTGCCCATTTTGTGCGTGATTTATATAACAGTAACTTGCTGTTTAATTCACTGCAAAAGGAAAAACAAGAACACACCCTTTCTGGTATTTTCTAGAAATGTTAATGCCACCCAGGTATACTTTCCACGAACTTTCATATTGTGGGAACACCCATCACTTCATAATTACAATTTCCATATGGCAAAATGTATAGGTTTATTTTAATTTTTTATTAGTAAAAATGCTAGCTCTCATTAGTACAGATATTTGCTAAACACCTTATAAATAGCAAGGAGCCTTTGTGTTGACGTTCATAATATTAACGCTGTACATTAAATTTGTCGTGATTTGACTGTTGGCTCAAAGCTCACTTTTTCCAATACACAAAATTTCCTATAGCTTTAAATATTTTTCCTTTTTTTTCTTTGTGGGAATAAGTTAGACTGTGTTCTGTATGTATAATAAAAAGAGTCAGAATAATGAAATGTCTTGGCCTCAGCCAAGTGTAATTTCTTGTCTCTTTGGGGTGACCATGTTTTCTGAATGCTTAAATTGTTTCCGTGAGTCGCTTAGCAGGGCAACAGGAGGGTTTATCTCTTTTGGTGATGCATTTAAATGTTTGAAGCAGTTCAGAGAAGTGGAAGAAATTGCATTCCAGTTACCGTATATCCCCCAAAATGTGCTTTGCAGCACTTTGAGATTTTCCTCCACAGAGATGTGCTTTTTCTTTAACACACACATTCTCCAGTCCTCCCTACCTTTGAAGCTATCTTGTGTTGTCCTTGTGTGAATGTCATTATAATACAACCACAGTTTCTTTCCCAAGCTGTTGGGGATCTAAGCAGTATGTATTATTTATCAGTTCCAAGGTAACTCCTATCTGTGTTGAGGGATAATGTCAAGAAAGAATGCAAAATAGTTTGGAAACAGGAACTGGTTCATTATTAGGTTTTTTTTGACACACTTCCTTAAGGCTTGCTCTTTGGCTTTTTTGTGTAATAACAACGGTTGTTTTTTAATTTAAGCAAGTTACTAATTGGATTTCCTGTGTCATAATACATTCCAAACCTCTGCCAATATGTTTTTCCTCATATGTCTAGGAGAAAAGTCAGCATTGAGCATTTGTTATCAAAACAAGGGAACTGAAAGTGTTTTGACTGGGATCCAACTGGAGTTGGTTTTGGCAGAAACTGACTATATGTGATAGGACTTAACTTGAATAGTGACCCGACTTTGTTTCATTAGATGTCATGGGAATTAGTTATGACTGACATGAGAAAGATTAGGATGTGATTTTGCTACCTTTGTGCATAGGAAGACAGTGAACACAAAGAAAACAGCATTTATACAGAGTCCTGAACATACATTGCAGGTTGAGAATCCTTTATCCAAAATGCTCGGAACCAGAAGTGTTTCAGATTTTTGAATTCCTGTTTTGCTTATACAAACATAATGGGATATTTTGGGGATGAGACCTACATCTAAACATAAAATGCATTTATATTTAATTTATATTTAATATGTACCGTACCTGAAGGTAATTTCCAACAATTTAATAATAATTTAATAATAATTTAATAAATAATTTTGTACATGAAGCAAATTTTACCTGCACTGAAGCATCAGAAAGCAAAAATGTCACTATCTCAGCCACTCAGGTGGACAATTTGAGGTTTGCAGCATTTAGAGTTTCACATTAAAATTTATCGTTTGTGGAAAATGTTTATATTCTGCCTTTTTGTCTGTTGTTAAGTTCCCAAACTGGCTGACAGTAGATGAGAATGAACTGATAATAAGCATATAATAGGATTCTTTTAAATGCCAGGATTCCTTTAAGAGATTTATGTATTCCCTAGAGAGATGATGATGGAAAATGGGTTAAATGAAGCATTTCTGACCCAGTGCCCCCACCTGACCCCCTAATGCTGTTCCTAAAATTCTGCAGAAGAAGCAGCAACAAAAGGGGTTAAAAAGCATACAGGTGATACTCAGTTAACACCTGGATACTTTCGATACTGCTGCTACTGCAGAATCTTGAAATCGCTTTCCCAGCATTATGTCTTTAAGAGACAATCTGGTAACAGGCAGAAAAAAGATGGAAAAGTAGGGACGAATCCCTGCATGACAAAAACAAACAGTTCATATCAAAGACCTTGCCCTGGAATCAGCAACAAAATAGTCATACAGTCCAAGATCAGCCAATTAGTTCTCAGTAAGAACAAACTTCAAAGGGACAAGCAACCGAGGAACCACATAACAGTCCTGAGTCAATCCAATTACCAAACTTTCATATAACAAAACCGTGTCCACAAATCCAATGCTGAAGCAGTCCAAAGTTCTAACAGCAGCCAGAGCACAGGGTCCAAGGCTTGGTTACAAATGTTATAACCAGCAGTCAGGTATCACACTGCAATCTCTTAAATGCTGCTTTCACAGCTGATCCCTATTGGTGGCCATCCTCTCAGTAATTCTGGCTGAAAGCCTCAGTTGGGTTTTTGTCTTCTATGTTCTGCAAAGGAGGGCACAATTAACTCTTCCGAAGCCTGCTCCAATGAAGCCTCTTGTGTTTGGTCAGGCTGAGTAGATGTTGTTTCTGGGTGTGGTTTAGGGAGCTGCTGTTCCTGGCTGGGTTCTAATTCAACAGTCAAATCCTCATCCATGCTATTTACGACATCTCAACCTGTTTCAACAAATGTTCTATTCAAAACTAAGAGCATGCACATGTGAACTGAAGCAAGCAAATTGGGTTAACCTGTCAGGATTAAATAAAAATAGGTTGAACTTCCTAGAAGGGGCCTACCTAAATTTATCCAGGGACAACTTTTTCCAGGGACAACTTTTTCCAGGGACAAACTTTTTTTTCAAAAGCTTCTTTTTATGATTTACATTTTGTGGCCACACTTTTAGATCTATGCTTTTCTTTAAAAGAAACATGTTGGGGGGTAGCTCGTGAGGCAAGCTTCTATCTAGTCTTATCCTTTTTGTTGGGGAATCTGAGCTGGAGAGAGGCAAAATGCGTCCTCACTGAAGGAAAGAAAGGGCAAAGAGAACAAAGGTGGATGGCCGCATGGCCAAACCCAGGACAATAAAAAATACCCCTAAAGAGGAAGTTACCTTATATCTCACAGAGATTCCATTGCTACATCTTCAAAGGGGAAGGAGATAGTGGCAAGCAGGAAGAGTAGAAACGAAAGCTCCTTCTGGGAGGAGACTTGTGCAGTCCAGGGATGAAACCCAACACTTTTCTCTCTGTTTAGCTGTTCAAATATACCAAGTAAGGGATTCTGGAGGTGGCTGCTGTTTATCTTGTTTGTTGTAGGCAGACATACACAGCTATAGTGTAATTGGCTGGAACGTATTAAACTTCATTGCATGATTTACTGCAGAGATACTGCTGTAACCTGACATCCAAAGTCTGTGTTTCTACATCCCAATCATCCTTCCAGTGCCAATACTTCTACAAATTTGCAGTTAGATAAAGGATGAGAAGGCAAAGTTGGGGATTGGTTGGAAATAAAAAGAAGTTCCTTTTGTCAGAAGCTTTGTTAACTCAGGTATACTTGTACTGTTTTTTTTTTTTTTACAGTTTTAGCAGCATTTGACTGCTTTGAATTGGGTGCATCTCCCAACAACTAACTGACTTGAAAATTTTTAAAGTAGACATATTCCGTTTTGGTTCTTACATTTTCAGTTTTAACAAACAAATACTGTACAATCAAGATCCTTGTCATTTTGTATAGATAACACTTGTAGAACCTCTGACTCACTTTGGAAAAAATGTTTAACTCTTGCTAACAGCTAAAATCATGTTAGACATCCTCCATTACCCTAGTTTGTAAGCAGTTCTGGCTGTTACTAAAAACAAGTAATTTCTTCACAGAATAAAAGGCACCAACTCTGTTGATTTCAGACAGTTGCTATGCTAGATTCCTGTAGGCTATTTCACTAGGGAAAAAAACCTGCCAAAATGTCTACAGAGATCTGAAGTAAAAGAATCCAAGCTGCACTTTATAAAAATGGTGTGAAACTTGGTGGAGAGAAGTCTAATTTCCTCAGTCTCAGTTTTCAAAATAGTGTCACGCTGACTTTGGAAGCAGTGCTGAGGAGGTGCATGGATTTTAATGGTGACATGTTCAAGAAATGTTAGTCTCATACAAATGTGTTTTGGAATTACTTTGCTTTTTGCATCTTAGGTTATGAGATCTATGTAGATATACTGGTATGTCACTGTGGTTTGGTGGACACGTATGGCTTTGCACACCAACATTTGAGGATCCTGATGAAAGAATAGATCCTGCCCAGGATTCTGTTGCAGTAAACTATTATTTGGTATAAAACCATCAGTGGCAGGGGGTCAGGCTAGATGCCCCATGTGGTCTCTTCCAACTCTATGATTCTAATAGAAAATATGGCGTGTGTCCTTCTTTACAGACCTCAATTACATGTTTGAAGACTTCATTTTGTGTATAAAGAGCTAAGCAGTTAATGCCTGCTTTAAACTAATAGCTCCAGTCCCAGTCCTGGGAAGAAAGCATGGTGCAAATAAAGTTAGTAGCAGCAGCTGTAGCAGCAGCAGTAGCAGCAGAAAGAACAAGATAAGATAAGCATTGGAAGGGAGAGAAGGATCCTTAAGTTACCATCACAACAACAGAATAGGTAAAGTAGTCATCAGTTTTGTTTTACTGTAGTGAGATGCATTGTACTTCGATTTCAATCTGTAGTCATTAGTTGTAAATATTGTCCTTTATGGTCTTGTTTGTAGAAACAACATTCTCTCCCCAAGTTTGAATATCGGACTGGGACTTGGAAACACCAGATTCCCATCCCCACTGAGCCATGGAATTTACTTGTGATTTAGGCCAATAACTTTCCCTTGTCTCTTTCTCTCAATCTAGTCTTCTTTATGGGTGTTAAAAGTGGTGACGGGTATGGTGTGGCAGGAGGAAGGGGAAGGAAAGCTGTGCCTTCTGCCTTGCCTTCATTTGAAAGATGGAGAGGCATATAAGCATTGATAATAAAGCAATATAGCCCACTTTACTTTCTCTTTTTGCTATGCATGCTTTGGCTACATACGCCTGGGAATATTTCCCTTTCGAGACTACATTGCTATTCATTTAGCTTTAAGGAGAGAATGAGACCAATTCTTGTTAGGATAGGTCTGCCATGGCTGCTTATATAATCATTGATACATGGCAAAGAAGGGTGACCAAAAGCAGATCCTGGACTTCCCAGAAATATCTAGTTGGCCTTTGAGTGAACCGGGGAACTGGACAAGACAAATCTTTGCTTGTGAATTCTTGCCTTTTCCATCCAGCTGCCATATGCTTTTGTGGTGGATGTGACGAGCATTTAAATATGCTGTGCATTTGAACATTTTGCAAATGTTGACATTTGCAAGAGTATATAAAACACATATTTAGTAGGGTCATTTTCAGGGTTGAACCGGGAAGTTGTGGTCTGGTGTCTGAAGTGATTCCACGTTGCTTTTGTTGTTTCTGCTGCTGTTTTTGCACTCCTCCACCCTCCTTCCTCCTTCTGATCATATCTTCCAGTTCTTCAGAGCTGTGGCAGAGGTAGGCATGACTTCCAGATTACACTCTGTAATCTTCTCTCTGTTCTTGGTTCTATGAAGCAACCTTAAGAAAATGTGTCCAGTTCAAAGTGAATTTCTGTGCACCAGCTAGAGATCTTAAAATAACTGTCAGATGGAAGGGAAATAGAAAAGAAGATTCATTCTCATAAGGAAGGATAAAAAGGGAAGTGTTCCAGAATGCATTAATTTGAGCAATAACCTAAAGTCTTTTTCAATGTTCCCCTCTCATTTGTTGGCCAAGCTGCAAATGATGAAGGATAAATGTATGTCCTTTGGTTTTATGCCATATTCAGTAATGATATAGCTTCATAGCAGTAGACCAATTGTGGAAAGCGAACAATATCCCAAGATAGAATGTCTTATGGCTCTGAATATATTTTGCAAGGTGGAAACAATGTATAGACTTGCATGAACAGATCGGAAGTGATACCAAAAGTTATGTGAAGGATGTGCTTGCTGTGGGTTTGAACTTGTTCACTACAGACTTTCTTGCATAGTCCTCGGCTTCCATTACTTTGTGAATGGTTTCCTTGTTAGTGCCATCATCTTATAGTAAAAAAAAACACAGTGTAAAAAACTCTGGTATGATTATTTTCTATCGTCTGTCAAAGCAAGATAGAAGCTAACTGATTAATGGATAGTTAATTGTCAAATCTCTTAGCAGAATATATAAAAAATTGCAATGGGGAAGCTTTTAATTATAGTTGTTGAGGTCTATAGTAAACTCAGACTTATAGTGCAGAATATCAAGGCAGAAAATCCCACAATATCTGCTTTGAACCTGGTTAGCTGAGTCCACACTGCCATATATTCGAGTTCAAAGCAGAAAATGTGGGATTTTATTCAGCTGTGTGGAAGGGGCCTCAGCTTGAGTGCATGTAATAGAGATAACTTGCTGGATGTTGCTGGATAAAATAATACTGTGTTATATTTCATTCGAAACCACTGTCTTCATTCTCATTCCAGCTAACCACATGAACACAATGCCTCGGAGCTCCAAATTGCTTTAATTAATGCCTTTCTCTAGTTGGGGTGCCCAATTGGATTTACACCAATTTGATTTCCGCTTCTTATTGAGTTAAAAGGATTTGGGTAAAATTCGATACCCTTTAAACTGAGAATAAGTCTTATTAAAATAAGCAGGGCCTGTTTCTGTGTTGACACGTACTGTATAGGTTTGCACTCTTAAAACATACTGTTATGTGGTCAGAAAACCCTGTTGTTGGCATGCTATGAGCCTAAATCAAACTATATGCTCTGCTCAAACCTTTAGCAACCTGAATTGACTAGGTATTCCTCTAATAATCTGTAATAAAACACCTGTGCTGGAAAAGGAAGCTTTTTTGGCTTTAAAGAAGAGACCTGTTTAAATATTAAAATGTGAGAGCAAACAGTTGTTCTGGCTTTTGAGCTATAAGCATAAAAAGGTTATTTTTGATGGTACACTGAGCACTGATTCAGTTTGATTAAAAGATGGATAAGAGGTATCCATACTATAAATTCACATTCATGTTTTAAACCACATTTTCTTTACTAATAAACGGATAGAAGAAAATGTAGTCTTTAGAATGTACTCAGTAGCAGTATCGATTTGCACAAATCCTTTTACAAGCCCTAGTACAAATGCCTTCTAGGAGGGAGAAGAGTATCTGTTGGCAGTCCTGACTATTCTGTATTTTTGAGTTTAAGGTTATGGGTGTGTATATAATATATTCAGATTAGTTTTAGCCCAATTTTTTCTGCCTAGGCTTCCAAGCAATAAAATTTTATACTTTTTAAAACTTCAAAACAGTTTGTGTTTCTGTGAAAGATATGCTCAATAAAATAATCATAACAAAACATAGCCAAAGTTAACAAAAATAAACCAAGTTAGATATTTTGTTTTAAAGTTTTAAAACACATGAGACATCCAAAATCAAGGTGAACAAATGGAGGGCTGGTTCAAGAGATTTAGGCCCCTTCAACACTGCCATATAAAATACAGATTATCTGCTTTGAACTGGATTATATGGCAGTGTTGACCCAGTTTAAAGCAGAGCATGTGGATTATCTGCTTTGATAATCTGGATTATATGGCAGTGTAGAAGGGGCCTAGTTTTGGAATGCCTTTCCTTGGAGGCCCAATGGGCACCAATGCTGAAGTTATTCCAGTACCAAGTCAAAACATAGCTTTTTATTAAAGTCCTCAGGTTCTGATTGATTGTATTCAGTTTATATGGTTGATCATACTTTAAATTATTTTAACTAGTTTCAAATTGTTTCATTTCAAGTGATACATACTTTAATGTTTTCATCCTTTCAAAGTGTTTTTTTAAAGTTTATTCATTGCCCTAAAGTCAGGAAGTGCTGTGGTTTTAGCTTTGAATCCATTTTAAATCCGTTTTATGGAATTTGACTGTTAATTGTTAATTAATACCATTGATGTTTAATTCTGTTTTAGTGTTTGTGTTATTTCTGGGTTTTAAATTGCATTGAAATGCTTTTAAGGTAAGCTGCTTTGAGTCTCCTTTGTGAAGAGAAAATTGGGTTATAAATAAACATAATTATAAAGGTGGTAAGGGTTTCCCTTTGACATTAAGTCAGGTCAAGTCCAACTTTGGGGGCTGGTGCTTATCTCCATATCTAAGCCGAAGGGCCAGAGTTGTCCATAGACGAATCCAAAGTCATCTTCCCACTGAAGTGATACCTATTGGTCTACTCACATTTGCATATTTTCAAACTGCTAGGTTAGCAGAAGCTGGGGCTAACAGTGGGAGCTCACCCTGTCCCATGATTTCGAACCGCCAACCTTCCAGTCAGCAAATTCAGCAACTCATTGTGCCACCATGGAGAGAAAAGTGGGCTATAAATAAACATCATAATAATAATAATAATAATAATAATAATAATAATAATAATAATACAGTAGAGTCTCACTTATCCAACATTCACTTATCCAACGTTCTGGATTATCCGACACACTCTTTCTTTTAGTAGTGAATGTTTTGTAGTCAATGTTTTCAATACATTGTGATATTTTGGTGCTAAATTCGTGAATACAGTAATTACTACATAGAATTACTGCGTATTGAACTACTTTTTCTGTCACATTTGTTGTTAAACATGATGTTTTGGTGCTTAATTTGTAAAATCATAACCTAATTTGATATTTAATAGGCTTTTCTTTAATCCCTCCTTATTATCCAACATATTCGCTTATCCAACATTCTGCTGGCCCGTTTATGTTGGATAAGTGAGACTCTACTGTAATAATAATGTAAATATAAATATAATCAAAAAATGATTCTCCAGAAAGTTTGGCGTAATGCACTGGCACTGTGATCCAGAGGAGTCTTGCAATTCCACAAAGCAGAGGTTTTCATTATCACAAAAGTCACCTCCCAGTTTGTCTCTGGTCTCTTCAATATATATATATATTTTTACAATTCAAGCATTAGTCTGAATTGCCATTCCTAACATACAGTACTTATATCCCCCACTATCTATTTTTTAAATTCTGAAAGAATACCTTTCTACGAAAGGCCATAGTCATGCTGGAGGATGTAGATATTCCTTGAAAGAACATATTAATCCAGGTATGGGCAAACTTTGGCCCTCCAGGTGTTTTGGACTTCAACTCCCACAATTCAAGTCCAGTAGGCTCTTAGGACTTGTGGAAGTTGAAGTCCAAAACCCCTGGAGGGCCAAAGTTTGCCCATGCCTGTACTAATCAAATCAGCAGATGTGGACAGCCAGTTATTTTTGTAGCATGTAATTCCACTCCGACTATGCCATTGTAAGCATGCCTACTCAGAAATACATTCTACAAAATTAAGATTATTCTCCAATAATTTTTTCACTAAAATATAGTTGGGACAAGGATCTAAAATATATAGTTGAAAAATGGACTCAGACTTGACAACTCATAAACACACAGTGTGTATGACTCCCACCTCTAATTCCATCCATCACCTTTGGAATTCATGTCTCTGCTCCTTCTCTTTATGTACCTGGCTGTGAATTGGTATATAATGTATTGATAATAAAAGGGTGCTTTCTTCAGTGAGTATGTGGCATGGCAAGCCAGCTCTTCCCCACTCTGTTGGTTTTCCCCATATGAGGAGTTTTTGGCAGGACTTTGGATGTACAATATTAGCCAAAAGTTGGATGTACCCAGTATTTCATTACTCCGTATGAAAGGGGGGCATTGAGGAGGCTGTGCTTGCTGGTTCATTGCCTTTCTGTTGATACATACCAGTCGCTGCTGGGTTTAGTGCCTAATAAATGTCATTTTATCAATGCTGGGAAGTTACAAGTGTAATCCACCAGGTGGATGGATTTAAATCAGTGCTCAAAATCAAGCTTTAAATCTTCAAAACTTTTTTTTTTAAAAGGGGAGTTTAAATAATTGAACATTCAATTAAATCAAATTTTTCACTCATACTACTTCATATATTTCTTCAGGGTTGGCACAAATCTGACAGCTTTTCTTTCTGGCAAGGAAGTCACATTTTAAACCTTAAGAAAACCATTTTTTCCTCTTGTCAAGAGTCAAACTCTCTCAGTAAGAACTTCTCAAGAGAAATGTGCCAGTTGTGAGCTTTATCATGGGGCAGACTTTGAATATTTTTCATTGCAAGGTATGGGACATTTTTTCCTTATGTACCAATATAGCTTGGTGTATTTAGTACCTTACTCTTTACTTGCATGGAGTGAGAGCATGTGCCTTTTTCTTCTTCACCCCAGGCAGGAAAATGTCATTGTCCTAAACCAGCCATAACGAACTAAAGCCAAAAATGCATGAGGAAACTCTTTTTCTCCTTTCTTCCTCACATCCTTCTTTGCCACCCCCTCACTCCCTTCTAGTGGGTTGAGAGGCAAGGGACAAATGACTCTTGACACAGGTCTGATCAGAACATGGAGAATTTATTTTGTTTGGAAAGCAGTGCCCAGAATCCTCCAGTCAGCCTCGGCAGTGCCTGCAGACAAGATTTTTTTTTAAAAGAGCTAAGTAATGGGAAAATTATAGTCATTCAAAGCTGTAAAAATGAGCCTAGTTGTGCTTATTTGGCCAATAAACTCTACCTGAATCTTCTGAGTGAGTGCTTTCTCAGTTCTAAATAATGAAAGAAGCCCTTCTTTTATTGCACAAATAAAACAATGTTCCAGAGATACTACCTACTGAATGCTTCCTACTGCACAGTGGTTGTTTGCTATAACAGGGTGTTCTTGGCTGCTATAATTTAATGTAGCATAGACAGAAACTATGTATTTCTGTGTATGGCCAGATGTAAATTCCCTATCAGAGTCCCCATTCAATGCAAGCTGTGTAAGTATGTTTGGCCAAACTCTCCTTTGCCTGCAACAATCTGCCTTTGAGGGATGGCATGGGATAGGACATGCCTGCTTACACACATCTTGCCCCACTTTGGCTGTCCTTGTTTTGGGGGTAGCCACTTTCTTGAGGTACTTGTTGTATTTAACTGATGATGTAACTTAGTTTTTAAAAGATATATATATCCTTAAGAAGCTGTATTGTATTTATATGAATATTATAGATTGCTAGTGCTTAAAACTGAAGATTATTTGAAGATTTGAGCATTGGACTACAACTCTGGGGATGGGATTTGACACCCCCACCCCCACCCCACCCAGGCTGGGGAACTCACACTCTCTCAACCTCAGTGGAAAGAAATGGCAAGTCGCTTCTGAATATATCTTGTCAAGAAAACCCTATGATAGATTTGCCTTAGGTCAGAAATGACTCGAAGGCATGAAACAATTGACATGAGTATGGTGTTACAGTTTTTTTTTCCGTGTCAGGAGCGACTTGAAAAACTGCAAGGCGCTTCTGGTGTGAGAGAATTGGCCGTCTGCAAGGATGTTGCCCAGTTGATACTATGTATTATTATTATTATTATTATTATTATTATTATTATTATTATTTATTTACTTCTGTCCTGCTTTTCTCCCACTTATGGTACTCATGTACTGAACTGTTTAGCTTGAATGATGGACATTTCACCAATTTACTGCATACAGTTTTCTAATCTAGACATAGGAGTGTTGTGTGGTTTCCGGGCTGTATGGCCGTGTTCTAGCAACATTTTCTTCTGAAGATTCCAGCCACAAATGCAGGTGAAATGTCAGGAGAAAATGCTGCTAGACACGACCTTGCAGCCTGGCAACCACTCAACACTCCAATGATTCCAGCCGTGAAAGCCTTCAACAGTACTGTTCCGTCCCCCAGGACGATGGTTTGCCTTACCTATTGGTCGTTTGTTTGTTTTCCCTCCTTTACATTTTGTTTGAGCCTCTGGCTGCAAAAGCCTAGGAAAAATGGCTTGGAATCTGCAAGAGCTGGCTGCAGTTTTCTTTGCAGTGATTGGTCAAAGAATGCAACATCTTAGGACCGCCCTTTTTACCAGGGTCTAGTCTCCATTTTGGAGCTTCATTCTGGCTATAGTCTTCCAACGTGCTGGAGCTGTGCAAGGCTAACTGGGACAAATCATCCTCAAAACCAGGCCAATCTAAGCCTATCCAAATTAGATAAGTATTGAATTATATTGATCTGGAATAGGAAATCTAGTTATAGGAGCAGGGTTATTCTGTCGCTTCTAGAACTAATCTTTGCTGTAAAGATAGGGAAGGAAAGAGTTTCTCCTTCTAATATAGGCAGCGTGATTAGGGTATAGTGGTTTTATAATCACCTTTGCTTTCTGGAACCAGGGATAATTCTGTACCTAAAACCTATAGAAATTTGTTTCATTTTCTGCAACTTTAAGATCTGTGCCAGGTTTACAACCTTGTATGAATAAACATCCTTTTTTGAAGTTATCCAGACTCAGTCGTTCAATATCTATAGGACAGCTTATAGGGATTTGCAGTTCGCCCGGATAAAGGACAGCACGTTTCAGTTTTATAGTTTTTTATTGTCCGGCGGACGGCACAGTTTTGAGGTAGATCAGCGGTTTTTCCGCTTGAGCTAGCTTGCACGGCTTATAGTTTTTTATAGTTTAGGAAGTTTAGTTTAGGCCGCGGCTTTTCCGCCTGAGTTCAGTCTGCATACCTAAAGACTCTACCAGCGTCTGAGGCAGTGGAGCCCGCTCTCAGACCTGAAGGAGTCAAATAGTGGGGCTCTATTTCCTTGCTATTTGGCTCGCGTGTGCGCACGTGGCCCAGTGGCTTTCTGGGTTTGCACAGGCTGTGCAGTTCCCAGCAACGTCCAGGGCTCCCTCGGCGGTACACCTCGAGCCGCGGAGCACCAGCGACAGTTCTTTGGCTGGCTCTGAGGCGTGAAGCCCACCAGAACCAGGCTAGAACCTGGACAGGCCTGGCAACGCTGCTGCGAGTTCGGCCGGAGCACTCGGCCGGCTTCGACCTGCCTCATCGTCCTGCGGTGGTGACCTGCCTCATCGCCTGGCGGTGGTGACCTGCCTCATCGTCCTGCGGTGGTGACCTGCCTCATCGTCCTGCGGTGGTGACCTGCCTCATCGTCCTGCGGTGGTGACCTGCTTCATCGTCCTGCGGTGGTGACCTCCCTTCACAGCGGGGAGGAGGCGTCTCTTCTCTCCTCCTTTCCAAAGCCAGCCTCGGTGCTCCTTCGGCGGCAGGCCTCGAGCCGCAGAGCACGAGGTGCTTGAAAATTTGGCGAAGTCGCCATTTTGGCAGTTTACGTCACTCGGGCAAGGGAGGTATCAAGTGGCAAGTTGCTGTCAGTTGGCATTTTGCAGCTTGCCCACCAAAGTCTGGCGCCAAAGGTCACAATCTTTGTAAAGTATAGTTACTTAGTGATATATATTGCTATGGTTAAGTGCTGTGCATTGTATTATATATTGAATTTGCTTTTATTTTAAATTTACTTGCAGGTATATTGCATTTGCCTTTGTTGTAAATTTACTTGCTATTAAGAATACATAATGTCTATGCAATTTCAAGATGATACAGATGGCGTACCTCCTTCTGAGGCTGAAAGTAGGAATGAAAGGCCCCAAAGGATAAAGCACCCTTCAGCCAAGATGCTAGCCCATCTAATAGGTGAAAAGGAGCTCCTCCATGTGAGGTTAGGTTCGGCATGGGAGCGAATTGTAACATTGATGGACAGAATTGAGAGCTTGGGTATTACAAGGGTGCCATCCATATTACAGACCGACCTTGAAGAGACCTTCGGTCTCTGGAGGGGTTTGGTGTCTAAGATAGTCCAGGTCCTCGAGCGCATTAACGCCAAGGATTCAGAGTTAGAAATAGTGAGTGTCTTAGCTGACACTAATGAGAAAGAAAATATGGTGAGGGCAATTCTAGATGCCTTGGAATTTAGTTCTCCACCTGTTAATCTAAGGTCTGAGCCAAAAGGAAATCAGTCTTCCTTATGCAGCCATGAGACCAATCTTTTAAAATCACCTGCTGTGGCACTTAGTCTTAAGTCCAACCGCTCTAGCCAGGTATCTAAGCTAAGGGAGTGTGCATCATCTAAACATAGCCACTCTAGCAAGTCTTCTGCTGCTGGGAGTGCCATCTCTTCCCTAGCTGCCTTGCACATTAAGGAGGCTGCACGTCTGAAGCTAAAGAGCAAGGTAGCGGGGGCGGAGGCTGATGCTAAGGCAGCTGATCTCACCCTTCCCTTTAAAGAAGAAGAGCAACGACTGCAAATAGAACAGGCCCGTAGACAAAGCGAAATGCAAATAGAACAGGCCCGTAGACAAAGCGAAATGCAAATGGAACAGGCCCAAAGGCAAGGTGAAATAGAAATGCTTAGAATAAGGATGGATGCTACTGCCAAAAAGGTAAGGGCTGAGACTTTGGCCAAGGCCCTAATTGAGCCACTCACAGAAGAAAATGTAAGTCAGTTGCCGAAGCAGGACCCTTCTTCCAAGGTGCTTGTGCATCTTAATAGCTTAAACAGCCAGTTTTCGGATGAGGAACAGGAAGACTTCTCTCCTTACCCAGAGCAGGGCCCCAAAGTCACTTTTGAGTTTCCTGCAGAGCAGAGCGTCATAGCGGGGAGCTCACCCTTGCCCGAGCTACCTGTGCCTCCTGCTAAATCCCTAGGTCAGTCAATCAGGGCCTCAAGGCCAAGTGCTAGTTGGCCCTTACAGACAGCTGCACAGGGAGCCACCGATTCGTCAGTGGTCGATGTCATCCCTCCAAGAGGCCAAAGGTTGACGCAAGGTGCACGGTGGGAGTCCACTCCACAACAGCAAACTCCTCAATTGTTCCCTTCGACGCCAGAGTCCCAGCTTGTCTCCATCATCAGAAGCCCCAGAAGAGATCTTAAGGACAAGGGTGTCGAAAAGTTTTCGGACAAGCCTGAGGAATTTCTTCTCTGGAAGGCCACCTTCCAGAGAGCAATCAGAGACTTAAAGTTATTACCTGAGGAAGAACTGACTCTTCTGGCTGCATGGTTGGGCCCAGCCTCATCCTCACAAGTTAAGAAGATCTACGCAGCCCACGTAGCCGATCCCGACAAAGCCCTGGAAAAGGCCTGGGCCAGGTTGCAGCAGAGGTATGGGGCCAGCACAGAGATTGAAGCATCTCTTATGGACAAGCTCCAAAGGTTCCCAGCTTTGAAACTCAAAGACTTCAAACTCTTGTGGGACCTCAGCGATCTCCTTACGGAATTAGAGTCGGCCAAGGAGAATCCAGAACTGCCCGGTTTGAAGTGCCTCGATCAGCACCTGTCCCAGAGGCAGATCTTGACCAAGCTGCCCTTCACTTTGCAAGAACGCTGGGGACAGGAGGTCTTCAACTACAAGGAGGCCCACTCCCAGGCATACCCTCCATTTTCTCATTTGGTCCAGTTCATCACCAGGGCGGCCAGAGAAAGGAATGATCCGCAGACGGGCCTCCCCACCTTATACCAAGGGACCCAGCCAGAGAAGGCACCTAAAGTGGAGAAAAAACCATCCAGAGAGGCCAAAAGACCGGTTAGTGTTAAGGCTGTTGAAACTCAGCACAGGGCCAACGAATCCAAGTCAGAGGTGAAGGAGGTGCTCTGCCCCATTCACCAAAAGCCTCACAGTTTGGCCAACTGCCGGGAATTTGGCAAGAAGCCTTATAAAGAAAGACAACAGATTGTACAGAAGCTGGGCATATGTTTTAGGTGCTGTGGAGCAACTCCTCACTTTGCATCCAACTGCAAAGAGGACGTCAAATGCGCAAGGTGTAACAGCCTTAAGCATTGCACCGCGATGCACAACTCTGACGCTGTCTCCCGCGCCAAAGGGGACACGTCTTCCAAAGAAGGGTCATCTACTGAAGCCACCAACATGCAGACCGCGTCACGGATGCAGGAGGATGCTCCATCGGTCGCCTGTACTGAACTATGCTCTGACGTGCACCAGTTCAGAGTTTGTCATCCTATCTGCCTAGCGGATGTATATCCATCCAAGAGCCCTTGGCTTAGAAAGAGACTCTATGTGGCCCTGGATTCACAGAGCGACGCCTCCCTAGCTACTCCAGAGTTCTTCCGCATGTTTGACCTTAAAACCAAGATGGCCAATTACACCATGACTACATGTGCAGGAAAAAAGAAGTTGCAGGGTCGCATAGCATCTGGCTTTGTTGTCTCCTCTTGCGACCAGAAGAGACAGTTCAAGTTGCCAGACCTGATTGAGTGTTCCTCCATCCCTCGGAACAAAAAACAAATTGTAACTAGAGAAGTTGTGGAGGCTCATCCACATTTGCGACGGTTAAAGAATGCCATACCAGCCTTTCAGCCAGATGTGGACATTGCCCTTCTGCTTGGTGCGGACTGTCCGAACTTGTTCTATGTGAACGACCAAGTTAAGGGACCTCCAGGGGCGCCCATTGCTCAGCTGCTACCACTAGGCTGGACAGTTACAGGCCCAGTGTGCATAAACAAGATGCACCCACCATCGTCGTTGGACTCCAATCAAGCACAGGTGCTTAAAGGTGGACGTCCTACACTTGTGCGCAGTTGCCTAAGTCACATCTCAGTCTACTGCCAAGCAATAACTCCAGAGTATTCCTCCATCTTCAAAGTCTCTGAGAGAGACGAAGCCACAGCGCTCTCGAAAGATGAGCAAAGGTTTTCGGACATTATGAATGCTCAAGTCTCACGAAGTGCAGAGGTGAAAGCCTGCAAATCAACCACAGAAATCAAGATGGGCCAAAGATCTTGCCTGGAACCACACTGTTTTGAATGTTTTTCGGAGTGGCACAGTCTTCTTAGAGCAGTTGCTAGGCTTATACATCGTTTAGCTTGCAAAGATAGTGAGCCTTTACAGGTCCAGGATATGATAAAGGCTAAGAGCGTCATATTCAAGTCAGTGCAGAGATCTGCTTTCAAGCAGGAAATAGCTAGGCTAGAGCAAGGGCTCAACATCCCTAATCAAAGTCTTCTAAATGAGTTAAACCCATTTCTAGACAAGGAGGGTATTTTGAGAGTTGGAGGAAGGTTAGCCAAAGCTAAACTCAAGGCGTGCATAAAAAACCCCATCATCATACCCCCTAATAGTCACACTGCATTGCTGCTCGTTCGGCATCACCATGAAAGGATCCATCATCAGGGTAGAACTCTAACTGAGGCAGCCCTTAGAAATGAAGGTCTGTGGGTAGTTAATGCCAAAAGGTTGGTCAACAGTTGTATTTTCAAATGTGTTAAATGCAGGCGCCTTAGGCGAAACTGTCAAAGTCAGTTGATGGCAGAACTACCTCAGGATAGGACTTTGACAGACCCACCCTTTTCCCATGTGGGAATCGATGTGTTTGGTCCTTGGGAGGTTGTCACTAGGAAAACCAGGGGTGGTGTTGTAAATAACAAGAGGTGGGCAGTTTTGTTTACTTGTTTAGTAATACGAGCTGTCCATATAGAAGTCATAGAAGGGATGGACACTTCATCATTTTTAAACGCATTAAAAAGGTTCATAGCCCTCAGAGGGCCAATTAAGTCAATTCGGTCGGACTGTGGCACCAATTTTGTAGGTGCGACCAAAGAACTCAATTGTGTGTCTAGGTTTGGGAGAGACCCAAAGGTTCAGAACTTTACGAATACTGAACAAATTATGTGGACTTTCAATGTTCCTCACGCCTCCCATATGGGTGGTGTTTGGGAGAGGATGATTGGTATTAGTCGCAAAATCCTTAATGCCATGTTTTTGAGTCATAGGTCATTGACGCATGATGTTTTGGTGACACTTATGGCGGAAGTTACCGCAATTATCAACAACCGGCCGCTGGTTCCCCTTACCAGTGACCCTGAGAACTTACAACCACTGACTCCTGCACTTATTTTGACACAAAAGGTGCCAGGATGGAAGGACGTCATGTTGCCAGTTCCGGACGGAACTCACCGTGCCCTGTGGAAACAGGTGCAGTCCTTGGCCAACCACTTTTGGAAAAGGTGGAAAGCTGAGTACTTAAGCCAGCTTCAAGCTAGAAGAATCTGGCAAAGCCCACAGGACAACATTGAGGTTAACAACGTTGTGTTGTTAAAGGACAAAGACTTGCCCCGCCATGCGTGGCCCATGGGCATTGTATTAAAGACCTTTCCTTGCCCGGACGGTAAGGTCAGGAAAGTTCAATTAAAGACTTGCAACAGAGGCAAAGTGTCCATTTTGGACAGACCAATTAGTGACCTCGTGTTGCTTATTGGAGATGTTTAAAGTTCTAGTGTTTGTATTGTTGTGTATACAAAGGTGTTTGTATGTTTTTGATTGGTAAATTCCCACATCCTGGGAATTTAGCGGGGAGTGTTCCGTCCCCCAGGACGATGGTTTGCCTTACCTATTGGTCGTTTGTTTGTTTTCCCTCCTTTACATTTTGTTTGAGCCTCTGGCTGCAAAAGCCTAGGAAAAATGGCTTGGAATCTGCAAGAGCTGGCTGCAGTTTTCTTTGCAGTGATTGGTCAAAGAATGCAACATCTTAGGACCGCCCTTTTTACCAGGGTCTAGTCTCCATTTTGGAGCTTCATTCTGGCTATAGTCTTCCAACGTGCTGGAGCTGTGCAAGGCTAACTGGGACAAATCATCCTCAAAACCAGGCCAATCTAAGCCTATCCAAATTAGATAAGTATTGAATTATATTGATCTGGAATAGGAAATCTAGTTATAGGAGCAGGGTTATTCTGTCGCTTCTAGAACTAATCTTTGCTGTAAAGATAGGGAAGGAAAGAGTTTCTCCTTCTAATATAGGCAGCGTGATTAGGGTATAGTGGTTTTATAATCACCTTTGCTTTCTGGAACCAGGGATAATTCTGTACCTAAAACCTATAGAAATTTGTTTCATTTTCTGCAACTTTAAGATCTGTGCCAGGTTTACAACCTTGTATGAATAAACATCCTTTTTTGAAGTTATCCAGACTCAGTCGTTCAATATCTATAGGACAGCTTATAGGGATTTGCAGTTCGCCCGGATAAAGGACAGCACGTTTCAGTTTTATAGTTTTTTATTGTCCGGCGGACGGCACAAGTACAAATCTATACATAATCTCCAATTCTGTAACATTGTAATCAATGCTTTGGATTTGGTATAGAAGTTTGTATAATTGCAGTTGGCATATAGATATTTCGTTCCTCACTGGAGCAGGTCAGTGTTTCCCAACAATCATATTTAGTATACTGTATTTGTTGATGTGCTCGGTTTCTTTCAATGCCTTTTATTAAGAAGAGAATTAAACATAGTTCGCACAGAGTTTTATTCAGTGTCATCTTAGTGCCCAACGTCTAGAGAGACAAACTAGCTTGCCCTTTGAGACAGGATTTTTTCTTTTTTTGGGGGGGGGGGGGAGCATGAGAAGTGAAGAATGCCTCATACTCTGGTCTCAGTTACAGAGGGAAGTGTAACTCTAAAATATTTATTCCCATAACAGTTTATCTCATGTATGGTGCTTGTCCACTTGCAAGTTGTATTTTCTATTGTAACTATTCTCCCAGCGTGGTTGGAAATGATGAAATCTGGACAAAGATGTAAAAGCCTTTTTTCCAGGAAGGGTAAAATTATCGTTAATCTGTTCAGTTTAAACCTATATTGTTCCAAGAGAAAGAGATGCAAAGGCCAGCTTTGTGTCAAGTGTAACTGCATGAATAACTGCATGTCGAACTTGTGTCAAAGTAGCCCTTGGCTTTTGGAAATTACAGTCTTGGACATAGTCTGAAAGCCAATAATTGAGCAATCTGGTTGGTTCCTCCCTCAAAGGGAGACTGTTTTGGAATCCAACATTACTGGCTTTCAGTTTTTTTGCACAGTGGTGGGGAAAAGGCACTACTGTATATTGATATATGATTACATTAATGTTGACCAATGATATGCAGTTACATTTATATCCCAACTTATCTTCAAAGAGCTTAAGCCACTACACATGGTTCCCCTTCTCACTTCATCCTTGCATAACACCACATATCAGGCTAAGAGAAAGCCCAAGGTTATCAAATGTATTTCATGGTTCAATAGAGATTAGAGCTTGTATATTCCAAGTCCCAATCCTACTCTAACCACTGGATGGACAAAGTATAATATGTGACCTCCATGTTCCCTTTTATAGTTCCCATCCAGCATCCAAACCTATTTAAATTAATAGAGAACAATATTGGGGTTAAAAAACTTGCTCTATAGTACCCCATCACTCCTTTTTGTATTAGAAGATTCTACGGTCTGGTTGATGTGTATATATACGGTATATATTTTAAAATAAACCAGGTGGTGGGACCTAGAAATCTATTCCAGCCACTTCCTAGTCACATTTTTGCCAATTTCTAGCCCCCCCCCCCCTAAAAAAGGCATAGATGTGATCCACTAGGAGGGTATGAGGAAAAATTGCTTAAGCACGACTCTACAGTTGTTTATCTCTGCATTGTACCACATTGGCTCAATTAAACTTGCTGCTCCAAATCTGTTTCAGGATTTAGCAAATGAGGTTGGCACCAAATCCGAGGAAAGTAGGAGGACTGTTTTGGGGAAGCGTGGAGCTGGTTTTGGGAAAGTCCATGGGGATGGTCACAAAGTTCTCCAACTCTTAGATGTCTTGCAAGGGAAAAGAAAATTGCCAAGGGAATATAGTCCCACTATATTAAATGGTTGACTAATTAGTGAGTGACTAAGGTTTGTTTACACATTTGAAGGAAAAGGAGCAGCTGTGCATGAATCAAGTTTTCTTGGCACACATTCATATGTACTTGCTTAGAAAATGTTTTAAGAATTACCCAGACTTGTCTGCAGAGTTTGACTTGCAATGCTCTCAGGCATAATCTAAGTAAATCTGAAAAGAGAGCTGGCAGCTCTAGAAGGGTATGTGATATTGATGCTATGAGCTGCTTTGCTTCTTCTTGAAGGGTTTTGCCTGCTTAATATTTGTTCACTGTCCATATGGACTTGGCTCAGTGCTTGGCTAAGCTCCCCTTTCAGATTACAACTGAAATAGTAGTTACCCAGTTACTGCTCCATTGCTCTGGCCTAACCAATTTATTGTAACACCAATTTTATGCCCACAACAATCCCTAGCATCCACCAAAATGTAGGGATTAAATTACAGTTAACGGAAGCAATACATTAAATAGGTAATGTGCAGGAAACAATACATAAAATATGTATTTATGGGAATTTCAGAATGGAACTGGGCAGTGATGCTCTGCTTCAGGAACACCAGGACCTCTTTTTTTCCTGTAAATGATTGCTACTTCTGGATGAAAATTGCTTATATTGGGATGTTTTATATGACTATCATATAGTGAGTATCACAGAAAAGCCATGCTAGAAAGCCAGCTTGGTATAGTGGTTTGTCTGTTAAATTAGGAGTTTGAGAGACCAGTGAATCCCCACTCAGTTGTGGAAACTTGCCAAGAATCTAAGGTAACATCCATTCTCCAACCTTAGAAGAATGGCATGGCAAGCCTTCCCTGAATAAATATTCCCAAAGAAATCCTAGAACAGAGTCACCATAACCTAGTGTCTCTTAATCCATCCTTTTATTTATATCCTACTTTTCTCCCAGTCTGGAACTTAAGACAGTATTAAATCAAAACAAAATTAAGCCCAGTTAAACCTTAAAACAAATTTAAAATGCCATTTTCAGTTTCTAAAAGCGTTCTGGAAAAAAAGGTCTTAATCTGTTTTCAAAAGGAAGGGAGTTCCAAAAGAAGGGAGGTCCAAAAGGAGGGAGTAGCCACAGAAAAGGCCTTTGCCATGTTTCTGTGAGGTAAAGGAAAGTGTCTCCCCTGCAGATCTTAGAGTTTGGACAGCTCTTCAAATCCCCTGGTTGAGTGTAAGGCACATAACAACTGCAAACATGGAAGAATGTTCCACTGTGTAATGGAAATCTTAGAGGACATACCACTTAGAAAACTGCACACTATCCAATTATAGCAGTTTGGTGCGGTGGCCCCATGCCTCAAGGACTCTCAGCTGAAAGGTTCTGCTCATCTCACTGCCAAAATCATAGTTTAAAAGAGTTTTCTAACAGAGATTTCTACATGCACCACCAGGATTTTGTAGGTATGAGCCATAACAGTTCAAGTGGCATCATGCTGCACTAACTGTGCAGTGTGGATAGATTCTTTGACACAAGCTGTTGCAGCAGCATGAAAAAGCCTACAGGTGACACAGCTGAGAAGGAACTTAAGTCTTGGATTGACAAGTTTCATCAAGCCTTCTCTAGCAATCTGTTAGTCTATGATCTTGTTGCTTACTATTTCCTGTGTGTATGTTCTGATGTGCAGTTTCCTTTACTCTATGGTTTCTGAAAAATTATAAAAATGGGCTGCAGACCATATGCACACTCTCTCTCTTTGACTGTGTGACCCGCTTTGTTATAAGAGAGATGCCCTGGCCAGCTGGCACAAGGAACCATCTCAAGATATTTGAAACTGGACAAATAAGTTTTTGTACCTGTGTATGCTAAACACATGAAAGTTGTGAGTAAACCAAATATATTATTTCCATTAAAGTCTGTTTCATTTTTGTCTCTTGAGTGCATGATATGAAACAAGTTGTTTTATGGGAAAGTCCCTTTTTTGGGCACTAAAAAAATACTTCTAAAGCTCTGCTGTTTCTATGAACTGTCAAATCTCTGTTTTCCTGACAGATTGGAGATTGCTGGTTTTTCAGTTTAACAACTGAAACCATTGCCTAGCATAATTATATTTGGTTGTATATTACAAGATGAGATTTTGCTCTAAAGTGTGTTGTTGCCTCTTCTCTAAAAGGTTATGTTCTCTAATAGTAAGGCCTTAGAAAATTAGGCTTTCTGGAGCTGGCTGATTTTGTCTGCGTTCTTTCACCACCATCATGTCACCCTGGGGAACAGATACCTGCTGGAGTAGTACTAATAGGATTCCAGCCATGAGCCCTTGCATATAAGAATGAAGAAGTCAAAGGAAACTGACTGCATCCATGTAAAACAAAATGCAGTGCTACCTAGTGACTGTATTGTGTAATGACCTTATCCACATAGTAACCAGTAAGTGTGTTTTGTGCTAAATGACACACTTTTTAAAAAAAGCTAGCATGCAAGCTTGGTTTAGATTGAGACTATCTCATGGGGGTGGCTAAGGAGATATTTAAACCTGCACCAGAAATTTTTTAAATTCAAAGTTTGGTGTCTCTGATTTGAGAAGGCTAAAGGGGAAAAAGGAGAGACATTAACATCAATGGAATGTTCCCCCTCTCTTTTGAAATCATGTAGTATTTTGACTAAAAGTTGGGAGAAGGATTTTCAGTCAATAGTCCTGATGTGGATTGGGATCACATGTGATTACATAAATGTGAAAATAGGAAAGTTGTCCTAAACTCCATGGTACAAATGCAGGTGAGAGTTTCAAGCACCTGTGGTTACAAAGAAGAATATTGCTACCATATTATTATGTGGCATTGCTGCAGTGTTGGTAATACCCTGAGCAGACGTCTTCATGCAATATTTGTAATTGCCTTTTTGTGTCTCTGACAGCTGAGAAGCTATAATAAGTAGTGATACAGATGAACACTCATAACAAACAACAGCCATGTGGTTATGGGAGGCAGGTGCATGGGGGTTTGCTATTTTTGTCAGGGTTTTTTTTTTAGTTGCATTGGATCATTCTGAGCTTCTATAGTGTTGGCATCAGGATTGGTATGGCTTCTGTTAAACTTGTTTTTTTTGGTCTCAAAATGCTGTTGAGTTTGCAGGGAGATAATTGTTTAAGTAGATCAATAGGCTGATCTCTGACTTCCCAGAATGGTTTTCACCTCTGTAGACTCATGGGGCAGGATGTTGATTCACAATATTCACAAAATCCTCCCTTTACTCCTATTTTATAGCTACAGTTTTATTATAACCAGTATGGACCATGAGTTTGGGGATGTCGTGACAATACACGAAGCTTGATTTTTCAAAGAGACTTTGTAGATCCATTAGTGTCCCAACTTTCGACCTAGCTTTTAATTCTACAGAAGTTTTTTTTGGTTTGGTGCGTGGTTGTCTAAACTAGCTGGTTGTTTAATTAAGCCAGTCCTATATGCAACAGCAAGGTAGCACATACATTAACAGTCAGTTTAATTGTATAATCATTAATCTTTTGTATATGATTTGCATTAGATGGCTGTATAACAGGCATGGGCAAACTTCGGCCCTCCAGGTGTTTTGGACTTCAACTCCCACAATTCCTAAATCTTCAACAACTTCTAGTTGGCATGGCGAAAGATTATGGCAGATATTGTCAATAACATTTGTGGAGTCAAATATTCCCAATGCTATTTTGCTTTCTTAGTGATGATGGGAAATGCAGTCTAGCATGTCTGGAGGGACCTAGATTTTAAAAGGCTGTTTAAGATAGTGTCTTTTCTTTTAATACAGAAATTTCCTTTCCAAAAGGATAACTTAACTGTGAAAATAAAGACAAATTGTCCTGACTTGCAGTAATTTTCTTGTTCACTTCATCCAGACAGAATTCTGTTTATAATCAATACTTGATTTATTTAATGGTTGCCATGCAGTATTGACTTTTTGGTACTTGGATAACTCCCTTTTTATTACAGGTCTGGTGAGGTCTCAGGAATTTTTCCAGCACCTTCTTTGTTTTTGACATTTTGAATTCTAGTTGCTCCCTAACCATGCCTGAGATTTTTGAAAAGCTATTAATACTCCTGCCTCTGTGATGGCCAAGCTTAAAGTTTATTTTCTTCTGTCTCTGCCAATAAAAAAATACAGAAATTATTTTATTTGTGGCAATTTAATTCCATGTCTGGGCGTTTATGAGATGTGTGGCTTGCATAGTAAACCTCTCTTTCTCATTTTTTCTACATCCGCTTTGATAGATTGCAATACAGATGGAGAACTAGCCGTGCAATGACTTTTTAAATTTCTTTTCTAACCTTGCAAAGATATCTAAAAAAAGTTATGCCCCTGCAAAATTTTTGATTAGGTTTTACTGCTGCAGCATCTCAGTTAGACATTTTCAGTATGCTGATGTTCAAATAAAGACAAATAATAGCTGTTGCGATTCTGCAATTTAGAAAGGTTTCTTTTCTGGTAGCTTGAAGGTGATTGTGTGAAAAGCAGAGGAACAGGTGGTCACTACATTAAGTGGCAGATTTTGGATATCATGAAAAGGCAGTTTAAATTTGTGAGTTCTTGTTAGTTGTTTGCCATCAGTTTAGACTTATGGTGATCCTGTAAATGAGAGGCTTGTGTGATCATCAGCTGTCCTGCTCAGGCCTTACAAACTTATGGCTATGGATTCCTTGACTGAGTCAATATACCCATTGTGTGGTTTCCCCTTTTCACCCTAAAGCCTTCTACTTTTCCTAGCATCACCATCTTTTCCACCATCTCATGATATGCCTAAAATATAACATTCTCAGATTAGTTATTTTGGCTTCTAAGGAGAGTTCAGACTTGATTGACTCTGAAGCCCATTTATTTGTCTCTTTAGCAATTCATGGTATTTGTAAAATTGTCCTCCAGCACCACATTTCAAGTGAGTTGATTTTCTTCCTAATAGCTTTCTTCACTGCCCAGCTTTCACAAGTATATAAATAGAAATGGGAAAATACTGTGGTCTGAATGATTCTGACTCTTCTGATTCCAAATTTGATTTGTTATTGCATTTTTATTGTCCAGGATGGAAAAATGGAATAGCAAGATTATACTTCTTATGTGCTTTGAGTGTTTGGTGTAGTGGCAGGAGATAACAGTCTATATGGAATAGATGAGGTATAACTTTATACTCACAGAGTTCTGTGCTCACAGAGTGCCTTGGTGAATTGCAACAAGGCACAACTGAATGTGTGAATTATTATGAAATGTATAATTGCTCAGTCACACCACGTGTGTAATGGCATTGATCACATGCACAACTCAATTTCTTCAGCCTTAGATTGATTGTGTTCAATAAACAACCACAAGCATAAATAAACTTACAGAGTAGGCATCATTTCCTTCTCTATCTCAGACACTTAAATGTCTTGGGCCAGTTCTGGTAAAGTGCTTGTGCCAGTGGCGAGTCATAAATCAGGCTTCCTGGCATTCAAGCGCTGGAAATCTAAGTTTCTATTTCTACTATAGGCCTTTCTGGCTTATTCTAAAAGTGCCATTAGGTTGCAATACAAGCCTGGGAAGATCTTCAATCAGCAGACCCCAAGATCCAGTTCCTATCTACCATGCCCCGTAGAAGCTGAGCTTGGGCAACTTGAGGATCCATCCAATGCTTCTGTTCGGATGTTGTTGGTTTACCCTCGATGTAGACATCACTGGAGAGAGCCAATGTGGTGCAGGGTTCTGAGCATTGGATTACAACTCTGGAAACTCCCAACTCAGCCATAGAAACTCTTTTGGTAATTTTGGGCAAATCACATCCGCTCAGGCCTAGAAATTCCCATGATAGGGGGTCACCATAAGTTAGAAATGACAGCAACTAAGCTAAAGGGATCTTCAGCTTGAGTCAGCACAAGGTAGCTTCCTACATTCCTCTGTACTTGTATCTGTTTTGCCAAAGCTGGCACAGATCTATGTGTTTCCACCCAGTGCTTGGGAAAGTAACTTTTTGTTTTAGCATTCCTGGAAACTCCCAGTTTACATGTAGTTGTAGACAAACACAAACCTTTTCCAACCTGGTTTATGAAATGACGCACGGAGGTGGTGGTGGAGAGCATTACCTTAGAGCAATTAAGTTGGGCCTCTGAAATTAAAGTTAAGGATGGAAATTGTGCAGAGTACTTAATCTACCCTTTGTACATTTATCCCCTTTAAATTGCTTCTTTACCCAGCTGGAGGCTGAAGGATACAGCTGCGATGAAACATCTTTCCTTGCAGTACTGGAGGCTTGGAAGATTGTTTTGTAATCGAAGATGACAACAAGACATAAGAAACCAGCTTGCAGTATCATTTTCATTTGACATGGTCAAACTCTAGGAAAAAAGGGATCTCTCTTTCTGTCTCTTACTTTAGATTGCATTTTACACTTTAGGAATACTTTTAGGGGTTTTTTTTGTCCCCACCAAAAACAGGAAGGCATACATTACTCCAGGGATGTGCACATCTGTCCAATGTGCAGTCTAGACTTGCAGTTTAGAAATGGGGCAGTTGGTGGTGCTCCAGAGATTGCTGAGCTGCAACTTCCATTAATCTTAGTAATTAAAGTCTGTGTTGAGGGATAATGGGAAGTACAGTTCAGCAATGTATCACATTGTACTTCCTTGATACACAAACTGCATCATAGGGATCACTGTTTCATAGCTCAGTTTGGCTTATGTCCTGACATATCAGCTGTAGTTATCTGGAAGGCTTGGTATCATGGTGTTAATTTATCTCTCATTACTTTCTATGATGGAGGATGGTGTTGGCATTGAGTTGAATCCCCAAATTATCAAGTAGTTTTCATGTAATGTGTTTTTTAAAAGTCAGTGTAACATAGTGGTTTTAATGTTGAATAAGACTTTTTGGAGGCAAAGGTTCAAATCCCCACTTCACCATGGATATCTAGTGGGTGGCCTTGGACAAGCTAAACTCTCCCATTCTAAGAGGAGGGCAATGGCAAACATGTCTGCATTGATCTTGCCAAGAAAACCATAGGACAGGATCACTATATACAGTGAGCTGAAATCACTTTGAAGTCACATAACATAATGTGTTCAAATTGATAGGCTTTGCTTATATCTTCTTATTTGGGATCATGAAGACTAGTCTGAACTAGAACTGCAGCCAAATGTTGTGGTTGGTATGCCTGGGTTGTGGTACATGGGTGGAATTAAGATTTGTTGTGAGTTTTGAATCTCCAAAAAGCTACTTCTTAAGAAAGCTAAGACTTGTAAAGGCAGCTGTGAAGGAACTGAATACCTTCAAGTATAAAGATATATCATTGAACAGCAAAGTCAGAATAATCCAAGCCATATAGTATTTCAGATTTCTTTGTGTGGTTATAAAAGCTGGATAGTGATGAAAGCTGACAGGAAGAGAATCAATTCATTTGAAATGTGGTGTTGCAGGAAAATGCTATGTGCATCACAGTCTGCCCAAAAAACAGATAAGACATTTGGTCATTGTTTCTGTGCATTTTGCAGTCTTAGAAAATGAGAGAAATATTTTTCCAGTGTTGAACTGAGCTGCAACTTGAACTCAAATCACAATCCTATCATTTATTAAGATTAGGTTGTTTCCCAGGGTTCTGAAATGCCTGGTAATGTATCAATCAAGCCAAGGACTTGTTGTTTGTTCAGTTCTGCATTCTGACTCTCCCTTTTATGGGAAAACATGAGTTACTGTTATGTCAAAACTGGCTCATAGTGGCTTGTACTAGCAAAGTTTGGTGAGATAATGACAACTTATTGTTGCTCATGACAGCAGCTAACATATATGCCAGTCTTCTCAAATATGGCACTTTCCCAGATACAGAGTTACAAACTCCAGTGACCTCAGCTAGCTGAGGATGTTGAGGCTTTCAGTATGGAAGTGTGACATATTTGGAAGACTGACATCAATTATATCTTTACACCTGAAACAATTATGTGCCATTAACTCATCTCAAATCCTGGAATTAAAATATTTTAAACTAGTATTTTGAAATATGTTTCTGATTTGATCTAGCAAGTTATGGAGCTCTCTCTTGAAACTTCCATAGAGAAGACGTTTCTTATAATGTTCAAATCATTTGACATCCTCAGGTAATTTCATTTCTCTGTTACATGACTATTGATGAAACCCTGTTTCAGAGGGACTAACACAAGGTTACCAGGTGAATTGATTGGCATAGTGGTGACTGGATACTGGCTAAGGCTTTGGTTGAAAATACATCCTTTTCTGCACTGTAAGCTCAAATTCAGAAAAAAATACAATCTAAAGATCTGGTGATCAGTCAAGGAGAGTGAGGGAGGCTGGTTTGAGCAAAGAGCAGAATTCTAAAATGAGATCAGGGCGTATCATGCATTTCAGCACCCTGGATAAAGCCCAAGGAGAAGGTGACTTAATTGGTTTAGGACAGTGGTTCTTAACCTGTGGGTCCCCAGATGTTTTGACCATCAACTCCCAGAAATCCTAACAGCTGGTAAACTGGCTTCAACTCCCTGGGGACCCACAGGTTGAGAACCACTGGTTTAGGATGTATGCATACATGTATGCTTTCCAGTCATAGAATCATAGAATCATAGAATTGTAGAGTTGGAAGAGACCTCATGGGCCATCCAGTTCAACCCCCTGCCAAGAAGCAGGAAATTGCAGTCCTCTGTCCATATGTGAACTGCTTAGTCTTTTGGAATTAGGAGCTTAGAATCAGACTTGGGTATCTTTGTTTTAGTGCTCCTGGCTTTAAGTCCAGTGCAACTTTGATCATCATTGCTGGTATCTCACCTGCCTTGAGCATATTAGAATCAGTAGATTTTGGGAAAATTCCAAATACAACAGAAACTGAGGTGTAATTTTTTTCCTCTCCAGTGGTCCTGTATAAGATACCTACTATGTTATAAACAGGAATCTTACTCAGCGTTCAACATATTCCACAGATCTAGGTACTCCATCTGCCCATCAATTTTCAGAGGGCCATACCCACTATCAGAAATCCATAGCCATTGTTTGACAAAGATGACCAGTTTTACATGTGGATTAAACCTTTTGCCCTATGTTTTTACTTAAAATCCTATTTTAGGCTTCTGGGGGTCCTTTTTGCAACCCCCCCTTTAAAACAAAAAGTCCCCCAGGGGCCTAAAATGGATCAGATAAAGCACACTGAATTGGACAATTGTACCCTTTGAAAAATTCAGGACATACTGGAGAGGGACTGTGGGCTATATTTTGCTCACTTGTGGTTTGAATACACATAAAGTACTATCCTCAAGGAACATAATGCCAATGCCTGAATTTACATTATTCCATCTGCAACCATTCCCATGATTTTAAAAATGGAAAATTTGGTAGATGAAAATGAAAATAAATAAGAGATACAGCAGAGTGCCATATCTCTTAAGTAATAGTTGCATGGTGTTAGCCTGTATTGTATCATTGTAGCATCTAATAAGAAAGCAGACATTTATTTATTTACAGTATTTATATTCCGCCCTTCTCACCCCGAAGGGGACTCAGGGCGGATCACATTACACATATAAGGCAAACATTCAATGCCTTGACATAGAACAAAGACAAACGCAGGCTCTGAGCTGACCTTGAACTCATGACCTCTTGGTCAGAGTGATTGGTCTCAGCTGGCTGCAGCTGGCTGCTCACCAGCTTGCGCCACAGCCGGACATGGTAATATAAAGTAAGCCACAGGATTGTCCTGTTTTGTCTTTTCAGAACAGCCTTAAAACAGTGTGGTAAGTAAACGAAAATTGCTTTACTTCAGCAAAACATAAAGAAAAGCACACTCAGTGGTATAATGCAAAAGAAAGCAAAGAAGTCTTAGGACAAACACAGTTCTTAAGTCTCTGATCAATTCCCAAATCAAGTAGCAGTCTTACTTCAGATAAAGAAACAGCAATGAATCCTTAGGAGCAGTATCCCAGATGCAGACTCGAAGCAGGCACAAGGGGAGCGAAGACTTAGGCTTTAGAGTCAGTTTGTTACCAGCAAAAGCTGACTGCACCTGCTTCTGATTTATAGACCTGCTAGGGCAGTTCCCAATTACTCAGCTGCATTTCTGGCAGCTATTCTAGCTGAACATCTCTGCTCTGTTTCCTTTTGCCTCTCCTGAAATGTGGGAACTTGCAAAATCTACTCCTCAGATTCCAACTCCCCCTCAGATTCATGAACATTTTCCTGCTCCCCTTTTTTCTTCTGAAGAAGAGGAATCTCTAACAAGGGCACAACTCAAGATGTTTCTATATATTCTTGTTTGTTCCTGTTGACTTGTGGCAATCCCATGCATTTTGTTGGATATTCCTGGGCAAGGAGTAGTCAGATAATAATAATAAAAAAGTTTTATTTGTATTTTGCCTTATTTCCCCAAGGGGGCTCAGGTATGGTTTGCCATTGCTTTCCTCTGAAGACAACCCACATCACCTTCATGGCAATCTCCCTTTCAAGTACTAAGCTGGACTGACTATGTTTAGCTTACAAGATCAGATGGGATCTGGTGCAGTTTGCCCAGTTTTAATTAGGTAGACATTGCACACTGAGTGAAATTAAGCACTGCATTCTTTTTATTTGCTTCAGACCTTAAGAAGAAGATACTGGAACAAACTAAAAGATATATTCCTACCTTTTCATTGAACAGTGTCTGTGAGAAGCCTGCAAGCAGGACATGATGACAAAAACTTCCTCTTGTTTATGTTGTTCAGCAACTGAAATACGAAGACATACTGCCTTGGATTGCTGTAGTTAATATATAGCCATTGATTATTTTATCATCCATTAATATGTCCCACCCCCCTTTGCAAGCTATCACCACGTATTCTGGCAGAAACTTTCACTGTTTATCTATGAGTTGTGTTAAGTGCTAGTGTTCTTCACACCCTTCATAGCAGCATACACTTCTGTCATGTCTCTACTTTCTCACTTTTTCTACACACACACAACCCCAAATTTAATAACATTTCTTTCTTAGGGAATTAGAAAGAAGTGTTACTAATGACCTTTCTTGAACCAAACATGACAATTCATCCCTTTCTGCTAAATCAGGCAATTTCATCAACCACTTCTCTAATGTTGGTAAACCTGAAATCTTCCATTTTTGTGCACATAACAGTCTTCCTGCTGTGATCATAAATTGCAGTTGTCATTTGTGGGTATTCTCCAGCAGCTTGTTCATCAGTGGTAAAAGAAACACTTGTGGGTTACATTGAATCTTAAAGATCCTCTGTACAACATACATGTAAGGTAGGTAAAGGTAAAGATTTTCCCCTGACATTAAGTTTAGTCATTACTGACTCTAAAAAAGGTATAGGTAACACTTTTCCTCTGACATTAAGTCTAGTCTAGTGGTGCTCAGCTCCATTTCTAAGCCAAAGAGCCAGCATTGTCTGTAGACACCTCCAAGGTCATGTAGCCGGCAAATATAAGATACATGTATTTTAATTGAATTTGTTTTGCTTTTATACATGTCCACCAGAAATGCTAAAATGTCCCTGGCATCTTTCCTTCTCTGTAAAAGGACTTACTGAAACAAAGCGATTTGCTTATCATGTAGTTCAGATTTTGTGTGATCGTTTTCTGACTGTTGAATGACAGGTTTTTCCAGTTATTGACGGCCAAAGCACACATCTTTGTCATGCCCTTTGGCATTAAATACACGGAGTGCACAAAAATCAATGCTGTAATCTTTCCTTTCCCCATTGAGATGGAGTTTATTGTGTTTGGTTGCACTGATCTAGAGATTGATAACTGCAGCCCATTCTAGAGGCATAGCAGGAAAGACTCAGAAGGAATCCCTCAAGAGTTCAGTCCTCTCTGGGAAAGTGTGTGACTTAAGGTCCCCATTAAAATCAATGGCTGTTCTGAAAGCAAAAAAACAGCATCTGTTTTCTTGAATAGTTTTGCAGGCGATGAACAGTTGGCCAGCTCTTTGGCAGTTTTCCAGGGCCACCAATGTATAGGAATAACATATGGGAACATTCTTGCTTCCTGTATCCTTGGCTTTTGGTCCATGAAAGCAGGTGCGCATCTCAGTCTGCTCTGGTTCTGCTCTCCTCCTCCTCTTCCCTCTCCCTGCCTCTCCCCCATGCATAGTGTGCAGAGCCTAAAGAGCAACTTAATTAACATATAAATTAATAGAATCTCTCTTAGCTTTCTCTGCAGCTACAGTTCTTTGTGTAGGGTTGTTCTTCTCAGATGGAGATCCTTCAACCTACACCCCCAGAGAATTGGTGCTTCTCTCATTATCATTAGTGTGAGCAACTGTAATGGGGAGGCAGCAGCAGGCTGTTAACCCTTTCCTGAGAGAATCAGCAATTGCCGACTTGCTGAAGATTAGCTGCTGAGTAAATATTTCCCGTTCTTATATAGTACCTAAGGTGTGAGTCATTATAGAGATCAAGAAACAGGAATCACACACTCTCCTGGGAGTTTCCAGTCTCTTTAGGAGACTGCACTGAAGACAGGAGACTTTTTGTTAGCTAAAGACTTAAGTTGAAAAAGTGTGCAGTTGATCTTCCCTATCCACAGGTTTTGTATTCATGGATTCATTGATTAACCCAGTGGTTCTCAACCTGTGGGTCCCCAGATGATTTGATCTTCAACTCCCAGAAATTCTAACAGCTGATAAACTGGGTGGGTTTCTGGGAGTTGTAGGCGAAAACACTTGGGGACCCAGAGGTTGGTAACTACTGGATCCACCATTCACAGTTTGAAAAGATTCAGAAAAAAAAAATCCAAAAAGCAATCCTTGGTTTAGCCTTTGTGCCAAGTGTTATGTTGATGTGTCAGTGTGCCGTCGCGCCTGGGGCTGTAAACTCTTAGTGAAAGAGGCATGGACGTGACATCTTTCCCCAGGGGATTGCTTCTTGCCCTCCTTTAGGGAAACTGGAACTCCCAAGGACCAAAACACTGTAGTTAACTCAAAAACTGGGTTTATTCTTCACAAAGGGGGTAAAAGAAAATATACATTACAGTCTTTGATTGTTTAAGTCCATGAAGCTTGTCCAGATCCCTCTTTCTCTGGCTGTGAATGCCGGAGCAAACTCAGCCTCAGTCCAATGACCTATATCTGAAGACAAGAGTCTTCCTCTGTTGCCAAAGGACTGATGTGAAGGCGCTTGAGACTCCTCAACGTTGTTCAGGTTGGCCCTGAACATGAAGTGTGAGTCCCAAGGGTAAGAACCTCAGAATTGGTGCTGAGAGGTAACTTTTGAAGGGCTTTTTGAGCCAAGCCTCTCTTTCACGTCCATCCGATAGAGAACTTGCTGATGGAATGAAAAGGAGGAAACACAGTCCTACTCCAGGAAGAGGTGGAGCCAAACAGTTTTGCTGAGTGAGCAATGTAACAGGTACAAACAACATTGATTGACAGATATAAATAACCAATCCAACTACATTTACAGGGTAAGGGCAAAATCAGGCATGATACAATTCAAATCTTGAAACTTATAGTTCCAACATATAGATGGCGCCACTCGCGCCGTCACAGTCAGCATACCCTGCTGTAGCCTCCCACCATTTCATGCAACCTCAGGCTCTCTCTGGCACTTGTTTGAGTCATTGGATGTTTTATATAAGAAAATGCCATTTTACTGCACCATTGTGTATATTGGGACATGAGCATCCATGAAGTTTGGTATCCATGGCGGGTCCCATAACCAAACTCTAGTGGATACTGGGGGACCATTGTATGTTTTAAATCACCCCTTCTACTAAACTGAAAGTAGACATTAGCATTTTGCTTCTTGAGGCATTAGTGACACCTCCATTTCATTCTGTGGTGTTGGCCCATTCCAATCACAATGACATAGTGCCTCCCTACCCACATGAAGTATAAGCTTTTTTAGATAACAAAAGCAGGGATTGGAAGTGGGAGATCTGAATTATAGTGGTGTTGAGGGCTGTTTTTATTTTAAAACTCCCTTTCTTTCTGCTTTTTAAGAGGATAGCAAGTAAATAGCTGTTTCGTCGCCACTTGTCTCCTTCCTAAGAGAGAAGTGTTTACCAACTTAATTGCTGGTTTTGTTTAGAACAGTACCAGACTTTATTCAGAGATGCTGTCGAGAACAGAATGTCTGTAAAGGAAGTCCTATAATAATTCTACCCGATTTAAACTGGATTTTTAATTGTGCATCTTTTGATGTTGCTAACAATCATGCTTTTGCTTTTGGCAGTATGGTCAAAAGGAGAGGGACGTTGTAGCTGAATGTTTGTGTTAGTAAATCATGTCCATCAGGTGATAGTATGATCCTGATACTATCCTTTGTTGAAAGTAGATGGTAGCCTAAAGAACTGTGGGCAGACCCCCAAGAAGACTCTAGAGCAGGCATGGGCAAACTTGGGTCCTCCAAATGTTTTAGACTTCAACTCCCACAATTCCTGGCCTCAGGCCCTTTCCTGAGGCCAGGAATTGTGGGAGTTGAAGTCTAAAACATTTGGAGGACCCAAGTTTGCCCATGCCTACTCTAGATTCAGGACAGGGCTTGGGAACCATCAATGCACAATTCTACTCTCAAGCCCATCTGCCATAACTTGTTTTCTGCAGGTTATTGCCTCAAATCATATTTAATGTTATTGACATCTATATGTCTTGAGCCTTAATTTTGGGGAAAAGGTAGGATGCAAGTAATTTGCCGACAAGCACCAGGAGATAAAAGTGGCCAAAGCAGCATTGCAAGACAATGCTATGTCTATGTCAGCCCAGCCTCAGGAAAGATATATGGAAAATCAAATATTTCGTCTTACCCAACTGACATTTTATTGTCCAATTGGGTGTACCCTCTGGCTGTTTGGGTATTTTGGGCTATATTTCTTCCAGGCTATTGTGGTTGGCCTTTCATTTTGTGTGTGCTACAGTTCTCACAATGTTACCCCATGGTTTGTGCTGAGCAGATCTCCCAGGAGCCTGTCAAAATAGCTGGTCACCAAAAGACTCCCCTCCCTGTTCTGTAACTCAGTGTCACCAAGTCCAAATGTCTGCATATATTTTAGTGTCTGTGAGTCATGTTTTCCTTAGAAGCTGGTGTTTTGAATAAGGACAGTTATTTTAAAATTCAAATGTTCTTTTCTCCCTGCTTTTCAATGAATGTGCTCTGTAACTAAGTGCTGGATTTCTCTACTCATGTTTATGCTCTTGCCATCCTCACACAGAATAGCTAAAGAAATATGTTTTTGAGATCACCTGTGACAATGATCTTGAAAAACCCACGTAATGGACAGTACTGGTTAGGTTGGGTGGAGAGGAGGAAATGTCACCAACAGAAACGTGTCTTGACAAGCTGTCAGTCTTTAAAAATCAAAGAAGAGCCATCTCTAGAAACACTACAGCTGAACAAAGTGGGCCTAAATACCCTAAAGGCATCAGATTTGGGAAGGGTTGGCCCTGGGAGACCACCCAAGAATACCAGTTTCTGTGGGCTATATTTCAGAGGAAGGAACTGGAAAAACCACCTCTGCATATTCCTTGCCTACAAGAATCCTATTAAATTCATGAGGTTACCATAAATCCACAGGTTACTTGAAGCTACATGTACACAGAACCCTCCCTCCACTGTTTGACATAAAATACTTCTTGAAAACAAAGCAGATTTGGGTTTTCTTCCTAATGGATATTTGGATTCAATTTGACTTTGACTTATGATGGTCCCTAAGTCACCCTATTATCAACAGCCCTGGTCAAATCCCTCAGATTCAGGGCCATGGCTTTCTTTTGTTGCAGGTGAAGGAGAGGGGAAATAGCCTTGAACAGCCAAGTGCAAATCCTTGGCTGCACTGAGTGTTAAATATCAATGTCTCTCTGTGTGTCTCCATAATTTAGATGAGTTGTATCCTTCCTCTGGTTTCTGAAAATAACATTTTATATGTTTTTCCTGAAATATCCAAGGAATAGGTTTTGAGACAGTCACTGAATGCTGAATGACATTTTTGACAGGCTAGTTGGGTGCCTGTGGATTCCATGCTTGTCAACCAAGATATTTAGAAGATCTGAAGAAAGCCATGCTATTTCATGCTGTGATTTTGTTTTCATAAATTATCTATCTTTGTGTGCTTTTAATTCTAGGGAAGAAGACTGTAATTTGTGAACAATGAAAGGGTAGAATGAAAAAATTAATTTAATCAGTGGAACTGCTGGTATTAACTTATTCATTTTAGGGGGATTTTTGGTTCTGCCTCATCTATTAAGTCCCACTCATATGATATTTCAAAAATCCTGTGCTGGTGTTTCTGAATATTTTTTCCAGATGCTTATTTTGTTTACGCCTGTCATCAATATTGTTTGGTGTCGGGATTATTATTTCCTGTTTTTTTTCAGCAATATATCTGCTCCTTTTTGACTTGAAGAAAATGCAAGAGACGGATAGGATGTTGGATGAGGACTTGGGGGATTTCCATTTTAATAGTTTTTAAAGAAATAGCCCCCTTAGTCTCTTGCTGCAAAAAAAAAAAAAAAAAAAAAAAGGAGCGGGAGAAAAATGGAATATGGAAATACTTTTAAGACTAGCTGGTTTTTATTTTAGCATGAACATTAGTTGATATAAATTCATTTCTTCAGATTCAGTACAGACTTGTAGATTTTTTTTGGAAATCACAGGGGTTGCTTTTGAGATTGTAGTGAAAAGTAGGTTTAGAAATCCAATAGATTAAAAGACTACATTTTAACATATAATATTAAATTGCAAAATTTGAATATTATATTGCAAAATTTAAATTAAAAGTGAGCTATAAGATTGAAATCAGTAAACAAAATTGATTCATGACATCATGACCATGAATCACTGATCTCAATATGGATTGTTTTTCAGTAGGCACACATTTCAGGATTCCACTTACTGAAGTGGTCGAGTCTGATGAATATATGGGACCAGAGACTACTATATATATTTTGTACTGATTGTGTAGATCTTGAAAATGTCACTCTTTATGATTACAACTTAATCATTGTCAATAGACTGAGGACTTCTGGGAGTTGTTCTCCGAAGTGACTTTTCCAAGATCTGGAAATATAATGATGCTGAGAGCTATTATGGCCTTTTGTGGATAATGTCTTTGGGCTTTCTTGGGAAAATAATCTATGCGTTGTCGAAGGTTTTCATGGTTGGAATCATTGGGTTGCGGTGAGTTTTTCGGGCTGTATGGCCATGTTCCAGAAGCATTATCTCCTGATGTTTCGCCCACATCTAAGGCAGACAACCTCTGAGGATGCCTGCCATAGATGTGGGAAAAACATCAGGAGAGAATGCTTCTAGAACATGGCCATACAGCCCGAAAAACTCACTTCAACCCAATATTCTATGCATTTCCTTGGCATCTAAAAACAACTGTAGCTGGTCTGTGAATATGACAAATTCTACATCTGGAAAATACATATATTAGGAGTAATAAAAATGCCACAGAAACATGCAATCATTCAAATTCTCCAGATGAAGGAGCTGGAGAACGGGAAATATTGCATGCTTTTTGTAGCCCTTTGTTTGGTCTGAAATAAAAGTATTGTAAAGATTTTGATGGGCAGTTTGATTGACACTCCTCTTATTTTCCATTCTGTTCACTTGTTTGATTTTTCTCACCTTCATGGTCAGCCTGACAGGCAGAGAAGGTATAATTTAGTCAGCTCCCTGCAGGAAGCTATATAATAAACACACATAAGCAAAGGCTGACATCAAAGGTGCCCAGACTCCATAACAGCTAATAAAAGAAATGTGTGCTCAATAAGAGATCCAGAAAGGGAGAGACACCAAGTGCTCCCACCATAATCTAGATGAAACCTCCTTCTGTATGGAGCTTATTGTTTTATGAAAGAACAGACAAAGCGTTTTATTAGTTTAACTGGAAATGTATTGTATGTAAACATCGGGTGTGGGGAAGGAGAATACATTCTCATCCATTGACTTTGATTGCAAAGCCATAATCTTTACCTGGAAGTAATTTTCAATGGATCAAACCAGTATGAAGTAATACTTTGAGTGTTGAACTAGGATTTTGTAAGATTGAGGTTTAAATCCCTGCTCAATCATGGAAGTCCACTGAGTGACCTTGGGCAGACCATTCTCTCTGTGCCTTAGGGGAAGATAATAGTTAACATGATAAGAAAATCTTTATGCCTTATGGTTGTCTTAATTTGGAAAAATATTTCAGCTTCAAGTATTTTGGTTCCACTCATCTATGGTTTCATTTATTCAATTATTCATTTAAGCTCTCATGTACAAACTATACCCTATTCTTGGTTCCTTCATCATTTGACCCATTGTAAATAATAAGACTTGCTATTATCTGTAATTACATATTTCCACACAGAGTTCAGGAATCCTGCAGATAAGAGCTTTATACTGTGCTTTAAATCAAGGGTGGTGAAATGCATGTGGACCCCAGACCTTATTTTTGTTGCCTTTCAAGTTCAAAACCAGGCTGTGGCGCAGGCTGGTGAGCAGCCTGCTGCAATAAATCACTGTCACCATGAGGTCATGAGTTCGAGGCCAGCCCGTGGTAGGGTGAGCACTTGTCAATTAAAAAATAAAAAATAGCCCCTGCTCGTTGCTGACCTAGCAACCCGAAAGATAGTTGCATCTATCAAGCAGGAAATAAGGTACCACTTATAAAGTGGGGAGGCAAATTTAACTAATTTACAATGTTGGAATGAGGAAGTGCCGTCACAGTGGATGATGAAGCAGCTACTCCCCACTTTGAATTGAACATCTCCTCAGGAGAAGGTTAAATTGCCTCTGTCTCTGTCTCGGTTCTATGTGTATTTGGGCATTGAATGTTTGCCCTATATGTATATAATGTGATTCGCCCTGAATCCCGTTCGGGGTAAAAAGGGCGGAATATAAATACTGTAAATAAATAAATAACTAAAACCACACTGGTCCTCAAAAAAGGGATCATGGTTTAAGAGCACGTTTTGCTCCCAAACCATGCAGAAAGCATTTAGAATTTTTTTCTTTTGCCAGCCTCGACTCTTCCATTTTCCATTTTCATTCCCAGAGAATACTTCTGGAACATGGCCATACAGCCCCGTAAACACACAACATCCCTTTCTGATCTATGCTTTTTCCTATGCTGGTAGCGCATATATAGATATCTGCTTTCACTTTCACACTGTTCTACTGTTCATGCATGCTCACTGATATTGGAGGTAGCTGCTGTTTATCTCAGCTGTTATAGGCAGGCGCACATAGTTACATAAGATTTGCTTTGCCAGCTCAAGTTTTAATGCATTGCTTACTGCAGATATACTGCTGTAATCTTATGCCAAAAGTCCATGTTCCAGCAGTCCTTCTTCATCCTCCTTCCAGTGCTTCTAAAAACTGCCAGTTAAGATTGAGGACAAGGTTAAAAATATGGAGGTGTTAGCCAAGTGTAAAAGACTTTGCAAAATAGCTTTTTCAGAGTTTAAGTTAAGTGAGGTATGGCTGTATCCTCAAGAGCAGCTATACATTACAGTGGCTTGGCAGTTTGCCATTTATTTTTAATCATTATTTATTAGCCTGTCACGTAATGGTGTCCTATGGATGTCTTATAGACAGTAAATACTGAAATGGAATAGCATTGCAGAGTTATAAAAATGATAAACAAATCTCATATTTAAAATCACCATGAAAATAGTAGTAGAGGATAAGACAGCACAGAGTGGAACACATTAAAAGTGTGCAACGTTTGCACACCATTGATGTACTTGCACATTCAAAAGTTCACAATGTAAATGTGTGTTACAAATACATAGGTGTTTTTCACCTGATCAGAAAATTTTAAATGTGCAGGAGTTTTTCTAAGTGAGGATGGTAAATTATCAAAGCTATTCCATCTGGAATATCAAACTGCTACAGTGACTATGTTGTAGAGGACTGAAACTAGTTCATCTTCGCAGTGTAATTTAAAAGTTGTATCGGTTTCTGGATTTGGGGAACCTTTCTCAAGACAGCTTCAGATCAACTATGTTCTAAATAGCGACAATTGGTGGTGTCTAGTGAATTCAGCCCAGGTTTTAGACTAGACTTTTAAAGAAAGTATTAGTGCTGAAGCTGTTTTGAGAAAAAAGTTCAGCACCACGGATAGCTCTTTTAAAGTTGGGTTTATCTGCTCACTTGTCTGGAAGCCCTGCCATTCATTCACATTTGCTGCTGGTTGTTCCCATTTTCTATCCTGTGGAACTGATCATGAAATTTCAGTAAATGAAGTTATTCTATGAAATTCAGCTATTAACAATTCTCCATGGTGAATGAAATTGCATTTAGGTTGGTATTTATGAAAGCCAGTGATGGTCAGGACAGGTACTTGCCCCTTTTGATTCTCAGCTTTTTAGCTTTGTTAATGACATGTATGTACATCACCACACTGTAAAATAATGAATAATATGTTTTTTAAATCCTTAGCCACCTCTCCTTGAACTTGAGGCAGGGCACAGCATAGTTAAAACACATCATCATGATTATGTAACATATGTGTAATTATTATTATTATTATTATTATTATTATTATTATTATTATTATTATTATTATTTATGTGGTCACAATGCAAGTAATGAAATCCACTAGGAAGCTTTTTGCTTATATAGCGTTCCTCAAACTTGGCATCATTTAGCAGTAAAAACTCCCTAATAGGGGTCTTTAATGCTTTAAGTGTGTGGCAGATCTGGCTATGGTTCTGAATAATATGTGAAGCACCACTATATCATTTGGTAGAAAGCTAACTGACAATTGAGTGTTTCTCTTTCTTTAAAAAGTAGACCATAAAGAGAATCAAGCAGTTAATCTTTACAGGACAAAGTGTATTGCCATTGCCAGTCCTGCCTGCTTTGGTTGTCTTTATTTGACCTTTTAAAAAGCAGTTTTAGATTGGAGACTACACAGCCTTGTGAAACAATTCTCCAGCTATCCTAGGTGTGCAAAAGTACCAGTCCTGGAAAATAGAGAGAGAACTCACCTGCCAGCCGATGACTAACAGCAAAAGCAGGAATTGGCAAGGTGACAGGAGGACTATCAAGTTACTGAAAGAAATTTGGCAGCAGCTCAGTGAACAGAACACACATCTTTTTAAATCCAGAGCTTAAGAACAGCTCTTTTTTTGGAGTCATTTCCCAGAATCCTTTAGCCAGTATGATCACTGGTTGGATCTTAGGATTATATTGGTTGTCTTTTTGGACTAAATCTTCTAGAATTCCCCAACTACCATAATAAGGCCAATGATTAAGCTGGCTGAGTAATTATGGGAGTTGTAGTACATATTTTTAAAGCTATGGTTTAATTCACATAAACTCCCCCCCCCCCCCCGAAAGGACCTCTTATCTCATTTCCCCCCAAAAGACAAGCCTTCAAATAAGCATAGTGAAAGCTTTGTGAGGAAGGGAGTTTGTGCCAGATGAAAGTTTGGTTGGTCAATAAAGTCTGTACGTGGCCGTTCTTCATTCATTCATTCATTCATTCATTCATTCACATAGTTGTTTCCAACTCTTTGTGACCTCATGGACCAGTCCACGTACCTAATTTCCCCATTGTGAAGGTTGGCCATATGTTTTGTAGCATTGATTTTAAAACATGAATATCATTAAGAGTCACTCTATTTCTCAATAGTTCTGGACAGCCCAAGATATCTTGTGAAAGCTTTTGCAATTCTTTGCCAGGAGCTGATGACCTACAGCATTATCCCCAAAGAACCACTTACGGTATTGCATCACAATGCCACATACAAGAAGTACTCCTGGATTCAATTTATTTAAATGGTTACAGAACAATCCTTCCAGTAAGCCATGTGTTGTATTCTCTCTTTGTATCTGCTTGTCTCTTCTCCCTCTTTAGTTTGAGGTAATTACTTTTGAAGAATAGAATTCCCAGACTCCCCAAGCTAGCAGCAGGTTGTTTTCATGCCCATAAGTAATGTTCCCATGGTCTGAATATATGCGTGTATTTTGGTTCTGGATTTGCACAAATGTATTGCAATTAACATGACTTTAGTCATGGCCAACTTTGAGTCTTGGCATGACTAAAGTCAGATCAGCATGGCCTGAATAAAGTGGATTCACCTCTCTTTCCAAATGACACGTGGCTAGATTCACAGCAGAAGCATTACTTACAGTTGTTTATACTGCTCAAGGAGAAGAAATAGATGGAAACTCTAAAGCAATGCCAGAGTTTTGAAAGTGTGGACAGCCTAATCCACTCTCCACATCTCTGACAATTCTCAGTGACCATGTTGGCTTAGGTATTCTACAATGCAGAGTCCAACAATGTAATTTTTTCAAGCTCTGCCTGATCCAGACGTTACCAGCTTCCCACTTAAAACAATGGTCAATTATACAGTTTTCTCCAGCTTCTTCTGGATCCTTTGATTACCACATACCCTCAAAAGTACAGATAGTAAGGATTATAATGTAACCAAGCATTGCACAATTTGAATTAACCCACCTTTCTTGGCAATAAAACCCCAATATTGCTTTTGCTTGCCAATAACACTTTTGTTTCATATGGTAGCATGGGAAGGGAACAAACCTTATATGGTAAGGGAACAAACCTTGTGTATTCTTTCCTTAGTGAAGCAATGCAATAGTTTCCTTTAGTGGGGGTGCTTAGTTTTAAAATCATTCTTTAATTCATAAGCTACACGTGCCAAAAGTATGAAAAGTTTCATATAGTTTCACTCTGTTTCACTCTGACCAAGAGGTCATGAGTTCAAGGCCAGCTCGGAGCCCTGTGTTTGTCTTGTCTTTGTTCTATGTTAAGGCATTGAATGTTTGCCTTATATGTGTAATGTGATCCGCCCTGAGTCCCCTTCGGGGTGAGACGGGCGGAATAGAAATACTGCAAATAAATAAATAAATAAATAAATTGTATTATTTAGATCTGTTGTCCATTTTGTATGTGTGCATCTATCTACCATTTAACTATCTACCTGTTATCATCTATTTGTGTCCTTCAATACAGATACCATAACGACTTTAGAGCCAAGATTATAATTTGAGCATCAAAATGTATAGGCAAACTATGGTCTAGAGCTGTGACTTTGCTTTCTTCTTCTGTCTGCCCAAGAATTCTCATCTCCTGGTACAGTGGCCATTTGAGAGGCTGTGGAACACAACCAGTATGGTTTATGCATTCAGAGATGCCATACCTTACAGCAGTGGTTCTCAGCCTGTGGGTCCCCAGATGTTTTGGCCTTCAACTCCCAGAAATCCTGATAGCTGGTAAACTGGTTGGGATTTCTGGGAGTTGTAGGCCAAAATATCTGGGGACCCACAGGTTGAGAACCACTGCCTTACAGGGAAGGGCAACTGCCTTTTAATTTTTTAAAAAAATGGATTAAAAAAAATATAAATGGATTTTTAAACGTGATATAAATTGTTTTGATGTATATGTTCATGTTGTAAGCTGCCCTGAGTCCTCTGAGGGGTGAGAAGGGCGGGGTAGAAATGATGTAATAAATAAATAAATAAATAATGAGAAATAACCCTTCCATTCATACTTTTTATTAATATTCAATTTACTATATATACACAAATCTTTAATTGACTTTAATGAATCTGGTGTTGATACTGAGCAGTGAGAGTCCTATTTATTATAATAAATAGTAAATCAAGGTGTCAATTGTTTCGGAAAATGGGTACAACCGAGAGCTGCTGCAAAAGGGGGCTTGTTGGTTTGCATGCCACCCACCCTCTAGAAATTGCCCACCCCTAATTTAACACAAATCTTAATGATTTGACAAACCTTTCAAATCATGTTTTTAGATTCTAGTTCAGCTAACCATGGATCAAAAAGAGTTTCAAAAAATCTAAAGATCAAACCTCAATTTTGTTGCATGCTAAGATGTATAGGCATACCCTTCAGTTGCCATTTCATAAATCCTCAGATTCTCTCCAGCACTCATTTGAGTTGTTTACTGTGCCATTATATATAATGAGACTTGAGTATCCATGGATTTTGGAACCAACCCCCTGAAGATACGAAGGGCTTGCTTTAGATCCGTATAATGTAATTGGTTTATTAAGAACACTGTAGCCCCTCCCAATATGGCATCAGAAAGTGACATAGTTTCACTTCTTGTCACCATTTTGAGAGGGACTGCAGAGGAAAATTGTAGAATTTGGAGGTAATTACTAGCTTCTATCTCTTTTCAGCCTGAAAACTACACTGACTAATACTAGGATGGAATGTATGTAAATGTACAGCACATCTCCCCTTATTCATGGATTTAATAGCTATAGTTCCACTTACCCATGCATTAAAAATATTGTCCCAGGAAGTGTGTCTTGGTCTCTCTAGGGCCTCTGGTGCAATGATATGGTATGTTTCTGGCTCATGGCTCTGTCAGTTCCTTTCTCTTAAATAAAGCCTAAAGCATATGTGTATATCCCCTAAGCAACAAGTCTGTCATCCTTGCTTCCATGGCTCCTAGGGCACTCTTCACATTCCCCAAATCCAGAGGTTAAAAATAGGACTTGTAACACTACATTTCTTACTCTACATTTAGCAATTTAAATATGTGGCCTTGGTTTCAAAATTGTTGCTGATCATACCTCAACTCTTACTCCATCATACCTATTAGAATGTATCAGAAAAAACCTTTGTAGTGAATTTGTTACCATACTTCAGAAAAAAATTCCCTTTCAGAATATAATTACCAAATAACCTTTTAAAAATACATTTACCAGTTTATTGTGCCTTCCTCTCGGAAGTAGTCCTTGGCTCTTAAAACTTAACTCCAAAAAAATCCTGTGGGTTTTGTTTACATATTTGATCTAAAAACCTTTGTTAAACAAAAGAACGTGTTGTCTAAAATGGATTTCCAAATATAAATATAAGAAGCCATTTTTCTAGATCAGTTGCCCTCAGACATGGTACTGACCTTGCATCAGAACTTAATGGGATATGTTTTATAGCAGGAATGGACTAAGTGTGGACTGCAGGCCATTCAATCCCTCAGAGCAAATTTTGTGAACTCCAGTTCCCACCAAGAACTAAAATTCCCCCCATGTTTTCCCCTCCCAAATTCTATGGAGTATGATGGCATTTTTGAAATGATTTTGGGCCCTTCTGGGCCATTTTAGGCGCATCAGAGGTAGACTAAGATTTGGAAGGGCAGCTATGAAGGAACTAGCTAAGATTCTCAAGTGTAAAGATAATTAATATCAAAGTCAGAACCATACAAGTTGCAGTATTTCTGATTTCTGTGTGTGATAGTGAAGTGAACATTGAAGAACACAGGTTAAAAGAAAATCAACCCATTTGAAATATGAGGAATGCTCTACAGGTACCATGGACAGCTAGAAATATGAATGAATTGCCTTTTGAGCAGAAGTGAAGTTTACTAAGCTGAGATACAGTGGACATATCATGAAATGATGCGACTCATTAGAAAAAAAATCAAACTTGGTAAAGTTAAAGTCAACTTGATGACAAATAACAATAACAAATGGCACCAATTCTAGTTCATGAGTGATTTATTTTGTTAGTAAACACAGCTTCAGTAGGAGACAGTTTGGAATGATTTTACATGTTTATACCTATTGTGAATCAGCAACAAATTATTTGTCCTAGGTTGTTAATACATTTGCTATTAGTGAGCAATGTCTAGATAGCTAAGAATCAAATCCTCATATCCACAGGCATGTACCCCACCAGTGAAAAACAGATGTTTCATGCTCATGTTGAAAGTTTCTATAGATATCTGTCTAGCCATGGTCTGATTCAGCAAGGAAAGTCTTATGAAGTGGTAACAAAAATGCAAAACAGCGCAGTCTTGCACATTTACTAAGGTGGTTCTAATATATTTTGTAAGTCTCCTTCCCATGTAAGTAGGTAGCAATTCTTCCCTCCCTCAACTAAAAAAGGCTAATGAAAGTATTCAAGTTCTGTTGCCTCAAACATCCATTGAAGATTTATACAGACTTTTCATCTTCAAAGGGTCGCTGGAGGAGAGTCCTACTCTCAAAGAATTTTAAATCCCATATAATGGGGCCATTGGGATAGGGGAGAAAGTAACAGATTAACAGAGAATTATCCCACAGAATGTAAAGGTGAGGAGAAGGATGAAAAATCTGTATTTTTCGCTCTTTTTAAAGCAGTTGGTCCTGGTCAAGATGCCTGATTTATAAGAAATGGGAAGAATAGACATGTGAATGTTTAAAGAAGCCGCTCCCCTTGTTCTGATTTTTTTTTCATGCTGTTGTCTATTGGAAAAGGAGAATCTAGACACACCCCAGGAATTTGTTATTAAAGCTACTGTGTGAAATGAAGGGAGTTTGATGTTCATGTACTTATTGTATAGTATTTTCTTTCCTTGAGTATTTGTACATGGTGGTGATGGGGAGGATTTATAGACTTTAGACATGGCTTCTTGAGCACCCCACAACTTATGAACAACAGTAAAATGTTATCCCTCTCCTTTGAAAGTGTCGTGGGAACTGGAATTCAGAGGAATAAACTGGGGTTTCTTAGTACAGACTTCAAAGTATCTTGGATGGGAAGCTAGCAATGAATACCAGGAGCTCTGGCTAGTTTTCAGAGGAAGAAGCTGGAAAATCCACCTCTGAGTATTCCTTGATTAAGGAAACTCTGTACAATTTATGAGGTTGACACAGGTAGACAAGTGACTTGAAGGCACATACACACATAATACAGTAATATAATACAGTACAATGCATTATTAGGAGTAAAATTCTGAGAGCTTCTTTGTTAAGCATAGAGGATGAGTTAAAGTCAGCTCATCTTATATACGTGGATATGGAAGAGTCACCAAAAGATGATTTTTAACAAAAAGTGATTTTCCATTTTTTGCATGTGTCAGGAGCAACTTGAGTCGCTTCTGGAGTAAGAGAATTGGCTGTCTGCAAGGACATTGCCCAGGAGACGCCCGGATGTTTTGATGTTTTTACCATCCTTGTTGGGAGGCTTCTCTCATGTCCCCGTATGGAGCTGGAGCTGATAGAGGGAGCTCATCCACGCTCTCCCCGGGTGGGATTCAAACCTGGCAGCCTTCAGGTCGGCAACCCAACCTTCAAGTCACGAGGCTTTAAACCACTACGCCACCGGAGGCAATAGAATGACAAGTGATTATTTTCAAAATATGATATAGTCACTTGTCATTCTATTGCCTCTTCTAATATTGACTGATACTTAGTGGATGTGCAGCTGACTTCAAAGGACACAATTATGGGGAGGGGATGCTGTTTAAGTGTTCAGTATGCAGGAACACTGTAAAATTAGGTCTGTTTTCAAAACATGGGCATTGTCTTTATGCCTGTAAAGTAAAGCACTGCTTTATGATGCTATATAAATAAGGACAGCAAGACTTCCATCCTGAGATAATGAGTTTGTGTCCTGCGGTAATGAATTGGGTAACTGTCACTGTGGGAAAAGAGAAATGTTTTGTGTCGCCTCATAATGCTTCATAAATTCTCTCCTGAGTGAAAAATTAATTGTCCCTGTCTGATTGAATGTAGGTATAAGAGCTGAAAAATGTCATTATCTCCCTATAGGAGTGCGTATTTGGAAACAAACACAACTCCATGTTTTTCTTTCCTTCTGCCTGAGAAATTTAACTGTGGAGATTAAACAACTCACTTGGGAAACATAAGGTTACATGGAAAGTAAACCTAAATAACTATTCTGTTTGTTCTTGAGAACCACCATGTTGTCTGAAAAAGCTTATGAATTGGAGAAAGGGAGGATTATTCTCTGTAGTGACCATCATTGAAGCCCAGTTCTTATGAAGAGTAGAGGAGGCAGGAAACATGAGTGTAGGCAATGAGTAGCTAGGATGGCATATCTGTGGCTCCTGGACCCCTGATCTGACCCTAAGTTATCTTCTGTTATCATCAGAACCATTCAACATGAGAAGGCATGTAAGGTTTGGAAACTGTCCGATGAATCAGCTTGCCTCTTATAGCCATGAAGTTGTTGCATATAACTTGGGCTTGAAACTCAAGAAGACACCAGGCTTTCCTGGGATATGTGCTTGTACCATGAACTGCATTCCCACAAACTATCAAAAATAAGTGGAAGCAGGTGCCCCTACCAAGAGTTTACGTGGAAGCTCTTGGATCATGAACATTCTCTTTTGAAGATCTCTTTGGAGCAGGAGTAGGTTTTGCTCTTTTGCGTATGCTATATCTTTGTCTTGGGGTTTGATCAAGATATTTTACTGCCTATGGTGAACATCATTGTTGCCTTTTCCCCTCTCCCACCTTCTGTGTACAAAAATTGTTCAGGCAGACACTTTAATGTTGGCAAGGGATGGGATACTGGTCAAGCAGTATGGCACACGCAACTCTGTCTGCTCACCATACTTCAGTATCTTCTGCCCAAGGATGGCTGCTTTACTTTGCCTAATGGCAGAGCTGACCCTGTCCTATTTTTCCTATGTCGGCTGAAAATCACTTTGTCTTCTTTCACAAAGCAATTTCCAAAAAGCTTTTCTTGCAAATTTTCTTGTTCACACTCCATTACCACAATGGAATCTTATCATTAGTCTTTGCACAGTTAATGATGAAGCGACTTCATCTGTTTATTATTTGTTGTTTGGATTCCCCGCCTCTTTCTTCTTTAAAAGTTTAATTTTTAACAGTCGTAATACTGGTGAGCTGAATTAACTTGAGTCTGCTCTGCTCTTTTTCCTGTGCTGAGAGCCCGGTATGTTTTGCTCAAGATAATCTCAGTGATTTGCTGCAATGAGGCAACTACAGATGCCATTGGGTGTGCATGACACTGTTGACCAGTCATGGGTCCAAATTTAGGGTAATATGAAGCTTTTCATCCATTGTGAAAGATGCAATACTAGAAGCAAAGGAACTTTTCAAATTTTGAATTAATGGATACTTCTGGGATTAATTTTTGCTATGGACTACACTGTTTGCAGCCATTTCACCAGGTCAGGGCAATATATGACTCACAAGCTACATTACCTGCAAGACTTTCCTGCCCCTCTTTCCTGGCTGCTGCTGGAGTCTTATACTAAAACACAATTTGCCTTTTGTATCATGGCATCTCTCTTCTTGAAGCAAAGGACAGGATGGTACCCCTTTTATTCCATGTACAGAAACCAGCAAACCAAAGTTTGAATCTTACTTAAAGACTGGTAATAGGAAAATAGAAAACCAGTATGATGTAATGATTTGAGTGTTGGACAATAATTCTTACTTGGTTATGAAAATCCACTCGGCAACTTTGGACACGTCATACTCAGTCTCAGAAGAAGACAACGGTAACCTATTACAGCATTTTCTTGACGAATACTGTCAAGAAAATTCTGTAAAAGGTTCTCCTTTGGGTTGCCACAACTCTGAAATGGCTTGAACACACACATAAACATCATTACCATCACCATTATCATCATCATCATCATCATCATCATCATCAACAACAACAACAACACCACAATACCAGTAGCATAATAGTAATAGTGTACTCCCAGGTCATGTGGCCAGCATGAGGGCATGGAGCGCCCTTACCTTCCTGCTGGAGTGGCACCTATTGATCTACTCACATTTGCATGTTTTGGAACTGCTAGATTGGCAGAAGCTGGGGCTAACAGCAGGAGCTCATCCCGCTCCCTGAATTCAACTACCGACCTTTCGGGCAGCAAGTTCAGCAACTCAGCAGTTTAACCTGCTTTGCCACCTGGGGCTCCCTTCCACAGACGATAGTGATTAGATAATCCAGAAGAAATGGAGAAGCTTCACTCACATACCCACAACATCTCTTATCTAAGATGGATGTATTGTTCTGTCCAATGTAAGGATCAATCCTGGATATAATTCATCTAGTATGGGGATTCACTGCTACCATGTAAGAATGTGCAAGGAATAATATTTCACAGAAAGAGGACAGGAGTATGCTTGTCATTGTTACAGCTGTATGATGAATTTGGCAATTGCAGAGGGAGACATTTTTGATGCAGTCGAGAATTAAGTTTCAGCTTTAAGGAAAGAAAGCAGCAGTGAATTGTGGCCTTAAATTCCAAATTTCTTCTCTCTATACCCTTCTTTCAAGGAGCCAGGCTCCTTCTAGAAGAAGGCAATAACTTTAAAGATATCACATAATATTTACAAGCCTCATGGACTTTAGTGGTTAGAACTACTGTAAGTCAGTAAGTCATGCGTGCAGTAAAACAAAGAATGAAAGCAAACCCAAGGGGCCTCATAAAAACCTAGCGAGAAGGTTCCCCACACCTCTGCCTGCAGTGAATGAAGTGACTTAAGGAAAATTGACTTAAGCAATCCATTTGAAAGGTGAAACGCTGGCACTTATATATCTGTCTTATGATGAAATTAATATCCCAGATACAAAAAGCCCTTGTTTTCTCCACTAGCAGCACTAAGTGGCTTTAAATAGAGCAAGTGATGCTTATACTATTCAGTTACATCCAATAGATTTTTTTATAGAAAGCTACTGCTTATTAAAGTTTAAATTTAATATCATTGACAAAGCAGGTGTTCATGCAAACAGTCAGCATTCATTTTGCACAGGCAGTTATTCAGGATCATGTCATAGCATTGTCTGCAAATAATAACCAATTATGCCTGTGACAGTTACTCTTCAGGCTATGGTGTTTCTCCATATGGTTCTCCATCTGCTTTTTCAGGCTCTGCCCACTTTTCCTCAAGTGCTATGTTCATCTGCAACGACTGATCAGAGATAAGAGCTAGAATTTGTCTACCCACAGTCAAAAAGGAGTAGAAATGCTTCTATTGTTAATCACTGATCAGAGATAAATGATTGTTTAAAAGCAATATGTCTGCAAAGAATAGCAGATTATGCCAGGAATGGGGGCTCTTAATCCTATGGCAGTTCTCCATGTGGAAGCTCGGCCTCTCATCGAACATCAAGAAAAGCAAAGTCCTCTTCCAGCAGCCAGCAGCCAATCCCTCTGCAATGCCAGGAATACAGCTTAATGGTCAACATTAGAAAATGTTGACAATTTCTGCTACCTTGGCAGCCACCTCTTCACAAAAGTCAATGTTGACGTTGAAATACAACACCACCTGAGCTCTGTGACTGCAGCATTTCTCCGAATGAAGCAGAGAGTGTTTGAGGATCGGGACACCCATAGGGATGCCAAGGTGCTTATTTATAAAGCTATTGTCCTCCCAACCCTGTTATACGCCTGCAAAACATAGACAGTCTACAGATGTCACATTCAACTCCTGGAAAGATTCCATCAGTGTTGCCTCTGAAAAATCCTGGAAATCTCTTGGGAAGACAGGTGGACAAATGTCAGCATGCTGGAAGAAGCAAAGACCACCAGCATTGAAGCAATGCCCCTATGCCATCAACTCCGTTGGACTGGCCACTTTGTCTGAATGCCTGATCACCATCTCCCAAAGCAGTTATTATACTCACAACTCAAGAAAGGGAAACGTAATGTTGGTGTACAGGAAAATAGATTTAAAGATAGGTTCAAAGCCAACCTTAAACTGTGTCATAGACATCAAGAACTGGGAAGCCATGTCTCTTGAGCCCTTTAACTGGAGGTCAGCTGTGACCAACAGTGCTGCAGAATTCAAAGAGGCATGAATGGAGGGCTTAAGGGAGAAATGTGCCAAGAGGAAGGTGCTTCAAGCCAACCCTGACTGGGACTACCTTCCATCTGGACGCATCCACTGCCAAGACAGTACATTTGGAGGGCCATCATCCTCGGGCTACGAGGGATCGCCTAAGTAAGTAAGTAAGTAAGTCTTCATGTGGCCCACCAGTTTCTGAGACTCTGCTCTTTCCATCCACTGGTAGGCTTATCTCCAATCACCTGTCAGAGAGAAGAGCTTGGATTTGTCTCATCAGCACTGAAGAACAGCAAAATCTCTTGTTATCTTTCATCAGTAATCAGAGACAGGTAATTTGAAGGCATTTAAATATTGAATGTGTTGCTCTTTGAAATAGTTGAGTCTTTTAATTTTTAAATACGTACTGAATACATTGCACTTTGCTTGAAAGCAGTTGCCTTAGGGCTTACTCCTGAGGAGAGTGAAGCTGAGCTTGTTAAGAAATTGTTGACATTGGTGGAACTGCCTCTGCTTTGTCTGATGTTGCTCTGGCTCTGCTCCTATGCTCTTGGCCATGCCCGTTGATGAAACACAGCTCTCAGGGCCCTTCCCAAATTGGGACCAGTCTCCAGACTGAAAAATGTTTCTCCTGAACTATATGCCAGACGTCCCTACTTTAAGTAGTCCTCCATTTCTCCAACAGACAGAATATATTAGTTAATATATTTATCTGTTTTTTTAACTAAGGCCTCTTCTACACTGCCATATAAAATCCATATTATCTGCTTTGAACTGGATAATATGGTAGTGCAGGCTCAGATAATCCAGTTCAAAGCAGATAATATGGATTATCTATTTTGATAATCTGGATTGCATGGCAGTGTAGAAGGGGCCTATGATGCCATGATCAATAAACAAGATATAAATAGTGGTTTTGCAAAAGTACAAAAACCTTTAAAGGGAAGAGCCTTAAAGTGTGTATGTGTGGGAGCATCCTAATGAAAAACATGCTCAGTGTGGATAGAATATTAAGTGATGAGGAGAGGAAGAGTAAATCTCTTGGAAGATGATAAGGTGCTCATCAGCCAGGTATAAACAGCACATTCTATTTAGGATTTTTTGTTGCTGTTGCAGGTATATAATTCTTTATATCGTCATTTAAGCATGTTCTATCAACACACAAAGAACAGAGCTTTCCATTATGATAGGAGAATCAGTCACAGCTTTTTTTTCAGAACACACTAGTCCTAGGGATTTATTACATTGTCATGCTGACTCATTGTGTGAAGAGGGGAGAGTGCTAGCCTCCCTCCCTCAGTAGTACTGTTGATCTTCTCTTGTGTCTAAATAGGGGAGCTTTTCCTAGGTTTGGACATTTGCCACATAATTGTGACTAACTATTCAGTTCGATCCCAAACTACATTGAAATTGCCTGTTTGTTTGTTTCCACACAAAGAGCACAGTGGAACACACACACACAATGCATCCATGAGTTTATACATGTTCCAGCACCAAAGTATTCTTTAAAATGTGTGTGTATGTATTCATGTATAATGTGTACAATATGGCCCCCATTACCTGCAGTTTTCACTTAACCATGCCCCCCCCCCCTCAAATGTGTTCTCTAGGCTTTTCCAGCATAATCCCATGGCAAAGTTCTGCTGGAAGTTGACTATAAAGTTGTGGTGAAAGACCTAGAAATGCTAAATAAATACATCTGTAGTTTCCCTAATGCAATTCTATGGTATGTTTTCACAAGAAGTTGACCATAGACACTTACTGGAAAACCTGGAAATGCTAGATAGGAGTTCTTTCTAGGCATTTGCTCGGTCCTCCCACACAGTTCTATTCTATGCTTCCAGTTCATTTCAGTTTGGTTTTGCTGTTATTTTACATTTCCACAGTAAGCCCAGGCATGCTGCTTTGAGTCTCCTCTGTGGAGAGAAAAAGTGGAGTATAAATAAACATAAACATAATAATTTTTTTCATGTCAGGAGCGACTTGAGAAACTGAGAATTGGCTGTCTGCAATTGGCTGTCTGTTTGGCCAGGGGACGCCCAGATGTTTTGATGTTTTTGCCATCCTTGTGGGAGACTTCTCTCATGTCCCCACATGGAGCTGCAGTTGATAGAGGGATGCTATTTCGAGAGGGATTGCAGAGGAAAATTGAGGTATTGGAGCTTGCTGTGATGGTTGTGGGTTGTAAAATAAAAATAAGCCCCAGGTTCCCATATGGTTGTCTGTTCTTGAACTACTTAGAGAAATGATGGATATAAGGAAAATCAAACATAGATCAAAATTTAGAGTTTGGGAAAAGTTACTTAACAGACATAGCTTTCACATAGTGTAGACATTCTAGAAGTTGTAAAAGAAGAAACTTTCCAAAGCACTGATGTGGAGTGATCAATGTGTAACTATGTGTACAAGGTGTTCTGTAGTTTGAATCCCAAATATTGATTGTTCAAAAAGTTTTTCCTATTAATATTAAAGAAAGTAGTGCTTTTGTACCTTCCTTTGTATCTTTTAGTGTGGCCTAACAGCCAGTATTTCAGATTTCTCGATCTGATTAGTTAAGATTAACAAGACTGCAAGTTTCACAATCAAAAGTAATTTTATGAGACAGAGCGAGATGGGCAGAAGGTGACAGAGAGGGTCGATGCGTTGACTTCTTTGCCAAAGACAAATCAATAATTTTTGTTGATATGCTTGTTGCTGTGTGTCTTCAAACCATTTTGGATTTATGGAGACCTAAAGGTGAACCTGTCACAGAGTTTTCTTGCTGAAATTTGTTCAGAGGTCGTTTGCCTTTCCTATCCCCTGAGGCTGAGAGAGAGTGACTTTCCTAAGGTCACCCAATGAGTTTCCTTGGTCAAGTGGGACCCTAATTGCTACAGTCATAGTCCAGAACTCCAACCACTATACCACATTGGCTCTAGAAATGAATATTTTCAGTTTGTGTATAAAATGTTTAAAAATACTTTTAAAAACCTTATTAAACAAACGCAACTTGATTTTTTCTGATCTCTTGACAACTTGATCATTTTAGCACCTGGTTTATTACTAAGAATGATGTATCACTTATACTCTAAGGGCATGGGAAGCTTATTCTAACTGATCATAAAAGCAGCAGTGAAACCATTACAGGAAATGTCACCAGGTTTTAGTGCCTGCTGGGACTGCAGAAAAATTGTTCAAGACAAGGGCAGAAGCTTTGCTGAGTTATCTGGGTAATATTTTGGGGGGATTATTAGTCTTACTACCTTATAGCTATGAAGAACTATACTTTTGAAAATTATTCAAAAGATTTCTTCAGAGAGGCATGCTGCTTTCTCAGTTTTCGTGTGAAAGTGTGCATAAAAGTAATGCTGTGCAATTTCCATCTGAATGGCTCTTGGCACTACCAATGCCACAAGACCATGCACAATGGATTTCCTGTCAGTAGATTTCTTCTAATAAGAAAGAAGTTGGAAGACAAGACAGGAAAACATGGGAAGGTTGCAGGACCTGGCCCTAGTGCTGCACAGGCTGAGGCAGTCACCTCGGGCCATTCGTGCTGGTTGGAATGAAGGATTCAGGATGCTTACTCTTTGCTTATTTCCGTGGGGAACGACCAACTCTGACAATCAGAGAAATAAATCAGAAAAATATCTGGCGTAAACTAATAAATCTTTAGTGGATGGCAGCAACACTCTGCACAGTGAATCTGCCTAATCTCAAGAATTTGACATTCAAATATTGGCCCATGCTGTCTCATGTCATTGCATTCACATCTTTAAATCTTTAAATAAGTAACTAAAAGTGACTGGCTACTTTCAAGAAACATGGGAAGTAAAAGCTTGTCCTTTAAAACATAACTAATGGTGACTGTTTTTAAAGCTATGCCTGTAATTAGAACTAATACAGGCAGTCACCAAGTTACAAACAAGACGAAGATCCACCCAGAGGAAAAGTGTTCTTCCCATACATCAAGAGAACCACTGACCGCATAGGGAAGCTGATGAAGAAACACAACCTACAAACTATCTACAAACCCACTAAGAAAATCCAACAAATGCTACGTTCAGCAAATTACGAGAGGGATCCTATCACCTCTGCAGGAGTCTACCATATACCATGTAGTTGTGGACAAGTCTACATAGGGACCACCAAACGCAGCATTGCCCAAACACAAATCAAGGAACATGAAAGGCATTTTTGTATAGCATAGGAAAGGGAAGAACATTTCATCTCACTTTCTGTCCTTGTGATAATTGGATTTTGAAACAAGGATTGGTGATAAAGTGTCAGTGGAGACACCTTTTCCCCATGATAACTCCTTTTGGAAGTTTGCTTTCTAAATCAATTATTCCTGATATTGTGTGCCTAAATGGATCCTAAAGGCACCAGATTCCATCTGATCTTGGAAACTAAGCAGGCTCAGCCCTGGTTAGTACTATGATGTAAATAACCAATGAAGACCAGGTGCTGTAGGCTATATTTCAGATGAAGGGATTGAAAAAACCCATCTGAATATTTCTAACCTAAGATAACCCCTATGAAATCCATAGGGTCACCATAAGTTGATGGATGACTTGAATCCACATATACATAAACAAATGTAAATTCCTTTTTTTCAAAAGTCATTTTCACCCTGAAATCAATATGGAATATTTAAATGTTTTTAAGTGTTGGTGATATCTATAGTTATTTTTTTCCTTTTCTAGTGTTAGATATGCAGGAATCTCAACTTCACCCCCCTCCCCAGTTCTCCCAACTGTAAATGTTAAAGCAGTGAAATCTGCTTGAGCCAGATGGTTGGAATTGATTTGCAAAAGTACGTATAAAGCTGGAAGAAAATCTCTTTGAGAAATTTAATCCCACTCTGCTATGTCTTTCTTTTTCCCAAGCAGGGAGAGTTTGAATACCCTCTTATAAAGGCATTTTGAGACTAACTTCAATGTTTTGATCAATGGCTTTTTACTCTTCAAAAAGTTAGAAATTTCTCAAGAGGGCTGGGATAGTTATTCTTCAGACTACAGCTCCTAGAGTCCTTAGACACCATGGTTAATGCCTGTAGGACTTTGGATGCTGGAGTCCCAACAGCAACTCTTCTGAGTTCTGAGAAGAAAGGAGAGCCAAGTTTCTTGTTTACACCATGAGATTCCGTATTCAAGATCCTGATGGGCATTTTCAGCCATCTGAAGCCTGAGTAGCATCAAATATTATAGAAAACAGGGGTAGAAATTCTGCAGTCCCTGCAGCCCTTCCAGGTAATGGCAAGAAATTCTGACAGCTCCAGTCAAAAACATTTGTACTTTCATGATACCTACCTCTGATTTAGTGAAACTTTTGAAAATATCTTAACCATGAAGATAATGGTGTCTTAATGTCAAGCCTCAGTAACCTAATTTTAAATATGTTAACATTTTCCATTAAAAATACCACAGAGCTTATTCAATGCAAGTTTTTTTTTTAATTCGCCAGTTTGGGAATGCATGAGAAAAGAGGAGTTACATTTGCTCTCATAATTTAAGAGCAAGAGATGGCATTGGGCACAGCTTGCTCGGTAGCTAATTGGGTAACCTCTCTTCCTTTTGACGGTATCATGGAGCATTTTCCATTGTGGAGATAGGCAATAACTTCTAATACATGATTTATGTTTTATTGAATCTGTAAAAAGGCAGGGTTTATCCTCAGAAGGTGCCATTAAGAAGGCCAGAGTCCTGTGGGCTCCCCAAAGTCCTGCTTTTAATCTCTTCTTTTTGCCTCATATGTCAGCTTCTCTGGATTGTGGAGGCTTTGAGCCAGCATATGAACCATTTTTCTGTCTTTGTTTGCACCCATCTGTTTTCAGCCCCCTTTTCATCAATATGCTGCATTTCTTCTTCTTTGATCTAATGCTTTGCCATCATGTTGAGAAATCCTAAAATAATGAACGGACTTTTTTTCTCTGTGGTCTCTATTCCCCTGCAAATTGTTAGCTTTGTTCCCTTATGATTCAGACAATCTGAAAGCATTGGGCCTCTGTTTTTAATCTCTATGCATCATGGCCAGAGAGCACGCTGTTTAAAAACTACAGTCTCCACTGATATTTATTTTCTCTGCCTAGCTTTCTCACCTAGCTGAAGAAATGCTTATTTTCTTTTTATAGGCCAGTGTGTGTTCCCACTGATTAGTCTGTTTAATCTTTTATCTCTTCACTTTTCACACCTGTGAGCATTTCCTGCTGTGCTCTAGGACACACTTGAAAACTTTTCTTCAAAATGTGTGTAATTTCCAACAGTTAGGGGAAGGCTCCTGTTCCTTTAACACTTACTTTCCTTTCTTGGACAAGGTCATTAGGAGTGAAGTTAAGGGGTCATTAGGAACTGAACCAGCCACATTTAGCTAACTACTCAACCTCCTCCCTTGAAAAGTAGACTTTGCATCTCTAGTATAGTGATCCCTAGTGGCTACCATGAGTTAATTCTATGGGACCGTTCTGACTTAAGTATAACCAAACTATAAGGCTCACTATTATTAATGGTTTCAGGCATCCATGAGAGGGAATGTATCTCCATGGATATGGGAGCCATATCGTACTGCTGTTTAAATATTGTGATTTATTTAATGTGGTTTTTAATTTTGTTATCATGCCAGTAGAAAGGTGGGATATAAAGCAAATAAGTAAAAAAATTCCAGAGAAGCTAATCACCTCCCAACAAAGGATTCCCCCAGGCAGGAAGCAGCCAAGCTTTAAAGCTGCAAGGCTATTCAATACCAATTAAGGTGATCAGTTGCAACATTCCCACTTGCCTCAAACAGACTAGAGTTCTTTCTTCCACCCTGGACATTCCACAGATATATAAACCCCACTTGCCTAGTTTCCAACAGACCTCACAACCTCTAAGGATGCCTGCTATAGATGTGGGTGAAATGTCATGAGAGAATGGTTCTGGAACATGGCCCAACAGCCCAGAAAACTCACATCAATCTAGTGATTCTGACCATGAAAGCCTTCGACAACAAAAAGTTGAATCTTACAATAACTGTAGTTGCACTCTTTATTGAAGATCTACAACTTTTTATTCCCCAATATTTACTCTCTGCATCAGAGCATGAAAAAATGATGCTTGGAGCGAAATCTCCCAGCATCCTCAGGCAGTTTAGGAGACTGACACAACCCTTCCTTTAAGTTGCCCTACACACCATTGTATCCTCTCAACAATTTTGCAAGGCGGAAAAGTCTGAAAAATATCAAATGATTCAGAGTTTCCTGCTGACTTTAATGGTTGATTGGAGATTTGAACTAGGACTTTATCCTGACGCCGTCTGCTGTTGTGTCTCCTCTGTTATATTGGCACAGAATCACTTCATGTATTGCATGTCAGATTTGAGAGAGGAGCCCATTTGCTTCCCAGAGGAAAGGTAGCTTTTTAATTCTACTTTGGATCATTTGAAGTGGTATTTTATTTCATTCTCTATTATGCACATGCAACCTTGGTGATCTTAATGGAAAGCCTTGCATGTAGCCCAAGAGGAAAATTTGTTTTCACTCTTTTCGATACTTCCTTTTTTATGAACCCTTTGACTAGTTCCAATAAAAAAGGTATGATTTATACAGCTGATGTGCCCTTGGACCGTGGAAGTGTGTTTGAAGCACAGCAAGAGAGACAGCTCTCTGAACAGGCTTTGCTTTTGTTGGTGTCTTAATGGGCTCTGTGTCAAAATGGGGATTTTTCATTCTATTCCATAGGACCATGGGCATATAAGTTCTATTCTGGTGCTTTTCACAATGTTTTCTTGAATACTGGAGCACCTAGTTTTGACCTATTCCATCCTGGGATTGAAACTGAGGAGGGGCAAATAAGGGCATGACCCATGCATGTGAGACTTCTGTCCTCCAAAATTCATTTTTTCTTCAGTCCCCAAATTTCCAGAGTTTCAGAGAGCGAGATGCTGAAAATAGTCCACACCTCTGTTGATCGTTTGCAGTTCCTTGGCCATTTCACCCTGCTTCTTTTTTGTTTCTTGGAGACCTAACCTATATGGATGTTTCAAGTTAATTTAAGCTAGAAATTTTGGGAGTGAAGGCAAATTGGAAGGGAAACGTGTCTTCATCCCCTTTACACTCCTGTTCTATTGTCCCCTTCTTCTTCCCATGCATTTTAGGAGGAAAGTGCCATCTCAGTATGTGAGTCAGATCTCCAATTTTTTAGGGTTCAAATGTGTTGCTTTGCAAGAGAAAAATATTAGTGGGCAGGACTATGTGATTCTCAGTTCCCATGTTCAGACAGGCAAGGTGAATAATGCCTGAACTAAACTATAGAACAGGGCTTTAATCAAGTTATAATTGTAAGGCAACATTGTTGTGCCTTATTAAAAAAGGAATTACTTGCAAGGAAAGAGACTATTAGATATCATAGTAGGCTTTCTACTTTCACAGTACTTAGAGGCACAGGATTCCTGTAAAGATGGGAAAATTACAAATAAAAAAAATATCTCTTTAGGAACTGTAGGTTTTCCAACACACTTCTATGGTCAACTTCCACCATAAGATGACTACAAACCCACACTAGAGGACCTATAGATGTTCTCTCCAGGAATCTCTGGGTCCTCCAGCACAGTTCTATGTTCAATATCCATTGGAAGTTGACCATAGAACTATGCTGGAAGACTTCCAAGAGAGAATATATGAATCTAATCAATCAATAATAAAATGTACAAAAGTCAAACCTGCAAATATAGAAGGCCAACTAGTTCCTTTCAAGTTCTGTGTCTAACACGGTGCCATTGTAGGAAATCTGGCACAGACGGTCATCTGAAATCAATCATGTGGTGTTCCAACTGTGGTTGGGCTTTGAATTCCAATGGCTATTGTCAATGTAGAAAATGAAGTAAATGATGGAATGTACAGTCCAACAACATCTGGAGGGAACCGCCTGATTACCGCTCCTGGCCTAGATAGTTGATAGAAGAAGAATAGTATAATCCTGAACAAGTTTGCTCAGGAACAAGTCACACTGATTTGAATTAGGCTGATTCCCAGGTAAGTAGATATAGCATTGTAGGCAAGGAAAAGCAATGCAGCTCCTCTCTATGCCCGCACAATATATTGCCTTTGCCACTTAATTATCCCAATTAGTGGTGAGCAGAAGGCAGCTCCTGATCTGTTGGTTGGTCTCTGGGTGATTTGCAGTAGATGGGCCAAGAATTATGGCTCCCATGTGCTTCACAATAGATTTGTGAAACTGAGATATAGAATAGCAAAGATTTCTATTCACCAGTGCAGCAGCAAATCAACAGCAGAGGTGGAAAAGATATTGGAGGCAAAAATGAATGGGAGGCTCATGCAGCTCTTGAGAGAGTCTATTGCTGGGCTTGATATATGTGGTTATATGAGGCTAGAATAAAGAATACAGGCCTGCCACAGGGTTTCTCCCGGACCATAGGATAGGAGAGAGGGGTAATATGGAAGCTGAGTTATAATTAACGAAACAGTGCAGACTTAATTCATTGGCCAAAAATTAAATATATAAGGCATAATTCTTGCTTGCGCTATTCCAGTGGTTCTCAACCTGTGGGTGCTCAGGTGTTTTGGCTGACAGCTCTCAGAAGTCTCAGACAGTTTACCAGCTGTTAGGATTTCTGGGAGTTGAAGGCCAAAACATCTGGTGGCCCACAGGTTGAGAACTACTGCTCTATGCCCATGTCTGGCATCTAGAACTGTTTAATCTGGATGATCAAAGTATGGCCCTCCATATCTTGTTCGATTGCAGCTTCTAGCACTCTTTACCATTGGTTTGGGCTCAGAGGAACTGTAGTTCAATTTTGCCCATCCTTGCCTTGGGTATTTGCACTGCAGTTCAGGAACATGAAGCACATCCATTTGGAAGTAAATCTGGATTCGGCATTTTAAAAAGGTCTAGGGAAATATTTGCTGTCTCGTCATGACTTGCTCTTCTCATTAAAGCAACTCTAATAAACCCTTGTTTCCTATGTTTGCTCAGCATGTTGTTTTTATGCTAAATTTGGTGAAACTTAGGTTGCTGGGGGACATGTTTCTGGAACTGGCAATATAATTAGGTTGGGATACAGTGAAACGTTATTGCACCTAGCTTTTGAAAAACCTTCAGAGGCTAAATTGTTTCAAGAAATTGAGATTGCGGGGTTAAATCTTCCAAGACAGGTACCCTTAGGAAATGACTAATATTCAACACGTTCCTTCCTCACCAATTCCACTTGGGCACAATGTGTTTTGTTCCTTATAAGAAATGTGCAGCATAAGCTGTAGCTGCTGGCCTTCAGTCTTTCCTATCTAAGGCAATAGCTTGTTGGCTGTTTGTCTTTTGTAATTTCATAGCTGCATCCATAGGAAGAGCATACGCTTAAATGGAGTGAGCGAACACCCAGTGCACAGAAAAGGAAACATCAGAGCACAGGATTTCTCCCTGGATGAAAAGGGGAGGCTTTTTTGGTTTCAGATAATAAACAGACCATTACAACAGAAGGATTTATTTTCCCTGCCAAGTGGTTGAAGGCAGGGGAAGAAGCAGCAGAAAAAGAAAGCAAAGGCAATTGTTGGATGATTCTCTTTTATTTGTAGAGCAAGAGGAAATGGTCACAATAATGTGGACTTACTGCTCAGCTGATATGTAGGCTCCACATGACGCATGGCTGGCTTTGTAAGGGAAATGCTGCATCCAGCCATTGATCCGTGACAGCGGAACGTGAGATTTATTCCTGAGCTTCCCTCAGTTTCTGAGGTGTTTACAGATGAATTGGGCCAAATCTGTCACAATCCATTATGAAAAGATTACAGTATTTGCAGATTTTTAAAATAAATTTGACTTTATGCATTCATCTAGCCCTCCGGATCTTTTTGGTCCAGAACTCCTAACATTTTTCCCTGTTGAGAGTCCTGTCTAAAGCTGCTTGGATTTACCACCCAAAAATACCTACATTCCTTGTTATTGATCTACACTCATAAATCAATGTAGATTAATTGTATGCAAATGTTCTAGATTCATTTCAATACGGCTTCAGGCTGGGACAGAAATGGCTTTGGTCGCCTTGATGGATGATCTACAGGGGGAATTGGACAGGAGGAATGTGTCCCTGCTGATCCTCCTTGATCTCTCAGTAACTTTCAATACCATTGACCATGGTATCCTTCTGGAGAGACTGGCGGGGATGGGACTAGGTGGCACTGCACTGCAGTGGTTCTGCTCTTTCCTCACGGGCCGCCTCAAGGTGCTGCTTCTAACCTATAAAGCCCTGCACAGCTTCAGTCCAGGCTACTTGAGACACTGTGTCCTATGATCCAGAGCAGGCAGACTTTTAAGGTCTAGCAAGGAGACACTCATCTCCACACAGTCCATGGACAACTTAGTTAAAAATCCCAAGAGAAGGCACTTTTTCAGGGGGTGGTGCCAAACCTTTGGAAGGAACTGTCTGAAGAAATCAGATCACCTCCAACCCTTATGTCATATACAAAAGAGTGAAGACTTTCCTGTTTGAAACAGCTTTTAATTGAATTTTAACTAAGTCCTAGCACCTGATGGTTCATATGGGAATTTTGATGGATTTTAATTTTATTTAATGTTAACAGTTTAGATGCCCAGATTCCTTGAGCCAGCATGGCTACTGGTCATGTTTTCTGGGGATTCTGAGATTTGGAATCCCCCCAAAATAGCTTTTCCTGACCTTTGGCATAGCTAAACAGTTTGGAAACAATAGACATTGACAAAATTACGATCTGCCAACTGCAGAAGGCCACCCTACTAGGATCTGCATGCATCATCCAAAAATACATCACACAGTCCTAGACACTTGGGAAGTGTTCGACTTGTGATTTTGTGAAACAAAATCCAGCAGATCTATCTTGTTTGCTGTGTCATACTTATAATAAAAAAGCGGGTTGAAAGAAACCCTTAGTCCAACCCCCTTCTGCCTCTGTGCACCAAAAGCACAAGCAAAGCATCCCTGACAGATGCCCACCCAGCCTCAATGTTATTAATAATAATAATAATAATAATAATAATAATAATAATAATAATAATAATAGGGTTGTAAGAGAAGAAGAGACCCCTTGGATCATTTAGCCCAACCCCCTTCTGCCCTTGTGCCATGGGGGCCGGATAAATGGCTTCGATGGGCCGCATCTGGCCCCCGGGCCTTAGTTTGGGGACCCCTGGTTTAGATGTATGAGGCTGTGAAGCATTCATGTAACTCTTATGGTTTATGTTAGCCAATGGTTTTATGTTACATTGTATATTTTAAATATGTTGTGAGCTGCCTTGAGTCTGCTGGGAGAAATGCTGCATAGAAATTCCCGAAATAAATAAATAAATTAGTGTCCTTCTGCAAAGATATCACCTCATTCCCTGTTATTGGGCATTGCACAGGAAGACAGTTTGATCCAAGTTAATGTTTTTCCAAAGAAGAATGACAATAGCCACAAGTCTCTTGTTTGCTAATAATTTCACATTTGTTATCTTATCAGCCAAAACATCATTGAGAAAGTGGTGGCCAAAGGGTAGACTTTCTGAACTGCCCAAACCCTTTCTTTGTCCTTTACAAGTATTTCCTAAAGGTTTCTTTTTAATAGCATAGTTTGCTGCAAAAAATTTGTGCCAGGCCTTTAAATCTGTTCTGGTTAATGGGAAAGAAATTAAGTGCAGTATAATCAATATCATAGTCAATTCAGTTCCTTTTAGTTCAATGGCAACAGTCAAAAACATCATTAATATATTCACTTATATATAAATGTTAGTAATCAAGGCTGAGTGATGACGGGCATTTTGATAAAAGTAATAACAATAACTGAAATAATATTTTTCATTTATTTTCTATGCAGCCAATTTTATGTAGTTTTAAATTTAAAATGTGCAGCAGAACTTGGAAATGTTTCTTGTTGAACTAGAAATCCCAGATTCCTTGAGCCAGCATGGCTACTGGTCATGTTTTCTGGGGATTCTGAGATTTGGAGTCCCCCAAAAATAGCTTTTCCTGACCTTTGGCATAGCTAAAGCACAGCTTTAGTGGGTCAAGATACTGAAGTGTCTGGCTTTTAATGAGACTGGGTCAATTGCTTTTCCTCTAGCCTTCACCAAATGACTTTTATTGCCCCTGGTCCTCTTTATTTCTTTTCTTGATGCCTATCTGCTTTTTCTGGAACACTGCCTGAAACATCAGCTCATTGATAGGAAAAACACTTGCTAGCTCTGTGCTTAAATCCTGGATTTTCACATCCCCCTTCTTTCAGCTCTTCTATTAGGGCTGTTCCAAGAAACTTAGGTGTAAGATAAGATAAGTGAGGTATTTGCTGGCACTGGCGAAAGGCTTCAGTAATGAATGTTTTGTCTAGTGTGCCATATGGCATATAGTTGAAGCAGAAAAAGGCTGGATACAGGTTTGAGAAATGCAAAATGAATAAAATGGCTTTCCTTCTACTGAACACCTTGGCAAAATATAGAAGTACAGAAATATGACTGAGTTCAGAAAAGCCTTGCTACTCAAGAAAGTCTGAACTGGATCAGGATGTCAAGACTTTGTTATTTTCTGCTAGTACATAGTCCATAACTTAAATTGTTGATTCTCCTTCCATGTCTTTCCTCGAAGACTCTAAGTTTAATCCTGATGTGTTTATTATCCTTGTTAAATGCAGCCTGTTATCATCATAGCTGCTTCTGTTACAGGAGCATGCAATCCCACCCCTGTGGAAGATGATGCCATTGGTGAGTTGTGGAGAGAAGGAGTAGAGACAAAATAATTTCCTCTGTTTTGCCAATGTTGACACTTTATCCTGTTTTTATTTTTTATTTTGTTCATTCTACAAGTTGGCAAAGCAGTTCCTTATTTCTCAAGAGTTCCTTTATATGAGAAAATTGCTGTTTGTGCCCACTGCAGGGCTCAAATGCCCTTTTAAAATATAATAATAATAATAATAATAATAATAATAATAATAATAATAATAATAATAGTTGTGGGGTGTTGCCCCAGGTCACACTGGGGATACGGGGACGAATCTTTACCCACCACAGCTTTAGGGCTAGTCTATTGACTCTCAGGTTGGTTGTAGAGAGAAGCGATGCTCCTACACCATCAACTCCACTGGACAGACCATGTTGTCTGAACGCCCGATCACCATCTCCCAAAGCAGTTACTGTACACCCAACTCAAGAATAGAAAACAGAATGTTGGTGGTCAAGAAAACAGATTTAAAGATGGGATTAAAGCTAACCTTTAAAACTGTGACATAGACACTGAGAACTGGGAGCACCTATCCCTTGAGCACTCTAACTGGAGGTCAGCTGTGACCAACAGTGCTGTGGAATTTGAAGAGGCACAAATGGAGGGTGAAAGGGAGAAATGAGCCAAGAGGAAGGTACATCAAGCCAACCCTGACCGGGACTGCCTTCCATCTGAAAACTGATGCCCTCACTGTGGAAGAACATACAGGTCAAGAATAGGGCTCCACAGTCACCTACGTATCCACTGCCAAGACACTACACTTGGAAGGTCATCATACTTGGGCAACAAACGATCACCTAAGTAAGTAAGTGTAGAATGACGCTTGCTAGTGGAATATATGCAAAACAGGAATGAATAATGAGGAATGGGGACGGAATGCATCTTTGGGAAATGTCTGCTTTGAAGGCTGGCTGCTTTCCAGCAAACTTGTAATTGCTTCACCATGAAAAATTGTAACAGAGCCAAACGTATCTAGACGAAAGGAAGAACACCCCTACATATACATCTCCACGTACAGAAGTTGGTGATGTAATGAGGATTTGATTCATAGCTGGCTGCTGTTCTCAGAAGTGACCTTCAGGCAAGTCCAAGTCGACAGGGTCTACTCCCTTCCCTCCCTGCCTCCCGGCAAGCCAGTCCGCTCCCCTCGCTCCACATGAGCAGATGATTTACTGCGGGACAGGTAGCTCCCCAAACTGTCTAGAGTCAGACAATTTGTCTGATCCTCTCTGGGACACATCCATTTTTCTCATACTCTCTCCCAAGGGAAAGTCAAATCAGGCTGACTGAGCACCGTATGTTTAACAAATGCTTTGCTGGGTTACAGAAGTTCAGGTATTAAACATTTATTTCCACCAAAGCCGAAGCAGCATTTTTTTTTTTGAAAAATCAAATCAGGTGATCTATGGACTGGGAATTTATCTTGGCTGTGGAAGAATTGTAGCCTAATGTTTTAGTATATCAAGGGATACTTGTGAAAAATAAGTTGCTACCATCTTTCAACAGCCGTCTCTCTCCTTGTGATGTAGTGGATCCTCCTCCTTAAGGAGTGGAGTTTAAATAGATTGTGCACAGCCACACTCCTACTGTTGCTCTGGAAAGCCCAGTGGACAACAACAGGGTGCCATGGCTTTCTTATGTGCTATGGCCCTGCTGCTCCTCAATACTGCTGGAGAGCTTTGGTGACTGCGGGTATGGTTCCACCAAGAAAGTGGTTAGCCCAAAAGCGCCTTCACACTAACACCATCCTGTAAAATTCTGGGTTTGCATTTTAGAGAGAAGGATTAAAAATTCAGAACCAGACAACGCTAATGACCTCTCCAAACCCCAGGACTACATAGGATGCAGCCATAACAGAGTGGAATCATAGCACTACAGTTATGACATTTCTCAACCTGGAGGTTGGGACCCCTGGGAGGGTTGCGAGAGGGGTTTCAGAGGGGTCACTAAAGACCATCAGAAAACACATATTTCTGATGGTCTTAGGAACCCAAATCCCTCTAGTATTTTCTGTTGGTCATGGGGGTTCTGTGTGGCAAGTTTGGCCCAATTCTATCGTTGGTGGGGTTCAAGGCGCTCTTTGATAGTAGGTGAACTATAAATCCCAGCAACTACAACTTCAAAATGTCAAGATCTATTTTCCCCAATTCCACCAGTGTTCACACTTGGGTATATTGAGTATTCATTCCAAGTTTGGTCCAGGTTCATCATTGTTTGGAATCCACAGTGCTCTCTGGATGTATGTGAACTATAACTCCAAGACTCAAGGTCAATGCCCACCAACTCTTTAAGTATTTTCTGTTGGTCATGGGAGTTTTGTGTGCCAAGTTTGGTTCAATTCCATCATTGGTGGAGTTCAGAAGGCTCTTTGATTGTAGGTTAACTATAAATCCCAGCAACTATAACTCCCAAATGACAAAATCAATCCCCTCCAACCCCACAAGTATTCAAATTTGGGCATATCAGGTATTTGTGCTAAATTTGGTTCAGTGAATGAAAATATATCCTGCATATCAGATAATTACATTATGGTTCATAACAGTAGCAAAATTACAGTTATGAAGTAGCGATGAAAATAATTTTATGGTTGGGGGTCACCAAAACACGAGGACCTGTTTTCAGGGGTCACAGCATCAGGAAAGTTGAAAACCACTGATCTAGAGCAAGGCCTTGGCCAAAGACATTTTGGCTTCCTTGTTAGTGGGAATGGATTGTAACCTGAACTTTATCGAAGCTGTCCAGAGTGCTGAGCATCATCCCCAAATTATATTTAGAGTCTTCAGTAAGGTCCAGACTAAATCTCAGGAAAGATTGGCCATTCTGTGGCATTGAAACCTCAAAGTATCTCTGAGTGGTGGGTTTTGAAAAATCATGTTTTGTTGCTACTGTTACCAGATGTTTTGCTACTGCAGCTGGGGAAATTGGGAAAACAGCCTGTTACGTGTAGTAAAAAGGAGAGTTTGAGAGTAATAAGTATCATAGTTACATATAATTAATTCATTTTCAAACTGATGAAGCAGCAGCCAAATTATACAATGCCCTCTTGGCATCTCTTTTGGTTTAGTTCCAGGTTACTCCCCTGTCCCCCCATACCCCATGGCTACCAAAATCTGTGGATGTTCAAGTCCCATTATATACAATGGCATAGTAAAATAAATGCTTTATATAAAATGACAAAATTAAGGTTTTCTGGGTGGAAATGCCGGGTAAGAATATTTTCAGGCTGTGGATTTGTAGAGAATCTCTCAATGCAGAATCTGCAGATACAGAGGGCTGGCTGTACTTCAAAAGTAATCTAATAAGCAGGACAGCAGTTGGTACAATAAATCATGATTAGTACTCACTTTCAAAAGTTACTCTGAAAGGGCATTTTAGGCGCATTTTAACAGAGATATTTCAAAAAGCAATAGTAAATAATTGAAAAACAATAAAGGTAACAGGTTTTTTTTCCAGTATTGCTACAAATAATGGTGTTGGGTGCCAAACTGATGTAAAACTAGTTAATTAAAAATCTTTAACATGGATTTTTATACATTTGAAGCAGATTTTTAAACATTTAGGTCAGATTTCAAGATGTCTTAAAAACACTGTTTAAAGAGTACCTAAGTTGAAGGTGCTATCATGAATACAGCTTCTAATGATATATTATGAATACGTTAGTGGAACATTTTGTGGAGATGGGAGGTAATCTGGTCCATCAGGTTGTGCAAGCAATAACGTTTGGATGATTAAGTGAATGTCATGCAGGAATGTCATGAAGTGCCTGAACTCCCTTATCTTCTCTCTTTTGGTCTAGTCTGTTCCATAATGTTAATATTGAGACAGACAGTGCAGAAAAAATTGTAGAGATGGTGTAAATCTAAGCAAGAAGAAGGATTTTGGATATATAAACAGAAATGAACTCGTGTTTTTGATAAATTGAAAATTAATTTCAGTGCAATTTGGAATAATTTATTAATGTACGCTTACCTTATAATGAACCTACATCTCTGAATATGTATTGATATCATATTGGACAATGATGAACTTCAACTGAAAATGGTTAAATAGAATCATTCTCACTAATGATTTGAACTTTGATTTTAATCATTGCAATAGAGTCATTCAGTGAAATGGTTTAAATCACATGAGTGTTATGTGGCTTCTATGGAATCAGCAATAGGAGTGAATTCTAAAAAGTAACTTTCCAAGCTCCGGAGAGAGAAAAAAAGCAGGACAACAGCCCCTTGCTATCAGGTAAAGATTAGTCATTAATCTGAAAGCTGACATGTTTTGGAGAAAATATTTCCTTTCTTCGTGAATTAAATGTGTGTAAACACAACCAGTTGTGGCACAGTTAGAGATTCTTTCAGTAAGATAGCAAGGAAGATGTCCACTGGCTGTGTTTGCACAGATTTAAAGAGTGGTTGCTCCAGTTTTGTCTCCCTGCATTGTATAACCATTGCTCAGGAAGGTAATATATGTTGTAGTTGAGAGACTCACAGGATTGAACTGGGAATTCAGTATTCAAGAATTCTGCAGGAAGGGTCAGAGGCAAGCGTGTAGTTGAAATCAGGCCAAAGGCAAGGTTGAGAGTAGCAAAGGGAGATCAGAGGAGGTGGAGAAAGGTAATATTATCAAAGGCAGTCAGTTGGCTGGATCCCTAAAGGCAAGACACAGTCAAGAGATGCATGGCAGTCGCTACTCGTGCTGCTGCCTCCTCCTCCTTTTATCCCTCACCGTTTTCCTGATCGTGGAACTCAAGACAACTATCAACATATTTAAAATAAGACAAAACAATGCAAAAAATTTGATACAAATATACAAGCTACAGATTAAGATTTATAAACATTTTATGTAGTTAAATATTAAATATTAAAATGCATTAAAATATTATATACTTGGTCCCCTGTATCCATGGATTATATATACATACATACATACATACATACATACATACATACATACACACAGACACCGACACAGACACACACACACAAATGAAAGCTTCATTTTACCATTTTTATATAAGGGGTGGATTTTAGGATACCATTGTATCTGATGGGATTTGAGCATCAATGGATTCTGGTATCCACAGGGGTCTTGGAACCAATCCCCAGTCAATACCGAGGCCCACTCTATACAAACCTTAAAAGCAGAGCTGCACTGCATTAAAAGCCCAGCCCCAGTGAATTTATAAAAACCTGGCAACACAAAAATGTTTTGACCTACTGTCAGAAGGAAAGCAAAGATGGGCGTCTACTCATCACTATTTATGCCCCACTTTTTACCTTAAACTGGTATTCAAGGTGGGATGTAAAATCAATAAATAAAGTTAAAACACATAAAAAGCAGCATTAAAATAGAATTAAGCAATGTTAATCTTTCAAGCTTAATTAACAAAAGTGGTTAAAAATAATGCAGACATTAAAGAGAGAGCCAACTGGTAGTTGTTAGTGACCCAAAAGTGTTTAAACATATAAAAATTCAATACATACATACAAACACAAATGAGGTCAGCAAAGCGTAAGATTGTTATATTCACACTGAAAAGAAAAAACTTGTTCTTTTCTCAAAAAACGAATGAATAAACTCCTCTTCATATGTCTAAAAATAGTTCTAGGGTCTTTATTACAGATGAGTAAACTTCAAGTGTAGACTCCAACATTCACCACAACCGGTTTCAGCCCACAAGAGCCTTCATCAGGTTGTTGGGTCTGTAAATATTGCATATTATTAATACAACCATACAATTTGTCATATAAAAACAAGCTTGTAAATACATGCACACTACTTACGCACTTATCAGAAAGCTCAACACTTGAGACATGTGGTCTATTAACAGTGCTTTTTTCGTGCAGAATTTCTGAAGAATGGTTCTATTTATTTGTATTCAAAAAATTCATTCATTTTTTGAGAAAAGGACAAGTTTTTTCTTTTCAACGTGAATATAACAATCTTATGTTTTGCTGACCTCATTTGTGTTTGTATTTATGTATTGAACTTTTATAATTTTAAATACTTTTGCATTGCTGTAATTAGTGGATCCTGGTCTTTCTAGTTCCCAGGGAACCCATTTTCTTTTCCAGTTGTTAGTGACCCCTCACAGCCAATCCCTCTTAAGACATGTGGAAATAACCTGAAGAAGGATATACTGTAAATAAAGCCATTTTCCAAAATGGTTACTATTTTTGTCTTCTAATTAGCTTGTTGCACATCAAAACCATCTCTTTTATATCCTCCTACACATTTCTGCATATTTTGTCCCAACGTGGAAACCACTCCAAACATGAATCAGCCTTGAAATTATGCACTGTCATGAGTTTCCCTTCACAGAAGAGCTATATTTGTGATTGAGAGTTACACGGTGATAATGTATTTTAGGACTTTCCCCCCTTGTCAAGATCCATTACATGCTTTCTTCAAAGGTTATAGAAATTGGGAAAGTCAGTGCTTTCTATCAGATGCTTGTAGTGTAGGGATGCTTCCTTTTTGATTCTCCACCCTTCCTCAAGCAGAACCCAGTAACTTGTAGACTATCTGTCCCCTTCTGCTTCTTACAGGCATCATTTATAATAAGAACTAGGAAAAGTTACAATTTCAGACTACAGCTCCCAGAGCACATACAGATGCTTCTGAATTTTGACAGAATGTAAAGTTTCCCCTCACTTAGACAGGAAAAATGAACTGCACAAACATAGGATGAGTGACACCTGGCTTGGAAGTACTACATTTAGAAAGAATCCAGGGGTCTTAGTAGATTAAAAGTTCAACTTGAGTCAACAGTGTAATGCAATGGCCAAAAAAAGCCAATGCAATTCTGGGCTGCATCAATAAGGGTCTAGATCAGGCATGGGCAAATTTCGGCTCTCCAGGTGTTTTGGACTTCAACTCCCACAATTCCTAACAGCATATTGGAGTTTGCCCATGCCTGATCTAGATCAAGAGAAGTAGCAGTAGTACATACTTATGATTGTTTAGATATCATCTGGAATACTTTGTCCTGTTCTGAGCACCACAACTCAAGAAAGATTGTTGTGTATTATATGTATTTGTATCCCACTTCTCTCCCAAAGGAAAGAAGAAAGATATTGATAATTTGGAACATACTCAAAAGAGAGATTGGCAAAGATGACAAAAGGAGTGAGGGAGCTGGGTATGTTTAGGTTGGAGAAGAAATGACTGAGGACTCATATGATAGACATTTTTTTACGTATTTGAAGATCTGACTTGTGGAGGATAAGGGCAAGCATGTTTTCAGCTGCTCCTTGCATTAGAACACAAACCAGTAAATTCAGATCACAAGAAAATTGTTCTACCTCAACATTTATTGTAAGAGCAGTGTGGCAGGAAATAGATTGTATTGTCAAAGGCTTTCAGGGCTGGAATCACTGGGTTGCTGTGAGTATTTCGGGCTGTATGGCCATGTTCCAGAAGTTTTCCCTCTTGACGTTTTGCCCACATATGTTGCAGGCATCCTCAGAGGTTGTGAGATATATACAGCCTGAAAGACACACAACAACCAGGAAATAGATTGCCTCAGAGGATGGAACAGACTACTTTGAAGGGTGATGGACTCGCTTTGAGATTGGACAGATTTCTTTCAGGAGTGCTTCAGCTGAGTTTTCCGACATGCCATAAAGTTGGGACTGTGTGACCTTTACAGTGTGTTTCAATTCTAATATTTTATTCTGTGCATACTTAACAGGGAATACATGCAGATCTTGGAAAGGTTCCTTTTGGAACTTCCCAAAGTTGGTCAATTTCTTGGTTTGATTGTTGCCATAATAGTAAGATTCAGAAAAATGTTGTGGCATCTGAATATGAAAACTCCTTAGGATGACATTCTAGGAAAAGTTATTTTATTTGGATCTGTGCTTCTGGAGTTCTTTAAAATACAGTATGTCATTTGTAGGGGAAACACACGCCAAGCTCAGGCATGTTTTTGAAGCAAAAGACAACAGCAATCTGGGCAATGTGCTCTGACAGTCCCAGCATGGGATTAAATCTGTATCCCCACAGCAATCAGGTAGTGAGAGTTGCTATTGCAAGGCATAAACAGAAAGCCTGGTACTGACATATGGTGCTCTGTTTTTCCTTAATCAACCTAGTAATATAAAAAAAGAGAAAAATCAGAGTTCTCCCTTTCACTGGGAGTGTGCTCTGTAACTTAATTACCTGTCATCAAAGCTCCTTGAAATGCTGAAAGGAAGGTGTGAGATGAGTAGACAGGACTGTTAATGCTGTTTGTAAACCCAGTGATATCTTGCTAATGAGATTCTCTTTCATGTATTAGAAGGTAGATAAGAGGATGGCCATCATGCTGTTTGAAATGCTAATCAGTTGGGCTGGAAAGGTGTCTGTCAAAGCAAATATGATAAGAAAACAACGTTCAAAACGGTTTGCCTTTCATTTGAGACAAAATCTCTTTGGCTGTGAATGCCAATAGGCCTATATTTATTAAAACCTGCGCACAGATGGAGTTGTTGAGTTTGCACATGTGCATTAACAGATTGCTACGACACTGAGTTAGAGAGAGAGATGTAGCCAGAGCTTGAAAATTTCACCAGTTTGGACTACAACTGCAAGAAAACCCAGATGCAAGAAAACCCATCTGGTATAACTGCTGTTGATGCTGTGAGTGACAGAGAAGCTTTAGTATAGTGGTTCTCAACCTGTGAGTCCACAGATTTGGCCTTCAACTCCCAGAGATCCTAACAGCTGGTAAACTGGCTTGGATTTCTGGGAGCTGTAGGCCAAAACACCTGTGGACCCACAGGTTGAGAACCACTGCTATAGTATAAGGTTCAGTTCCTGCCAGTCAGGACCAGGTAGCAAGTCAGGAGAAGAACATATCTCAATCCATGGCCCTCAAGTTCCATTCATGATGGAGAAAGATGGGTACAAATCATATCCTGAATTTGTGTTCACCTATCTTGTTACAACAGTTTATCCCCCGCTTTCTTTAAAGATGAAAAATAACCACTGATCAACAAGACGTCATATTCTTAACAAGACATCATATGATTTGTAGAGGCAGGGCTTGGAGAATTAGTTGCAAAATATATTCAAGGGTTACCATGTTAGGTTAATACAAAATACAGCAAATTCCCAAATCTACTAAATAGAGATATCCATATTAGGGCAACTAAAAAACATGACATATACCAGGCAAACATTTGACAAGCTTCTTCATCAGGCAAAGGTGTTAAAAATCATACAGGAGAAGGAAAAATGACAATGTTAGAGTCGCAAGCCTACATTTTGTCCCCTTCTACACTGCCCTATATCCCAGGATGTGACCCCAGATTATCTGCTTTAAACTGGATTATATGAATCTCCATTTCCAGATAATCTGGGATAAGAAGATAATCTGGGATCAGATCTTGGTATCTAGGGGCAATGTGGAAGGAGATTTTGTTTTGACTCTGAGATTTGTGCCTTCAACAAAGGCAAAACAATTCCATTAGGACTACATTTGATACATTTTACCTATACAGCAGCTAACACGTTTTTTTCCAGCTGCAGCAGTACTTAGAAATGTAGTTGTTCTGTGCTTTAGAAAGGGAAGGCAGGCCCACACAGAGTAGAAACTGTGTGGATCACAAAGAGAGTTACTTTTTCTGCTGTTAATGGAGTTGAAATTTTATGGATTTAATGGCTCTTTGTTTGCCAGTTCCCACATTGCCAAAGAGGAGAGTGGCCTGCATTGATATCCCTTCAAGTGAGCTTAACTGGCTGAAAATAATACCTTTGCCTGATAAAGACAACAGTGTCAAAGGCTTGCAGGATGTATTTGTGCTTTTTGATTGACTCCATGAAGATACAGTAGAGCTGTACATAATAATATTTTCACATAACCTGGAATCTTACCTTTCTTATCTGAAATGCATACCAAAGCACATTATAGAATTATTCTAGAGCAGGGCTTCTCAAACTTTTTCAGTCACTGAGCCCTTTTTGAACCAAAAGTTTTTCATGGATATATATATATATATATATATATATATATATATATATATATGGAGCAAACCCAGAGGGCATCCACTTCAATGGCCTTCTGCCATGTAGGAAAAGGACAATCAAATCACCCCCTGAGCGGTGGTAGGGAAATAGGGTTTTGGGAGCAAGGAAGGTGAGGGAGAAAGTATCTGGGCTGTGAGGAAGGTGAGGAAAAATGGCTTTTGGTAGCAATGGAGGTGAAGGAAGGGAGAGGAACAGGAAAGAGGAGGAAAAAATGTGGAGGAGAGGGAAGAAGAAGGAGGGAACTGTGGAGCTCCTGAGCACAGTTTGAGAAGCACTGCTCTAGAGGATTTAGAAAATGCCCAGAGAATTGTCCTTTCAAGGCCTTCAGTGCAATCCCTTTGATCAACATGCTGTTGAACTTCCAGTTCAAATTAACCATAGAATTGCATTGGAGGTCTAGAGAGCACTTCTCACTGCATCAGTAAGTCCTTCAAAGCATATAAAAGAAACCATGTTTAGTGAGTTGGCATAATAAGCAGTCCTACTTTGTTGGTGCTTTGTGGATTTTGGGATTTGTTGTGACTCTCAGAATCCCCAAGCCAGTTCCAGAAACAGTCCCATGCTGGTCAGGGGATTCTGGGAGACATAGTTCAAAGAAGTAACTTTTCCCGCCAAGTAGCTGCACCCGTTTCCAACTAGAAGATTCCAGCACTTGATCACACACTTCAGCACTTTCCATAGAGCTACTTCTCTCCTTAGTTCACTTGTTTCCATCTCTGAGCCTCTCTGGCCTTCAAAACACCCCATCAGTCTTCCATGGCAGATCATTTACTAGTAGCAAATGTGCCTTGTTCAGCCTTTCCAACTGCTTATCTCAGCATAGTCCTGGCAAGGTGTTTCTGAGCTTGGTGAGGTTCCTCAGGCTTTAAAGAGAAGAGGAAACGCAATTGCACAGAGATTTTTTGGCTGCACCCTGCCCTGACTCTGCAATATTTTCTGCTTTGGATGGCTGCCCAAGCTAGAGGGGAGGAGCGTGAATTTTAAGGTGCATTTTTCATGTGCCTGACCTTGCTGAAGACTGACCTAAACTGGGGTTTTCACCCTTGTCAACAAATGAGCAGTAGAATTGTCTGGGTTTTAGAATCATAAAAAACAGGAAGGTCAGAGTTTGGCAAAGAGTTCTGAGTCAATTCGCAAGTGATGTTCCATCAAGTAATTTATGTTTGTAAATTGAGCTTTGAACCCAAGTTACTGAAAAACTTCCTTAGTAAATGCAGTTGCTGTTGGTATGATCTTTGCCATAGGTTTCACAGATATCATAAGAACATACTAATTTGGTGATGTCCTGTGAGTTATAAATGGACAATTTCAGTCTACATGTTTTGGTCCTTTCCAGTTATTATAGAGGTGCAATTTCTGAACCAGGGATGGTCCAGATATTGTTTTAGACTTCTCCCACTAACAACCTAGGCAGTAGCACAACCCAAATTCTACACATCGTTTTATTATTTTGAGGGAGGCTAGGACCTCCCCGGCTTTTTAAAGGCCTGAGATAGATGTTTTCAAAACAGGAGGCCCAATTGGACTGGAACAGGTAAATAGGGTGTAAATACTCTTGAGACTCATAGGGGACTTCTTCTATTTTAGGGGGAATAAAACATGTTTGAGACCCAGCTTTTTCAGGAGTGAAGAATAAAATAGGCCACATCATCCTCTAATGTCTTTCAGGGGGAGAGTGTGTCTCCTTTCCTTACCAGCTTGACCAATATGGAGGAGACTCAGCTTAGTAGATGATCAGGTTTTTTTTTGTATGATTGTCTTTATAGGGTTGCTGTGAGGATAACATGATGGACACCTTGAGCTTCTTGGAGGGCCAGCAAAATACAAATTAGATGGATATGCAGTGAAATGTTTTACAGGACCACAGGGATTTGCCTTACTTTGAACCAAACAATTGATTCTTGTAGATCAGTACTATTTGTGATGACTAGGAGTAACTTCCCACCATCTCAGGAACAGACATTTTCAATTGGATAGAGTTTTTCTCTGAACCAGATACCTGGGACCTTTTGCATGCTGGACTGGTGGTGGCCATTGTATGCAGATGACTTTGTGAATACCACCAAAACCATTTTCATTGTTATGTATACTGCTTGTTGTATTTAATGTGCAGAGAGCAATGCCTGAAAAAGATGTACGGTTAGCTATTCGCATTTGTGGGTCTGACATTTGTGAACCTGACAGTCTCTGTACATCTTCCATGAAATTCTATGATTCCTTTCCAGCCATAATAATAAAATCTGGCAGGTTTTGACCATAAAGTCAGGCTGGAGAGATTCCTAGTTTTTTTAAAAATGAGGTTGGTCCATTGTCATGGGGATCCTGTGGCCTAAACCCATCAAATGTGGAGGGCTGACTACAAGAAGACTCTAATAGATTTTTCATCCGTAATTACCCTGAGGTTAAGAAAAATTGTGGTTGGATGGAAGTAATACTTCTTTCTGATTTTCTACACACATAACACTCATGAGTTCATTGGGGAATGTTTCAATAGTCACCATTCAGTTTTTGAATAATAGATATTGGAGTAATGCATCGTGTACAGATAATGACTAGCTTTGGTTAGCTGGCAATCATTTTCAAAAGGCTTGAGAGTTTTCTCATGATTTCTTTCTGCTAAGACTTCTACCAAAGCCTTACACTAATAACTTTGCTAATCTAAGATTTATATGAGCGTCTTTGTTACATTTTACTACCTGCTGCCTTGATTATAATTGTATAGACTTTAGGTATTCTTCTTAAAATCTCGGAGGATGGTTTGAACATCATTTTCCTTTTTATCCAAGTAATTTCACACAAAACCTAGGTCACATTTATTGTAGAATCATTTAATGATTACTGCTGTGAACCTGTAGGCTGTAAGCTTTATTTGATCAGCTACTAGACTAACCAAATCCATTTTTACTTGATAATGGGTGAAGACACTCTTTAACTGCTGCTTGAAACTTTTTATTGGGTATCTGTTGGAAGGTTGTTTACGCTTCCTCAAGGAATGGTTGCCCAGCATCCAAATGTAGGTACATAGCCATTGGGAGAACTTGGAAGAACTACTTTTAGAGATAACAATTTCAAGAATCTCCTAATCAGTATGGGAATTGTGGTTGAAAATAGTAAACTTTCCAAGCTCTGGACAAGACACATGGATCTAGAGCAGTGGTTCTTAACCTGGAGTCCCCAGATGTTTTTGGCCTTCAACTCTCAGAAATCCTAACAGCTGGTAAACTGGATGGGATTTCTGGGAGTTGTAGGCCAAAAACATCTGGAGACCCCAGGTTGAGAACCATTGAACTAGAGTAAACTCGTTGAATTGGTTGCATTTGCCCACATGATTACTCATTTTTCAACAATTGGTTCAGGTTTTCTACTCTAGCAGGAACTATCCAATAGGATTTATGTCTATATGAAGACAATATAGCTTCATTTATCCAAATGCCTGATGCTCTGCCTTTAGTCAAATTTGCATACATCCTCACGTTGATGGAAAGAGGAAAATACTACCATACTCCAAGATCATTAGGAAATGTCCTCCTCTCTATCCTGCCACCATCACAAGCCTGGTTGATGGAGACATGAGAGAGGGCCTTCTCAGTGGCTGGTCCACAACTCTTGATCTTTTCCCCCAGAGATACTTACTTTACTTTTATATTCATTTTTTGTATGTTTTAATTATATTTTTCTTTTCCATTATGTGCTGTTTAGAGTCCCAATTTGGGGGAGGAAGCAGGATAATAATAATGATGATAATAAAATGATAACAACAACAATGGCATTCCCTAATTCAGAAATTCTTTTGATGAGGTCACAGGATCTTGAACAATTTGCTTTGTGAAAGGGTGGGCAATGTTTAGAATAGATTATTGTGGTCTATTTCTCATTGCATGCTATCAGTATACTGACTTCTAACTTTAGCTCTGGAGACAGTTTTTTTTTGCTTCATCTATTCCTGCTGTTTATCCTGACAAAGTGGTTGTAATCCTCTTTGACGTAATGAATAGTTCCTTTAGAAATGATTAGTAGGCACTGGCAGCTTAATATTAGCTTTCCTTTGTTTTTTGATGGATTGTTTTGAAAGTTTCTTAAGAAGGAAGTTAACATATTTACAAGTTTTATTGTACCGTGAGGTGGGATGAGGGAGAGACCTATGGAGGAGCCCACAAAATCGGCCCCTAAAATCTGGAGCCAACACTGCTATGGAGGACAACCAGGGCTGCTGATAGCGGATTTAGGTCTGGGGCAAGGTGCCTGATCTGCCTAAATGTAAGCAACAGATATTATAGCTACTCTTTGGAGTGCTTATGCAATTATTTATTTTGCCCTCCACTCCTTTCTCTCAACCTGGAGAACAATAACTAGGATCACAGCTTGAAAATATATACGGCATATCATCATACCTTTGTAAATTTCTGCAGTTCTTTCAGCCTTACACTTTGCTATTACAGAGGTGCCTGCAGCTACCTTGCTCAGTGCCAAAAACCATGCTGTTGAAATTTGGCAGGGAATTGTGCTGCTGAAATTCAATAGCTGACTGGGGAAAATCCTTTTAAACAAGCAAGTCCTGTCTGTGTCAAAGGATTTATATTGCTTTGCTGCTGAATGTCTCTAGCAAAAGGCAAAAAAGCATTTAAAACAATGGATTTATTTCCTGTTCTACAGGGCTTTGAGCAATATGCCACCAAACATCAGCAGTGTGGAAGCTGCAATTGTGGGAAGTAGTTGTGGAAGGGCACATAGTCCTTGGGCTTGCCAAAGTTGCCTGATCCTGCCATAATATATCTATCCCAGCTTTTTTCATTTTGATGTTCACCAGTATAGTCCAAGATTTCCCATTTTCTATTGCCTGTCTGCCCATTAAATGTACACGGTTGGGAAAAACTGGCTGCCACATCCAAAAAATAAAATAAAATCTAGATTCCATTATCATTATCTATAGACGGGTGCAGCATTTCAAAAATGCCATGGTGTATTCCCCACCCCACCTCCATTTCATTCCTTTAAACAATCCTCCTGCTTTTTACATTTCTGTTTTTAGTAAAACCATTGACTCGCTGTTTTATTTTGGCGGCTCACATCTGTTGAAATGGTGAAGTGCAGCGAATTGGGATGCAGCTGCAGAAAGCCATCTTTTGCATTCTAACCACACTTCAGGATTGATGTGCTTAAAATTATAGGTCACGAAAGCTGCTCTTTGGTTTAAAATCCATCCTCCCGTCTCTTGCGAATGAGCGCCTTGCACTGTATTTAGATAACTGTTTTGGAGACCCACAGAAATAATTTAAATGGTCTAAAATAAAATAAAAATGAAAGCTTATGACTACAAAGGCTCAATTTCCCATTAAATTCAGGACAGCGAGACGGGAAACCTCAAAAAGCAGGTGGCATCTGAGAGGTTACAATGTTAAAGTGCTCTGTGTTGAACTGACCCTTTGCTTTCTTGGCTGCCTTCTATGTTGTAACCCTGGCAGCTTGATCTATTTCATTTCTACATATTTGTGTAGCACCTTGTCACTGTCGGCAGTATATAAATGGTTATGATGATGACAATTTTGTTAGGACAAAAGGAGCTAGTGAGAGTAACTCACTTAAATAACAAAAGGCATAAAGAAAGAGTTAGGATGTGAATATTGTGTGTGTATATTAATTCACTAAAACAATCCTTTATTCAAATTAATATTACATAGTCTAAACTATAAATAGCAGTATGGGATACAAATCATTTGTCATAGGAAAAAAGATGGCCCATAGCCTCATCCAATTTGAACAGAAGCCAGATGCTTCAACTAGCAATCTTCATCAGCAGCCAGTGTAAATCTTACATTGTCTAATATTTCCTCCAGACAAAAGGCAACACTAGAATATAGAATTATTTCCAGTGGGGAGTAGAGCAAAAGAGGCATTTTGATTTTGTTTAATTCTAACAGAATTCCTCATTGTTGGTCAAGTGGGATCAAGCCAAAGGAAGATGAAGTCCAAAAGATATGGAGGCCTTCATAGTTTCCATTAAAACTATGATAGAAACTATGAAGGTTTTGATGGAAACTATGAAGGCCTCTATATTGTTTGGGCTTAATCTTCATTCGGCTTGAGCAACAATGAGGAATACTGTTAGAATTAAAATCAAAATGCCTCTTTTCTCCCCACTGGAGATGATTCTAAGAGTATATGTGCACAACACAAAAGTGGACAACTGTGGAAGGCTAGTGGCCATATTAGTCTCCTGGAAGACTTGGTCCCAAATGCCTTTGGATGTATGGGGCCATTTTCGTCATGCTTTGGTTTTCAGAAATGGCCTTTCTTGAACTTAAATTGGCTCATAAAGGTAAAGGTTTTCCCCTGACATTAAGTCCAGTTGTGTCCGACTCTGGGGGTTGGTGCTTATCTCCATTTCTAAGCCAAAGAACCCGCCTTGTCTGTAGACATGTCCAAGGTCATGTGGCCGGCATGACTATCATGGAACTTGCAAAAAAAAAAAGGTTTTGGAATAAATTGATCCCTGGAGTCCACAAAACTAGTTGTAAGGGGCCTCTTTAACTGTCAGGACCATTGCTTGGAAATCTTGGGATTTGTAGTTCACTCTTTCCTAAAGACACTAGCTTTCTAGCACTCCCTAGCACCATACTATACATGCCAGAAATCAGTAATCTATGACCAAGCCAGTTAAAGGGGTGTCAAACTGCAATAACTGTGATGTGTAAGTGTACTCTTAAATTTTAAAGACCATGGCATTTTTATTTTTTAAAGAATAAAATGTGTCGTTTTTAATGCTTAACTTTAATGCTTGACCAGAATGGGAATGTTGTTGTTATTTCGCTGTACTGCACTGTGATAGTCTTAAGATGCTTATCTGCTCTGGCCCATACAATGTGAAGCTTCCGTTCTAACATTGCCATCCTTGCCTGCTTCTTGAATTATTCAATCACATTGCTTTTTGCAGTGGAATCGAGAGTATACATACCTTTTGAGCAACATAGATGCATAAGCAATTTGAATAGGCAGCTCAGAAAAAATTGTGTTCTCTTTAATATAATCTAAGGATATCTCTTGTGGAATAAATGCATTCTGGAGCACCTTTAAAAAAATTCTAAATAAGATCATTGTCTTTTTTTTTTTTACCAAAAGGAACAGTGGGATTGATTAAATGAAAACAAAAAATGTAACCCACTAGACAGATATTTAATAATAAATTCCTAACATGCATCATTTCCAGACAGAGAATAAATAGAATGTAACAGACCTTAAAGCCGGACCGACCACAAAATGTTAGGACTAGATGAATCATGGGAGAAAATGATGATCCCTTGTGAATGAAAGGTAGTTTGGGGAGAAAGTCAAGGAGGAGAAGGCAGTCCAAGAAAATGAATCACTAGCAAAGCATCAGTTACAAATAACAAATTACTTCTAATTCATAGCAATATTTTTCCAATATAAAATATGTGTATTCTTGCATGGTAATGGGTTGGACAAGATGGCCCTGGTTGCCTCCTCCAACTTTAAAATTCTGTGAATCTCAAAGCAGAACGTTACATTACAATGGTAACCTCACAAGAAATCCCATATATTCATTCCTTTTATTATAGTAATTTGCTAGTTGTGGGCACATGGCCTCCTTAAATGGTGTTGGAGGAATGAGTGCATGAAGATGACACTAAAGGCGTGTTTATTTCTCCAATTTACAGTCTGCAAATTATGGGACAATATGTTTTTTTCATGTTAGCCTGCTCTCTTTTGAGGTTAACAAGAAAGCTGTCTAGAAGAATAGCTTGCATTTTGAATGATGACCCAGAAATAGTCCAGATTGCCCCACGTAACCATGTTTTATAGGGTGAAATGCCTTTTTACATGTTGTGGCAGGTCTTGATTGCAGATATTTTGCATCCTGCTGAGAGGATTTGTGAACAGAAAGAGTTATGGATATTTCTTTGTATGTTCAGGTTACACGAAAAATGGGGGAAATATGTACTGTTAAACCATTGAGCTGCTGAACTTGCTTACTGAAAGGTCTGTGGTTCAATTCCAGAGAGCAGGGTGAGCCCCCGCTGTTAGTCCCAGCTTCTGACAACCTAGCAGTTCAAAAACATGCAAATGTGAGTAGATCAATAGGTACTGCTCTGGAGGGAAAGTAATGGCACTCCATGGAGTCATGCCAGCCAGATGACCTTGGAAGTGTCTATGGACAACACTCGCTCTTTGGCTTAGAAAAGGAAATGAGCACCAACCCCCAGAGTCAGACACGACTAGACTAAATATTAGGGGAAAGCCTTTACTTTTACCAATGTGCTGTTACAAGGTAACATGAGCTCTTTAGAAATATTAAATTAATCATCCTCTTCCTGAACTGTTTTAGTTTGAACTACTTATAAACCCAATAAGCCTAAATCCCATTTTTAGTCCAGACTAAAAAAAATAGGTACCGCTCCGGCGGGAAGGTAACGGCGCTCCATGCAGTCATGCCGGCCACATGACCTTGGAGGTGTCTACGGACAACTCCGGCTCTTCGGCTTAGAAATGGAGATGAGCACCACACCCCAGAGTCAGACATGACTGGACTTAATGTCAAGGGAAAACCTTTACCTTTAAGAAATAACTATTGAATCAGTTGAATTTGTGTGTTGACCATTCAATGCCATTCAAATATTCAGAAATTATTCAGCTAATCAATTTTGGTTAATTGGAAGTGAAATTTCATCAGTTTCAGCTGTCCTCTATCCCAAATAAAGGCTGTTTTAGGGTGTCCCCCCATTTTTAAAGGTCTAGTCTGAATTTTTTTTTATTGGCAATGTCTAAGACAGTAGTTCTTAACCTGTGGGTCCCCGGATGTTTTGGCCTACAGCTCCTAGAAATCCCAGCCAGTTTACCAGCTGTTAGGATTTCTGGGAGTTGAAGACCAAAACATCTGGGGCCCCACCGGTTGAGAACCACTGGTCTAAGAGATACCTTGGGACACACACACATACATGTGACCTGTAGGTCATGCAGTTCCTTCCTTTATATTATATCTTTATTTGTTGTGTTTTGGACATATTTTCCCCCATACCCAAAGGCTATTGAATGAAAAAGGGCACTTGTGCCCCCCCCCCCCCCCAAATAGGATGAAAAAGGGCACTTGCATCAGTGGTGCTGTCAAGAAATGAATTATGTATGTTTGCGTTATACACTGCATTATTAGGATATTTTTGCCACCATGCTATGTCTTACTGTAATGAAAGCATAAATATTAATTCTTCTTTTTAAAAGGAAGAGGATATATAACTAATTTAAGCAAATTCTCAACATTTGTTTATGTTTATGAAACAGATAGGGAGTAATTAGGGCAGTGTAAACAGTGTAAATAAAACATGACTTCAAGGAGAGGAAAAAAGACGGCTGCTGGCGGCACTGCTATTTACACACCATTTCTAAAGGTCAACACTTGCTTCTTCTTCCCATATCCTAATAAAAGCTGCCTTACACTCCTTTGCATAAAGGTTGGGGTCTTGTCTTAAGATCTTCCTATTCTTTAAACCCATTGCTTAAAGTCTACTTATCTAGCATTTAATAAAGTAGAAATCCACTTCTGTTTTGTAAATCCGTCTTTTCCCAAAGCAGAGGAAAGAGCTTTGGTCGGACCAAACAAAAATTGGCCAAACAGGGTTGCAGTCAGAGTGGGGTTGCTTGCCCAAAAGGAAGTTCACTTCTATAAAAAAACATAGGCCCTGCAATGTATATGTCATCATCATCATAGGCGATCCCTCATGGCCAAGTATGTATGTCTTCCAGAAGTAGAGTCTTGGCAGCAGGTCCATAAATAGGAGGGACCTATTTTGGATCTGCATAGTTTTTGCAATGAGGACATACATTTCCAGATGGAAGTTGATCCCAACAAGGGCTTGCTTGATGCACCTTCCTCTTGACACGTTTTTCCCTTTTGACCTCTATTTGTTCCGTTTCAAAATCTACAGCACTGTTGGTAACATCTGACCCCCAGTGAGAACACTCAAGGGCCAGGGCTTCCCAGTTCTCGGTGTTTATTCCACATTTTTAAGGTTAGCTTTAAACCCATCTTTAAACCTCTTTTGCCGTCCATCACCACTTTGATATATGTGTATCACATGCTATCACCTGCGGTATTTTTTGCTGCAGATGAAGCAGAAGTGGAAGGTATCTTTTAAATCTTTTTTTTATTAGCATTGAGCAAGGAACAACTTTATCTCTGACACAATAAAATGCAGAAAACCACAAAAGAGTGAAAAACATACTTGAGACCAGAATATTTTGGATGTTCTGATTTTTTGCGGGGGATTTTGGAATACCTGTATTTGCATACGAGTACTTAATGAGGTATCTTAGAGCTGGGACACAATGAAATTTGTTGATGTTTCATATACACTGCATACACATAGCTTCAAAGGTAATTTTATACACAATATTTTTAATGATTTTGTGCATGACTCCAAAGTTGCCCTGGGGTTTTCATGGCTGCGCAAACCCTTGCCTCTTGGATTCCAAGGCCACTACACAAACCACAACAACATGTTGCTGTTTTTCTTGTTGTGTGCCTTCAAGTTATTTCTGACTTATGGTGACGTAAGGTAAACCTATCATAGATTTTTCTTTGCAAGATTGGTTCAGAAGATTGCCATTGCTGCCCTCTGAGGCTGAGAGAGTGACTTGCCCAAGATCACCAAGTGGGTTTTCATGGCTGAGTGGTGATTCAAACCCTGGTTTCCAGAGTCTTAGTCCACCAAACCACTACACCACATTGGCCCATCCTGATCCACCTAATCATAATAACATACAAATGCGCATTGCTTTGAATTTATTAGTCCCAAGTAGAGCAGATCCATTAAATTAATAGAATTTCCATATATGGCGACTTTTTGAGTTACACTGATTCTATGAGTCTGCTCTAACCAGAAGTAATAACTGATTTTGAGTCATTATATCAGGAAAAAGAATATGCACAATTTTTTCAAAGTTTTTGGTGTGAATAACTTTTTTTTAAAAATTGCAAGCAGATGTGAAAAGCATCACAAAATGAACTTAAGGTTAGATAACCTGAATAGAACCATAACTGGCAGATTTGTCCATCTATATTGAACAAAAGCAGACTTAATGCACAGGTAAGATAAGCCCAATGAGTACTAGGAGTGTAGATCAGTCTTTTTTGTAAAGATCCTACCAGGTCCTTCAGTAAATGGGACTGTCGATATAATGACTCTGGTGAACTTATCAAGACAAGGATGAAAAGGACAAGATTTTCTTTTGGAAACCACTGTCCTTTTGTTACAGAACCACTGAAAAGCTTTTGTGAGAAAAATAAGCAAACCTTAAACTGTGCTGTGCCATATACCACTTAGAAACAGGTCAGGTTCCTATATAAAGAAAGCCTGCTTTTGCTAAGGAGTGAGTATCTGGGAAACGAAGCATCTATCCTTGTCTGATGTGCAAACAACAGTGTTGTAACTGTGTTTGCTTTTTGTGAAAAATTTTCCTGGATTTTTCTTTTACAGTGACGAGGATAGGCCTGAATGTGACCTTTTAGCACTTGTAAAAATAATGTGCAAAGGAATGAAGAGTCTTGCTCAAAGCAACTCTTGTGTGGAATGAAATGTTAATCTTACAAAAAGAGATTAATCTGGAACTAGCAGATTTGACTGAATTCGGCGCTTTTAAAGTTTCCCACACACTCTTACGTTTTTGCTATACAGGAAAAAGTAAATAAAACTCTTTCATGACAGTGGGATACATATACATTTAGAAAACATTTTGTTGTTGTTGTGTGCTTTCAAGTCATTTTCGAATGATGGTGCCCTCTAAGGCAAACCTATCATGAGGTTTTCATGGCAATTTTGTTCAGTGTGGGTTTGTCATTGCCTTCTGAGACTGAGAGTATCACTTGCTCAAAGTCACCCAGTGGGATTCTGTGGAACGATGGAAAAATAGGTATTTTCCAATCTTTAAAAAATATTAGGTAACTCAGCTTATTTTAATATGTAATTTAAATTATATAAGACTGAACATCCCTTCTCCAGAAATCCAAAATACCCCAAAATGCAAAATGGTCCACATGGGTGGCTGAAATAGTGAACCATTTGCTTTCTGGTGGTTTCATTCACAGAATTACTAAAATATCGTGTATAAACTACTTTCAGGCTTTGTCTATAAGGTGTACATGAAACGTAATTGAATTTTGTATTTAGTCTTGGATCCCATTTAAAAGATATCTCATTAAGTATGTATAAGCAAATACAGACTCATTAGTGTAATTGGACTTCTCAGTTTTACCCACCAAATATTCCACCTAATGGATATAAGATTGCTATCACAAATACATTTCACTTTCCTGTTACCCACAGTGTCTTTGAATATGGGTGGATTGCTAAAACAGACAAAGGTTGCATCCACCCTGTTGAATTAATGCAATTTGACACCACTTTAATTGCCAGTGCTGTGGGTTTGAGACAGTTGTTGTTTTATAAGGTCTTTAGCCTTCTCTGTCAAAGAATGCTGGTGCCTTACCAAACTATAACACTGATGATCCTGCAATATTGAGTCATGGCAGTTAAAGTGGCATCAATCTGCATTAATTCTACTGTGTAGATGCACCTAAAGGGCAACTTAACAAATGTATTGTCTCTTTAAGACGGTAGTGAACAACTGTTTTCCTCCAGATGTTTTTGACAGCAGCGCCCAGTATTCCTCATTACCACTCACTACATGTTTTGAACAATCTCCATCAGTCTCAGTTAGGTAGTCGTTTGAACCTTGTGTCAAGTCAAGCAAAGCTTCCATGACTTGGTTGTCTGGTTCTAAGCATACTGTTAGTTTGAATAAAAGATTTGCTGAAACATGTTGAACAGGTCATCTTTTTTTAGTGTAAGCACTACACTACAAAGTGCCAGAGTGCCAGTATGGGGTTGTAGTTTGAGCATTCACTTTAGGGCTATGCCTTTGGAGACCAGGGTTTAAACCCCCATTTGGTTACATGAACTTGGGCACTGTTGTTGGAGTCCAAGTCACACTCTCTCGGCCTCTAAAGAAAACAAAGGCAACCCCACTCTGAACAAATCTTGCCAAGAAAACCATGCAATAGGGTCACCATAGGGTCTCCATACATTGCAAATGACTAGAAGGCACACAACAATGACCCCATCCCTATTATTTCCATGTTATTTCCACCTTTAGTGTTCAGACGTCATCTCCAAGGAAACATCTATTTTGTTAACTGACTGTATTGTCAATCAAAGTATCTGGCCACGATGAAGATTTAATGTAGGGATATGGACTGTATTTCTCTCTGAACAATGTTAAATAATGCCTCCCATCATCCTTTTCCATTAACTATTCCAGTTACAGCTGAAGTAGTTCAAAATCAGCTGATCCTTGATTTGAGAGTTGCTGTTGAACATGTGTTTAACATTCAGTATTTTAAGCACTTGCACCATTGAAGGTTTTTTTTTTTTACTAAAAGCCTTCAGAAGATAATTAAAAATGCAGCCCACAGTAATATCCAATAATTGAAATGGCAAAGAGGAAAAAATCAAAACATAGTGTGTGTTTGTTTATTGGAGCTACTGAAGATACCACCCGGCTGGGGTGTCTTTCTTTGCTTAGAGGGGAAAGCAGCATGTTCCTCCAATAGATAATTACTTTTTTAATGTTTCAGTTTAGATTAAGAGGCAGGCATTTTAGTTTTGTTTTGAGACTGAAAGAAAAAGAAAAAAGCCACTATGTCCTATCTCCCTTCTGCAGAGGTGTTTTGCAGTTTTCATACAGATTTTTTTATGATAAGTATTAAATATGACCTAGTTTGTTTAAATACTATGCCAGTCTCTTACCGAGCACAATTCAGTCACGGATACTAACCTTTAAAGCCTTTAAACGGCTTGGGGTCTAACTGCCTCCCTCCCGCCCTCCAGCCAAAGACTGTCCAGCTGTTGTGATCATAATCATGGTAGTCCCAAGACCTTTTGCTTTCTGAGCGAGATCTTTCCATCAAGATACATACATATATATAAAGACGGTCAAATTATTTTGGCATCTAGAATAGAAAATCTCTTCTCCTGGTCCCAGGCAATTTAGTAGCAGCAGAAGTAGATAATAAGAAGGAGGAAGAGGAGATGAAAGAGGATGAAGAGGAAGAGAAGGTGAAAGAGAAGGAAAAATAAGAAGAGAAAGGAGAAAGATGATGCAAAGTGAAGCATCTGTCTTAGGCGCTAGATCAGGCATGGGCAAACTTGGGCCCTCCAAGTGTTTTGGACCTACCGGCTGTTAGGAGTTTGGGAGACACTTGGAGGGCCCAAGTTTGCCCATGCCTGCACTAGATGCTACAAGATGATGGGGACAGCAAAGAAATATAGAAAGAGAAACTTACGAAACCCACAATGTGTACTAAACCATATTGTAATTGTCCATTATGATTAGGCCCTATTGATAATCTTGTATCTTCTGTATATGGAATAGGGAGGGATGACATTTGATCTATTTTAATTTCATGTGAGTAATCGAGGCATTTTATTTGAGCAGTATATTTTAGGCTCACCCTCACAAAGATCCCAGATCAGCATCCTGAGACATTTTACTCCCAATAGCATCCTAAGGCTGTCCCAAAAGTAAGACTGGTCTTATCTAGCCATTGTTAACTTTTCTTCCACCCTATACTCCCTTTTAACTGCCTGTACTACTACTTTAGCAACATCAAGATGAGAACTGTGGAAGCCTTGATTTGTTGTTGGGGTGCAACTTCCAGGATTTCTCACCATGCTATTTATTTTACTTCATTAATTTACTGCTTTTAGAAACATCTAGTAGTTGTCGTTCAGTAACATTTGGGGCTACACTATTCCCAACCCTTCTATAAACCCTTCACATCTTTTTAATGGGAATTTGCCACTCCATGTGTTTTGATTGCCAAAGATCTGGAGTTGAAGTGTATCTCCGTGTATGTTATTTATTGCTGCAATGCATATCCTATTCTTCAAATAATTCCCAGAGTATATCTTTCCATGAAAATTTCCCTTTGACAGTCTAGATGTCTCTCCTTTCCTCTCAATCACATTTCAGCATCTCCCGTTTTTCATTGAAAAAGGAGATACTGATTATCATGGACATTGACTTACTTAATGGTTGAGCCAATATTGTTTTAGGTCTGTTGAATTAGGATTGCAGAGAGCTTCTTCAAGGAGTTATAACCAAGAGGTGGAATATCCTTTCCAGGTTGGCTCCTTTCCAACTAATCTGATGTCCTCTTGGCTTCAGGAAAGATCTTTCTTTGTGCCCAAGCTTTCTAGTATAGTATTTCAGAACTTTTTGCCCTCCACACATTGTGGCCTCAGCCTCCAGAACCCCAGCCACATACTATGTGGAAAGCTGGAGATTTGGGGAGTTTGAGGTCTAAACATCTAGATCCGTGGTTCTCAACCTGTGGGCCCCCAGGTGTTTTGACCTACAAACTCTCAGAAATCCCAGCCAGTTTACCAGCTGTTAGGATTTCTGGGAGTTGAAGGCCAAAACATCTGGGAACCCACAGGTTGAGAACCATTGATCTAGATGCCCACTGGTTGAGAACTGCTGTTGAAGTAAATCATTGGCCACCATCCAAAGGACAATCTCTGTATAAAACTTCTCTTTCCATCTCCAAAGGAGAAAGTCTGAAATATTTAACGACTTATTGGAACCATCTGAGCACTATAGTATGGCTGCCCCAAAAGAAGTCTCTGCCTAGGACCTCAAAATGAGGTCCTCCAGTCATTCAACTGAAGGCAAGAATCAACAAAGCTATTCTAGAACACAAGATTACAAGCAGTATGCTGTTCTTTCATAAGTGGCTATCTCATTTTGCCTAATGTTAGAGCCATGTTAGATCATAAGACTGTACTACCAAGAATTCAAATCCTCTAAGACTCTTATTAAATGTAATTTTGAAATCTGTAAAGGTAAATAATATCTACTCAGCTATTGTATTTGGTATCTTGTTCAGTTCTGATACTCTTCTAGATGTGTGTGATTTATGAGTCAGTTCATATGTGAAATGTAAGCAGAAGAAAGATTACAGGGGGCATTATATTTTGGTTGGCTGAAGCCCAAAGACTGTCAAATCATTTCTGACAGTTTTTCTTCTTCTTTCTGATGAGAGATGTTTAAGAAATCTGCTGTCATTATTTTTGAATTATTTAATGACTTGAATGATGCTTTAAAAATAATGTAATGATTGGAGTCCATCACTCATTTTTCATTTTATTTCTTGTCAGTAATACGTAGGAATCCATTTGGGATGGACATCTGCTGCCGGAAGGGGTCACGAAGTCCCCTGCAGGAACTCTACAACCCAACACAGGTGAGCCTTATAATGTTGCAGCAACAATTGTACTCACAGCTCACACAGATGCCTCCATTTCCTTTTTCTCCCTTGAAACATTTTATACTTTATAATGCAGTGTACTAAAACAACAGAAAGGCTTTGCTCTTCCCTTGCAAAATGATGTTGCTTATCTGAGAGCTCCAATGAATTCTTATCTTCTTTGGAGAAGGAAATGCTGAAGAGATAATACATATACACATAACACATCTTAGTCTTTTAATGCTGTTTTTCTTTCAGGATATTATTTGCAGGCAACCTGCTGGTAGCTGAAATACTGCAAGAAGCCCAGGGAATTCATAATGGCTCCCAACTGTAACAAGAGTTAGGAAAAGTACTGTAATTCCCCAGAATCCTCCTACTTGCGGGGCAGTTAATGGGCGATTCTAGGAAATGTCATCCAAAAAAACTAACATTGTTAAGCTTTGATGAAAATATGGATGTTTTTGTTCACCTAGTATTCAGGGTGTTCTTTGATTGTATGTGAACTAGAAATCCCAGCAACTACAACTTTCAAATGACAAAATCAACCTCCCTCTAGCCTCACCAGTATTCAAATTTGGATGTATCGAGTATTTGTGCCAAATTTGTTCCAGTGAATGAAAATACAGTAGAGTCTCACTTAACCAACATAAACCAGCCGGCAAAATGTTGGATAAGCGAATATGTTGGATAATAAGGAGGGATTAAGGAAAAGCCTATTAAACATCAAATTAGGTTATGATTTTACAAATTAAGCACCAAAACATCATGTTATACAACAAATTTGACAGAAAAAGTAGTTCAGCACGCAGTAATGCTATGCAGTAATTACTGTATTTACGAATTTAGCACCAAAATATCACGATGTATTGAAAACATTGACTACCAAAATGCGTTGGATAATCCAGAACGTTGGATAAGCAAATGTTGGATAAGTGAGACTCTACTGTACATCCTGCATATCAGATATTTACATTATGATTCATAACAGTAGCAAAATTACAGTTATGAAGTAGCAACAAAAATAATTTTATGGTTGGAGGTCACCACAACATGAGGAACTGTATTAAGGGGTCACAGCATTAGGAAGGTTGAGAACCACTGGTGTAAAGCATATAGATGATGACTGGAGTTGATTAGGCATCAAACTCTATGTGATAAAGAACATTTTTAGAGTTTCAATAACATACTATTTCAAACATTCACACATACTAGTTCAGAATCAGACAAGTAGGAAACCTATCCTTTGTAGATGTGGTTGAATCCCCAGTTTCCATCTGTCCTGGACAAGCTAAAGTGACAAGTATGTTGGGAGTAGTAGTTCACCAGGACAATATTTCCCATCCCTGAGTCAGAAAAAAAGAAAGTACATATATCCCTCATATTCATGGGACTAGTATCCATCGTTTCATTTATCCACAATGATCCAAATATGTCTTCTCAAGTCCATTTCTAGGCCCTCAGGCACAACTTTATGGTATTTTGGGGCTGGAAATTCTTTGTTTCAATTTAATTTGATATGACCTATGGTATACTTTATCCATATGGCATCCAGGAACATATCTTCCACAGACCTAGGGGTAGTATTCTATTCAATTGGATAACATTTTCCTATTGCTTTGTGTTGGTGCAATTCCGAACTGTTTATAGTGAATAGTACTGATGTACAGATCCCACCGTGATCATAGTCGATGCATTATTGCCCATCTTTTCTTCGCGGTGGCCAGTGATAACTTAGTAGTACAACTGTAATTGTGTTCAAATGGTGAAGAAGAATCCAGGATACGTGTCTACTTGGCTAGTTTTATCTCAGCATAATGGAACACATGTGTCAGGATGTTTTCAAGTGTCAACATCTGAATCTCTTTTCCTTAATGTACCATTGAGCTTCTATTTGGTGGCAAAGTTGGTATACTAGTCCGGACATAGCAGCTCTTCCTGTTACCAGTGCAGAGGAAGTACTGCTACTGAGAAGGAAAAAAATACCAGCCCAACCATTAAACATATTTATTAAGGTTTAACAGCTGCCTGTTATATATTTATTCCATAATGAATCACATTTTGTAAAACTCGGTCAGCTATTAGGGGAAGTGACTCGTAATAAATCTCACTCATTAGATTTAACAAGCCACTAAATGATACAAATCTGACTTGATTATGGAAAGAATCACCACAAGGCTTGCCAATTGAGCTCTCCCAAGCGATTCTCATTTTTTCCCCAGAAAGGACCAGTGACAGGTGAGAGATGTGTATTCGCCATGATATGGGAACGGAACGTCTTTGCTCTTGCTTTTTGGTATGCTTTTGCCATGCATTCAGCTGCTAATGTGAGCTCACTATACAAGTCACCATTTTACTCGAGGAAGTTAGGAAGGGGTCGGAAGAATGTCATTTTCATAGTTCTCAGTTAGTCTTGCTAACTGGAAATTGTGCATAAGACGTTCACTAAGAAGAAAGTTAGCTTGCCAAAAAGGGGAAAATAATAAAACCTCAAAATGATTGCTTGAAGAAACAAGCTGTGCCCTCTCTGACTTATCACCTCCGAGGTTTGCTGGAAATGCTCAATATGTGCTTGCTACTTTTCTGTTCCCATTTCCATAGGTAATGTGGTAAGATAGGAACATACAAAAGCCATCCTGGTGTTTGTAAAGGGTTTCTGCCCTTCTATATATGAGCTCCACTCAGAGCTACACAGTCTCCTCCTCCGTCTCTTCCCTTGCTAGATACGTCTTGACAAAATATTCTGCATTAGGATTCTTTCCACATCTTCCTCTTGGAGGGAGCCAAGTAGAGTCAATGTTTGAATAAGGCCAGAGTTTCTCACAGCCACTGTTGTACTAAGCGGATGACATTTTTCACACATAAAGAATCTCCATCAGTACACTGGCATCTTCTGTTCATAACACATTAAGGGCAGGTCAAGAAGTGGGAGCGGCTGGAAGGGAGAGAGGAGAAGAAAGACTCAGCCTCATATTCGGCTGCCTTTTGGACAGCGTTTGTATATGTATGAGGGCCATACATGGCTGTATTCCGGCAGACGCTGTACTGTTGACATTCACAGTTCATTTCAAAGGAGTGAAAATAGCAAAGGAACACTGGGCAGAGGAGAGAGGTGAAGTGAGGTGATGGTAGGTTGCCTTTCTGAATTTTCCAGTTGTCTTTTTGTTGAGTGGTTTAGTACTGCGATATTTCTCTATTCATAGAGTGACACAAAACCTTAGATACTACTTTTAAAAAATATCTGCTTTATCATTAAATGCCAGTGCCAGGCCAAGTCATTTTGCTGCCTGAAGTGAAGAACAACATGCCACTTCCATTTCCCATAGTTAATTGGGAAGATGGTAGAAATACTTTTGTCTGGTGGTGTCTAGCACCTCTGCTGTCTGTGAGGTGATGAATCACTTTGGATTTTAGTATGAACTTTAAAAGAGCTATCCAAGTGGCCGAACCCTTCTCAGTAATAGTGCCCAGCTCCTTGGACAATTTCTTTTAGGTTTGAATTAAAACCCAGGATAGATTCACCTCCAATTCACAGGAGCCACTAGTTGGTACTGCTTACGATAGGATAGAACTTTCTACTTCTGTGAAGGAAGTGGACTAGCTTAGGAAAAGCAGTGTAAGTCAGCCAGTGGCATGCAGGGGAATTGGCGAACCTTGTTAACTATCATACAGGTGTGCACTAGAGGCCACTGGGCAAACCTTAGAATCTCACAGTTGGAAGAGACCACAAGGCACATCTAGTCCAATCCCCTGCTGTACATGAATATGAAGCCAAAGACTCCTGAAACATGTCCATCCAGCCTCTGCTTGAAGACCTCCATCTTTGTAGTCCACTACCTTCTGAAATAATCCATTCCACTGTTGAACACCATTTAACATCAGGGAGTGGTTCCTGATGTATAATAAATCACTTTTATTGAATCCATTGATTTGTGTCCTGGTTTCTGAACCTGTAGAAAGTATGTTTGCTCTATCTACTACATGGTATTCCTTCATATCACAATACAATCTTCTCTTCTTCAAGCTAAGGATAACCAGCTACTTTAACATTTCCTCATAGAGCTAGTTTTCCAAAACTGTGATGATCTTGGCCACGTTCGGACATGTTCCAACTTGTCAGTATCCTTCTTGAACTATGTGTTGCACAGCACTGGACACAGTATTCCAGGTGAAGTCTGACTAAAACAGAATAGGACTGTACTGTTACTTCCCTCAAATCTGGACACTATGTTCATGTTGATACAGCCTAGAACTGCACTGTTTTATTTGGCTGTGGCATATCCTTTGACCCAGCTTCTTGTATCTTTTAGCATGCTATTGCTGCTCTGATCACCTGAGCTGGGAAAAGGACTTGGCAAATTCAGTCCTTCACCTTGCCTCACCCTCTCATCTTTCATTATTATTTCTAGCAGAGAGGTTGAAAGAAAGAGGCTTCAGCAGTGGGAAACAGATTTTAGGGTGGATGTGAATGCTGATGTTGTGCTGCTGTTGCTTCTCTTCGGACTGTCTCAGAACGTATCCTTACACTGATCTTGGCAATTCCAAAGTGAATGCATTCAAGAGCCAAAGAACAACATTTGGGAATATTGTTACAAAAAACACTATTGACTCCTAGAGGTCCCAAAAATGGCCCTAGGGTTGCATGCAGCCACTAAGCCCAGGCTGTGGCGCAGGTGGGAGAGCAAGCCAGCTGCAACCAGCTGCAATGAATCACTCTGACCAGGAGGTCATGAGTTCGAGGCCTGCTCGGAGCCTATGTTTGTCTTGTCTTTGTTCTATGTTAAAACAATGTTTGTGAATGTTTGCCTATATGTGTAATGTGATCCGCCCTGAGTCCCCTTCGGAGTGAGAAGGGCGGAATATAAATGCTGCAAATAAATAAATAAGTAAATAAATAAATAAGCTACATTTTGCCCACCTCTGTTCTAAAGCTTTATACAGTCAAGTGGTCAAAGTGACAAGTTCTGCCTTCCTTGGAGTTTGTGAAAGTGACTTTTCTAGAATACAGCTCCCGGAATCTTAACATTTTATTTAAAGACTGACTGCACTCCCACACTTCCCTCTGTTTATAGAAAAACCTATGTAGAGCCTTGAAATCAACAACATAATGCCATATCTGTATAGCTACTGCTGTAACAGTCTGGAGAAACGGATAGGTGAATTTTCACATACGGCAATTAAAAGTCAGATTGAATGGAATGAGAAATACCTTACTTCTTGTTTCTTGTTTGTATTTTAAGACCTTGGAGTCTAAATAGGCAGACTTGTGTTTGCAAAGTGTATTCTTAGAAAAGCAACACGAATTGTAGCATCTTGTAATTTGTGTGGCCTTGTAGGGACTGCACTGGTCTAAAAATAAGTTAATTACCCACCAGCCCACAGAGCTTAAATCAAGCAAGGTTCCACATTTGGCAACAACATATTTGAGGCTTGAGTGCATCTGTGGGTGTCACTGATCTTTTCACTCCCCTTTGAGAGCAGACCCAAATCATAAGCAGTTAGTGACAAGATTTGGCAGGGTAACTGGAGAGAAAATTACAACCCTTCTCCAGGAAAGGTCTTGAACCTGTTAGTCTATGTAGGAAAAAAATCCTAATCAGATATTAAAGACATTTCCTTTGCATAACAATTTTCAAAACCTTTTAAAATAAGTGAATTAAAAATACCGAGCAACAAACTCTGGAAAACTTTGGACTTGTTTAGTTCCTTTTGTTGTCCTTGTGAGCCTTTAAATCATTTCTGTCTTATGACAACCCAAAGGTAAACATATCTTGGGATTTTCTTGCCGAGATTTGTTCAGAGACAGTTTGTCATTGTCTTTCTGTGGCTGAGTGGGGATTCAAATACTGGTCTCTCAGCATACTAGTCCAACATTCAAATGCGTACTATACTTGTTTGCTTTTACAGTAGAGTCTCACTTATCTAAGCTAAACGGGCCTGCAGAACCTTGGATAAGCGAATATCTTGGATAATAAGGAGGGATTAAGGAAAAGCCTATTAAACATCAAACTAGGTTATGATTTTACAAATTAAGCACGAAAACATCATGTTATACAACAAATTTGACAGAAAAAGTAGTTCAGTACACGGTAATGTTATGTTGTAATTACTGTATTTACGAATTTAGCACCAAAATATCATGATATATTGAAAACATTGATTACAAAAATGGTTTGGATAATCCAGAACCTTGGATAAGCAGAGCTTGGATAAGCGAGACTCTACTGTATTTCCACTAGCCATAATACAAATGATACGTGGTGCCCGTATTTACTACATACTACTTTTTAGAAATTCTGAAACATTTAAGAGCAAGATTGAGATACAGTAATACCTTAATTTAAGAATTTAATTCATTGAGTGAGGGTTTGTAAGTTAAAGTGTACTTGTGTTGGGACATTCTTATGTAGAGGTTCTGCTTTACTATGTGAATCTCATGTCTGGGAGAGATATAAGTGAAATGAATAAAATACACCAGGCAGCTCGTTGTCACTGGTGCTGAGACATAGAACCTCAATGAAAGTAGAAAAATACGAATTTTAAAAACTGCTATTTTATAACTTGAGAGAATACCTCTCTAAGAAGTTGACCATAGAATGGCAGTGGAGAACCTAGAGATTCGTAGAGAGGTGCTTTCTCTAGCAATCTGTGTGTCCTCTAAAATAACTCTATAGTTAATTTCCAAAAGAAGTTGACCAGTAAAGTTGCCTTGAAGGGCCTAGGGATTCTGAGAAAGAATGTATTAATTAAATCTATTAATGATTGAATCTGCAAAAGTTACACCTACAAATGAGAAGAGCTGGCTCTAAGTAACATTTATATCTTGCTTTTTCTGTCAGCATTGAAGATGGCATACATGGTCCTCCTTCTGCCCGATATTTGGAGCAGAAATGTAGACCTAAATAATGAAGCTTATTTTGGTCTCATACTAAAAGAATCAGTCTAATTCAGAATGTATTACCTGGAAGCAGGAAGATAGTACAATCCCTATATTCAAAAGGGATACGTTCTTGAACTTACAGTGGGAACATGAAACTACGAATAATTGTGAACCCTACTGAAATGAATGATTTTCCACCAGAAAGTGCCATATAATCGTGCTAGGGAACCTAGCAAATTCCTAGAAACATGTACTCTAGGGATTTTCTAGGTTCTTCAAGATGACCTTGTTGTAACTTCTAGTGGAACTGTATCACTGGAAGGATCTAGAAAATTCCTGTATTGTCAGGTGTGGGTCATTGAAACTGTGGGTACTGCTGGATATTTATCTCATAGCTACAGAGATTGTACTGTGTGTCTTGGAAAAGCAACAGACCCTTAGAGATTTGGACTTCAGGAAAGGAAGTTCGACTTCTGCTTTTTGTAGTACAGAACACCTAGAAAATGCACCTATTGCCTTTGTAGAGGCAATATCCCATCTTCCCTGTTTCTGCTTGGAAGAAAAGAGCAAAAGATTTGCAGAAGAAGGTTATGGTGTGATAAATCATTTCTAATTCACACATGTCTCTAAGCCATGAGTACAGGCTGGGACTTTACCTTCAAAGTCAACTTGTAAGAACAAGTAATATTTTCTTCCTGGTGGCTTACTGTTCCCTTAATATAATCTCTTTAAAAAGAATATCACTCCAGCCTTATTCATGAATTTCCTATTACTTTCCTGTGCCTAGAGATCAGCAAACCACAAAAGATGTCCTTCATAGCAATAGAAAATTGCAGAGTAATTGAGATTTTAGCCTTTTGTGGCAAAAGAAGATAACAACTCCGGCCTTTAAGTACAAACTCGAGAGCAAAAATCGCAAGCCGTTTTCATCTTCGTCTTCTATCTGCTTTTGCAAAACCAGTTACCGTCAGGGAATACTACTGATAATGTATTTAAATTGAGAGAATTTACATTTCAGAACAGTAAATTGGGACACTGTGTTTTTTTAATTGAATATGCCAGTACCTACATGTGGTCACAAAAGCCCTCTTTGTGGCAATACTATTGTGACCCATCACAATGCTTTCTGTTACTTTCAGCTCAGCTATAAACATATATTAGATGTTAGAATATTGTTTTCTAAAAGTAGCAAGGTCTTATTAGCAGTTACTTTTAAAAAGGGGTTATAACTCATTTCTAAGATTCCTCTTCTTTTTTCATGAACATATCTTTAGAAATAGAAAACAGTCCTAAATTATGCCGAATAACCTTATCAAAAAGAATATGGAGTAAATGTTACACATTTTGCTTCTTTAAGAAGGAAACAATATTACAGGTTATTATTAAGTAATGGTTACTTTGACAATTACTTTGCTGTTACATCTAGAAGCATCATGTTAGAACAAGTGAGATAAACTTTGGCATGTCCATGGACTAATTTTCTGTCCCTGAGATGCTTTGGAGGTTGCACAAACTGCCAAAATGGTCAGAAACAAAACCAAACAATTCCCAGATCTTGCCATAAAATTACTTCTACTTTGGAAAAATTGATATTTTTCCAAATACTTTTTTATAATTGAAAAATGGGTAAATGGCAAACAGCATAGCCCCTGCTCCTTTAAATTCTATTTGAAAGGTTCATTTCCACTCCCAGAGAAGCACTTCTCTTTCTCTTTTTGTCCTTGAAAGTATAGTCTGGAACAGGCATGGGCAAACTTTGGCTGGTAGGCTGTTAGGAATTGTGGGAGTTGAAGTCCAAAACACTTGGAGAGCCAAAGTTTGTCCATCCCTGGTCTTGAGAGACCAAGAACAACACAACTGATGTGGGAAACTACATGTGGCTCCAGAGGCCATATTCTTTCTAAACCCCCAAAAGGTATATAGTACTAAAATACTGTACTACAATGCAGAAATTATGAATTGTTAGGTGAGGCATTATGAATGCTTTCAAAAATTAAAGCCAGAAGAAAAACTTGAAGTGGCAATAGGCTGTCTGCCCAATGATGCAGTCTCTGGCCATTTTATTACTTTTCAATGTATGGCATATTTGTGTATGTGTCTCCAAGTTGCCTGTCAACTTATGGCCACCCTATGAATTTCACAGGGTTTTCTTAGACAATGAATACTCAGAGATTGTTTTGCTAGCTCATTCCTTAGATATTGTCATGTGCCAAGGCTCTCCCTGTATCAAGGGCTGAGGTTTATTCAGACATACACAAAATTAGTCAAGACCGTATTTTCTTATAAGGAAAACTAAAACCTTGAGTCTTTTGAAGGTTTGACCAACAAATCAAAATTGTAGTGCACAACTGGAATAAATGAGGAACATAAGCCAAGGTAAGAAGTCCAATTAATGTAGATAAGCAGAGTACTTCTTAGCCAGTTCAGGAGCAAGGATAAACAATAGCCAAAGTTACAAACCAATAGTCAGATGTCAGGAATTAACTGATCATGGTTCTTAGAATAATGTCCAAGAGTTCAAAAGTGAGAGTTCTAAAGTCAAGCCAGATAGTCACGGGTCAAACTGATGTCCAAGTCCATAAATCAAATGTAGGAAGTTAGTTCCAAATTCAGAGTCAGGTTTTCAGGATACAACAAGGTCTGAACTAGTATTACATGAACAAAGTCAGGGTCCATAATTCTAACCCAAAAGCAACAGAGTCAAGATCCAGGACAGGAGTACCAAAGTACAACATTATCTGCTACCAAAGAGCTATCTCTTCCAGACCCCCTTTTATCCAGAGATCTCAGCTGCTGTTCATTTCAGCAAGCCCTCACAGATCATCCTGTGATGCTTTCCTTGAGAAGGAGGTCGGGATAACCCATTCCAAGCTTGGTGCAACACTTAGAAGAATCCTCTTCTGCTGAAGACCTGCCTTCAGCAGCAATCGGGCCAGGCCAGACAAGCTGCTGGCCATGATAAATATATTGCCTACATTACTTGGGATTCATTTACTGTCTCCTATCCAAGTACTAACCAAAGTTGATCCTGCTTGGCTTTCAAGATCAGACAGAATCTAGTAGCTTTTGGGTTCTTCTGCAGTAACTACTGATATTGATTTGCTTTCCAAATGCTTAATGCAATGTAGATGGCTCTTCTCACAACAGACAGGTGAAAATTAGTATATATGTGGCCAAGCAACATCAGAATGTGGCTAAGATGACAAAAGTTATGAGTGTGGAAGAATAGACAAGCAAAGAGGTTGCAGCAGTTTCCTTTTGCCTGAATCTACTGGGGAAAGCAAGCCTCCTGTTCTCCACTATTCCTACAGTTAGTCCTTTGAATTCAGTTTGTACCGATGAAATAAGAATAAAAGAAAACAGGTGGAAGGAGGAGAGAAATAAATTTTTAAAATGGTATGACAAAGGATTAATTTGAACTGTTCTTGCCAAACTGGAGCATATGCTCATATATATGCTTTAGCAGTTATCACTCTCTTGTGAAGCACAAATATATGATGACCTTGAAAACAAAATATTGTCTCTTTATCTCTGAGAAGTGATAAAAGTAAAGCTGCCATGTGTGACTGTATTTTTGAAAGACACAGAGGATGGTCATGTTCCCTGTCTCTAAGCCTCATGAAACCAAAAGCTGTAAACACATGTAGCTCATAATCTTAATCAGTTGAGTTTTGAAGGCATTGGTTACTCATGTGCAACAGCTCATCAAGCACAAAGCAACAGAACGGAGAGTTAATAGAAGCAGCCTAATGGAGAATGTCAAGCCCTAGTTATTTCATTGGCATTCTGCAAAATTATAGCAGTATGTCTAATTACTGCCTATCAGACCAGCGGGAGTTCAACAGGAGAAGAATTAATTGATATTACTCTAAGGGATTTTCCAGACTTATCTTTTTATAGTGCAATAAATGCACAGTTGCTCAGTTGTGAGGAATCCAGATGTCTTCCCCTGTATAGGGTGTCTTGTGCTGAGAATTGCACAATCTGTTTTACTGCTGTTGAGAGAATGGGGTTTGAGTCCCCCTCCCCCTCTATTCCCCAATGAGCAGAAGAACTTTGCAGCATTGTCTATATTTTGTATATATTACATCTGGTTGCTGCATAACACATTACTATTAAAAGGCAACCTGCCATGTGTTATGCAGCTCTTGCAATCCTTCCCCTAAGTTTCTTGATGCTTTTGAAGAAAACTTTTCAGTGATTTCTTACATCACTTTTTAAATAGCTCATTTTGTTTTTCTTTGGGATTATTTTTTCAAAGATCAAATCTGTCTCAAAATATAAGCCAATGGTTTAACATGCGGAGGGGGTGTGTTTGCAAACACAAATTGTGCCTCTCTAAAGCATTCTAGCTTGTTAACATACCTTAGTTAACAAAGCCTCTGAAAAAGAAGCTCCTTTTTACAAAGTATTTTATATTTGGCCAGCCCATACCTTATTATCCTTCATCCTCTGTTTAGCTAGAAGGATTTTGCCTGTATGGACAAAGAAGATGGTGAAGGATGAATAGAGTAACATTGCCTTTGGTATCAGGTTGTTGCAATATATTGGCAGCAAAGCACGCAATAACACTTGAGCTGAGAAATATTTTAGCTGTTCCAACTGTAGTTATAGGGCCCTACCTACAACAGGAAAGGTAGACAGTACCTGCCTCCAGAGAGAGGAGGGAAATAAAAAGTCATGCTTCACCAGTTAGTCCGACATGTTTTGAAGAGCATAGATCTAGTCAATTAAATGGGGATGGGTGGAAGAAAAATAATAATAATAGCATCACAGAGTTGGAAGAGACTTCAAGACCCATCCAGTCCAACCTCCTGCCATGCAGCAACACACAAATCAGATCACTCCAGATAGATGGCCATCCAGCCTTTGTTTAAAAACCTCCCAAAAAGGAGACATATAGGCATATTAAACAGCTCAGTTTTTCCTAATGTTTAAGTGGAATCTCCTTCCTTTTAGTACTCTGTGTCCTAGTCTTTGGAGCACCAGAAAATAAGCTTGCTCCATCTTCTATATGGCATCCTCTCAAATGCTTAAACATGGCTGTCTTAATGCTTGATTGATATCTTGAAGAAAACAATAGAATTTGTTCAGACATTGTAAACAAACTGAATAGGGGAAATTGTAGGTGAAGTCTGTCCACCCAACTCCTTTCGAGAAGAAAGAAATTTTCCACTTCATCAGTTAGAATTGCCTCTAATTACTTTGGTTTACTGTATATTTCTCCTGATGTCTAAAGGAGACCATAGACACAATTAAGCCCAAATGGAGGTTGAGCATAGAGTTTCTAAGCATAGAGCTAGCACTTTCTCTGAGATGATAGGGAAACCATATCAGGTAGGACCAGAAAATGGACAGAAAAGTCAGTCAGTTGATGTATTGAGCCTGTTGTAGTTTGGTGAGGCAACAGCACTATTTGGCAGAGAAGTTGAAGACCTTGTAAAGCTATAATTCCCATGATACCACAGCATTAAACCATGGCAATTAAAGTGGTATCAAACTGCATTAATCCAACAGTGTGGAAATGCATCCAGAGTGAGGTGGTTATCTAAGCTAGCACATTTTAGATGTCATTATAGGGCAGTAAACATTCATTCATTCATTCATCCAACCTGCCAGTACAATAATAGTGTACCAGAGTAATCTGGCTTTGTCCCCTGCTTCATGCTATCTGTTCCTGAAATAATTCATCCATTGCAAGGAAAGCAGACTATTGGATTATAGGCCCTTTTAATAAAGTGCATAACAATCCATTTTTCCTGTCATAAAAATGTCAGGACAGTATTATTGATTGGAATGTGTGCATGTGGAGTGGGAGTGGGTGGGAAAAACCGTCATCCTGTGATGAAATGTTACCTCAGTCACAGTAGAGTATCATTAATTAGTGTTTATACCTGAAATGGGAAATTTTAGACAGAAGGGAAATTAACTGTGTTCCACATACATATATCATGTCACTTAAATTGCATAACGTAAGACAAGGGAAATGAGTGTATTTGTTTAGCAAACCTCATTGCAGAAGCCCAGGTGTTTCTGTGACCAGGGATTCTTTCATGCTACACAGTTATAGCACTGTAAAATTCCACTTAAGATGCCAAAGTAACCTCTTCTGGAATCCTGGGAATTGTAGTTTGGTGAAGCATTCGTGATTCTGATGGTGAATTTGAAATACCCTTTCCTAAGCTACAAGTCTCAGAAATCCATAGGAAGTTGCCATGGCAGTTAAAGCAGAATCATAGCACTATAACTATATGGTATGGAAGGGACCTTAATGTCATGAGCAACCCAGTCTACTACCTGAGTGTGCCCCAAAGAAGAATCAGGTGCTCATAGTTGATATGTAGTTGGAATAATTTGTCCATCTGACTCAAGGTTAGCAACTTTATCTGATAGTAGCTTCTCTGAATTTCAGACTGAGGTCTTTCCTGTAAATGGTAGGGATTGAATCTGAGGGTTTTTGCATGTAGTACATATAGGATACATCTACACTGTAAAATTAATACAGTTTAACACCACTAACTGCCATGGATTAATGTGAATCCTGGGAGCTGTAGTTTGTAGTAATCCTACCTCAAATTTCTCATTTTTACTACAGCACTTTGTTTACTTTATCAGATTTTAATCCACGCACTTTTTGCACCAGCCCGGCTTGTTACTATTTCAACCTGCTATTCTGTTTTTATTTGGCGGTTTTACTCACCATTATATTGTTGTTTATAATGTTGGTTTAATCTATGTAATGTTAAATGTCTATTATGTTCGTTTATTGTAAAGGTATTTTATTTTGTTCATTGTGGATATTTGGGCTTGGCCCCATGTTAGCCACCCTGAGTCCCTGCGGAGAGATGGAGGCGGGATATAAAAATAAAGTTATTATTAAAAAGTTATTATTGGTGAGGCATTTTTGTCAGAGAAGGCTAAGGACCTTGTACTACTTCAGCTCCCAGAATTCCATAACATTGAGCTATGGCAATGAAAGTAATATCAATCCACATTAATTTTACAGTGTAGATGCATCCATATCCTGCCATTGAGCTGTGGAAGCATACAGATCATTTGTGTGATAAATAATAATGGATCTGTGGTCTGACAAACTTGGGAGAGACCTTGAGAAAGACTTGGAGACTCCGAATTCATGCTTCACACATTCCTGTAATGTGTGTTATGCTTCTTTGGACTTTCCTTTCACCTCTGAATGTTCTTTCGGCTTGATTCTAGAGGCATCATTAGCCAAGGAGCTACTTGCAATTGTCCTCTAATGTATCCCAGTAGCTTGTTGAATGCTATCCGACCTGAGAGTTTCATTTTCTGGCTCTATCTCTTGTTTCAGTTTGGATTGTTTCATCATAGGGTTTTCATGCTAAAAGACATTCAAAGGAGGTTTACCATGCCTCCTTCTGTGCAGTACTAATAAGCATTAGCTATGGTGCCAGGGCTTTGTCTCTGAAAGATCTTCTGCCAGTGTTAGCCTCCTAAGCTGCTGCTGTTCAGTAGCTGTTTGGCACATTCAATCGGGCTCCTCAACAAAAGCCTATCTGATATGGGAAACCCCACAAGCAGCAAAGCCTCCTGCCTTACAGAAGCATGCAATCCCACCACCACAGAAAGGTAGTCCCACTAAATATTACACAATATATTTACAGAATATTAAAACTGGAGCAAATTAAAAACATGTATAAAAATCAACAAAATACATATAAAAGTTAACAGTCTGTAAAATTAAAACCATTTAAAAAGTTGTTAAAAGCCAAAATAAAAAAAAACCAATGCAACACATCATTAAATATTGCTATTAAACCATGAGTAATTAAGGTATATGGTCAATATCCATAATGTAATACTGTTCACCACTTTTGAGTAAAAATGATGTAAGGTATTATATGCAAATATTTGCCATATCATTTCCTCCAGGTCTTCAGGAAGAAGACAATATAAAGCCAACTATATTATGACTTGTGACCAAGTCATTGAATGATGCTTCATATCTTTCTTACACTAAAAAAATATGTCACCTTAGATTAGTATGTATCTAAAGGGCAAACTCCATTCTGAAGGAAGGGCTAATGGGACATTGTCTTCAGTGCTACTATAGATAATCCCCAAGTCGCAGGGAGAGACGGGTAAGAAATAAAACTATTCTTGTTGTTATTACTAAAGTTTTAATATTTTAGACTTGAACAGCTATAATAATAATAACTACTTTATTCACCGTCTCCCCGAAGGGACTCAGGGCGGCTTACGCATGGCACAAAGTGTCAAAAACAGAACATAAAATAAAACACAATTTAAAAATATAGTTGAATAAAACATATAGGCATATTAAACAACTTAAAACTCAATTAAAACAGCACCCATCAATCAATGGTGGTAAGTTACTGTAAATGTGGCCAGGCTGTAAACGATTGAACAGGGAATGGGATAAGTGCAAAGCTGCAACTTTGACCGTTTTCTCTTTCTGCTGGAACTTTATTTTACCCACTTCCTTTCCATAGCAAGACTGCTCCCAAAACACAGATATGCTTGCATACCATTGAGCACTTCTGTGTATTTTTATGTTTATTATAACCAAGTTGTATGCCATGCTTCAAGAAGATGTAGAAAGAAAAGTGATATTTGATGTACTGTATATTACAAGATCTGTCCCCACCACTGAGCCATTGTAGGTCTATTGAGGACTATTGAGACTCGTAAATGGCCTTGAGCTCATTTGATGGGAATCAGGAGGTAAATATAACAAAAAAATAACTTGTACATTGTCAGTAGTTGTTTTATCCAAATGCTATTTATGTATTGTCAGTGATCCTGGGCCAGTTGTGTTTACTGCATTATAAGACAATTGGAAGTGGGTCTGAGCTAATCTATACTATGAATTTGTAAACCACATGATTTTCAAAAGGTGATTGCTTTGGCAGTAACGGCAGTCCTTGCTGTAAATCATTAGTCTCTGGTCACTTGTAATGTATCATAAGATAATATATCATAAAAAGAGCTACATCTGTTCAATAGTTATTGCTTAACAGATATCTGAATTCATCTCCTGTATGGCCAGAAATCTGAAATGTATTTCTAGTCCACAGTGAAGCTGATCTTCCAAATTGATTTTCTAAAAGTACTGCTATGTTTAACGTGCAACTTCAAATACCGAGGAATGACCTTTAAAACCAGTTCGGCACAAAAGTAATCGCTTAGAAACAGAGGCAGCTGAGAATCTGAGCTGAGCTTTCTTCTGGATATCTAAAGCAGTTCAATTAATATCCTTTGGAAACTTTTGAAAGTGTCTGGTGTGGGTGGAGAAAATGCAGCCGTGTGATTTTAATTGCTATCTGTAGAGTGGTTCATTTCTTTGACTCTGGAAGGATCAGCGAAAGAACAATTAGGTGGCTACTGAGAAAACTACAATAATATCGTTTTGCTGTTTTATCTCTCATGTTTGAGGTGACTTTTGATTTAGTGGGCAATGCTGAGTTATTTTTTCCAGAGGACCTCTCTTAAATTTTCTTTATTGAGACTTTAATGAATTAAGTTTTCATTGAGGGCTACCCACAGTGATCTATACGTTTTTCCTGGATTTGATATGCATTTGTCTTTGTGGGTATGTTTGTATATTTGTTGTTATTATTACTTGCCTTCAAATTGATTCTGAATTATGGTAATTCAATACTAGACTTTCCTTGGCATGATTTGGTTCCTTGAAGCTCAGAGAGTATTGCTTGCCTAATGTGGGCTAAAAGTGTGATCTAAAGGAAATTAATGAACAATGTTGATATATTAAGTCTTTAGAGACAGCTGGTGGTAAAAAAACATCTGAGCCTCCCAGGTTCCCAATCAGACCTTCCTCTGCTTCCCCAAATGACCATCTATCTTTCCTCATAGCACAATTTTTCTGGGACTTCTTGGCTTTTGTACCATTCTGTGTACATCCAGAATGTGGATCCTCACCATCCACTCCATTCTTCCCTAGATACTCAAGTTCAAATCAGAAGAATATTCCAGTCAATTTATGACCAAAAATTGACCTCACGCTGTCCTGGTGTATTATGATAGTCCCCTTCTCTAGAAGTTTTAAAAGAGAGGCTGGATGGCTGTGTTGGGAGTGCTTTGACTGAGCATTGCTTTGCATAGCAAAATGGGGTTGGACTGAATGGTCTTTCTGGTCTCTTCTAATCCTTGATTTCCCAGCTTCCCATTTGCAGCAAATTGCTTTACCCAAATTCCTGGAAATTACTTACAATTCTCAGAATGTCTCCTCTAGGTACCCAGATGGCAAGATTGCAACTTGCCACAGAAGCATGTGCACCACAGCTTTAAGGATGGTGACTAGAAGCTTTGGTCTTCAGTTGTATGTTGGATTGGCTGTCAAGTATTTCAGTCCTTATTTAATGGGTGAAGATGAATGTTGTGGTGTTTGTGACAGTTGCTTGTCAGCCTGGACTATTTTGTTTATTAAACATGTGATTTAAATGATAATACATTGTGTAATGACTGTCATATCTTCCAAAAAGAGTGTAGTATTTCTCAATGCATCCCTTACTGCATCTCTTAGCAGAAGTGTGTGTGTGTGTGTGTGTGTGTGTGTGTTTGTGGCTTTTTAAAGCATGCAATAGGTCACAAAATGTACAGTAGGGAAAAATTAGCACAGTAGGGAAAAGGTTGGTGGGGAGAAATAAACAAATTGTGCATTAGAGCGAGAGCACTGAAAATCCTTGCAGAAGCATTCAAAGCATTCCAGGAATATTATGAATCTAGAAATAAGCCAATGTTTCAGAAGAATGTACAAAAACTAAGAATGTTTCAGAAGTATAGATTTTAGCATTTTATTGAGGCAGCAGGAATAGACAGATAACTTTGTTGCTGTATGAAAGCAGGTTCAAAAATGAATTGTTCCTGCTTAGTGGGGAAGAACTACTTGAGTGCAACTTGGTTAGAAATCACCCGCTACCATGAAAACCTTCTGTCTGTAGAGCTCATATCAACTTGTTCCTGGTTGACAGTTTGGGATATTGTAGTGGAGGTAGCTGGTAGCAGCAGCGCCTTTAAGAAAATTCATGGCAACTTTCTGCAGTGAGTCATTCCTAATGATATAATTTGGATGCCCAAATTACGGGCCATTCTCTCCCCCCATTTTCAGGATTGTCATCAAACCAGTTGGTACTTTAACAAGGCACTGAAGGCAATTCAGTATTTCTGCTGCATGAAAAAAAGAGAGCGAGAAGGGTGTTCCTTGTTTTCCACTCTTTAAATCACATCTGTCTAGTATTTAGAACACAAAGTACTAAAGTATAGTGCAGAACATGAAGTAAAACACCACACAGCAGTTACATACCCTTTTCTCCCCAACCCTTTTGTTGTTTTTAAATGCTTACATTTTTCTTCCGAATTGATTTTTTTTCCAAAGGCATTATTCACTACTAACGGCAAAACAGTGGTAAAAATCTAAAGTGGAGTGCTAAAACAGTTTCCAAAGGCAGATGTAACTTAGGAGTGGATTTGTTGGGAGTAGATCTCAACGTTCTCTCCACGTCCTCTACCCTAACTAGTAGCAACATCAACATGTTGCCATGGCAAGCAATATCAGTTTGTGCTGATTTATTTATTCATCTTTTTTGTAGCCTGAAGCAGGCTGAAGTTTGTATGATTCTCCCCATATATGCTACCCTGAGAATTGAGACCCTCCTGTATTCCACCAGTGGGGCAGGGTCTTCTCAGCTATAGCTGAGAGACATTGGACTCTTAGCTTAAGAGGTACTCTTGGGCCCATTGTGGCTCCTAAAAGGCCAAATTGCTGTGGTAGCCAGGAGAAACTTGGCCCAGTTTTGGCATGGGGTGTCACTTTCATGAAAAAGCAGATGTGACCACAGTGTTCATGCCTTACCTCTCTATTAGACTACTGTAATGTGCTTTCCACGGGGCTGACCTTGAACGATGTTCTGAAGCTGTAGCAAAACCAAGCAGCCAGACTGATATCAGGTGTGCATTTTAGCAGCACTATAACATTCCTTTCACAAGAACTTCACTGGCATTCAACTTCGTTCTGAGCTCAACCTAAGGTGCTGATTTTGATGGACAAAGCCCTAAGCAACATAGGGCCGGGCTGTGGCGCAGGCTGTTGAGCAGCTGCAATAAATCACTCTGACCATGAGGTCATGAGTTCAAGGCTAGCCCGTGGCGGGGTGAGCACCCGTCAATTAAAAATAAAAAATAGCCCCTGCTCGTTGCTGACCTAGCAACCTAAAAGATAGTTGCATCTATCAAGTAGGAAATAAGGTACCACTTATAAAAAAGTGGGGAGGCAAGTTTAACTAATTTACGACCTGGAATGAGGAAGTGCCATCAGAGTGGATGATGAAGCAGCTGCTCCCCCTGTGGCCAGAATCAAACATCCCCTCAGGAGAAGGTTCAATTGCCTCTGCGTCTGTCTGTCTCGGTCTCTGTTAGGTGTTTATGGGCATTGAATGTTTGCCCTATGTGTGTATAATGTGATCCTCCCTGAGTCCCCTTCGGGGTGAGAAGGGCGGAATATAAATACTGGAAATAAATACTGTAAATAAAATATCGGAAAGACTACCTTCTCCTACATGAGCCTGCTTGAAATTTGAGATCTTCAGAGAAAGTCCCAGAACCTCATGAAATTAGGTTGGTATGCATGTGTAACAGCCTGGGATGAGGTGCATAGATATTGCCAGTAAAAGCTAAGACTGCCATTAAATCCAAAAATGAAATGGGGTGGCTGAAATCCCAGGAGGAGAACCCACTGCATTGTAACATTCTGTTGCAAGTCCCAGTTATTGTGTTCCCTACAGATTTATGCGAGTTAGGGTGCAGGATACCCACCAATGTGAGAAAATAAATACAAATCACAAATCCTTTTTTAAAAAACGGAGAGAATCATGCTGGAAGATGGTTATGTCCTCCGGTGAGATTCTGTGGTCAACCTCTAACACAGTGGTTCTCAACCTGGGGTCCCCAGATGTTTTTTGCCTATAACTCCCAGAAATCCTAGCCGGTTTACCAGCTGTTAGGATTTCTGGGAGTTGAAGGCCAAAAACATCTGGGGACCTCAGGTTGAAAACCACTTTTCTAGCAGAAGTCGGCCATAGAATTGTGCTGAAGGGTCTACAATTGCTTAGAGAGAACATGCTTTTTCAGTTTGCGTGTTGGGCAGCAGCAAAGGTGGTGGAAATATAGCAATCCATGAATAACACTAAGTAATATGGTTTTTTGTTCCTGGGTTATAAATATCATTTCCTATTTGGTTCCATCATAAAAAACATGGGAGAAACTATTAAAGTGCAAAAACGTTAATAATTTAATAAATAATTTAATAAAATTATTAAAGTGCAAAGGAAAAGATACAGCCTGCCACAGGAAACTAAACAACAATAGCTAAAATGCAAGCTGACTGACAGAGCTGGAGGTCGTATTCTCTCAGCATGTGGGACCATGCTGCCAGGGCCCTTGTCATGAATGTATTTTATTTGTGTCACATCATTTTGTGGTTTCCTGTTCAGATACCAGTAGTTTTATGCGTAGACCCATGATCCCTATGTGTGAAGAGGGTGAGGGTAGATACCGTAATCAGAACAGCTGCACAATGAGGGCTTTTAGTTCATTTAAATGCATTAAATATTCATAATCAACACAGCAGCTGGAAAAATGTTGCATCAAATGGGTACACGAGGAGCAAAGGTCCTTGGAGTGGCTCCAAAGCATCATGTCTTTGACATAAATGGAACAAAGTTTCCGATGTTTAAGGTGAGACAGGCTGTTACCACTGCTAATGGTATTCATGATTTTCCACAGACCGTGTTGCTCTAGTTATCTTATTTTAAAGAATAAGAATTAGAACATGGCTGATATAAGTGGTTCCTTACCATTGCAGAGTGTTATTTTTGCAAGTTTAACATTAGAAAAGATAAACCATCTCTAATCCATCCCCTAAGGAGCCCATGGTGGAGCAGTGGGTTAAACGCTTAGCTGTTAAACTTGCTGACCGAAAGGTTGGCGGTTCAAATCCGGGGAGCGAAGTGAGCTCCTGCTGTTAACCCCCAGCTTCTGCCAACCTAGCAGTTCGAAAACATGCAAATGTGAGTAGATCAATAGGTACCGCTAATGCAGGAAAGTAATGACGCTCCATGTAGTCATGCCAGCCACATGATCTTGAAGGTGTTTACGGACAATACCAGCTCTTCGACTCAGAAATGGAGATGAGCACCAACCCTCAGAGGCAGACTCGACTAGACTCAATGTCAGGGGAAAACCTTTCCCTTTACCTGATCCAGCCCCCTACTATGCAGGAATGCACAACTGAAGTCCCCTGGATACGTGGTCATCCTACTTCTGTTTGAAAACCTTCAAAGCAAGAAAGATTTCCCATGTTCTGAAGTAATTTAGCTTTTTAGTTACTTTTATAGTTATGGAGGAGAAGGGATGTCACACTATCTAAATTAAGGTTTTTGCCTAATGTTCTGCTATGGGCTTTACAACAGTGACAAAATGAATGGCAGGACAGTAGGGTTTGTAGCACTGTTCAGCAACTTATATTAATTAGATGTTGTAGTGTGTGTTTTTTTTAAAGATCTTGCCGTTACTTTCGATAACCATTAAAGCAATGAATTAGTTTCTAAAATTTATAGCGCAACTACTTTTTTGGATCAAATCTTGGAGCTACAGGTAGAACCAATTTCATTTGGAAAGCAATTTCCTTGTTCAGGTTCTAAGCAATATCAACATGGAATCTTCTATGTCAGTGGTTCTCAGAAGGCCAGATGTTTTTGGCCTTCAACTCCCAGAAATCCTAACAGAAATTACCAGAAATCCTAACAGCTGGTAAACTGGCTGGGATTTCTGGTAGTTGTAGGCCAAAAACATCTGGGGACCCCAGTATGAGAACCACTGTCCTATGTGCAAATCTCCCGTTTGTACCACCATTCAAAGAGAGCATGACTCTGTAGTTCAGGTGATGTAATTCTGTAATTCTGGTGGTATGGGTTTTCCTGTAATTAATGATCTTTTCAGTTTTCTTTGTTCACAGGGCCCACTCAACTTTCTTTTAGTCCACTTTAGCAGGAAATAGAATGTCCCATGTGCTTTTTTTAAGGCAGGGTTTGCTAAGTTGTAAATGATCTTGAAAGAAAATACAAGGGCCAAAAAGAATGGAGCTTTAATCAACTTCAATAAATAATTGATTCTCACGCTTCCTGGTCTTTTTAGTGTAATTAAATCGGTGTACTGAGATATCTCTTCTTGAGAGATTGAATCCTTCCAAATAACTACTGATCAAATGTTTCCATTTGCTTTTTAAATCTCAGCCAATGGTCTCACATAATAAAATGCCAATATGGCTTCAGGCACAAAATCTTCTCTGATCCTAGAAGCTAAGCAGGGTTAGCATTGGTTAATATTGGATGAGAGACCACCAACAATTACTAGGTGCCGAAAGCTATGTTTCAGAGGAAGGAACAGGCAAAACTGGCTTTGAGTATTTCTTATGTGAAAGGACCCTATGAAATTCATGGGGTCACCATAAGGTGACAGGAAACTTGAAGGTGTATACACACACACATGCACACACATGGCTATGGTGAATAAGCCATTGAAAATCTGGTTCATTCTGCATTCCTGAAGGAAGAAAAATCTAAAGCAACTCTAGGAAAACATCCCCATGTCTCAAAAAGTAATTTATTGGGTCTCTGTATGTATTGCTTATGAATGTTAATGCCTTGCTCTGGCTGCTTCTCAAAATCAGCACACTCCAGGTGTGTTGAACTGCCAATCCCATCCTCCCAGCCCATAGCCGACTGAACTGACAGGCATTGAAGTCCAATACATCTGGAGTGCACCGGCTGGGGTAAAGCTGCTTTACAGTATATATTTGGGTCCCTGCTCAATATGGAGCATGGCTCCGTGTTTAAGACAGTCTGCATGCAAAAACAAATGGAGTCATGTGACATTTCAGAGGGATTAATGACTGCCTTGGAGGAATAAATTGCTCAGTGCCATTAATCCCCCCACCCACCCACCCCATCAAACATGGACTGTGCCTCAGCCACCAATGGCTGCTATTTTGAGAGATGGCTTATTTCCTCAGATTTTGTGTCTTTAAAATAAATAACGGTAAGGAAGCAGTGTGATTGTGACCTCAAGAGCTCTTCTTTGTGAATCTGGTGCAAGTGGATTAGCAAATGGCACAGCCTTCTTTAGTGGCGATGATGAATTTGTCATTTCTGCCCTCTGAAAGACTGATGTCTGATATTTTTATTTTATTTTGAGATAACATGCTGGCTCCCCATCCTGTTCTAATAGATACAAAATTTCCAGGACACTTACATGTTTGCAACGCTTTTTACCCCCTACACGTTCCCCAAATGCCACAAAAAATGAGATGTACTTTTCACAGTGGTAAATATCAGTGGGAATGTTTTGGTCTCTTTGCATCTTCAGGTGTGTAAAAGGCTTACTTGCAGCACTGCAGGTATCAGCATTGTAGTATGTTATCCATCTTCACCAGGAGGCTATGGGTATTTCTGTGAATTTTATCCTGAGTTACAATGAAAATTTTAATTTCAGATTTCAGATTTTTTTAAAAGTCCTCTATACGCTGACATTTTAAAAAGTTGAACAGATGGTGTGCTCAGAAAGTGGGTGAACTTTTGTTGAGTTCCTCAGCCTTTTAAGGAAACTGTTTCTCCAGCAGCCGTCACTGAAATTTGTTCTTCATGCATAGTCAACATGCGCCCACTAGCTGAAAATGGGACACAATATTGAATGGACCCAGTGGTACCTACCATTAGTCAGAGTGAGGCAAATGCCTCAGGCATCAGAATTTAGATGTTATAAATGAGCAACCTTTCCTTGTTGAATTATTTATCTGCTTGTTGCATTTTTACAGCCACAGATGTGGAGAGGTGCTCATAGGATTTTGTGCTTCATGTACCAATTTAAAAAAAATATTTAGATGCTATGTTAACTTCCATATTAGTGAAGCAGTGGTTCCCCTCCAGGTTTTAGTTCAAATTTGAATAGGGTTCAGCTATCCAAGGTGCTGAACCATATCCTGAAAACAGTTTCTGCTCTTTGAACACCTCCCTAAAATTCAAACTGACAGCTGGAGTGAATTCACAACTGCCCTAACATGAGAGCCATTAGGCACACTTTGACTTGCAGGGGAGGAAGTGGGCAGAATGCCATTGCCTGTTGAGTCTGACTCTGGCAGCCAAATATTTTGGAGCAGCCGTGTGAATGAAGCTCATTCTGTCTCAGATTGGGGGAGGGAGTGTTTGATATATTAAAACTATAATTTATTCATAAAATAATTGCAAATTGAATTTTAATTTTTAAAGGTTTATATTTTCTTCAAAATTGAGCTACAAGGTCCAAAACAGTAATAAGCCTCTTTAGTTTTCCCAATAAGCAACATCAACATTAAATTATTATTATTATTGCCTCCTCTAGTCTTCCATAGTATCAAGCAATGCTCATTCCCAGAAAAACAATGGAGGAAAGGAAAGTGTAATGATTTGATACTGTATTTCTTATGCTATTTAATAAGAACAAACTTGTCTACCCTCCCCACTCCCTAAATATGCTATGGACCAGTAACACATTTGCATGGATTTCAGTTCCTTGTCATTACTTTCCAGCTTGCCTGCCCACTCTAAGTTAAGACAGCATTGGTTGCAAGTCAAGACTGGAGCTTATTTAAATGAACGACAATGGAAAAGAAACAAGTGGCGGCAGAAAAAGAAGGCTTGGCCTGAAAAGAAATGGAGGGGGTACAACAGTAAAGATGAAGAACTACTTTTTCTGCTTCAGGTGGGAGAGCTTGGGTGGCTCCTATCCCCAACAGTTGGTGTTCTGAGCTATACTGCTTCTGATCACTATGTAAAAAAAGATGAAAAAATGTCTTTTCTGGTTTGCAAGTGTTATGTCCTGTTTAATTGTGTGGTAAAAGCAAAGGGAATGGTTTCCCCCTGACATTACATCTAGTTATGTCCGACTCTGGGGGTTGGTGCTCTTCTCCATTTCCAAGCCAAAGAGCCGGAGTTGTCCGTAGACGCCTCCATGGTCATGAGGCTAGCATAACTGCATGGAGCGCCATTGCCTTCGCACCAGAGCGGTACCTATTGATCTACTCACATTTCCATGTTTTTGAACTGCTAGTTTGGCAGAAGCTGGGGCTAACAGCAAGAGCTCAGCCAGCTTGCCGAATTCGAATAGATGACCTTTTGGTCAGCAAGTTCAGCAGCTCAGCTGTTTAACCTGCTGCATCACCAGGGGTTCCTATTGGGTGGTATTTACTTTGAAAGTAGTTGTTATACTCCAGAAACTTCTTTTTGTGGCTGCCACAAACTATGTTGAAAGGTTGAGAGATTCTACCACATATCCATTGAAAAACGATAGCAAAATGTGCTATAGGATGTCCCAAAAAAAACAAAACAAAGTTATTTACAATTTAATAGACCTTTTCCATGTTTTATGATAGAACCAATTAGGAAATAACATTTATAACCCAGGAACAAAAATCATGTTACATAGCATAATGGTTGTAATATACATCCATCATGACTAGTAGCAGCTGAGAGCTTTACTTCTTTTGAAGAACTTCTACTTAGCCATGTTTCAGAAATGCTGAAAGCCTAGATTTCTTGCATCAAGAAATACTAAGGAACGAAATGGATGCTCATTCTTCATTTCTGGGACACTATGGAAGCCATTGTGTTTCCCATACCGATCCTGCTAATACAGGGGATTTGGGGATTGATACCCTGAAACTGTTTTTCAGGTGAACAATCCAGAGACTGGAAGCACCTTAGAGTTTCTAGGAGCTCCAGGCAAGGGAATAAAGTAAGATCTGTGAGCACAGAGATATAAAAGGGGGAGGATGAAATGCTATGCTTGGAATGGTTCTTCTTTGAGATGGTTCCATGTCCCTACAACTGTTCATTTCTGGAATAACATCTGGTAGAACTTTAGCCTCCTCACACCCTAAAGTAATACTTTTTCCCCTTCTTGGCAGCAAAAGTTGAGACTATGAATAGCTGCTTGGTTATTTCAGTCCTCAAGAATTATACTATGTATGAAATCATGATCTATCACTACCCAGTGTCATTGCAAGTAAGATGTAGTGTATCAATGGAGTGACTTGTCCTCCTTGAAAAGTTTATTGCAGACATGATCCAGAGAGTGGGTGAGACAGGAAATGTCTTCATGTCCTCCACCCATGGTTCTGACTATCTCTCTGTTTATATACTGTGTTGTGAATAATCCAGTACCTGTAAAAGTTACTTCTTTGCATGACCACTCTCAGAATACTCCCTGCCAGCCTGGTATGAGTTGTGCTGGGGATTTGGGGAACTCCAGCATAGAAAGGTTTCCCACTCTAAACTGTAGGATAATCTGGATGCTCCTCAGAGTGATTTGTCATCTCTGTTGGGAATAAACCACATCATCTAAACAGATGGTTGAAGAAGACCCCTGGAATGCTGAGAATTAATCATATGATCAGACAGTGAATAACAATGATATCAATAGGGTATACTCAAAGAAGAAGGAGAATTTTTTTCCTCTTCATAACTTAGAATTAGCCTTAAACATGAGAAACTAATGACAATTTCAAAGGGTCCAGTTGCATGAAATGACTTATAACTTTGTTTAGATTGGGATTGTTCTGCTCATTCTTTTTGATTGAGGATGTTGAGAGATGCAAGTTTGACAATGAAAGCTCAAGGAGTGTTAATAGTATAGAATACCTTTGAATATCTGCAGACATTGGGTTGTTGTATGTCTTTCGGGCTGTGTGGCCATGTTCCAGAAGCATTCTCTCCTGACGTTTCGCCCACATCTATGGCAGGCATCCTCAGAGGTTGTGAGGTATCATACCTCACAACCTCTGAGGATGCCTGCCATAGATGTGGGCGAAACGTCAGGAGAGAATGCTTCTGGAACATGGCCACACAGCCCGAAAGACATACAACAACCCTGTGATCCCGGCCATGAAAGCCTTCGACAACACATCTGCAGACATTCTTGGACAGAAATAAAGTGGCCATAGTTATATGTGCTCTTGTAACATCTTGGCTGGGCTGAGTTTTATTGAGGGGATCTTTTGAAGATTGTTTAGAAACATGTTTTTTTTCCTCCCAAATACAGAAACTGGATTATGGTCTGAGACTAGGACTTATTTGTACTGCGCTTCCCTGGCTCCTAGTCCATCACCAAGCACTGTAATTGTCTTTGAATACACACATATCCTGGGACAGCAGTCTCATATTCTCTAGATGCTTTGGGCTACAGATCTCCAAAGCTCCTGACAGCACAGCCAATGGTTTGGAAGTCCTAGGAATTGCAGCTCAAAATATACGTAAGCCAGCAAGTTGCCCCTCTACCTTACAAGGCTCAGGACCTGAATGGCCATGTTCTCCCACATCAGTCTGTCTGCTTACTGACAACATCTCCAGATATCCACTCTGAGTGTTCCTGGATGGCGGCTGTGGGCAAAGTTGGCTTTATGAGACTCCTAGCTAAATAATTCAGTTTCCAAAAAATCCTGTTTGCACCTGCTTTGATCTTCTTTTGATACCAGTTGAAGACTTCCCCACACTTTTAAAGCATTTATTTAATTATTCATTGTCTTTGACATTGAAATCCCTGACAGAAGGTAATCAGCATGGCATGGTGATTCATGTATTAAACTAAGGTGCATCAGGATTTGAATCCTTCCTTTGTCATGGAAATAGACTGAGTGACCTTGGATTAAGGTCACACAATCTCACTCAGAAGTAACCCTGCTTGGAATAAATTGTGTCAAATTGGAATAAATGGTGAAGCCTTCATTGGACATTCCTCATCCTCGGCTCAATGAATCTCACACTGCTCCAGGAATTCAACCATAGCTCCTATAATTTAGCAGTTGCTATTGAAATTTGGCAGCATCACTGATGGATGTCCAGTGTAGGTCCCTCCCATTACTTCAGGGAAAAATACTACACCTGCTTTGGGTCTACATGTATTTTCCCAAAGCTGTATAAAACCTCAGCAACCAATTTCACAGGGATGGCATAATTCAACAAAAGGTAATAGAAATGTTAGGCAAGCTGTCCGAGCAAGATCTACCAAAAACAGAGACAAGTTGTAGGGACAGATTCAGTCAGTAGACACTGGCAAACCAGTTGCTGCCAAGGGGTAAAAAGAAATTGTTTGCTTGGATGGGAGCAAGAGGCTACAGAAACAGCCACATGCTGCTCAAGAAGTGCTAGACGGCACGTCCGTTGGTGCGTGGCTGAATATGAAGGTTGGACAGTTGGCTGGCAAAGCAATCCTGCTCTGACCTTGAGAAGCACTTAGTTCTCAATGGAGGACGACTGCCTGCACTCAAGCTGAAGTGGCCAATCATTTATTCAGTGGGTACCAAGTGCCAGGCCATTAATCGGAGATGAACTAAAAGGACGTTAATGAGGATGTAATGGAACTCTCTTAGAATTCCCTAATTAATTTATGCTGTGCCATTTGAAAGGGCCAAGGCTACTCCTCTATGACTGACTGGTGTGCAATTAAACAAAAATGCAAAGATGTGTAGTGTGGGCTGTTTATCAAAAAGCTTCTCTCTCCTCACCTAGACCATAATCTCTCTCTCGGTCTGTTTATCCTCATCCTCATCAGATGAATTTTGATGACACTTTTTCTCATCCTCAACAGGCATGGCTGCTTGCTGGGAATCATGAGGGGTCTACTTGTGTACAATTGGGTGGATGTTGGATTTGGCCATGGCAATAAAAGTGTAATACAACATTGTAAAAGGGTCCCAGCAGCATAAGACAAGTCTGTATCACCACCAGAGATGGGAAAAGTCACATTTTGTATTGTAGTTCCCAGTATTGCAGGTCTATATGGGTACTAGCCATGTTAGTTGGGGGTTTGGGATGTTTCCTAACATATGGTACTTATTTTGGTGATCTTCCCATGTGATGTCCCTTCCATATTTGGGTTGATCACCCTGGACCTTTCTAGATAAAGTAAGTTTGTGTCCAGCTCCTGTTGAGCCTGTTGTTAGTTGTTATGTCCCTTCAAGTCATTTCCAAGTTATGATATTGATAAGATGACTCTTTCACAAGACTTCCTTGCCAAGATTTGTTCAGAAGAAGTTTCCATTGCCTTCCTCAGAGAGTGAAGGTGTGTGACTTGGCCATGGTCACTCAGTGGGTTTCATGGTTGATGGAAGATTCAAACCCTGGTCTTCAAAGTTATAGTCCAACACTCAAACCACTACCCCACACTGGCTGTCAGTTCTACGTATACAATAATCATGTGCTATTGGTGAGCATGAAAATGTATTTTTATGACAGTACATTTTAGGACGAATGCTGTTACTGACGTGCTTCAGCCTCCTAACTTGACTCACCTGCTTCTTTGGCTTTGCACTTTCCTTTTCCATGTGATGACAAGCTCTGAAAATAGAAGGCTATTCTCAAGGAAGCTAACACATTTGTTGTCTGTGGAGAAAATCAAAGCTTACAGCAAGAAAATCAAAGCTAAATGAAAGTAAAATGGCAGCATTCCTTTCATATAAGAAGTATATTAAAATGTAGCCTGGCATGTGTGAAAGCGTGAGATGTTTATTTATTTATTAACTTTATTTCTATCCTGCTCTTCTCACCCTTGCAGGAGACTCAGAGTGGTGTACAATATAGCAATATTCAGTGCTGCATATGCAACAACATAAAATACAATACATCAATGCAATAAACAGTTAAAACATATAAATATCATAAAATTATTAAAACATAAAACCTATTCCTATGGTCATCATCTGCATGCTACATTGTTCTGGTTCTGTATTGCACAACCCAAACGCCTGATTGCAAAGCCAGGTCTTCACTTTCTTCATGAAAACCAGGAGGGAGGGGCCAGTCTGATATCACTGGAGAGGGAGCTCCACCACCGAGGGGCCACCACAGAGAAGGCCCTGTCTCTTGTCCCCACCAGTCGTGCTTGCGATGCAGATGGGACCAAGAGCAGGGCCTCCCTTATGGATCTTAATTCTCTGACAGGTTCATAGGAAGAGATACATTCAGACAGGTAAGTTGGACTGGAGCTGTTTAGAGCAGTGGTTCCCAACCTGGGCTCCCCAAATGCTTTTGACCTACAACTCGCAGAAATCCCAGCCAGTTTACCAGCTGTTAGGATTTCTGGGAGTTGAAGGCCAAAAACATCTTGGGAACTCAGGTTGAGAACCACTGGTTCAGAGCTTTATAGGCTAGCACTTTGAATTGTGCTTGATAGCAAACGGCAGCCAGTGGAGCTGACATAACATGGAGGTTATATGCTCCCTGTACATCGTTTCGGTGAGCAATCTGGCTGCTGCTCATTGGACTACTTGGAACTTCTGGACAGTCTCTAAAGGCAGCCCCATGTAGAGCACGTTGCAGTAGTCTATTCGAGATGTAATGAGAGTGTGAACTTCTGTGGTCAAGTCTGACTATTTATGTACATAGTATATGTGTATGCATGTATACATACATTCAAATGCATATGCATGAATACGAATCCACATTTATATACATATGTGAATGCATATGTATGAATACATAAATGCCATAATATTATATATGCTTGAAGGCAAGAAGAAAAATGCTCTGAGCAAATTCTGCCAAGAAAACCCTGTGAGAAGTCCATCTGAGAATCACCCTTACTCACAAATGACTTGAAGGCACACAATCACAAAATATCATTACTTTTACATATAGATAGATGATAGATAGATAGATAGAGATATAGATGCATGCAGTACTGTATTGTGCAGAAAAAACTTAAAGAAATTAAAAAGATCCAAAACAAGCATTTAAATGAACCTCATATTTAATGTAAACATTTTATATTTTAAATATTTTTTAAAAACCAAAACAATAATTAAAGACACAAAACATGAGGTACTAAACATTTAAAATAAGTCATCTTTATTTATTTTTCTGTATCTGTTAGAGACAGACAGAAAGATAACAGTAGAGGGATGTATTTGGCACTATTGACTACCTCTTTATTATTTAAACAACTTATCAAACAGACTCTTTGATGGTTGGGAAATTCTACAATCCAAAATTGTAGCTTTTTAAATCTCTGCCTACATAAAACTAAGAGCACACTTTCAGACTCTTATAATTTGTGTTGATGGTGAGGTCGTGGGTGGCCCTGTCTTCTACTAAAGGACAGTCCTTCTCTTTGAAGGTGATCTTTGTTTGAAGGGTTATCGGTTCCAATCCAGTTGAGAGACAAAAAACTATTTAAAGAGAAAAGGTGCCTGTAAGCAATATTTGGACAGCAAACAGAGCAAGTATATTAGGCTAGTCAAAATCTTCACACTATCTCCTTTATCCCTCACCTTCTGTACCATCCAGTTGGCTTTGATTTGCAGTGACCCTAAAAAAGATGGACCTCCAAGAAACTGTGTTGTTAACAACTCTGCTCAGGTCTTGCAAGCTGAAGGCTGTGTTTTCTTTGGCTTGCAGTCTCCCTCTTTTCCTACTACATTCAATTTTACTAAGTGTTACTGTATTTTATGTTAGTCATAATATCTCATGATATGCCCAGAGTATGATAGTATAATTTAGTCATTTTAGCTTCTAATGAAAGTTCAGGCTCTATTTGCCCTGCTACCCATTTATTTGTCTTTTTGAAAGCCAATCATATCAATAGATCTCTCCTCCAAGCCCATATATTTCAGATTACATGATTTATTTTCCTTTCACTGCCCAACTTTCACATCAATATGCAGAAGTTGGAAAGGCTATGGCATGGACAAACTTGACTTTTTTTTTTGTTTAATTGGAAGGATTAGTGTTAGGTTAGTGCATCTCTGAATGTGTGCCAATAAATTAGGAGATGACTATTTAAGGTAAGCCAGTATACTTTTCTTCTTTTTTACCTCTTTTTTGTGTGATATGCTTTTTTTCCCTGGGACCACATGCAAGTGGCCATTCAGTTGGATGAACAATAATGTTACAACTCTAAATTCTAGTCAAAAGTTATTTGGACTTTCCTAGGAATTACATTCTTCTTGTATTTTCCATTTCAGAGCAATGCAACCTGTTTTTTTAATGGCATTTCTGAAGGTAGTTGAAAGCCAGATGGCAAGGATAGCAAATTCATCACTTAATTATGGGGGATAGCCGGCAAACTGTAGTATTGAGAAGCAGTAGCAGTAACCATAGTGAAAATACCAGACCTGTAAGCATATTAACAGTTGGAGGTAAAAATTATGCTAAATTGGAAGGGAAGTTACTTCAAAGATTCAAGTCTGGTGCAAAGAAAGGTAGGGTCCCTTTGATTCATCTTCATCTTAGGAGCTCCTGGTGGTGCAGCAGATTAAACCCTTTTGCCGGCAGGATTGATGACTTGAAGATTGGGTTGCTGACCTGAAGGTTGCCGGTTCGAATCCAACCTGGGGTGTGCATGGATGAGCTCCCTCTATCAGCTCCAGCTCCATGAGGGGACATGAGAGAAGCCTCCCACAAGGATGGTAAAAACACCAAAACATCCGTGTGTCCTCTGGACAATGTCCTTGCAGATGGCCAATTCTCTCACACCAGAAGCAACTTGCAGTTTCTTAAGTTGTTCCTAATATGAAAAAAATAAATCTTTATCTCAGGGTGGCTTCATACAAGTAGTATAGTTGCATAGATGCCTTATTATCTCTGCCCCTCTTGACTTGGGTACTTTGACACATTCTCTATTGTTACCATACCAATTGGGTTCTGTGTAAAGCAGGTATGGACAAAGTGTGACCCAGAGACCACATATTGTCCACAATGGTATTTTGGATTCAACTGTCCATATTTTGAAAATATCCCCCCCCCCCAAAAAAAAATACAAAAAAGCAAATCTTATCCATTTTTTATAAGGGACACCATTTTACAATATCATTCATTGTATGAGCATCTACAGATTCTGATATCCATCAGAAGTCCTGGAACAAAACCTCAGCAGATACCAAAGACCCAGAGTACAGATAAAAATAGACAAGAAGTTATAACATTGAAACACAATTATAATATGAAAACATCATTCAGTTTTTTAAAAAAAATAAAAAGGCAGCAATCCATTAAAAAAACCCTTCTCAGCAGGCAATTAGTTGCTGAAAGCCACTTGAATGAAAAGGTCTTTGCCTAACAGCCGAAGTTCAACAGGGAAGGGACCAGCCTTATCTCCCTTGAAACAGAGTTCATTTTTGCCATAAAAGATGAAAAAAGTATTCTTTATCTTTCATTTAATGTTTATATATGAGTGGCTCCTGCTGCTTCATAGGACTTTTCCCCCGTTTTGGCAGAACAAGGGAGTTTGGAAGCGATCTGAAGCTAAAACCATGTCATCCTTTTGCAAATTGGCTGTTTATCACACATCTAATAGTCATGATCTCTGCCCCTTTTAAGGAAGATGTCTTAATTGTATTATGCCTTCCCTTACTCTCTTCTATATTTTTCACTTTGTATCTTCAGTCCCCTTTCCCCAACACAGTAAGAGTGGGCTCTGCTTTGTAATGGGAGCATTTTTCTCTCCACTTGAGGAGATTTAGAAAGGTTAGGCAGGCTGAAAAAGCCACTAATGAGATTTTTGATGAATTATCCGGCTACATGAAACACTTGTGGTATTCTGTTTTAACTTGTTAATGCCTTCTCCCATCTATCTATTTATCCCTTCATTTTCCCCAGACATTTTTCTTGCTGCCCTTCAGAGTGGGACCAAAATGTTTTGCTACCTGAGTCAGAAGAGCAAAGAATTGACCTCACCTTCTCAAGGTTCATGGTATTCAACAGAAGTCCAAATTATTTGCAGTGGTACTCATGGCTTCAATATCAGTGGTTTGGTTGACCCATTTGGGGTTTTAGTCTAAAAATTGGATGGGTAACCTAAGTTTCTAAACTTATTTGTAAGATTAAGCACCATGGACCGCTCCTAAGGCACAATCACAGTCAGTTTTGCCGTGTTTTTGATTGTCAGACTCAGGACTCCAGGAAAACAGTTAGAATCCCTACTTGGCCATGGAAGCCCTGGTCACATCATACTCTTGCAGCCTTAGGAGAAGGCAATGACAAACCTCCATTTAATCTTGAAAAAAACCCCAACAAAATGAGACAGGCAGTGGCAAAGAAAAATCCATTCAGCACTGCATTTTCCCCATTTGCATTGGCCTTGCAGTGACCCTGTTAATGCTGAACAAATCATATGTTGTAGTGAGATTGCCATAACTGGCCACATATTTCCCCTGTTGAACTTGTCTTGTTATTTGCATTATTTTCAGTCACGTGGATATTTGATGCTCTGCTTTTTCCATTTATGCATGTGAATAATAATATTTCCTGTTAAGTGGAGGTGTGGTAATATTGAAATACTAATATGTAACTATCAGCTCACATGAACCTTATTTTATTTCATTTTAAATTCAACCTGGGATATAGCCACTTCCTGGCAGGAATATTTACCCCTCACCATACATTTCTGCCTAGTTACTATTTCTTCCCATCAACAATGCAGCAAACTGATGCTATCTGGAGATATAGCCATAGATCTAAAAGTCTGTATTTCTGTAAAACTTTGGGGTAAAGGGCATGTCTTGTTGAAATGGTTTTAAATGCATTGCAGATTAATCATCACATGCATTGTGTGTCAGGGTTTTTAGTCCATGTAGGCAAGGACAAGGTCATTATAAGACAAGAGTTGACTTGAAGGCACACAACAACAACAACAACAAACAACAAATTCCAATGAACTACCAAGTGAATTAATCCCATCACTGACATGGGCCACCATGTTTTTTGGACACCTGAAGGTAGAACTGCCATTTCCTTTTCAATATTAGAGCCCCTGGTGGTGCAGCGGATTAAACCGCTGAGCTGCTGAACTTGCTGACCAAAAGGTCAGTGGTTTGAATCCAGTGAGCAGGGTGAGCTCCTGCTGTTAGCCCCCACTTCTGCCAACCTAACAGTTTGAAAACATGCAAATGTGAGTAGATCAATAGGTACCGCTCTAGCGGGAAGGTAACAGCGCTCCATGCAGTCATGCTGGCCACATGCCCTTGGAGGTGTTTACCGACAATGCTGGCTCTTCGGCTTAGAAATGGAGATGAGCACCAACCTCCAGAGTTGGACATGACTAGACTTAATGTCAGGAGAAAACCTTTACCTTTTCCTATACCCCTGAATAGCTATGCTCATGTATGATATGGATGTGAAGAATATTGGTTGGATTTCTCATACTCAACAACAACAAAAAGACAGCCTACCAAGAAATTCCTGACATCCATCAGGATGTTCACCTGCAGTGTGAAGATTAAAAAAAATCTCATGCTTTGCTTTTCTATTGAGTTTTCAGTGAGTAGTGGACTAGAGCTTCTGCTCAAAAGCACAGTCTTTTCCCATGGGAAAACCCATTACACCTATGTGCACTCACATAGATAGTCAGACAGTCAGAACTGCTTGATAAAAAAGATGAAACTCAGGTTTAAAAAGTAATTTATGAAGAAGATAACTGTTTTGCAGGATTCAGTGTCATGATTTGGTGGCACTCTTTCTGCAAAACCCATTGTCCACAATATGAAATTTCTCAGTTTCACAAGGAAGGAGGGAAAAAAAGTATGGTTTCTTAATTTTCTCCATGCAAGAATGAGATAAGTAAGGATTTACTGTACAGTGTGATTTTAGAAGGTATTTTTAAAAAACTTTCTAAAATTGTTAAGCTGTCAGCTTTCTGCATCCTGGGAATATAATGGCCATTTTGTTTTTGCTATTGTTGCAAACAGCTGCTGGCATTAAAGTAATGATTGCAATGCTACATCCCTAAATTTGAAGAATTTGCAATAAAATTACTTCTCCTAAATCACTTTCTACCCAAACTTGCTGCAAGTTTCCTTGTCCATTAAGGGAAAGGCTAAAAAAGCAATTAATAAAAGTTTTAAAAAAAAACCCTGAGAAAGCAGAAGAAAAAAGTGTTCAGTTCACAGTGACAGCTGGTGTTATAAATAAGCTTTGTAGTTATGTCTTTCCACCAAATGTCAAGACAGCTCAGATCATGCAATGTAGTAATTTTCTATCTTGTTCCTTTATATTATAGAGATTGGGCTAAATTTCTAGCAGGTGGCGTACAGCATTTCAGTTCCTGGGCATTTTTAAAGAAAAACTTGACCCCTCTCTTGATGAGATGATTGCTTATAAGACAACTGGCAATTACTTTTCTTTCAAGAGCCTGGGTGCATATTAACAGATTAAAAGGCTTAGAGATATGCTGTTATATTATGAAGTATACATACACTGTACAGCCATTGTGAGTTGTAGTTTAACAGTGTCTCTAGAAAATGTATTCATTACATCCTATAAGTATGGGATATCATATCTTTGCAGAATGATGACCCTCTGCGTCCTATATGCCTATTATGCATGACATTGATGCTTTAAGAAATATTAAATCCTATCCATATCACAGTGGATAGACAATTCTTTACCAGCCCACAGACTTTCTTGGGAGCAGAAACAGAAAATAAATTGGTTGGGTCACAGAGCCTGATGAAAGTATCAATTTTTGCATCTCCCAAGATGGGCAGTATCAATGATATATCACAGAGTCGCACTTTCAGCATTGGACTAGTCCAGTGGTTCCCAATCTTTGGTTCTGCAAGTGTTTTGGACTTCAATTTCCAGACGTCCAAGCCAGCTTGGCCAACTTCAGGGGAGTTTTGGGAGCTAAGGTCCAAGATACCTGGAATATCAAAGGTTGGGAACCATTAGACTAGACCTCTAAGAAACTAATATTCAAATTCCTCCTTGGCCATAGATACACATGTGGTGGCCTTAGAATAACAGAATCTTATAGTTGTAAGAAACCACAAGGACCATCCAGTCCAACCCCCCCTGCCATGCAGGAAGACTTTTCCCTGCAAATTGAATCCATTGTTCCATGTCCTAGACTCTAGAACAACAGAAAACAAGCTTGCCTGCTCCTCAAAGTGACACCCTTTCAAATAATTAAATATGACTACAATGTCCCCTCTTAACCTTCCCTTCTCCAAGGTATCATGCCCAGCTCCCTAGTTCACTCTTCATAAGGCCTGGGTTAATCGTGTACCCTAAGCCTTAAAGGTAGGCCATGGCAAATCTCTTCTGAAAAAATCTTGCCAGGACAATCCCATGACATGTTTGTTTTAGGTTTGCCATCAGTCAGAAATGGCAAGAAGCCAGGAGCCCCTGGTGGCACAATGGGTTAAACCAATGGTTCTCAACCTGTGGTTCCCCAGATGTTTTGGCCTTCAACTCCCAGAAACCCTAACAGTTGGTAAATTGGCTGGGATTTTTGGGAGTTGTAGGCCAAAACACCTGGGGAACCACAGGTTGAGAACCACTGAGTTAAACCCTTGTGCTGACAGGACTGCTGATCAAAAGGTCGGCAGTTCAAATCCGGTGAGCGGGGTGAGCTCCTGTCAGCACCAGCTTCCCATGCGGGTACATAAGAAAAGCCATCCACAGGATGGTAAAACATCTGGGTGTCCCCTGGGCAGCACCCTTTTACTGTACCTTTTATACGCTTTGAGTGATTGGAGGTTTTGTCTAGATCTGATTTAATTTTTATGTAAGACACCTGGTTCTTTTGTACTGCACAGCTGCTGTGCAATGATTCCAGTTTAACTGCCATGGTGGCATCCTATGAAATTTTGGGGTCTATAATTGAGGGAAGGGCAGGTAGGGTTCCAAATAGGTAAGAGTTCTGGTGCCTCCCCGAACAACAAGTCCCAGGATTCCATAAGAAATTGCCATGACGGTAAAAGTGGAATTCAAGGCACTATAATTCTTCAGTCCGAAGAAGGACTTCTGAGCTGTGAAAAATATGGCATATAAATAGAGATAGTGATGACGATGATGACAATGATGATGGAAGAGATGATGATGGAAAACCAACATTTTGCACATGCATTCATTTCCCACTTTGTATGTAATTCCATCAGCGGTTTCACAGTAAGCATGCAGGATGGCAACTTCCACTGAAGACTTGAGCTAAGCATGAGTGGCAGTTAATCTTCTCCCATGTAAATTTACCAAGCAGTTGCTACAAGTCACTGCCAAAAGTAACTGAGTCACATACAAATAGATTTATGTTTTAAAAATGTATCCTGGACTCAGAGTTTAATCATTTTAACTCCTGCCTGCTATAAACCTGCCTGTTTGTCTATGCCCACCTTGAGTTTCTTGCAGTGAAAGGAAGCTTCTGAAGGAATTCCAGCTATTTAATAATCCCTACACTTCAGATGATGAAAGTTTATATACACACATACATACACAGTATAGGGAGGGAGGGAGAACAACCTGTTAACATTTACTTGACGAGATTTGAAATGTATGAGATGTTTAATCCAGCCGGAATCTGAGAAGGGAAGAATCAATTCAGTTTATGGTAGAAGGAAGGAGTCAATTTGCAATAACAGTTTTAGCTTCCTGTAACTATGAAAGGATTTAGGGAACATGCAGGCAGTCTGGCTGATACACATCTGGTCTGCAACTAGTGAGGGAACTGAGATGATTCAGAGTCTTTGACCTGTAGGTGTTTATTTTTTCTTACTAATCCAAGTGACAGATGTTGGCCACTGCTGAATTATCACATGTAGCCAAGGCTGCATAGGAGCCACTTTCTCATGGTGCCTTGACCTCATCCAGTTATACAGAGCCAGCCCAATATATTTTGCTGCCTGAGGTAAAAGATGGAATGATCCCTTCCCTTCCAGAAGTGGCCTGGAGTGGTAGTTGAATTTACTTCAACTATGAAAATAGAGCACCACCCTCCATCTGACCTGAGAATACCAGGATAGTTTAGAAAAAGATTGATGTGATGCCCATCAATCTTTTTTCTTTGAGAGGAATGGGATAACACTTGAGGAGTTGGTGCTGGTACTCAGTGGTAGGACTGGCCCTGGAACTCTATGTTGCATGTAAATGACACAGCTGTCACTGTTGGACTGGCCATGGGAAGTGCCTGTAATTGGCTTTTCCTAAGTGAACGTATCATTTACATACCAAATATAGCACAGAAAAAAGCTCCAGAGGTTTTTCTGGGATTAAGTTAAATACGTGATGTGAAAAAATATGTAATGGATGGAAGCAATGAAAAGGAGGGTGGGTTTTGAGTCAGTAAGTAGTGTAATGATATGTAATGCAGTGGTTCTCAACCTGTGGGTCCCCAGGTGTTTTGGTCTACAACTCCCAGAAATCCCAGCCAGTTTGCTCATACATTTCCATCTCTGCCTTTCCTTTCCTTCCTTCCTTATGACAGGACATAGAAGACATATATGTCTTGGAATTGGGAACCTCTGGGGGTCTTGTGTGGAGATTTACAGCATTTTGGGAGGGTATGATTTGGAAGGCACAACTGGCAGACAGAGCATCTTCACCGCCGCCGCCACCACCACTTCTCTCCCTGAAATCTTTCCAGAGGCTACTTAATATTACTAATGCAAGAACCAAATGTCAGTGTTGGAACACCATTACACGTAGTTTTCTTGCCACATGGAACTGGCTCCAATACTAACAACAGAGATTAAAACCTGATTGATTGGCATCCCCTCTGAAATGATTTGGAATAAAAATATTGAGAATCATTTACTGAAGTGAATTCTGTTGTTCACAGTGTTAAGACTTCCTGGAGCTTTTAGACTTCAACCTCTGGGTCTGGATTTATCAAATAATATCACAGTTGCTTTGGCATACAAATGTAATATTGCTAATTTCTATGCACTAATTGCAGAGTTACATTGAGTGACAACAACTTTGTGCTTCTTTGTGGGGCTATAGTGATAGGTTAACCTTTTTTGTGTGTGTGTTATTCTGATAGGAGTTCGGGGAGGTCTGTCATTGCTTATTTTATGTGCTCAGGCTCATCTATAATATTTTGTATCTGGGCCATTTTGTTGTGCTGTGCCTTGATGGACTCAGCTGATATTTGCCCTTTTTAGGAAGATGTTTCACTTGAGAGTACTTTGCTCCCCTCTCCTCCGTACCTTTTCATGCGCTTTTTGTTTCTGTATTGCCCTTCTGGGAGAGCACATTACATCCTACGCTTCCGCCAGCCTGCTGTTCACATCAATAAAATAATAGATCCTTCATGTCTTGCTCTTCAAGACGTGGTACTGCAGACTTGGATATTGACCACAGTCAATTTGCAAGGTGATGCATTCATGGCATGATCGACTTCTCGATATATACTGGCCCAGAACAGGCGTGTGGAAATGTCAGCTGCCTGACATTTTTAGAAATCTTTTATTTCCAAATATCCACCATTGTCCTGTCAACGAGTCGTATTGCCTGCTGTTGATATTGTCTGGCTGTCTGCAAGCTTCTTTCATGAAATACATAAGGAAAGCATAAAAATAGTTATGGCATAATGCTGGGCCTGAAAGCGGGTGCAACTTTCCTTTTCTGGTGCTTTTGTTAAATGCAAGGCTGTCTTGCAAAAGCTTCCCTGAATGCTTTGCTCCCTCCCACATTAACATTAGCAGAAATTAAAGGCTCACTTATTCCACTATTCTCTTTCCAGAGTGGCCAGTCAGATACCTATGAGAAGCCCACAAGCAGGATGTTCCTCATAATGTCTTTCTGTTCATAATCTCTACCACATAACATTGATAGATATTCTTCCTTTGAGAATGGAGGTAGTATTCGGACATCGTGTTTGGTAGTCATTGATTGCCTTATCCATGAATAATCCCCATTGAATTTCATCTGAGTTGGTGACAATCCATATACTGTATGCTAGCAAATTCCATCGTTCATCCTTTTATCTGTCCAGAATCTCCCAGCTTCTTTGGAAAATCTAGTGTTATTAGACAGGGGGAGAAATCCCTCTGTGGTTTCTTCAATAGGGTTGCCAAAGGAAAAGCTGGAGAAAGCTGAGAGCTTCTGTATTTTCAGTGGTTGGGTTGGAGATGGAATTTTAGTAGGTGTTGTTTGCCTCATAACCAGATACTGAGCAACACCTGCCGAGATGCCTTCTTCTTCACAGCCACTAACAGTAAAGGAACCCTCTCCAGCTTTCACTCTGGCAACCCTCTTTTCCAAGAATACAAGAAGCAAAGAGACATATGGTGTGGACCACACCATCTGTGCATAGTTCAGTATTCATCCTATTCATCTACATTGAAATCTGAACGTGATAAAATACAGTTCATGCATCAGTCACACAGACAATGCACATGGCAAAGCTCAAAAAAAAAAAAAAAGGAGGTGCACGGAAAATCAAGGTCAACAGTTTAGTCCAATTAGACTGTACCTTTTATGGAATTGTAGTTTGGCATTGCTGCATTGGTTGGGAATGGAAAAACTATACTGTGAAACTACTAAACTCAATAACTGACTACATGAGAAAGAAAGATGCTAAACTGAGCAGTAGACTTCTACATCATGTCCACTTTGTAGCATCTCCGGCATGATATACACAATGGAAGCACGGAGAAAGCATCAAGGGATAAGGGAGGCAGTTTTTTTTTCTTTTGTGAAGACTTCAGTGCCAATAGCATAACATCTCCTTTGTGTACTAAAATTCTCACATCCAGAGAGCTTGAAAATGTTACATCTCCCAAAATGGTTCAGGCAGCATATAGCAACCTGGTAGATAGGACCAATCATGCACAAAAGATCATACTCTGACTGCAGCTCACCCATCCTCACAACTGCGGTGCAAAAATACCTTTGATGAGATATGGAAGTCTTTGGATGAAAGGAAATTGTAGTTATAGACACAATGGCCAATTTGAATGGCTTGTTAGTCATCTTGGCTTCTGAAATCAAGACCAAGAAACAATAATATTAAAAAAGAAGACCAGCCATTCTGTTCTATGTTTGTCATTTAGCATCTGTCTCAATGTACTTCTCACAAAAGCAGCTCCAAATAAACAAACCACTATTTATGACTGAAACCTCTGGTTGCTTACTGTGAAAACAAACAGACTGTAGGGGTTTCCTTTGTGTCTGCCCCATTCTGTTTTGATAACATTGTAGTGTTGTTGATTGTGACCTTTTTAGATTACTGTGGTTGATGATATTCCCATTTGAAGCAAGTGAGAAATATGCAATGCAGATTTCTTTGAATGAAAATGCTTGCTTTGCCTCTGAAATAGCCAACCTAGCAGTTCAAAAACATGCAAATGTGAGTAGATTAATAGGTACCGCTCCAGCTAGAAGGTAATGGCGCTCCATGTAGTCATGCTAGCCACATGACTTTCAAGACATCTGCGGACAACGCCTGCTCTTTGGCTTATAAATGGAGATGAGCACCAACCCCCAGAGTCGAACACGACTAGACTTAATGTCAGGGAAAAACCTTTACCTTTATCTATGCTTGGTATCTAAAGAACAAAATAAGTGAATCAGACATAGATCAATATGTTTGTAGTGGAGAAAGAGGATCAGAAGAAGCATTTTTCTCATAATTATCATAACTCACTGTGGAATCTGATGCCAAAAAGTTGGACATGGAGTGCATCTGCACTGTAGAATTAATGCAGTTTGACACACATGGCTCAATGCTATGGAATCCTGGGCTATATAGTTTAGTGAGGTAGCAGCACTCTTTCACAGAGGACTAAATACTTCATAAAACTACACCACTCACGAGTCCATAGTATTGAGCCACTGCAATTCAAGGTGTCAAACTGCATTAATTCTACAGTGTGTCAAACTGCATTGGTTCTGCAGTGCAGATGCACCCTTAAAAAAGTCTTTGGCTCCAAATGAAAGCTTCCTAAATCTGTGCAGACTGCCTTATGGTGTCTACATCTTTTTATCTTTTCCATGTGATTTCATGTATAATGATAACTATTTTCTTCTTACTGATTCTGGAATAACCAAGACTTGCTAGCATACCTTTCATTACCTTGCTTACCTGTCTATGATTGGCTTGACTCACCTCTTACTATTTCTCCCTACACTAACCTGCCTTTCTTGGCACTTGCTGCCCATATGCACAGGGCAAAACATCTGAAATATTGTGTGGTTTTCACCCTGGTATAGGTTATAAATGTCTGGATATATGATATTTGAGAAAGGGCCTTTATAACAAAATCTTACAAAAAATGATGCTAACCAACCAGCTACAACCAGGACTTTCAATCTACACGGCTACCTGCTGTGCTGCATGAGGGATTCTGAGAGTTACAGTCCTTTGTAATTTTGGGTTGTATAAGCGATACATTCTCTAAACCAAAATACACATTCCTTCCGAGGCCCTTGAGTATACTTAGCATATATTGATACTGAAGAAAAAAGCAAGGTTATGACCAAAGCTGTAGGCTGTGATAATCATGGAGCTCTTTGGATTCATATTTTTACCAGTCTCTTTCTTAAAATAAAAATCCAGGCTGGCGTCTTTTTAAGGGGAGAGCAAAAAAAAAAATTAAATTCCTATTTGGCTGACATTGTAACAAAGAATAATATGTTTGTTTTTTTAAAAAAAGAAAGAAAGAAAGAAAGAAAGAAAGAAAGAAAGAAAGAAAGAAAGAAAGAAAGAAAGAAAGAAAGAAAGAAAGAAAACCCAGCCTGGAATACATAAGTTATTGCTTTGGAGACAGAGGAAGAGGGAGCAGAAGCTCTGCTTAAAATTCAAATCATGTGGGCAAGAGGCTAAGCAGGTGTGTATGTGGTCGCCCACTTCAAGCAACGGTTGCTGTTGTTTTTCAGTGTTCTGGAAGGAAATCATGTTGTATGAGAACCATTCCACATACATACTCAGCCTTGCTTAAAAATCTTGATAGGCAGACAGTTTGGAATTTAATATTGGCTTTAAAATGTAGGTAAAAGGAAATGGAGTTCATTTGTTACATCCTTTCTCCAAACACTCCCCAGATAGACAGGATTACAAATCCCATCGTCCCCAGACAGTATGGTCAGTAATAGGAGGAGCTGTGGTCCAATATATTGTGATGGAGCTGGGTTGAGGAGAGATTAATTTAGTCCAGGCATAGGCAAACATCGGCCCTCTGGATGTTTTGAACTTCAACTCCCCTAATTCCTAACTGCTGGGCTGTCTGAGAGTTGAAGTCCAAAACACCTGGAGGGCTGAAGTTTGCCCATGCATGGTTTAGTCCAAACATCTGGAATGAAAGATTGTATTACAGTTGAGAAATAAGAGTCTGTCTATGCATGGTGTCGTGGTTTGAGTGTCTGGAGACCCAAGTTTAATTCCCTGCTTGGCCATGGAAACTCACTGGGTGACCTTGGGTGAGTCACACACTCTTAGGCCAGAAAACACGTTGATAGAGATACCACCTAAATGGCCTTTTTCCTTAGGGCTGCAGTTATATAGCCAAATCCCGGTTAATTGTTAATTGTGTGCGATTATACTAACCCATTGGTTCCAGTTTAGGTAGAAGCTACTTGTATTAACGTGTTGTCAAAGGATTTCATGGTCGGAAACACTGGGTTACTGTGAGTTTTCTGGGTTGTATGTCTATGTTCCAGAAGCATTCTTTCCTGACTTTTCACCCACATCTATGGCAGGCATCCTCAGAGGTTGTGAGTTCTGTTAGAAACTGGGCAAGTTTGGTTTATATATCTGTGGAATAATGCCCAAGCTGGGAGAAAGAACTCTTGTCTGTTTTAGGCAAGTGTGAATGTTGCAACTAGCCACCTTGATTAGCATTGAATGGCCTTGCAGCTTCAAAACCTGGCTGAAACCTGCATTACATTATATTAAATTCTTTACTTTTAGTAGTTAATATTGCCCTGAACAACACACAAGCATTTAGGAAGGCCCAGAGATTGAGAAAATTTTAAAAAACAATTCTGGCCAGGCATGACTACTGGCCAAAAAAAGTAACTTTTCCTAGCTCTAGGAAAGCCACTGATTCAAGCATGATCTTTTTAAAATGCTTGCTTTAGTTGAGATTCCTTTAAAGCTCCACACTTGTGGCATTATGGAATCCATAATGCACTTGAACTCTGTAGCTGAGAATTCAAAATACCTTAAACCACAAATCCCAGAACTCTGTAATGTGTTGCTACGGCCTTAAAACTTGGCTGCCATTAATAACATTGCAGCAAAATTGGCCTTTTAGGGTATCCTTATTCACCATTACAGCTCTGGAATCATCAGAAACCTCTAATAAGCTTTTGAGGGATGCCAACTGTAAGAGTTTTGCTCTTTGTTCTTGATGAAGAATCTACATAATTGCTTGCTGGTGTATTCATGGTCATTAAAAAGACCTTTCTGAAACTCCTATTCAGTGACATGAAATGAAAACTAGGCAAGGGCTGTGTTTGTTGAAACCGGACAATGTAAAGCGAGCAGTTCTTCCAAAATGCAGGAGGCATTTCAACGTGGTAAGTTAGATATAAATCTGAGGCGTCAGTCATGTATATGCATGAGCCACTAAGCATGAAACTGACAATGGAAGGCTAAATTAAAGATTGTATATAAAGCTGGAAATTAAAAATCCTAATAAGAGGGAGACAAAAAGCAATCAGCATAGGTAACCAAGAGTGCCAAGTATTAATGATAAAGCACCAGACAATGGAAGTGGGAAGTGCAAAGAGAAACAAAAGAACCTCATCTGCATTGTTATTTAAGTACAGTATTTATTTTAGGAAATATAATCATCAAGAAGGATTATTCCCTATGAAATGTTGAGTTTCTCCCACATGATATATGGGGAGAATGTGTCGATGGGTTGATTACTCTTCTATTCTTAAAACAGCCAAGTTGAGTGAAGCTAACACTGAAAACAATAGGCAGCTGGTAAGTTTTTTCTTTCCCTGTTTCAATATCTAGAAGGGCCTGCCTGAAACTGGCACCCTCCGAAAGTGTTGGAAAACAGGGGAAGATGGTGGTTTTAGCCTAATACATCTGAAGGGTAGAAGGTCAAGGGGAGGGTAATCTGAAAGCACTGATGATATGATACTGAAGAATCTTGTGCTACCATTGAGGCACACTGGAAGAAAGAAGTCGGTAGCATAAACCTTTATAAAATCAATCAACTTCATGAGATGTACAGGAAGATAAAAACAAGGACAAATAGGCTGAGAGAGAGCTTTTATCCCAGAGCTGTGACTATATTGAAGTCTATGGTTTCACACTGATGTGGCATTAGGGGTTGTGCAATAGTGATTAGAATGTGGAAGGATGAGTGTTTTGTTTTGTGATCGAAAGGTTGGTGATTCAAATCCAGGGAGTGGGGTAAGCTTCCGTGGTTAGACCCAGCTTCTGCTAACCTAGCAGTTTGAAAATATACAAATGTGAGTAGATCAATAGGTACTGCTCCGGCGGGAAGGTAATGGCACTCCATGCAGTCATGCTGGCCACATGACCTTGGAGGTGTCTATGGACAACACCAGCTTGTGATGATGATGTGACAGGGAGGAATCCTTTTGATCCCACTGCTGCCACCAATTTGTGATGATGATGTGACAGGGAGGAATCCTTTTGATCCCACCGCTGCCACCAATTTGTGATAGAGGAATGATTGAATGATGATTGTGATGGTGATGTGATGTTATGATAGCCAATTTGTGATTGCTGTTTCCTTCCTGCTGAGGGGATTTTTGCGTCTTTTAATCCCTCTAGATTATATATATATCACCTTTATATGAGGGGAAGGATTACAGGGGTTGATCTTTATTTCAAGATCCCAGCCTCTGTCTCTGTAGTTAGAGACTTCTGTGTTGTGGTTCCCTTTCTGAGGTAAATGTGACTATTACTCTTCCCCAATTAGGTGTTTTATTAAGGTAACTGCCACCAACGTGAGGCTTTTGAATTTATCACCGATGAAATTTGGCTCCACAGACGCAGACGAGATGAAATGAGTCAGTTGTTAACAAAGAACAACAAGTTTATTGCGTACAAAGCTTATGGTTGCAGGTTGATTGATTTACTTATGGAACTTTAAATAAACAAGTGGTTTAATAACTCCTATAACCACCACAACAGTAGTCTTTGGTGTAAATCCACTCAATTGGGCCCAGAAAATAAACGGCAGCCAATGGGGCTCCTTAAACGGAGGCATTGAACACGCCCTGTAATTTGCTCCGTTTAGAAGCCTGGCTGCCGAGCGTTGTACTAATTGTAATTTCCAGGCCGTCTTCAAAGGCAGCCCCACGTAGAGCGCATTGCAATAATCCACTTCTAACTATGGCAGTTAATGTGGTATCAAATTGTCATTATTCCGCAGTGTAGATACAGCCTAAGAAGGAAATCTTCCAATAGTGTTGCCCATTGTGTTGTCTGAAACCAGTTGATATTGAGACCACCAAGTCATGTTCAGAGAAGGAGTTTCTTTCTGAATCTGGATCTTCCCTTGTACAGGCAGGAACTAAATATCTCCATCCTTTTGGATACTGAGCCACTGGTCTAAACTGTGGATTGAATTACATCCTAGAAGTATTGTCTCCCATACTGTGGATTGGCAGTTATACATGGCAATTTCTGTTTGACATAGTACCAAATAAAAACTTGTTTGTCGATAGGAGAAAAGTCTGCACAAAACATGCATAGCAACGAATGCTAGAAAAAAGGAAAATGAATGTCCATGCATTGTAGGGAAGTGTTCAAACAGTCCTCTGTACATGGAAAACAAGTGTGTGGAATGCATTTGCATTCACCAGCCCCATGTCAGATACACAGCTCCTTGAAATCTAAGCATTCAGCGCAGTGTTTAAAAGGCGAGCCCAAGCATGTATAGCGTGAAACATAAATAGGCTTTATTTTCAAACCTCTTTCTAGCCACGTTTGGAACATTGAGAATGGTGCTGGCAGCAGGAACATTGTCTGAATACTGTTTATGAGACAAGCTCCTTCAAATTAAAATACATACAATGAAAGCATAGAAATGACTAACATTAAAATGGAATTGAAAATATTAGCAACATTTAAAACAGTTTAAAATATGCAATTAAAATGATGAAAAACTGTTTAGAAACAATACAATAAAACAATATAGCCCTGTCTTAAAGCCCTGCCTTTAAAGTAACATTTCAGTTCTCAAAGGCCTATTGTCTGTTTCTCCTATCAACATATTCCATTACCCAGCAGGTAATGGAACTGAGAGAAGGCATCTCCTGAATTTCTTAGGAACTGCATGACCTACATAGGGTTTCATAGGTCATGACCAACACTTTGAATTATGCCCAAAAACAGACCCACCCGCCAACAGAACAGTTGTACCAAGGGAGTTTTATGGTTCTTAACTTGGTTAACTTGGCTAACCTTAGTTAACAATCTGGCTGCAGCTCTTTGTACCAACCAAAGTTTGAAATGTTTCTCAAAGTCAAAATGCACCAATAACAGTAACCTAAACATTAATCAAAATGTGGTGATTATCTCGTACACATTTAAGAGAAGCTGAGACGACAAACTATTGCATACATTATAACTCTTGAATGTTTGCAATTAGAATTCCAAGTCCCCAGTTTGCAAGGCCGGTAGTAAGGAATTATGGGAGTTGTAGCTCAAAATATTTGTAGGGGCAAAAGTAACTCTAGTCTTTCTGTACATTGTCTTCTTTATGTAGGAATGTCTCCTATGGATGTATAATTGTAAGAACCGACACCTCCTTGCAGGCATGTAGCCGTAGGGGGGGGGGGCTTGAGGGGACCCCCCCCCCCCAAATTCTCATTTAAGTTATTTAAACTGTTATGTGTATTCATATCATGATCTGATCACCATGCTCAATATATCCCATATGCATGGGGGTATTGGGATAACCATACAAAAGATTTGCTAGGGTAGATCCTCTCTCACCCAGACTCAGCCCCCCCCCCCCCCCGAGCCAAAATCCCAGCCCCCCCACCCCCAAATCAAAATCCTGGCTACGGGCCTACCTCCCTGTAGTGAGTATATTCACAATAGCCTTGCTCATTCTACTTTCCATTTCGGTGATGTGTTTGTTATAGAGGGTCCTCGGTATCTGTTGGGGTTTGGTTCCAGGATGTCTTGTCGATACCAACATCTGTGGATGAATGCTCAAATGCCATTATTTTCATTGGTGTAGTAAAACATTGTCCCTTATATAGTAAAGGTAAAGGTTTTCCCCTGACGTTAAGTCCAGTCATGTCTGCTTCTGGGGGTTGGTGCTCATCTCCATTTCTAAGCCGAAGAGCCGGCGTTGTCCGTAGACACCTCCAAGGTCATGTGGCCAGCATGACTGCATGGAGCACCGTTACCTTCCCACCGGAGCGGTACCTATTGATCTACTCACATTGGCATGTTTTCGAACTGCTAGGTTGGCACAAGCTGGAGCAACAAGCTGGAGCTCACTCCGCTCCCGGGATTTGAACCTGGGATCTTTCGGTCTGCAAGTTCAGCAGCTCAGTGCTTTAACACACTTCGCCAACAGGGTTCCTGTCCCTTATATACAGTGGAAAATTCAAGGTTTGCATGGATAGCTGAATCCACAGAAGCAGAACCTATGGATGCAGAAGGACAGTTGTATTTAAATTTAGATGAAAATTAGAACAGCGGCAGGCTGGCAGCAAGACCATGAAAAGAGACAATTTGGTTCTCAAAAATATATCCTAGGTGATCACAAGCTAGAAACCAGTATGTGTGGGCATCTCCATTGCTGCAAGAACTGTGTAAGAAAATAGGATCTTGTAGCGATTTGTTGTTCTTATGTCTAACTCCTTGTGTTTGTCCTTGTGGAATTTAATTTTGTTGTAATGGCTTTCCCGTTTTTCTAAAAGTCTGCTGTATAATCCCTTCAGGTTTATATTGGCTGTAATTGAACAAATGTAATGTCCTCTCCTTCATCCAATTTACTAATGAAAATGTTGAAGAGCGTGACCTTTGCATAACGCTGCTGGGAATTTCTTTCTAATTTTGATTCAAATGATTATTCACGATTACCCTATGATTCTGTTTTCTTAACCTTTTGCCAGTATTTTGTGAGGTGGCTCAGAATGGGGTTGCCAGAATGAAAATGGGAAGCGGCTCGTATACATTTCATACTGTAGTTGTGTGGAAGAGAGAATTTCAGCAAGTGTTCTTTGTCACCCAGCCAGGCCATAAGCCTCACCTGCACAAAGTCCCTCTTCTGCACAGCAATTAAAGGGGCAGGAGCCATCTCCACGCTACACTCTGGCAACCCTAGTTCAGACATAACTATGGTACTTGCGGAATCTATCTATCCACAGATGTTGAGGGAAGTGAAGTGAGATGCTTTGTATGAAAGCTTTTGTGACCCCATAAACACATGGATTTTTGCAGGCTTTTTGCCAAAGGGGGCAAAAGTATGCAGGTTAGAAAGGGGGTCAAAGAATAGGGAAGAAAGTGGTCCTAGTAGCCCTGTGTTGGCTGTGGTCCTACAGCAATAAATCCACTGTGGCCCATTTCAGCAAAACAACAACCAGTTTTTAAAAGTTACTCCTTTAGACTCCTGAATTTCCCAACCAGCACTAGCCATATTCCTCATGTGACATCTATGCCTGCTCGGTGGTGCTGGGACTGGTAGTCTGAACATTTGAAGTTCTGGGCTTTTCAAGGAGATAGCAAAGTTGTCTTTGTCCTCACTGATGTTTTTGTTCAGCTTACTTTTATTTGAGTTGGCATTGTGCAGGTGATACTCCAGATTTTTTTTTATCATGTCAGAAGAGACTTGAGAACATACTGCAAGTCACTTCTAGTGTGAGAGAATTGGCCATTTACAAAGACGTTGCCCAGGGGTTGCCCAGCTGTGTTACCATCCTGCTGGGAGGCTTCTCTCATGTCCCCACAAGCTACTCCAGGTGGGCTAATGCAAGACAGGAATTACAGGGAGATGTAGAAAGTACAGGAAAGTACAGGTTAGGTTGGCTGCTTTGGATTTGAAAGAGTTTAGTACAAGCTTCCCAAATCTGGCTTTGTCCAGATATTTAATAGTACAACTCCCATTCCTCCCAAGTAGATTTAGAGCAGTGGTTCTCAACTTGGGGTCCCCATATGTTTTTGGCCTTTAACTTACACTGAAGTTTGTGATTAATCAATGTGGATTGGAAAGACATTGGCTGTAAAACATACATGAATTAATGCACCAAAATTATGTCAAGGGAGGTCTTTAAGGGTCTTTTCACTTTGTTATCCCTTGATAATACTTATCATTTTTTAAAAACAGCAAATTATAGTTCAACACAAATATCTCCCTTTTCCCTGGGATATTTCCCCCCAAAGCAGTGGCCCCACACACACATGTGCAAAAATGTTCAAGAGAATAATTATCAAGACAGATTTAAAGGGATAATGTGCAAATGAGCTATTAACGGGATTTGTAAACTGGTGCTGTTTCCATAACGAACAAGAATAATTTAGAATCACATCCCCTAACGCCTGATTTTTTTTTCAGCATAATACAAATTACAGGTCACAAAGGTTTTTGTGACATAAATTAATACGTTTATTACTAAGCTAACAGCTCTGTTTTAACAGTTTAATCTTCTAAGTATGCCTGCTAGCACCACAGAAGAGCAAGGTTTGCTGAGTTCCCTACCAGAAGGCAAATAAAAAGATAGTTAATGTCACTGTAATCATGTGTAATCATTTATAATGTCTGCTCCTAATAGAATAAAGTCTTCCTTTTCTCACCGATGGGAGACAGATGGGTTCTAGTAGGCTGCTCCTTTGGCAGGTTTGCAGATAGTTTCGCTGTGATGTTTCTCTTACTCTGCATGTGGCAGGAAGAAAATTGATTCAGGGGTGTCTTTTCCAAAAAGGGCCTTTTGTCCTCTCTTCAGGTAGGAAGAGGTCTTTTCATCAGCTACTGGCAATGGTTAATACTGTATATCCACTTCCCCACAAATTTTTCTGTGCCTTAAACCTGTGCTGCTGAAAGTATAAAAGTGTAGGTGCAAGGCTAGATGTCCGCTCTTTGGAAACTATAAATCTTATTTACTTATTACATCATTTCTACCCCGCCCTTCTCACCCATCAGGGGACTCCTGCATTGTCAAAGGCTTTCATGCTGGAATCATAGGGTTGCTGTGAGTTTTCCAGGTGTATGGCCATGTTCCAGAAGCATTCTCTCCTGATGTTTTGCCCACATCTATAGGAGGTATCCTTATATAAACCTCCCTTGTTTAGTTTCCAAGATACCTCACAACCTCTGAGGATGCCAGCCATAGATGTGGGAGAAATATCAGGAGAGAATGCTTCTGGAACATGGCCATACAGCCTGGAAAACTCACAGCAACCCACTATAAATCTTCCTTACACAGAGTTAGACCATTAGTCCCTCTTGTTCAGTTTTGACAAAGATATTGACAAGCTGGAATGTGTCCAGAGAAGGGGAACCAATATGGTAAAAGTCCTGGGAGTAAAACCCTATGAGGAGCAGCTTAGGAAATTGGGTATATTTGGCCTGAAGAAGAGAAGGTTAAGAGAGGACATGATAGTCTTGTTTAAATATTGGAAATGATGTCATATTGATGAGGTAGCAAGCTTGTTTTCTGCTGTTCTAAATACTAGGATATGGAGAAGGTGATTCAAACTACAGGAAAAGATATTCCATGTAAACATTAGAAAAATAAAATCCTGACTGTAAGAGCTGTTCAACAGTAGAATATGTTGCCTTGGAGAATAGTGGAGTCTTCTTCTTTGAAGGTTTTATACAGAGGCTTGATGGCAGTGCTTTGATTTGATATTCCTGCCATGAAATTAATGGGGTCACTGTACGTTGACAGGTGATTGAAACATGCACACGCACACACATGCATGCAATATGCACATGTGACAGAGTGAAGTTAATATGGTGTTTACAGAGTTGTGTTTTTAAAGGCGTTTATAGGGAATTCAGTCCAAAAACTCTGTTTTAAAAACTCATTAATATGATCAGCTCCAGCTATTACAAGTGAATTGTGAAACCCAGCTCCCACTGGAGTCATTGCAGTGCCTCCGTGTCCATTGAATCTTACAGCTGTGAATCTCATCTCCAGCACCTTGCATGTAGTTCAGAGCTTCCTTTTTGAACTTTTAATTGCCTTTTACTTCACAGGCAGATTTCTGATTATCAGAATAAAATGTGTGGATTTTGAATATTTTCCTATTTTATGAATGCGAATATCTAATTCTGTGTAAATTGGGTCTCATCTTTGCCCTCCGTGCTTCATAACTTAGGTTTCCATTCTATGGAGAAAAAAATGTAGGAGGGGAAGGCTGGTGTGAGACTAAATCTGCATCTTGTAAGCATTCAAGGGTTGATTCCTTCTTTCTTTACAATAGTCCTAAAGCTCCTTCTTGTTGAATAGTGTTACAGAGAAGCTTGTTTCATTAAGAGACATGCTTGTGTACAAATGCATGTTTTCAGAAACCTGTTCACACTTAAAATGTTCAGGGATAGGCATTGCAATTAGGCAGACATAAAGTGACCAAGTCAGGTGACAGATTTTAGGAGGCAGGAACTGGACACAACTGGGCCCGGGCTGTGGCGCAGGCTGGTGAGCAGCCAGCCAGCTGCAGCCAGCTGTAACAAATTACTCTGACCAAGAGGTCATGAGTTCGAGGCCAGCTTAGAGCCTATGTTTGTCTTGTCCTTGTTCTATGTTAAAGGCATTGAATGTTTACCTTATATGTGTAATGTGATCTGCCCTGAGTCCCCTTCGGGGTGAGAAGGGTGGAATATAAATACTGTAAATAAATAAATAAATAAATAAATAAATAAATAAATAAATAAGTTGCTGAAGGACAGAACTACATTTGCTACATTACCTGTGAAGCACATTGTCCTCCATCACTGTTAATGGCCTTCAAGTAACAACAACCCCATAAATGAGAAATCTCTAAGTCATCTCTAAGTTATCATGTTCAACTCAGGTCTTTACTTCCTTCACTGAGCCTATCCATCTGGAATATGGTCTTCTTCCTTTCTTCCTGTCTTTCACCTTGCCAAGCATTATAGCCTTTTCTATTGAGTTCTGTCTTTTCACGATATGGCCAATTTATGACAGCCTCAGTTTAGTCATCTTGGCTTCTAAGCTGATTTACTCCAAGACTCATTCATTTGTCTTTTTAGCAGTCCAAGGTTGAGAAGATTCCAAGGTAGGACTCTTCCCCAGCACCGCATCTCAAATGAGTTGATTTTTTCCCATCAACTATCTTCAGTGTCCAGTTTTCATAACCATAGATAGTAATGGGAGAATGGACCATCCTAACAATGATATATTTTTACACTTCATGATCTTGTCTCCTTCCTTCACAGCTGCCCTATTCAACTCCTACTCTGGCCAGCTTCTAGACAGGGAAAAGTGTTTGTGTAGAGGGGAAAACATATTCTCCTTTGCTTCAAGCAGCAAAATATCTTGGAAAAGCTCTTGTCTCAACTAGCCTTTCAAAGAGCTGTTGTACACCCTTATGGCATTTTGGTTGGTTGGTTGTTTTCCCTCTCATGTACCAGTATGAATGTTTGGGGGAATTTTATTCCATTTTATGCATGCTTAGAAATATGAATGTTCATTTTATTCTATAGCAGCTTTTTGACTAAAGCACTTCTCCCTTTAGACTGGCATACTAAGTATTTCCATTCTATCTCTTGTTAGCCATGCCAACAAGAGCCTGCAAACCCACTGGAGTTAAAATTAAATCAACAAACCTGTAGCCCAATCTGCATTTGCTGTATTTCTGTTTCTTTCAGATGTCAATAATTTATTACTTTCTTTTTCTCATTGTACATTTGCTGGTAGGAAAAAAAAAACAGTTCAGACTCCTGGTGTATTTTTAATCTCATCAGAGACTGCAGGAAATTGTTTAGTTGTTGAATGCTTCAGCCTTCCAGGAAGAAGATTTATCAGGAAGATGACAGTCTGACATGATGTGGGAAACACTGAGTGAATTATGCCTTAATTTCTCCCACTTCTCTTCCCATGGACCAACTCATGGAATAGTATTGTAGAATTTATACAGCTTAGAGGTGTTTCCAAATTCATCTAGAGTCCTCAATTCAGGGTCAGTGGAACATACTTTGCTGCCTGAGGCCAAATATAAGGTGACATCTCCCCCTATTAAAGACAGACATGAACAGGATAAGCAGTTGAATTTTACATCATTACTGATGTTGACCAGACAGAATCTCCCACCACTGTAGCAAACAGCAGAATGGAAAGCCAGCAGATGAACATTTGGGCCACTCTATCATTAGTAGATGGGAATGTCCAGGAGTTTAGAAGCCCTGGCCTGGCTTGGCTTGGCCAAGAAGACATTGCCGCTAGCTCTAGCATGTGCTGTCTGAGACATTTGATTTATTCTGCCTAATGGTAAGGCTAGCCCTGTTTGTATTCATTTGTGGAACCTCAAATAAAGCAAATGCTAGATGTTTTGAGTAATATCCTTTCCCACCAGGGACTGAGATCTAGTCCATTAATGGTGTCAGTGTGTCCTCAGTGCCGTAGGCCTTTTCACACTACATAATTATAGTGCTGTGATTCCACCTTAGCTAATGTAACTCCTATTTATTTTATTTCGTGTCAAAAGCATTGGTACAGCAAATACATTTCAAATAATGGAAATAAAATAGAAAAGAAAAGAAATCACAAACAACTAAATAGTTTTGGACCAAAAGCGGGCAACAGCAACCGCATTGTCTGTAGCTTTAAACAACTCCTCCTCCGTACATGAGGCAGGGCATTGTGGGCAAGCATACATATGCTGAGTTGTTTGTTCAGCTCCACAGTCACACAAGGTGGAGGATTCCTCCAGGTAGTGCCACCTTGCCAAGTTGTCTTTTGATCTGCCCACTCCGCTTCTCAGTCTATTTAGGGACTTCCAAGTTGCCCATTCCTGGTTTGCCCCTGGAGGAAGACCCTCTTGGGGGGCCATCCAGTTAGAATTGCCAGGTTTAGCTGCCCAGAGAGACACCCTTGCTGTTGCTGGAGGAACATCAAGAGGAGTGGTGGTTCTCATGAAGCCCTTCCTTGATTTGAGTCTACTGGGAGGAGGCTGATAGTCATGCAGTGGGTGGCTTTCACAATGTTCAACCTTTTTTCTCTCACCGTTAGCAGCAACTTCCGCCGCACGTCAGGAGGGGCAATGCCAGCTAATTGGATGAATGTAACTCCTATGGAATGATGCAATTTGTAGTTGAGATTCGGTGGATGTAGATTTTCCATGCTCTTCCCTAAACTGCCACTCTGTTTGATGGAACCTTGAATGTTTAAAGTGGAATCATAGTGCTCTGTGTGCTGCATGGTCTTCTATGTCAGCCCTGTATAGTTTCTGGACGTGCTGTACGCAGCACAGAGCAAGTCTGCCCTAGCATCGGAGGAGGAAGAGAAGAGGCAGGCATAGTTCCATTGTGTCAAAGCCCAGAAGTGGATAAAAGACCCTTTCTCTATCCATCTCTTTCAACAATTGTTCCAATGTTTGCATTTCCAGAGAGGGAAATGGGGATCTGATCTCCCATTTTGAGGGTATCTAGCTGGGCTTACAAGTCATGCTATCTTGTAAAGGAGTGGTGGTTACACCCCAAACTTGTGATGCAATTCACCACTTTTTTAATTCCATTCTCTGAGTCCAGGAATTTGCCTTCATAATCCCTGGAAGTCCAACTACCTTGAAAGCAATGGACTAGAGATAGTAAGCCCAATGTATCTCACACAGGTTTATTGCAAAAATAAAATAGAAAAGGAAAATATTGGCGTACATTCTTCCAAGCTTCTCGAGCTGTGTGATGCAGGTTTGAATCTGATAAGTAAATAAGCAACAGGCTGTTATGTAGTTTACCATCTTTGGCACATGCATTGTCTTTTTCCTCCCTCGCTGGGGGTGAAAAATAATCCAGTCCTCAGGGAGCATCTTCTCTTTCACCTGGTGTGCATTTCTGGTTTGTTCTTAATTATTTAGTTGCAGAGATAAATCTTTTCAGGAAAGGGAAAGAAGTGAAAAGGTGCACCAATACAGGAGGTGCTGTGATTTAGAAGCTATACATAGTTAAAGAGCCTTTTAGCTAATGCTCCGAGTGCTGATGTCGCAACCAATCGGAGACTTTAAAAGCTTCTAAGGGAGTACAGGGGGGATTCATGAGCTCACCTAGATCCTCAGAGGCTTACCTTTTTTAAACGCTTCAGACTGAAAGAGGTTCGGAATCTAATTGTAATAAAAGCGAGATGAAATCCTCACTCGGCTAAAGATGGTAACCTGTGCAATGTTACAGGCATTTTAAACCACTCACTGACATTTAACAAGCTTCCCAGCCAGGTGTGATGCTTGTTAGCACATGAGATACAATGGAGATTAAATTTCACCGCTTGTTAAATTAGGGATAACTGTCTCCAAAGGGCAGAGTTTTACGAAAGAAGAGGACTAAATAAAATTTCAAGCGTACCCCGTTAATCAGTGTGCCATGTAAGTGAACAAGCCTATTATATTTCAACAGCTGTTTTAGACTCTCCTTTCTCCCTCTCCAAGGCATTCATTCGTCCTGGATGTTTTTAGAAAGTGCTTAGCGCAATGCAGAAGGCATGGGCAAGAGACCCGTGTTCAATGAGCTATCTATGGCAGCTTTGGCTTAAGGTGATTTGGGTAAAAAAATGTTTAGCATCCAAGTGTGCCTGGGGTAGAATAAAAACAGTCATTCTTCTCCTTGAGTTCCTTAGCGTCTGAGTTGGAACGTTGCGGGATGGGGGCAGGTCAGGAACAAAGTCGGCAGTGTTTCTTGACACCAGACTACCTCTTTTGGGTAGTTTTCCACAGTAGCAGAAATACCAGTATAATTTGTGGTGGAGGGTTTAAAGTCCTCTTTAAAAAAATAAGTACATGCATACAAAAATAACCAATAGGAATGACCAAGCATACTTGTATCTCTGCTCTGGTCTTTCCAAATAGCCAGTAAAAGAGCAGGTATTCCTAGATTTGTGCTTTTCTCTACCTTCTGTGTACATTATGTTTACTTAACTGATCTACATTTCTGATTTAGACACCATCAATGCAAAGAAATGTTGTTCTTGGCTCTTGCTGTTCGCCTACCAGAATTGCAGCAGATGTGAAAAAATGGTTTTGGTCAGCTCTAGGAATGATAAATCCTATTTATGGTACCCATAGCTTTCTTACACAGCCCAGAGGATCATGTTAGAAAACAGAGAGCCCTGGTTCTGCCATTTTTTAAAGTTTCTAATTGGAAATGGATGAATGGATCTATTTCTGGTCCATGTTGGTTTTCAGCCTGGGTTTGTTCGCAACTCTGTTTCATTCTTTCTCTTCATTAATCTGCACTTAAAAAAAAACAAAGAAACAATCCTAGAAGGAAGAAAATCCATATTTCAGTACGTGTTTAAATATGAAGTTTTAGATAGATATAATCATAAAACCCATATTCCTAAATGTAATTCTGTCTGTACAATATACATTACATTGATGATAACTAAACAATAAGCCCCTGATGGCATAGCGGGTTAAACAGCTGAGCTGCTGAACTTGCTAACTGAAAGGTCAGCGGTTTGATTCTGGATGAGCTCCCACTGTTAGCCCCAGCTTCTGCCAACCTAGCAGTTCAAAAACATGCAAATGTGAGTAGATCAATAGGTAGGCTCTGGCGGGAAGGTAACAACACTCTATGCAGTCATGCTGGCTACATGACCTTGGAGGTGTTTACGGACAACACTGGCTCTTCAGCTTAGAAATGGAGATGAGCACCAACTCCCAGGGTCAAACACGACTAGACTTAATGTCAGGGGAAAACCTTTACCTACCTTTACCTAAACAATATGCAGAAAGAGCTATTAAAATGTTCAACTCAAACATTTCTTCTGCTCCTGCATTGCATTGCAGAGAGTTTGCTAGCCGTGTGCTCTGGTAATGTTGATGTTACCTGTGTTTGGCACAGGTGAACACCTTGCTGAATAGATGCTCTTGATGATCCTGATGGTTCCAACAGCAAAGCTTTGCTGTTAGGAAAATACCCTGCCGTGGTTTCTTCTATTTTGGTATACTGCTGGAACTTAAAAGAGCTCTTTGTAGGAAAAGGGAAAGCTACCAACAGTGTAACAGTAAACAGTGCAAGGAAAATTTCCACTGGATCCCCTGACCCATTTTTTTTAAAAAAAAAATGATAGTAATTTCATCAGTCGTGGTAGCTTTAGTGGCATTTAAAATGGTCCCCTTTGTTGGCCAGACTCATTCCTTCGAAGCTTTGCTTTGCTGAAGTTAAGATCCAAGGTCCTCACCTTCCAGAGGTCAGTGATCAGTTCAGTAGAACCCTTTGCCCAGTTTTCTACATGGATGCATGGCACTTAATGTCAGCTAAAATATCCTGAATGTGTGAGAACTGAGGAATCAGATCATATCTCCACAAATGAACAACCTACAGAGATATTCTAAAGATTTTCTCCTTCGGTGACCTTTGGTTACACATTGTTCCTGCTGCATATAAATGACTTTAGTGATAATAGGGGCACTGCTTCTCACCATTGCCTGCCATTTAAAATGTAACTATGATACTGAGCAAAGCTCCCTCCCCATGCAATTCACATTTATTGATGTTGGAGTCTTCAGGGCTGGAAGAAAGAGACAGAATCATACGAAGGCTGTTCATTAACATGGGGAATGATCTACAAATATCCGACTTACAAATGATTGCAAAGATACAGAATGGGGGATGAGTAGCTTGACAGCAGTACATGTGAAAACGATCTTGAAGTCCTCATGGGCAACAAGTTAAACATGAGCCAACAATGTCATGCAGCAGCTAAAAAAGCCAGTGGGATTTTGGCCTGCATGAATAGGAGTAGAGTGTCTAGATCCAGGGAAGTCATATTACCCCTCTATTCCGCCTTGGTCAGACCACACCTGGAATACTGTGACCAATTCTGGGCACTGCAATGAAAAGGAGATGTTGACAAGCTGGAATGTGTCCAGAGGAGGGTGATTAAAATGGTCAAGGGTCTGGAGAACAAGCCCTATGAGGAGCAGCTGAAAGAGCTGGGTATGTTTAGCCTGCAGAAGAGAAGGCTGAGAGGGGACATGATAGCCATGTATAAATATGTGAGGGGAAGTCATAGGGAGGAGGGGCAAGCTTGTTTTCTGCTGCCCTGGAGACTACGACGTGGAAAAGTGGCTTCAAACTACAGAAAAGGAGATTCCACTTGAACATTAGGAAGAACTTCCTCACTGTGAGAGCTGTTCAGCAGTGGAACTCTCTGCCCCGGAGTGTAGTGGAGGCTCCTTCTTTGAAGGCTTTTAAGCAGAAGCTGGATGGCCATCTGTTGGGGGTGCTTTGAATGTCATCTTCCTGCTTCTTGGACTGGATGGCCCATGAGGTCTCTTCCAACTCTATGATTCTATGACTCATAGGTCAGAATGGGGGTGAGACAACAGGAAGTGGGAAAATCACTCCTGGAAGAGTTATCATGGGGGGAAAGGTGTCTCAATTGAAGCTTTCTCACCAATCCTTGTTTCTACAACGAGCCACATTTTTCAAAATCCAATTATTACAGGGACAGAAAGTGAGGTAAAATCTTCTGAACACGGGCACAAGTAACAAAGGAAACACCACAGGGGTATTATTCCTTCCCTATGCTATCCAAAGCTAAAACATACATATTTTTTGGCTGGAGTTACACTTTAAAAATGTACCTGTTCCGACTTCACACAGAAATTCAATCTAAGAACAAACCTACAGAACCTATCTTGTTTGTAACTTGGGAACTGCCTGTACACTGAACCATAATAAAACAAAGGTGTCACCATCTCCGCCACCCATGTAGACATTTTTGGATTTTAGTGTATTTTAGATTTTGGCATTTGAAATAAGACATACATGCTTCTAGAGGTTGCTCTCGTTGTTTAATTATTAATTCTACTCAGAAACTATAAGAGTATTAGAGATAAGGTTAATCGGAGAGGAACTTTGCATGTTAATATTATACCCTGTTTAAAATCACATTAAACGCTACAGTGTTTCACTTGGTTAATGGCAAACAGTTTCCAATAATTCAATAATATCGTAATCACTGGAAGGAGGAAGAAAGAAATGTAAACATAAAAAATCTCTCTACTCTAGTCTGCCTTTTTATTATAACTTTATTTTGAACCGCCTAAGGGGGGGAAATGGTGGTTATGAATTTTTGCTCAGGATAGTAGCTGCTGGAAATTCTGAAAGCTCTTTTCACAGTCTTACTCCTCAGTGTTTATTTAATTTCAGGAGAGCTTTCTAAATGCATGCCACGAGTTGGGTTTATTGCCCCTTCCCTCTTTAATTGCTGTGCTAATTTTTTTTCTAAAAACAACTTCTTATTTTTATATTTAAGGGTCCCCAGGTGCAGTGATTTATTGGTGCTGGGGAATGATTGATAAATGATTTGAGTTAAATAGAAAAACGGGAGGCATTGTGCAAAACACAAATGGTGCCAGAAAGGCTACACAGGAGCCACTAACATATTTAATGTGGTGCTTATTGTACAGCTGCTGCTACCTTCAGTCAAGGAGCCACAAATGGCAACTGTTCCAAGAGGAGAGAGGTTTTTCCCCCCTTTTAACTACAATAAAAGACCTCAATTGATACACAGACGGGCTTCCATTTTATTATGCTATATTGCTGTATTTGTCAAATTGTGGAATCAAATTAAGATGCAAAGCGTAGACTGGTAAAAGGGCTCAGGTAATCTGGGAGCTATCGTCCCAAAAAGGAACTTTTCCAGGTCTGCTTTCAAAAATGCCAAAGGGACTAATTCAAGTGCTAAAAATATTTCTGTAGACAAAATAAAATGAAATAAAAATTAAATGTGCATTCATGAAGGCTAAGAACAGAGTGAGTAGAGAGCAGGGACATTAGCCTTGCTTCCAATATGTTATCTACACCCTGTTTTGCTTCCAGCCTTGGAGCAAGGGCTGAAGAGATTTCTTGCTTGCATTACCTGGAATGCATTTCAGGCCTGGCACATGTTGTACATCCAGTCCATTTTGGCGCTTAAGGCAAAAGGCAATATGCTCACCACAATTTCATAGGCAGTGAAGTGGTTTCCATGGCAGAGAAATGGGGGATTGAGATGCCAATATCAGGAACCAGGCTCAGAAATAACTATTTTCGTGGAATTAATTGTTTTGCCTAATAAAAGAGGCATATTGAAGTGGCATTATGACTACCACTTGACAAGGGCTAACATCACTTCATTTGCAGTGTAACCTTTTTGTTACTTTTATTTTCACATGACTGTGGCCTTATTATATAGTGGAGGATGACTGTTTCATGATTCAAATGATGTCTTGTGGGCTAATCCTGGAAACTTAAACTGAAAGTGTTTATTCCTGTTAGTTTACACTAATAAAACAATAATTAAACATATGTTTAATTACAATTTAGTTTATAATGTAATTATCCACATGAACCGAAAAGTTCTTTGAAGTGCAAAGTGATCTGTGCGGGGTGGGATGTAATGGTACACAGAAGCTATGTTAATAAAGAAATAGTTGCAAATGGATCTATTGCAACATAGATTGTTCCCATTAACTAAGCTAGGCAGTCAGCTATATCCTCCTCCACAATACTCCATTCCATTTTGGACTAGCTTTAGTGCATGTTAGAGTATTTTTCTGGAGAGTTTACCTCGTGCTTTTGCAACACTTGGTGTTCCCTTGAGGCTAACTAATATCTCCCTTTTGGGTTTGCTTGGGGTACCTTTGGCTACATAAGCAATGGCATCTATGCCAAAGCGTCAAAAATAAAAGGGAATGATGAATGGATCAGATTGAATCTAAGGCAGAAAGGAAGAGAACTTTATAGTAGGAAATGTTACATGCCACCATTTGGCATTGTATGTCTATTAGTTATGTGTTTATTTTCTTAGCCAGAGTTGTGCAGCCTGGAATACCCTTACAGATGTTTATTTTATCCAAGATATTTTATGTAGAGGAGGACTCAGTAGATGAATGGTTTTCTTTGTGGCTTAGGCAATGGTCCGCCTTACAGAAAAGCTGTCATTAAAAAAAATAACATAGGACCTGTAAATGTACTAGTCAGGTTTCTGTTGATACAAGAAATCAAGTTAGAAAAAATAACTTGCTCTTGTGAGGGGGGCGGTAATTTGAACACAAGGCTTTCTGGCAGTGATAGATGTCATTGGGATGATAAATTTATTCTGGATTTCAGTCCACACTTTTAAGGAACTCTCCAAAGTGCTGAACCCCCATGAGACCAGGGTTTTGCAATTTAAATTTCTCATTTAAATTTCAGATCATGCTCATCATCCACTGGCATAAAACCTACAAACCACCACTGCTCTGTAGTTGGCACATGCCATCTGCAGAGAAGGGTTGTCACTGTGACCATAGTCCCACCAGCTGATGCTTTGAGGAGGTAACGGATATGCCATTTGTCTAAAATGGAGTGGTGGAGGATTTGATTTCACCATGGAGATCCTACACAACTGATCTGGGAGATGTTGAGCCTTACAACAATTCCTTCTCCTCTCCTTTGTCTTATAACCATTCCTTCCACCAAAACTGGGAGCTCTTTGACATCTTCCAAGTTAATATAATTATAGTATAGTAAAAAACATAAAATGGCAAGATTAAATTAAACTATTAACAATATCAACATAGTTAAAAACATACTTTAAAAGAACAGAAAGCAGTCATTGGAGAGAATAACATACAAGGAAGAAGACTCACATTTACTTGTTTGCATAAAAGGTAGGGTATAAATGTAGAAGAGGAGGAGGAATATTAGTTTAATATATGCAAGATAACCTGTGTTGGCCATATATTAAAATACAACACAATCCAAAATACACTCTGGGTGGCATCCTGCTAGGGACATGTGCACAACATTTATTGCTTGTTAAATAATTGGCAGGATCGCAGAAGTGTCTGGCGGTGTCCTTGTGACTGGATACAAAATGATGACAGCACCACTAAAATCTGCCAAAATCTGCCAGGATCTTCCAGAGTGTCTATCCATTGGGAATGTAAACAAGTGCTTCTGCAGTCCTCCTGGGAATGGCTGGAGTGGGGAAGCAGGGGCTGTTCAGTAACTTGGGGTGATTTATCACACAACCATGTGTGAATTTACTACACTATATTAAGATGTATACGATTGCACCCGTTGTGTTTAGGGAGTTTAGAAAGAGAGATTTAAAATTCTGTCAGAGAACGCTAGAGCAGTGGTTCCTAATTCTTGGTGCTCCAACTGCTTTTGACTGCAGTACCCATAAACACCAGCCAGAATGGTCCATGGTGAAGATTATGGGAGTGACATCTAGAGAACCAAAGCTTTAGAAATCTTGTCTAGATCCTACCCTCACTGCAATATATAGCACTTCAGTTGTATATTGTTGAAGAGCCCCAAGAGATACTTGTTAGGTCACCACAATCATTCCAGGGGGTCTAAGGACTGAGTGGTAGAAGTAATTTATGAGAAGGTAAAAGAAATTCTAACAAGGAATTTTCTATAAAAATTAGATAAAGTAGAATCAAGTTGTGAGCCAACATCTTAGGAAACACTTCCATTGGTGATAGTTTAGTGGGAAATGGGAGGATGGTAAAGATAAAGAATGACTCTCTAAATTTCTTCCTATCTTAAAAGAATGTCACAGAAATGGACTACATTTATGATATAAAGTGACTATAAGAGATGAATTTTGCACTAAAATAATTTTAAAGGGCAACTAGCTCACATTAGAAAGACATGAACTGGACAAAGCCATAATTTGGTACTTGCAAGTGGATACCCTTTGTGTGTTAATGGTCAGTTATTAAAGTGAACACAGATTCCATTTGGCAAAATGGATTGGTAGTTCTTCATCTCTGGACTAGGTTACAAAGCTATCTGTGACAGAGGTACTAAAAAGGTTTGTATTTTACTACCCCACTATTCTGCTCTGGACGTTTTCCTGACTTCTGGTGCCATATCATAATGGCTTCATTACTTCTAGTGCAATTGCTCCCTTTAGTTTAATACAAGGTAGCTTTAAAGGTACTTGTGTTTCATAGTATTATGTGGAATAAAAAGGCTGTTACATGTTTTGACAGAGGTTTCTATAATATGCATTCCTGCTTCTTCTCTGAAGAAGCTGGTAGTATTAAGTTGGAATAAAGAAATCATTGTAATAAACCAAAAATAGGCAGTTAAGAGCTACTCTCAAGATTTTCATTGTGGAGGTGACAGGAGAAAGGTAAATCTTGTCAAACTTTAAATTCTTCTAGTAGTTGGAACCCCCTCCCCTTATGTATTTATTTATTTATTTGATATATTTATTTTGTTTCTCCCAAAACTGGAATCTAAGGTGACTGACACAAGATCTTTTTTTAAAAAGAAGCACAAACAAAATCCAGTAAGAATACATTATACCTGAAAGACGTCACTGAATTATTTTAAAACACATGAATAAAAAGCAACCACATTAAGAGCTACCTTCTCATCAGGCAGTCAGTTGCCAAAGGTAAAATAGTTTGATGTCAATCACAGACAATTATATAGATAAATTTACATTGCATTGTATGCGCATAGTGCTGACCTAGTTTTGGGGGGAAAGTTGTTAAATTAATTCATTAATCGTTAGTTGTGTATTCCCCTCATGTGGTTGAACTCCATATGTTGTCTGATAACACTGCAGTTATTCTTATGCTTTTAGAAGAATGATTATTTTGGGTGGTTTGAATACATTAGGGAATGGGCTGGCTCTCTTTCTACCATCTGCAATAAGACCAGAGGGCCTCAGAAAAAAAAGAGAATTAGGACCAGAGGTAATGCCTTGCATGGTTCTCTTCTGGCTCTTTGTTCTAATTGTTCTGCTATCTTATGGATTGCAGATGCAAAAGAACAGAGAAGAAGCAGTGAACCCTTGCCTTGAATGGAGGAAGGGAATGGGAGAAGAAGTGGGTTGATTTGTTGCCTTGGTAGAAGGTTGACAGGCAACCCTCGGAATATCAGATCTATCTGTTTGTTTATCGTGTCAGAAGTGAATTGAGGGTACAGTTATAATGTATTTAAAAACACAAACAAAGTTAAAAACTTGGTATTATACTAAATGTTCTTTGAGCAGAAGCTGGCCACTTGGATTGCCTCTGGTGTCGCTATAAAGAGGTCCTCCATTGTGCATGTGGCAGGGCTCAGGCTGCATTGAAGTAAGTGGTCTGTGGTTTGCTCTTCTCCACACTCACATGCCATGGATTCCACTTTGTAGCCCCATTTCTGAAGATTGGCTCTGCACCTTGTTGTGCCAGAGCGCAGTTTGTTCAGTGCCTTCCAAGTCACCCAGTCTTCTGTGTGCTCAGAGCTATGAGAGCTGAAGGCTATCTTTGGGGGGTGGGGAGGAGATATTGGGACTCTTTTCAATTCATCTCTTCTAATTTTTATTTGTTTTATCTGGATTACTGTTCTCACTTATTACTATTTGGAGCTGCAACGAATCCCTTGATATTCCTGTGGTGTGTTTATTGCTGACACAATAAATGTGCATTTGGATAATTAAGTAAAAACATTTTCCCTTACCACCCCAGCTGTTTCCTCCTCTCTTCAGTTCATGCTCCTACCTCTTTTCCACTCAGTTGAATTCTGCTTTTCAACTTTTCATTTCTTCACACATCTTGTATAAATCCTATGGTTTGTTCAAAAAACTTACGCCTTAAGTAATGAGCAATTAAAACAATTCAATGAATAAACAAAGTCAGGTATTGACATTAATGACAATGAATTAATCTTTCTATTTCTAATGGCAACATTCACAAATTAATTTTCAAGTTTAATGTTCCAAGCTTAGCTGTTGACACATTTCTCACTTTCCTTTTTCTCTTTTAATCCAACTAGTTCTAAAAGATGGAAACAATCAGAAGCTCATTTTCAGAGAAAAACCTGAGTAACAGTCTTCAGATTTGGAAGTAGTGCTGTACATAAATAGTTATTTGCAATCAGGTCCTTCTTCACTATCAAAGATGTAAAAATTTGATTTCATAACTGTAACTTAATGAGAGATCATTCCTTTTGTGCTGTAGTTATAGCTTTGTGTGGTCCCACTAAATGATGAAGAAAATCACATGGTGTAAATGCCAGCTCATGCTGTTATCATTTTGGCATGAAATCCTAACAGGTGTCGATGTCAAGGGCCAGCTGAGCTAACACTGGGGATACAATTTTTTTCTACTTTCTTGTCAAAGCTAGAAATGAGTAATTTTTGTAATTTGTTTGCTGCTGCAACTACCGTATATACTCTAAAATAAGCCGAGTTTTTCAGCCCTTTTTTAAGCTGAAGAAGCCTTCCTTGGCTTTTAATGGGGTCGAGGCCATTGCTTGCAATATATGATATACTTCTCTCTCATCTTACCCTCCCTTTTCCAGAGCTTCCCTCACTTTTAACCAAGGGAATGTTTTGAAAAGGGAAAGGAGAGGGAGAGAAGCCCTTGCAAGTCAAGAAGAAGAAAAAATATATATCCATTAATTTTATAAAAGCATTTTCCCCTGAAATATTTGTTAATCTCTTCTACAAATATATGGGCATTTTCCCCTTCAAGCTTTTGCAATCCCTATGTGCCTATATATCTGTAACTATCTATCTATCTAAATTAATTTTATATATGAATTTTTACCTCATATGTTTGCAGGTCTTTGCAAATCCTATATACATATAGATATCTAGAGATTTCCATGTACCTGTATATCTGTATCTATCTATATACATTATTTTTATATATGAATTTTCCTCTCACATGTTTGCAAGTCTCTGCAAATCCTATATAGATGTAATTATCTATATATAGGGCTTGCATGAATATATAGGGCTTGCAAATATTGCAGGAGGGAAATGCACATATAGAGAGGATTTGCAAACATTTCAGGGGAAAATGTTATATGTGAAATTAGTATATATAATTATAGATCTATATCTAGCTCTACATTGTTTATATAGACATTGAATGTTTGCCTGTTACTATGTTGGAGGCCGGCCTGAGTCCCCATGAGAGATAGGGCGGGATAGAAATGAAGTTGTTGTTGTTGTTGTTGTTGTTGTTGTTGTTGTTGTTATTATTATTATTATTATGTTATTGTTGTTGCCATATTGTTTTTGTTGACCCTCATTTTCTACTTACAAAGCTAGTTTACTGTTTTTCTTTGAAATACGGTAAATATTCAAAAACATTTAACCTACTGATGCATCAGTTAATGTAATTTTATTGCTGTTTTTATTTTGAAATTTACCACTAGCTGCTGCATTTTCCACCCTCAGCTTATATTCAAGTCAATAAGTTCTCCAATTTTTTGTGTCAAAATTAGGTGCTTCGGATTATATTTGGGTCAGTTTATACTCGAGTATAATCCACAGTTTTTTGGTGCCTATTTACAAATCAGGACTTCTGCACAAAATTTGCACCTGGTTGTTTTATTTGCATGAAACAGTTTATTCTGAAGAGAAGACAATGTTTTTACATAATAATACTATTTTATGGCAGAAAAACCTGTGTAAAAATTGCCATTTTCTGTGTAAGCCAACCACATGCAAAATATTTTACAAAAGTTTTAGTATTTGCTGCACAAATAATAAGCATTTCTCCCCCCCCCCCCCCCAAAAAACAAAAAACAACTGCATGAGAATTTTGCTTAGAGTAAGTCTCAAAGATTATTACCCATTCAGGTATCTTCTTGTCAGGATTTCTTGACACTTGAAAAACATGTTTTGACCATTAATAAATATATATATTTATTATTATTATATATATTGAATGTTCTTTCTATTCTTAGCAAATATTAGGTCAGTTGGAACTGTTCTCAATACAAACCTTTTCCCAACCTAAGTATGTTGGGTCTTCATGCCCTAACTTTCTGTCAGTATTGTGGCTGTTTCTCTAGGCCGGAGGAACTTTGGATCCTTCGTTATTATGTTTCCCCCGTTCCTCAATTTCTTCTCCATCCCTTTATTAGAGGGGGATCTTCCACCAGCAACCTGGAGAAACATAATCATCCAAGATCCAACAAGTTGTTACAGAACAATTCTGTCAGTTAGTTTTGTGGACAGATAAGTATTTCTGCTGTCAGAACAGCCTTTTGCCTAAGTCTCCAAAGTCAATGCTCTTTTCATCTAGGATTATACTGCCAAGTTCTTTCAGAACTGGCAGTTTTAATCATTTAAACCATAATGATGTCTACTGTTGGACTCTTGTTGCTGTATACTGTCAAGCAGACTTTGACTTATGATGACTCTGACAATGAGAGACTTTCAAGAGCCTTGGCCATCAACTTCCCTGCACATCTTACAAACTCAGGGCCATAGCCTCTCTGATTAATATGTTTTTAATGTGATAACCTTCTTTTCATACTGCATTCTACTTTGCCAAAAATTATAGCCTTTTCTAATGAGTCATGTCATTTCAGGATTTGGCAAAATTACCAGTTTTGCCTTTTTGTCTTCTAGGGAGCATTTAGGCATGATTTGCTCTTGGACTAATTGGTTTCTTTTTTTTAGGAGTTCATGGTATCCATTCCACACACCTTCATTTCAGCAACACATTTCATTTTTTCCCTGTTACCGTTTTTCAGTTTTCACAGCCAGACAGAGAAATCAAAAATAGGATGGCACAGATGGTTCTGACTTTGGTATTTAATGTTATGTCTTTATTCCTGAGGATCTTGCCCAAAGCTCCCCACCGTTGGCTTCAGTGGTAACTAATTGCTTTTAAAAGTGACTTTGCATGTACAGATCAAGAGTCAGTAGCAGAGATCCTGACATCTCAAAAGAAACTAACACAATATACCAAGACTGCTCATGCTTTATGTGTTCCAAAGTGGCTTTAATGTATGATATAGCATTAAGCTGGTAGAGGTGATCTTTATCATATGGTTGAGCAAAACAGAAATGTAGGGAAATGTTGGGTTGTTAACCGTTTGCCTCCAGCAGCTTAGCTGGAATATTAGCACATACTACTCGGGACTTTGAGGCTTGTCATTGTTTTGCATGCATCATCGCGTTTGTCACAGAGCTAATGGATGAATCTGGCTTGGTTTGCTGTTTTCTGCTCTCCAGGCTCCCCTTGTGAGGAGCGGACCAACATGTGTGTAATAATTCAAGACTATGAAGAACTGCCAAAGCCACATGGTACTACATGGAGCTAGGCACTGAGCCATCATGTTTTTCTTTTTCCTTTTCTGCTTTGAAGAGCATGAACTTCTTTTTCAGTATAAAAATGTAGAAGCACTCTGTAGGCCTTTCTCAGAAAGGTTAAAGAATTATTTTGGAAGTGTTTCCAAATCTAGTTTCCTCGTGTTATAGAAGGGGCCAATTTATCTTATACTCTCTTCTTTAAAACATTGCCTCAGTTTTTGAAAGGTATTGGGTTTTGAAGATTGCTAGTATCATCTCTCCAAAGTTTTTATTCACACACACACACACACACACACACACACATTTACTTACTTACTTACTTACTTACTTACTTAGGTGATCCCTCGTAGGTCGAGGACAATTATTTCTATTTCTGGTGTCTTGGGGGTGGGTCTGTAGGTGGCTGAAGAGACCTATTCTTGACCCACATGTTCTCCCGCAGTGAGGACATTGGTTTCCAGGTGGAAGGCGGTCCCGGTCAGGGTTGGCTTGATGCTCCTTCCTCTTGGCACATTTCTCCCTTAAGCCCTCCATTCATGCCTCTTCGAACTCCACGGCACTGCTGGTCACAGCTGACCTCTAATTAGAGCGCTCAAGGATCAGGGCTTCCCAGTTCTCAGTGTCTATGCCACAGTTTTTAAGGTTGGCTTTATTCAACATAAAATACATTTCAATTACAATGAATTAATACATAAAACATATAAAATATCATAAAAACATAAGCTCAACAATAACCAATAACCAATAGTCGAGTGCAATGGGCATGTGAGCTGACTATGATTTATATGGCCCAGGTCCCACTGACTTGACTCCCAATGAATCTCAGGGCTTGGTGGAATGCAGCTCTACCTAGTCCAGCTAGGCCTTCGTCTTTAGATAAAAAGACCAGCATCCAGTTAGGTTTTATGTAAATACACAGACTTTCAATCATAAAAGTGAATTGTAATGTTCAGATTCTCAGGACAGGATTATATTCCATGGGATGAACAGCATGGCTGTTGTGCCATAGATCCCACTGGACAGTGGAGCATTATGGGAACCAATTCATGACAGGCACTAGAATGCTATGGGACTGGAAGTGGATTAAATCACACAGATACTGCTTCTTTTCTGCCTCCAAAGTCAGGGCAGTGGCATTTGGGATGAAGGAAGGGACTTTCATCTGCTTCTGAAACTAGGCATGATGCTTTTCCCCCCTGAAGAAAACAACCACTCTTCACCTTCTTCGTTACTACTTCACACATTTCTTGAATGAGTTATAAATTAATCTGACTCAAGTACTTTGAGGGGGTTACTTCTAGTTAGCATCATCAGTCATTTTCACCTATCATTTACAGTTCTTTTCCGATAGCGAGATGATGTCTGCAATTTCCTTTGACAATCTGTTCTTCTTCTTAGCCAGAATATTGATCCCAATTTTCAGCTCTACATTTTGCTATTGCAGATTTTGGGAGGTATTAACTTCCTATGTATGAAGTATGATTTAAGAAAGTTGTAAGGACTATAATTTTTGATAGAGAGAAATGTCATGCCATTCCAAAATGCGTCTGAGCATGAAATCCATCTGCTTACAGTACAGTCAGGGAGCTGGCAAACTGCCTGGTTTTCTTTGGAGAACCTATTAAGATATTGCAAAGTTTGGAGAAGGAAGGAAACACAAAGTATCACCTGATGATAGCACAAAACTGTTATATCAATTATAACAGGGGGAGTGCCAACATAGACTCCATTTGTAGGGAGTTTCAGAATCTGCAATTGGCTACTGCCTCTCATCTTTATCAGATGTGTCAAGGAAAGTGAGGAGTTTGTGAGAAAGACCCCTGAAGAACTTGGTTCACTTTTAAAAACCCACTGAGACAATGGTACTCTGCCAATTTACCACTGAAAGTTTCAGTCTTCAGCAATTGCTCTAAATCTGTACTTGCGCAGTGGGTAAGAAGTGTTTAATTTATTTTCTTCTGTCTTATTCCTAAGTTTCATTAGATCAAAAATCAAAAGGTAGATGTTCAAATAATTCTACAGAGTCCCAAGTCTCTCATAGTGACTTCTAATAATCCTCTTTTCTTCCTGATAGTTTACAGCATCAAGTGGTGTGTGTGTGTGTTCTTCTTTGGGTTTTTCTCAACAGACCGTTGCAGTTTTGGTTCCAATTTTACTTAGGGGTTTTCCTTGTTTGCCTTGTCTTTCCAAGATTCATCTCTGGATTCATTTCCAGTGTATGGCAGAGAAAGTGTTCTGTTGAAAACATCTGAGAGCCATTGCCCATCACTGTAGAACAGTGGTTTCCATCTTTTTTTGACCAGGGACCACTCTCCAACATTAGTACTAAAAGGGTTATGATGAATCAGATTTTGGTCAACTTTAGATTCAGTTTGGTTATTTGGGGTGCTGATTCAAAAAACTTCATTGGATAGACCACATCAGCTCTAGTTTCTAATACAGAACATATGCCACCCAGTAGTTGCCACCTGCTTGCCCACAGAAAACCATATTTAATAATCTAGAGCTAATCTGGTCTATCCAATGCCATTTTCTGAATCAGCCCCCCAAATAACCCCAGGAACAGGCCTAAAAACGAAGACAAGAAATTTTTTTTTGGTTAGGCTGTGTTATTATCCGTAGTAGTAACAGTGAGGCCACAGATCATATTTTAGTTCTTGCGGGCCACTGGTGGTCCACAGACCATAAGTTGGGAACTACTGCTATAGACAATGCTAAGCTAGAGGAACCAGAATTCTTGAGCAAAATGCCATACTATACTATAACATTTTTTTTGTTTGCTTATTTTTGTATAAAAACATTACTTTATCACCGGAGTAACACACACTGTGGTCCAAACTTCTAGTTTTTGTGCAATTTTTACTTGTTACTTGTTATAAAATGTTGCTTCTAATGATAATTTGGATATAATTTGGGCACTTCTGTATTTTAAAATGTATTCTTCAAAATGAATTATTCAAAAGTAACTGAAGGCAAGTAATGAACAATATAATATGTTTCTTTTTCGACAATGAATGTTGGGAAGTACTTATGGATTGTTATTAACTGCCATCAGCATTCCAGTTTTACCTTCCAGTTCTTGTTTTACTATTTATAGCCTCCTCTGATCCAGAGTTCACACACTGCGTGTTCCTAAAATGTGTTGTGCAGCTTTGGATTTTCCTGTCATCTCTAAGCACATCAACTGTTGAACATCCTTTTGGCTTCAGTCTAATGGCATCATTAGCCACAGAACAACTCATAGTTGTCCTCTGCTATAATCTGGCAGCTCCCTGAGTGCCATCCAATGTGGGAATCCCATATTCTGGCATAAAACCTTGTTTCATTTTGGATTGTATCATCAAAGGATTTTCATGGTAAAAGACATTCAAAAGGGGTTTACTGTGCCTCCTTCTGTGCAGCACTAAGAAGTGTTGTCCATAAAAAAAAACCCTTCGCCAGTGTTACCCTCTACTACTGCTGAGGCCCAGTAGCTGCTTGGCACATTTCTCCACAGAAGCCTGTTTGATACGGGAGATCCCACCAGCAGCACTGCTGCCATCAACATAACCTTTTGCCTCCCAGGAGCATATAGTTTTACCATGGTAGAAGGGTAGCACCATTTGAATTTTTGGTTGAACATTGTAAAAGAAAAATAACTAATTTTAAAGCTCCATGATACATGAGTTGCCTAAGTTGGTATAATATAGCTTGCTCTCCATGTTCCTGGGGTCTGCCAAAAAAAGTATGCCATGCTAGGCCAAACAGACCAATGGACTGACTGGGATAGAAAGAAGCTTTTCTCTCTTTTGTCCTTGTTCTTATGCATACATCAGTGTAAGAATAATTCATCTCAAACAACATGCAGACAGATCTCTCTTTGTAGAATCTCAGTTTGTCATGAAGGAAAAAAAAAGAGAAATTTCTGTTCATACAATTTGATGGAAGGTGCTTATAATGGCCAACAGTCCAGTAATTCCAGTGCCACATTGGAGGCTCCAAGGAAATCACAGTAATTTGAAAAGAAGGTAGCAAGAGTTAGGCATAATTTCATGAAAGAAGCTATTTCTCAAAGGCTAGGTTGTGTGTTTGGAAGAAAGTAGCAGGTTGTCTCCACAGTGATTCCCTTCAGTGCTCAGATTTTTCTGTAATTGGCTACCGGTCAATTAGATGGATTAGCTGATCTGGCAGCACATATTTGGGGATTTGTCTTCCCTTCCTCTGCCCTGCTGTGCTGCAGCAAACGTTCTTCTGAAAAATGCCTTTTTAATCATGATTTGTTTAGCCTTGGCCCCTTGACAGGTGTAGGATTTCACAGCCCTTCAGGCTTGTAATGAAGAGCGATGAAAAGGGGGAGTTTTCCTTCATTCCCTGCCTTGTATCTGACTCTTCTAAAAATACATAACTCTAAAAATTTTGAAAAACTTTTACTTGGTGCGTAGGCTGTTAGGCTGACTCCGTATTTGCCACTCTAGTTTGTGACACAAACCTATGTAACACCAAGTATCTTTTGACATATTGTGTTGAGAAAAGTAACTGCTTCAGTGAAATTAAGAAAGCTTTAACACAATCTTGCAATGTAATCTTCTTTATGCTTATACAATACAATTCATATAGTGACAAGTGTCTTTTTCACTCACTATTCTAGTGATGGGCAGATGAAAAAGATAAGGTACTAGCAAGCTCTTAAACGCTTCTGATTCTAAGAGATTGTTTCAACAATTAACATATCTTATCCATGTAGGAGAAACTGAATATACTGAAGTGATCAGTTCCTCATAACTATTATAGTTTCATGAATCCAAATCATCTTAACTTCTATTTTGCAACTGCTTGGTAGAAGAAAGTATGTATGTGTGTTTCCCCTGTAGTCCTCGATTAATTTTTTCCACCCATCATTGGTAATGATGGAAACAGTGTTGTTATTTTCCCTGCTTTCTAGCAGGAGGGTAATTTTAATGTAATTTACACAATATTAAAATACAAATCAAAAGGTACATGACGAGAAGGAACCTCACTAATATGAGAATTTAGAAAGACAGAACTCACAAATATTTGCTTCTAGATAACAAACTGAAGATATGAAATAACCATATCTGCAGGATCAGTATCCAACATTTCATTTATCCACATCCAACAAAATATGTTACCTCAAGTACTTTTAGGACCTCCAGGACTTTATTTTGGGGGCAGAAGTCCTTCGTTTCAACAGAGCTTGTTGCAAAATCTATGCAAAATCTGGAAATGCATCTCTGGGGATATGGGGGTTGTACTGTATGTTGATTTTTCAAAACTCACAGACCAATATTATAGTTCATTTTTAAAGTGTTGGAGGCAATGGTCAAGTTCCTACAGCAAGTAGTTCCATGTTTCCCCTTCCCCTAGTAGCTACCAAGTGGGAAGGGAAGGGGGGGGTCATTCAAATGATGAAGAAACAGTTGATCTCAGTTTGGAAGTCAGAAGAAACAAGGGCCCAGTCACACATGAGCTACACCCTCCTTCCCCTTCCCTTCAGAGCCCAGGCCAGCCACATCTTCACGGTTTGAATTACCTCCCATCTCCTCCCCACAAGTCGGCAGTGCCAGCAGCAGCCACTCCTGAGGCTTCACAGTTGCTGGAGAAAGATTTTGAATGGGGAACAATGTTCTAAAAATGACTGCTTGCAACCTGTCCAAAAAAGAGACATGTTCATTTATGACATATTTCTTCCACACAATGTAATATTTCACAGCTAGCATACATTTTGCAAATAGGAAACACAGTGCAGAAATATGGCAGTCACACACACACAAGACAAGGGATACAACATTGTTTTGCTTCCAGGATAGAGAATAATAGAATCATAGAATCATAGAGTTGGAAGAGACCTCACGGGCCATCCAGTCCAACCCCCTGCAAGCAGCAGGAAAATCTCATTCAAAGCACTCCCGACAGATGACCATCCAGTCTCTGCTTAAAAGCCTCCAAGGAAGGAGCCTCCGCCACAGTCCAGGGGAGAGAGTTCCACTGCTGAACAGCTCTCATAGTGAGGAAGTTCTCCCTAATATTCAGGTGGTATCTCCTTTCCTGTAGTTTGTAGAATGTAACAAATACTCTGTAGTTTTAGATGATAATCTACAGGGATAGTAAAACATTATATTTTATATTTTGTGGTATATTTTATTATTTTTATGGTCATATATTTTGTCATGCTCAGCTTGTACTTTCAATCATCTTTAACTTATGAAAATTTTCTCTGTTGGCTGATGGGAAAGTCCACATATCTCCTCCCTTTTGAAAGGGGAGGTTCTAAGCCCATTGCAATCCTATAGCTTTCACTCCAGATCCACCATCCCACAAAGGTATAAATAAATGAAGAGACAGAATATGAACCAGGAAAGGAATACATACCTCTCCAAATTCCATTGCATTTTTACATTCCAGTCACCTGCCAGTGACATGTCAAATTCTACAAGAACTTGCTTTGCCATTTATCCATCTCTGTCAATTCTATGCGTTAACCTCTGCATTTTTCTCCATGCTGGCTAAGAGGGTCCTGCATTTTAGACAGACAGTTCAACTGTGTTACCATCCATTTTCTCTCTCTATCACTTTTACATCTTTAGGAGCTAGCTTCTGATCAATCACAGTTCATGCACCCGGTGAAATGGACTCTGAATCATAAAAACGTATGCTCTAATAAATATTACTAGTATTCATGATGCCACAAGACTGTGTCGATTTTGTCTCCAAATCAAGTTTCACAGATATTCTATACATTTGCTCCTTCAATTTAATTTCCATGTGTTTATATGTGGGGGTGTTTATTAGTGGACTATTCAAAGTTCCTGGTAGGGTTGTTTGGAACCTGTTGGAAACTCTGTGGAGTTGCCTTGGATATCTAACACTGTCTGGGGGGTTGCATGGAAGAAAACTTTTTGGACATAAAAGGACAAGTTCAGCACATCCCTCAGTAAAGCCCTTGCATATAAACAAATGGATAGCCCTAACAGGAAGGGTTTAGCTTGCCTTTGGTTTTGTTTACGGAGAAGATTTTAGCTCTCATGAAAGGAGGCATTGGGCAGCAGCGTGTTAGAGCAAGCCGTGGTATTGGCAAGCTCTGTGCAAATTTCCTTCTCCAGTTCTTTACCAAAGTCCTCTCAGCCTTTTCCTCACCACATCTCTCCCATTCTATAACTGAGCTTTTCCTCAGAAACAGATTGCCGCCAATTATTTCTCATTTCAGCCCCTATTTTATGAAGAAAGTGTGTATATACTAGAGTTTCTTGTGGTCTCCAATCACTCCATTTTGTTAACAATGTATAGCATCCAAGAATGAAGTTTGTTTTTCAAAGAGAGTTGTGTTTCATAATGGCGTGTGTTTTTAACCATACAAGCGAAAAAGAAAAAAAAGCCGGTAAGAAAAGCAAATGAGGGAGAGAAGAATGAATTACCCTTTTTGGTGGAACTGGGGGCAGGAGGACACAGTAGACACAAAGAACTATTCTGTTGACCAGGTGATTGGTACAAATAGTTGAGGGCATGTGGTTGAAGCTTGCCTGTCAAACAGTATTTCATTTTAAACACCCTGGATTAAGCTTGTTTATAAGAAAGGACGTTTATATTCACACACATTCTAAAAAGGCAGGATGGATTGCTTCACCCATCAGCAGCAGTAGGACATAAGGCACAAGAGTGTTTGATCTGTAATTTGATGTCTCCACAAGGAATTGGCCATCAATTTCTTCCATTTCACATTGCAGCTTTGTTCCCTACAGCTAGAATATAGCAAATAGTTTTTCATTGGATGTTCAAAAGTGAAAGGAGTGCAATCCAAACAGCTATGTATTATAGATGTTGAATCTTGTCATCTACTGCTTAGTAAGACAAGATATTGTAGAATAGCCTGTATTAAAAAAAACCCAGATGATATTTTAAATAATATAAATGTTAAAAATACATCAGGTACATCCTTTATTTTAGATGGGCTGAAACTCACCCACATAGCAGAGCTCTTTAAGTCTTGTAGCATCTATATAAGGTAAAAGGCAAAGCTTTTCCCTGACATTAAGTCTAGTTGTGTCCGACTCTGGGGATTGGTTCTCATCTCCATTTCTAAGCCAAAGAGCCACCATTGTCCATAGACACCTCCAAGGTCATGTGGCCGGCATGACTGCATGGAGCGGCATTACCTTCCTGCCGGAGCAGTACCTGTTGATTACTCACATTTGCATGTTTTTGAACTGCTAGGTTGGCGAAGCTGGAGCTAACTGCAGGACCTCACCCCACTCCACAGTTTCGAACCACCAACCTTTTGGTCTGCAAGTTCAGCAACTCAGCGATTTAGCCCACTGCACCACCGGAGGTCATCTATATAAGGAAGGAATGCAGCATTCCATTTGTAAATGCACAAAAGTCTTATTTTTAATTATTGTTGGTTTTAGTGCTCTTAAATCAAGGAAAACTTAAGTCAATCATAAGATAACAAAACCTTTGGCTATTTCACCAGCCCCAGAGCTACAAATAACGAGTATACAGTTTCTTCTCCCAGTAGCAAGAGGATCATTGATTTACATAATGACTGCAAATTGAGGAGGAGTAACTATTTCATTTTGCAATACAACTGCAACTTTTATGGTAGTGGGGTTGTAACATTACTCCAGAAGAAGAAGAAAAGCATGCAATTTAGATTACTTTTAAAAACATTGTTTCCAAACTCTGGCCAAGTCTTATGTTGGCTGCATGGCTCCAGAGAGTAGAGTTGGATGAAACCACCAATGAGAAAAGTAAAACCACTGGTATTGTCTATTGCAAGTGGCTCCAACTCTCCTGTGTCACAGAAAAGACTGTTTCAGTCCTATATGGAGATACTGGAGTCAAACCTGGGACTTTTTGTGCATGTGGTATATGCTCTTCCAATGGAGTTTCAGCCCTTCCTCATGTGCCATTGAACTAGGAGGAAGTAAAAGTGAAACATGGCCACACCTCATAAAAGATGTCAACGAGTGTGACATTTTGATACAGAAAAGTACCTCTTTTATTTCAAGGTATTTTTGTGACATGACGGCATTCAGATAGGCCTCCCAGTTTGTGCATCCAGACTAAAGGGCTGGTGCCTAGAAGGAAGAGTGTTGAGCTGCAAGGCTCATTCTTCTTTTACCCTGAATATGAACTTAATATGCAGTTTAGGGAGACACAGGAGAATGGTGAGAGGGCAGTTTAAATAAAGCAAGAATGTGGCTCCAGGCCCAAAGGTAGGCTGCAGATCTAGACAATCGTATTATTCAGTCACCTGAATAGAAGAGTGTTCTTGCATTTGTACCGATTGCCCCCAGCCCTGCACAGCACTTCCCAGGGCATGGTAGAATGAATGATACTTGGTCAGGTAGTTTAAAATCCTAATCTTTCATGACGTGGTCAATGTTTTTTAGCAAGCCCCTCTGTTGCAGAAGGAATGTTATGACTTGAGGGTTGAGGCGTGCCAAAAATATTAACTCTGTGATTCCTTTGGCACATACTTTTGAGCAGTCTACATGGGATTAATGGAGCATGTAGCATATCTTCCCCTGGCTTCTTAGTATTTTTTTTAACCTCTGGAAAAAGAGACCAAAGTGCTTGATGAATAATTGTCGGAATATTTCCTAGCAGCCTTGAGCTTCTTAATGGTGTCCAGTTTGTTTGATTTGTGACTTGCCTTCAGACATGTTCCTCTTTACTGTGTGACAGAACTCTTTGTTGATTTTCCTTAAGCCCTTCTCTAAGTCACCAGAGTGAGAAGCTAGAGACAGATTGAGCAAAGAGCAAGACATATGCCAACTGTCCCTATTTGCCATCATTTTATATACCTACTAGACCTTTGCTATGATTTTGTGCCTTTGGGAGTGCCTTGCCTGCTTGAGTCAGAGTCCTTCAGGGCTGAGAATATCTTTATTTAATTCTTTGAATGTGCAGATGGAAATATATTCCCTAAGGACATGGGAAGTTGATTTATATAGAGCTGCAATCCTGTTCCATCTAGCTCATTATTGTCTACATACAAGATGTTAAAATTAGAAAGTAGGCATCCCACCCCTCTGTAATGAACAAGTTACATTATATTGTCATTTTAGCCAGGCTACCAGCAATGAAATATTTTCAGGATGAGCACATTAATTCTTTTGTTTGTCAAAAACCACAAGCCTACCCTTGAAACCATCAAATATTTTTTATAATTTATTTCATTACTGTCAAATACATTTACTGTTATTGAAACAAGATACTTCATGTCTTCTAAACCAATGGTTCTCAACCTGTGAGTCCCCAGGTGGTTTAGCCTACAACTCCCAGAAATCCCAGCCAGTTTACCAGTGGTTAGGATTTCTGCGAGTTGAAGGCCAAAACATCTGGGGACTCAGAGTTTGAGAACCACTGTTCTAAAATTAAAGGAGAGAGATTGAAATTAACACCATGAAGCATCCAGACTAAAGAAAGGTAGCTGTATAAAGGCCACTCCTAAACAAAGAAACATGCCTAGCAAATTACAGCCCCTAAGGCAAATTGCCTTGAAGAATATAAAGGCATTTAAAATTGCTTCCAAAGGAAGAGGGAGAGGGAGAATGCCATTTTAGTGTTGCTACAGTGATGTTAAAATCAGATGGTTGTTGATGTTTGGCACTCTGCAGAGTTGTCTTTATTATTTCCATGGGGGTGAATACATTTTTAGCTTTTCAGCTTTGTGGAGCCACAATATCCTTTCCCTCTTGTTTCCTGAAATGTTACTCACTTTCTTGCCGCAGGGAGGGCAAGTGAAGTTGCAAGGCTATAAAATGAATTGATCAATTCTTCCCAGCTAACTCCCATCCTCAAGGCATTCCCATTAAAACATTTTTTCTCAGGCTCTCTTAGGCCTGAGAGCTGTAAACCCTTGGCTGGACCAGGGCTGATAGATAATGGCAAAGTAGTCCTCTTAGAATCATAGAATCATAGAATAGTAGAGTTGGAAGAGACCTCAAGGGCCATCTAGTCCAACCCCCCGCTAAGAAGCAGGAAATCGCATTCAAAGCACCCCCGACAGATGGCCATCCAGCCTCTGCTTAAAAGCCTCCAAAGAAGGAGCCTCCACCACGGCCCGGGGGAGAGAGTTCCACTGCCGAACAGCCCTCACAGTGAGGAAGTTCTTCCTGATGTTCAGGTGTTCTTGAGATCTGTATCGATGTTTCCTGTAGACAGATCACCTTCAGGCTGAATATATTGGCTAAATCAAAGCAATTTTACTTTAGCTTTAAACTTCACTAAGCTGAGAGGTAAGGGGTGTCTTTTTTTAAAAAAAGCTATGGTGCTATATAACAAAATAAAACAGAGGAGACTGCCACCAGTTTAGATGATTTGTCCAGTTAGACTGGTATTGAAAAAAATGCTTTTTGAATGCCTGGGATGGCAGAGGTTAGTGTGCCATTTTGTCTTGGATGTGATAATGGGAGCAGAAAGAACTACATGTATTGGAGAGAGGGAGAGATGCTGATTGCAAACAGATTGTTTTTTATCTACAGAAGGGGAAATATCTGGATGTTGGTACATGTCTTGGAGTGTTTTTTAACGCAATACCCAAAATGTTAATGTTTTTGGCAATTGACCAGTTGCTTGCTATTTATTTAACTCCGTAGAAGGGAAGTAAAACTATGACACAGTGTGTTCCTATGACTCCTGGCACTGCAAAGGACTTCCTAGGAGCTATAGTGATGTCTTCCAAATGCCACTCAATGTCATGCAATGCAATTCACAGTAATACATTTAGGACAATGAAACTATCTTTATTTTGAATTACAGTTTTAATGTAATGTAGTAATACCTTCATTATTTGGGAAGGGGATTAATTACGGTAAATGGTTATTTGTAATTAGTGACATTCAAGCTCTGAATCAAATGTGGCTAGTATGTGGGTCTCATCTATGAGCCACTGGGTTGCTTCTATGAGCCACTGAAATTCTGGCAGTTATAGGCCACAGAACACACAAGTCATCTTGTTCTGAAAAGCCAAAGAGCTGTCTATCAGAGTTTAGTCAGTATGGCATGAAGGTGAAAGGAGAGGGGTGGATATATATCCTCAAACTTAAGGTCAGTTTATAGCTGGATATAGAGTCCTTGTCTTTCATTCACTCCATGTTGGTTTTGGGTAAGAGCCATTTTAAGTGTAACAAGCCTGCCTCTATGTGTATCCCTCCCTTCTTGGAAAATCCTATGCTTTTAAGCACAAGTCACCTGGCTCTCGTGCTTCACGAAATGATGGTCTCTGACATACAGCCATCTCTCTGGACAGCAGCTCATTATACAAAGTTGGTGAAGGCTGTGATGGACAGTCTGTGAGCCATATGCAAACTCCGAGAGCCTTTTTTGGTAGAAGTAGCCAAGGCTGACCTTACAAAGAGCACTTCATCCTCATAGGTGTGGATGAGGCGAGGGCCCTGCATGATATGTTTGGATTTGTAGAAACCCACAGCTTAGCAAGTTTAATTCTATCTCTCGCAGAATGAAACTTGCACACAGTCTCTGAGGGTGAAAGCAGATGTGGCATTATCAATTCCAGGCTTCTTACTTTGTATAAACAGCCACTAGAGGCTCTGAGTGTTCCTGATAAAAGCAGCCCCGTAGGTAATGGGGAGAGGGTTAACTCCCCCCCCCCCCCACACACATTGCTGCTTTGATCTAAATTGTGCCTCCCTTTTCAAATATATTTTTAGTACTGGCCATATAGAGATCAATCTTCACATTCTTTCCTTATCCTCAGTGGGGCTAGAAACAGTCTTCTTGGGCTGGGGGAGGTATCCTTCTCTTCATCTGAAAGGCAGAAATAGAGGTAATAATTAATTCAATTCAATTACTCCTGCAGCAATTAATTCAAAGCTATGTTTGATTCCAGAAAGAAGAAGTAAACTTTAGCCATCATAGGTCTGTTGTCCATGCAGAAGGTCCCAAGTTATTTTTAGTTAAAAGGACCAAGTTTTGGACAACGTGAAAGATCTCTTCCTAAGACATTAAAAAGCCACAGCCATCCAGAGTAGCTAGAGTGGGACTTGGTGTAAAAGTATACACATTTCCTTCTGCATCACTTGCTCTTGACCCTGAAATATCGAAGCAGAGAACGTGTAGCCCTTTAGAAAATGCTGAAAGTAGCAGATGGTGCTAACTAAAGCCCAATATTTTTTGAGAATTGCATGTTTCCCACACCTGTTCAAATGTACTTGCAGTTTTATTTACCCATGCATAACAAAATATATCTTCTTTTGACATTTTCTAGATCTTCCATGTGCTTCTTTGTTGTGCTTCCATTCCATTGATCATAGAGTCATGCTGGAGGATCTACTAATGCCCAGAAAAGGATTTTATCTTGGTATTGCCTAGTTCCTCTAGTGTGACTCTATGATATGCTTCCACCCAATGTCATTCTTTCAGTAGTATTTGCTATTACAGATGGGTTTATATATCCTCTTAAAGCCCTGGAATGTCTTTCCTGCTGATATAGAAGTTGCACTGTATTCTAGTGCAGACATAGCCAAAATGTTGGGAACCCATTGTGATGATCCTGAAGTTCATCCCCTTGAAGGGTCCAGATTTCTTCCCCAATCTTAGAAATTAGTAGTGCTTTTTGCTGAAAATAGTTCAAAACAACTCTAAATCATGACTGTTTTTCCACCATAACCCACTGAATTATCCCACCGTGTTTCAACTAAATGTTTGAAAATCAGCTGAAAATAAAATTGGATGTGACATGGCATCTCTTCTAGGTGCATCCAGAATGCTAGTGTGGTCCCCGCTGTTGTTTACAGGGGTAGAAATCCCTCCCCACTCTCCACAGTTGCTCACCTTATTCTCATGGATCAAGAAAAGTTCTGGGAAAACTGTGCCAACACCTAAGAGTATTCCTCACCTTGGTTGCTTTTTGTCCCCAGTTTATGAATGTCTCTGACCTAATTACATAGAGAAGCTCTGGGGTACCTTTGAAAAAAAGAATGTGTCCATAACATCTGGTGTGCTCATATGTTGAGGCTAATGGAGGTTAAGGAGTTCTTTATTATGTCATAAACGAGTTGAGCTTAATGGATCCTCCCCCAAATATGAGCTATTGTGAAAACTACTCTGCATTTCAACCATTACTGCTAAATTGTAGACTTTTGTAGAACTTGGCTTCTCAACTCCCAGAAACTCCAATGGTCATCCTGGCTGAGTGTTCCTGGGAGTCGTAGCCCAAAGATAGCATTTTACTAAGCACTAGGCCTCTTCCATAGGCCCTGGATCACTAATTGTCCATCAGAACAGAGAGAACAGTAATGGTTTAGACTAAGGCAGTCCTCTGTCTTATCTTGATTAAGTTTCAGTTTGTTCACCTTCATCCAGCTGTGGATGAAAAGAAAGTGCAGAGGTGCTCAACACCACTTGAATGTATATTTGTGTACATACTTATTTATATAACATTTTTGATGGACTTAATAATAGGAAAAATTCAAAGTTCTGGCTTTAGCCTATAAAGCCTTAAACAGTTCTGGCTCAGCTAACCTGTCCAAACGTATCTCCCCTATGAACCATCTCAGAGTTTAAGATAATCTGGAGAGGCCCTGCTTTCAGTCCTGCCTTCTTCACAGGCACGACTGGTGAGGACCAGAGACAGGGCCTTCTCAGTGGTGGCCCCTCGGCTGTGCCACTCTCCCCCTTCTCCTGGCTTTCCGTAAAAAAGTGAAGACGTGGCTTTGTGAACAAGCCTTTGGAGAACTGATGCAATAAATAGATACGAAAAGATGTGCAATGACTATTGGAACGGCCCGGACTACATTTGTGGATCACATGATTAATTGTGGTGGCATTGTTCTAAATGTTTTAAATTGTTTTAATTGTATTTTATAACTCTATTGAAATGTTTATTTTATTTTACACTGATTTTAAAGGCATCGAATGATTACCTGTGTTGTAAAGCCGCCTTGAGTCCCCTTTGGGGTTGAGAAAGGCAGGGTAGAAATGCCATAAATAAATACATAAATAAATACATAAATAAATAAAATGAATTAGCTAGTCCATTGAAAAATTGTCTTCATCTGAGTTTTTTTTTTACTAACTTTTCTCACAGTGAAGTTCTGAAAACAAGATCTTCTGTCTTCCAATCCAAGTAAAATAATTACAGTCATTCACTGGTTCTGCCATCAATGATGCACACATTTTGGTCCCACTTAAGTGCTAAGTGACCCATTAAATGTTTGCAGCTCCTTTCTGTCAATGATCAGTTTCATTCAACATCAGTGTGAATGATCACTGGGCTTTGTTGGGGGCAGCAATACACAGAAGGGCTTGTTGGTGTTGACATTCTGTTAAACCATTAAAAAACTTCAGTCTTCTGTGTGAACTCCAGCAGAAACTGTCTTGCACAGAGTTGCATAGATCTCGAAATAGTCATGGTGGTCAAAATGTTTTTTCAAATGATATTTTTGGAACCACCTTTGCCTGCCATTACAGTTCCTTTTACAAAAGAACATCTTTGTAAGCTGGGGAAGTTTCATATGTTTGCATTGAAAAAATATATATACTGCAGTGTAGTGCTAAACAAGTAATGGGAGAAAGATCTTTTATGATTGGCAGAGTAGTTTCTAAGATACATCTCTTAGCCTCAGGAAGGCTGTGTAGGAAGCAACGACTTTCCAAAAACCTTCACTGTAATTTCCCTTTAAAATGGCAACATCTCTTTCTGCAGCGCTTCCTTGGTTACAGTTAAAAGAACGCTGCCCACTTTCAAGCTTCAGTTTTAAAGCTGCAGCTATCTTGGGAGCTATGGTTTATTCTTAAAATAAAAGCCATGCTTACCTGAAATGCGGACAATAAACAGAAAGTGCAGGATGTATGTTTCTTCTCCCCACTGTTTTCCATTATATACAGCTCAGTCCTTCCTTCAATCTGATTAGTTTTTTAGCTATTTGCCTTTGAATGTATAATGGATTGTATGAGTATAGGATTTTCCACGTAGAGTCATCCCCAGCACTGGGTTTTGTGGTCACAGATTTGCAAGGATTTATGTGTATAAAAAATCTGGAGTGGCTACACTGTGGTGCAATGACGGGAAGGATATTTGTCATTATTTGTTCCTAGTCTTAAAAAATGGGTTTTCAGCCAGGAAAAAGCTCACCCGGAAGATTAATAGACAAGTGAGAAACTTGCACAGTTTTCTTCCCATACTTGAATGTCTTAAAGAATTGTGGAGAAATCATTCAATATATAAAGGAGCCACTGGTGGCACAATGGGTTAAACCCTTGTGCTGGCAGGACTGCTGACTTGAAGGTTGGGTTGCTGACCTGAAGGTTGCTGGTTCGAATCTGAGGAGAGCGCCGATGAGCTCCCTCAGTCAGCTCCAGCTCCCCGTGCGAGGACATGAGAGAAGCCTCCCATAAGGATGGTAAAACATTAAAACATACAGGCATCCCCTGGGCAACATCATTTCAGAAGGCCAATTCTCTCACACCAGAAGTGACTTGCAGTTTCTCAAGTTGCTCCTGACACACAAAAATCAATATAGAAAAGTGAGTCTTTGTGAAAAAAATCTGCACAGAAAAGTTTCCCACGCATGCACACACACAAATTATGTGCAGAAAGCAAGATTTTGTACAAGGCAACATTTAAAAAAATACAGATCAATCTCTCCAGAACACTATTTGGATATGCAGAGAAACATTTGGTTGTTTTATCCTCCTCAAAACTATCTATATTGCATACAATGAAATAGTTAAGGTTTACAATGAAATAGTCAAGACTTACATTCTTAGCATAGCGATGTGTTGAATTCAGTGGAAACTGTTGACTCCAGTGTCAGTGGGCTGGTGAATCCACTGTGGGCCTCCTATAATGCTAGGTTAGGTATTGCTCCTTGGATAGCTGAATGCATAGCCATTTCTTCCTTTATTTTAAAGTGTTTTGAACCTTTGGTTTTAGTTGTGAGACTGTGTGCAAGTCACCTTTGCACCTCTTCTCCTTGTGAGATTATAAATCTTCATGGGAGGCTCGGAGAAGATGTAACCTTGGAGAGTTCTGCCATCTACCTTGGGCTCTCTTGTTAGTACAGATTAGTCTCACAGGCTAGAGATGGGGCTGTTCTTCACCACTGTTTTGTATTCTCTGCATGATCATAGGTGCTAATTCATATCAGTGACTTCACATTTTAATTGAGATACGGTCCTGGAAGTGTTTATGGATGGATTTATGCATTTGTTCTGGGTTTTTCTCCCCTTTTTTGGAAGTATTTATAGTTCACTCAGTAATAGCATTCTCAGGCTGGCTAGCAACAAGAAGTGAAGCAATGTGCAATTCTAATACAATAAAAATGAAACTGAACTTTAAAAATATGATGTATGGGGTGGGGGAGGATGAAAACTTCCAAAATTCTGTGGCTAACTTTCTGGCAGGGGGATTCTGGGTGCTTTGGTCAAATAGAAACATATTCAGAAGAACAGCAATGTGAAGCATCTCTGATATGTTGCTGCTCTTCTGAAGCAACAAGAACATCTCCACAATGGGTTCACCATCAGATTTGAAGTTTTTGTATCAAGGAAGTTGTCTTTTTACCTCTGCAAACGTGATAAATCTGCTAGATAAGGTACAATCATTCTCCCATATACAGTTGGCCTTCTGTATTTGTAGATTTAGCATCCAAGGGTTCAACCAGCTTGAAAATCTTGATCTTGCCATTTAATATAAAGGTCAATAGTTTGCTGTAGATAAAGGTAAAGGTTTTCCTCTAACAGTAACTCCCTGACTATAAGGAGCGCCATTAGCTTCCCACTGGAGCGGTACCTATTGAGCTACTTACATTTGCATGTTTCTGAACTGCTAGGTTGGCAGAAGCTGGGGCTAACAGTGGGAGCTCACCTTGCTCCCTGAATTCAAACTGCTGACCTTTTGGCCAGCAAGTTCAGAAGCTCATCAGTTTTACCCACTGTGCCACTGGGGGCTCCACGCATAGTTTACTGTACCATTGTATATAATGGGATTTGAGCACCCACAAATGTTGACACTATCTTTTAAATGTTAAACATTCCAACATTTAATATTTTGTTTAAAAAATGAAACTCATCCCCACAAAATAATGCAATACCATGACAGAACATCTACAGTATAAGTGAATACCTGTGAAACTTGACACACACCAGAAATAATCTGCCCATCCTACTCATAAGCCATAGAGCTAGCTAGCCATGAAGATCCTCAGAGTAGAGATTAGCTTGGTGGCTGTTGCTTCCAGCCTGGTTAGAGGAGGAATAGGCAATGAAGCATTCAGGCTGTGACAGAATGAAGCAAAGGGAAACAGACTTTTGATTAGACAGGGCTCTGTCAGTAAGTACTGTGTTATGTCACCGTCGGAGATTGATGAAGTCCCACTGGAAAGATTTGTGACAGCTCTGAAATGGAAGCATGGACTCCACCCCGCACAGCAGGGGAAGAGATATCATTATATCATGTGCAGAACCCTCAGGCTGCACAGTGAGACATCCAACACTGTGTTTTGCTTGGTTGTCCAGCTGAGTAACAAGATGTGTCAGATCTTTGCAAGTATCCGTGGAAGTGAACTGCATAAGAATTCTCAAACAGTTTGAGTCACAAAGTTCTGTGCTGAGTAGCTCCCCTGGAAGGAGATGAATGACTAAAGCTTGCCCTAGTGAACTGGGGTGGATTTTAAAACCCAAAGATATGCAGCAGAGTTTGGTAAAGTTATTTCTTTGGATGATGAAATAACTCCCACAGACAACATGGTCACAAGAACTAATGTGGTATTTCATATTTATACAGTATACTAGAAGTTGGAGTCCAATAACATTTCCAAGCTGTGATTGTATATTGGATGTATTTTCTACTTGCATACCTAGTATTAGTAAACATGGCCTAAGTAAGGTGGTAGCTGGAAGAACTCCACCAATTCTTTAGTCTTGATGATCTATGGAAACAACAAATCAGCTTCCTCCAGTTTTTTTCCACCAATAATGTATGAACTCTAAAAAGGCTTCATGGACACAGGCCAATTTCCTACATTGACTCTATGTGGTGTAACTATCCCATGCATTAGTGCTACATAATCCTTATGCATATGTACTGAATACCACTGTAGCATAATGTATACGAAATTTCTCTTTGCCTCTTTTTTGTCATTGTCCATCTCTTTGAAAAGACAAACAGTAATGTATATTAAATTTTGCTTTGCCTCTTTTTTGTCACTGTCCATCCCTTTAGAAAGAAGAACAATTCTTTTCACAGGTAAATAAATATCTTCATACATTTAGGAGTCTTGGGAATTTTCCCCTTGGCCATAGAGCCATAGATTTTGATGAGACAAGTTAATCACTGGAAAGATGTCACCTTTCTGAGCAGGGAAATTCTTGTATCAGTAGCTTTTGTGACCAATTTTGTTAGAATTCTTAGCTGTCCCTGTATTCCCGATGGCTAGAGATTGAAAACTACTAGGAGTAGTCATTTTATTTTGTCACCAAAACTTAAAACCTAATGACAAAGGCAATGTTCTCTCACCATCTCATGAAAACTGTTAACATTGCTGGAACTACAATTTGTGGTGCCAAGGGTTGTGATAACTTTGACAATTGCACCAGCAAAATCTGATTGGGATCATTGCGCTTTTGACCAAACCTTTCTAGTTTCAGTGTGTTTTGTGCAGTCATATGATAATACCTACAGAGATGTGGCCATAAAGACTGCGCTGGGGAAAACTGTAGCCAAACCAATTTGATACCAAAGAATTACAATGGTCCTTGTTGTTAATCTATGGCTGCATTTGCAAAAGCTAAAGATTAAAACAGAAGTTGGCATGATCTCTTCTTTTTTCCAATTTATATTGTTGGCATTGAGACTGTTTGGTGCTCAGGAATTATAAAAGACACACTGACATTTCCTGTTTTTAAAAAGTTGAGTCGGAAGCTTTTCAGCTTAGACAAATTACTTCTTTGCAATGTAAGCAAAGGGAATAACACCACATTTCCTGTGTAAACTGTCTTAACCTCTAAGTTGTCTTTTTCTGGGAGCTTCATTATTGTTTCTCTTGATTCAATACTCTTATCCACTGAATATTCATCCAAGTGGTCTGAGTCTTGAGTAGAGAAATACTTAGTTTAATTCAAAATGTAAAGAAAAAATCTGAATGCACAGAAATTCTGTTCATGGCAAGAAGCTTACCAAGCTGCGGGAATGTTGGTGCATGCTGAAATGAATGACAAACATTGAATTGTTGCACATTGTTTTTATTGTTATTGCAACTGAGGCATTGCAGAGCCGGTGTTGTATCTTTCTGGATCTGATTTATTAGACTGATTCTGTTCAGTGACTACAGAACCAACCAATCTGGAATCATAAAGTTTGCCACTCTGCTAGAAGTCTGAATAAGCATATGATAAAAGTCCAATTGATTTGATTTCTCCTTTGCTCTTGGTTCCACGGAGAGATGAAATTTGTCATAATAATGCTTTGTTTTCTATCAAACACAGCAAGTGCTACCTTTGGCTGAGAATCAATCAGACATCCTCCATTGTCTCATTTTCCCTGTACACCATATGTAGCCTCACTGGTCTGTTTTCACTCACCAACCCTTCCTCCAACTCTGCTTCCGGACCTTCAGGGAGCACCTACTGGGCAGCATATGGTCACAGGTTGTGCAGGAAGACACAATTTAAGTTAGGATATGTAAGATAATAGGGGTGGTACCATGTTGATGTTTCTGGATCATAGAATCAGGCGTGGTAAAATGGCCATCTTGAGTAGTGAATTCTGATGTCCAGTTGCTGTGCCAGAACATTGAAGGAGACTGGATAGAGCTGTGTCGTGACACCTGCCTTGTGCCCTCTAAGTTAGCTTCGTACTTACAATACTACTGAAACAAATATATTGATGGGAGAAAACAGTGGAGAACAAGGACCACTGGCATTGTACATAGGATGCTTCTTCATTCTTCCATGTCTTGTAGACAAGGAGCCCTAAGTCTTATAAGTCTTGGTCCCCTAAGTCTTATAGACCTCGACTTCCAGAGGTCCCAGCCATCTTAGACGATGTTCAGGTATTCTGGGAAAAAGTCAAGAAACCTGGTGGACCTGTGTTTGGGAATCACTTTCATTCAAAGTCTAACCAGGAGACACAATGCTGAGAAAGTTAACTATGCTTTGAGGTCTGCACTCTATTTCATCAAGACAACCCAATCTCCCCAGTAGTACACAATGAAGATAAGCAGGCTGGAGAGATCTCTGGAAATATGAGGAGTACAACTCAGTGATGAGCATTCAGTTGGCTCTTCTGTATGGAAGACTCCAAACACTGTTTACTAGAAGACCTTTCAAGGCCCCGGTGAGACTGTTGTTTGTCTTTGGTGTAGGAAAGATGTCTGTGCTCATGTCACTAGAAATAGGAGTTTCAGGAACCATTGCATACATTTATAACAAGCTTCCATATAGCAAGCTGTTTTATAGACCTCTGGAAACATCTGGTCTTACACGACTTTCAACAAGGAATACAATGCTGGGAGGGACACTCTCAAACTCTGAGAAGGCTGTAAATTGGGGGTGCAACTGCATTGGAGGGGGGGATTTAACCCCCTCATTCCCCTGTAGGCAATTCTAGTACATTGGAATGATACTTCTGATGACATTCTGTCACCCTTTCCAAAACTGGGAAATTGAAGAATAAACTTGCTGTTTTTTTCAATATTTTTCTTATATTTTAAGGTGATTGGTTAAAAATTAGACCCAATCTTTTTTTAAAAAAAATAAAAATAAATTAGATATTAGGGGCAAAACTGGAATTTGGAAGCCACATACATTGCACATTCCCTTACTTATAACAGGCTAATCCAGAAATGCAATTCTTACATATATAATAAGCAAAAAACATCATAGAATAATCAGGATCAAAAAATTACTCATGTCTTTTAGAGTTGGAAGATCTGTAAAAGTTATTGTGTCCTGTTGTCTAGATTTTCTTTATTCAGATTTTTTTATTTATATTTGAGTGTTCCAGCTAGGAACAGGTTTATGGCATAAGTTGCCAGTTTGTTTGCTGAATCTTGGAGGAACAGAGTGGCCATTATGCATGTGTATCACAGCTACAACCAGCTGAGTTTATGTACACCTCCAAACACTGTTTCAGTCTGTTATGTTAAAGATTTGTGGCCTTAGGCTTTGTTTACAGCATCATGAAGTACAAGGAACGAGAAGAGAACATACAAGAAATGAAATAACTGTTCAATAAGATCTCTTTGACAAAATGGCTACCAATTGCACAGCATGAATCCTCAGAACTTCTAATTGCTCATGGGATAATTTTAGTACTAGCTCAAAAGAGACAGCAAACCATTCTGTTTCATACGGTACTCATACAGAACATTAATTCTGGTTCTCTCTTGCTTTGCACTCTCTATATAGCCCCCTTGTCTGTCCTTAGCTGCCAAGCTTTTAAAGGCCCCCATAAAACCCAAATGCTGTCGATCCATCTGGATTTTGACAGGTTAACACACCCTTCCATATGTGTGTGTGTTTGAGAGTTTTAAAGCAATGTATGATTTATTTTTATTCAAAGGTTTGAGAGATGCTTTCTTCATACCACCTTCTAGTTATAGCAATATCCTCTTTGTCCAGGCACAACCAGTAAGTGTTGGTAGGAGCTTGTCAGGGATAAATGGACACAAATGTGGCCTACCATTATCACATTATCATTAAATGACATGAAGATGGCTTTCATTCACACAGCTAAAACATAACCCTCTTGCACTGGGACAATAGAACTTAGTAAGGCCTCTGGCAGAAAAAAATATGAAAAGACTGGAAAAATGTGTTGGCTGTTTGATCTAGAACTATCAACTGGTTCTAGTACTTGTGAACTGTATTCCTCAAAGCATCTCAGGTTGCCCGTCTGTAACATATTCATGGAAGGTGAGAGAAATCAAATTGCGTGGACCATTGATGAGGTAATATGATACCACCAAATGTTGGTACAATCAGTACCTTCAACTTTCCTCCCTACTACCCATCAAATTCTTGAAAAGTCCCATAAATTGGTTGGTAGATAACTGGTGCATCTTGTGATTGAGACAATGGAGAAATGACACCTTGGTGACTTGAGCAAACTTTAAGGCAGGAAAAAGACATGAGGGCTCACCTTTTAATGTATAGCTGCCTCCTCAAATGAAAAGGAGGGTGGGCAGGATGGTATGAAGAAAAGAGATAGTTGGTGGCTGAATAAACAAGCTGATGGGACAACAAGAATAAACCAAGGGTCTAACAAGTCAAAAGGCAACATTTAGAAGAAAGCTAAGAAGCTGATTTGCAGTTGGAAGGAAACAGCTGATCAAGTGTAATAAAATTCACAAGGAGCTAATAAACATACTAGGGCACCACACTATGAATTTTCTTCTTCCTCTTCTCTCTCCCGCCTATTCTCCCCCCCCCCCCCCCCCCCCCGTCCCTCATGCTGTGACCACCTGCAAGGAAGTGAAAATTCCAATGAGATTAGCAGGGGAAATAGCAGTTGAAGGGGAGCAAAAATGCTACTCACCATATGTTCTTAGGGAACTGCCATAAAAATGTGCTAAATATTATTGGGGAGGGGGGAGTCAAGATTTTTTGTGCTTGGGCTTCTTTTATATGTGTGTATATATAAATGGATTTGTCCCATGATAGCTAATTTCAAGAGAGTGCTGTTAGAATCATCTCCTGTACTGCGTGTGTAATTCAGCTCCTGGATATTTCTGATAGGAAAGATTTTCATGTACAGCTGGATCTAATTAGCAGGAATATGCAGTGTACTAAAACCACTGTACACTAAACTTCCAAGCACTCCTTTCAACTGGTTGCGAAGTGGCATGATTTATAATTCATACTAGGAGTAAGAGAAAACCACATCTGGAGCTTAGCATAAGTGATGGTCTTTATAGAAAACCAATTACAAACTGCATTATTAGGTGCCAGATCCATTTTCCCTACTTCTTAAGAGTTATTCAACCAATTTCTGGAATAGAGAAACACTACTCTCCCCTCATGTCCTTAGCATTTACTTTTACTTTTTTTTTTTTTAGCAACAATTATTTTTCCTCCTAACTCTGACATAAACTTCAGTCTGTTCTTCAGAGGGTTCCCACGGTTTAAGTTGCCTTATCTCAGAGCATTGTGAAACTTCCCCCAGTAGTTGGGACCATAAATTGGGGCTAGAGCCCATGCTTTCTGTGCAGAATGTCCACACTTGAAGATCTTGCCTGATGCTGGGATGATATCCTACCAGTCAATATACTAGGCCAGATGACAGCCATAGTTCCTCACCTGTCGTGTTACAACTTCCTACATATATCCATTCTTCAATCCTTGATTTCCAGCCATTTCCACATGATGTCTCATAATGTGTGCATCACAGTCCTTGACTTTTGGTTAATTATTATAGGAAAACTAAAGAAAGCTTATATGTGGGAATATTATTTTTGGCTATTTTTGGTATATTTCTTATCTGTCCCATCCCCTGTCCCATCCCCTTGGACTAAAATGACCAAGATGAAGTAAAACTTTATCTCTCTCAGATAAAATATGGGTACAACTGTAGAAAAGGCCCCAACACCATTAAACTCATAGAAGAACCAACCTGGAGCAAGCTACAAGTCCTCTTCAAGTTAAGTATCCTTTATCCAATAAGCTTAGGAATAGAAATACTTCAATTTTTTTTATATTTTGGAAATTTCTGCACTTGTACATAATGAGATATCTTGGAGATGGAACCCAAGTCTAAACACAGAATTCATTTGTGTTTCTTATACACCTTATACACAAAGCCTGAAGGTAATTTTATATACAACATAGTTCTGCATCAAAAAGTATGTATACATTGAACCATCAGAAAACAAAGGTGTCAGTATCTCAACCACTGATGGATACAATTTTTAAAGTATTTCAGATTTTGGAATTCTGAATAAGGAATACTCAACGTGTACTGAAGATAAGTGGCAACTCCTTGAGCTGATCCCAGAAACCAAATGGGAGTCAAGGCAAATGTTTTCCAATGGACTACATTCACTATAGCTCAACCCAATCAATGTTGTGACAGGTACAATTGCCTACCAACTGTAGTTATTCTCCACATGCAGTCAAAAGTAATATGGTCTTCACACAGGTTTATGGCTTTAAAATTGTGAGAATTAAGACATAGTTTCCTGAGAGTAAAAAGAAAGTGAACATAGGAGTTCAGCCTTCCCGGGGACTGTAGACATTCCTCTTGATGTAAAAGAACAAAGCTTGCCTGGGGCTTCTCAGAACTCAATAGGAATCTTGCAACTTATTTCTACAGGTATATGGAGAAGGGATTTTTTTTGTATCTTTTTAATGTTATATCTTCACACTGTTCTTCAGAAGAGAGACTTTTAAGAGAATTACTTCCTTACTAGAGCAAGGGTGAGCAGTGGGTTTGCATGTTTGCCCTCATATCTTTGTGTCATCTTTGACTTTTATCATGATTTACGTTTCCCCCTCCATTTTCCATGTCTTACATTTTAATTTAACCAAATATTCATTCCTCTGTGATATTCAGTGGCTCATGTTCCTTACAGGCCTTTCAAGTTTCCTTTGTGCCTTCCCTCTGGTCATACCAGATGTCACTTGGAAGCTCACACACTATTCTGGCTGTGCTTGCAATATTTGTCTTTCTTTCTCTGTATAATATATATTAGCCTTATAGTGATCCTTTGGTTTTTATTTTATCATGCACCCACCAGTTTTTCCTTAAATATTCTTTATTTGCTAGCTGCCTTAGAGGCTACCCATGGGATTTCATCAGTAGCTAAGCCAACTTTTAAAGATTATTACCATGCATCAATAAATTCTCTTGTTTTTTAAAAAAATTGAACATATGTTCAAGCATCAGAATGCAGTGGAGGATGCTTTCCAACCTGTCATTGAGTACACTCCCTATCAACTTATTAGTTTTTTAAAAAAACAAACTCTTTTTCTGTAACTGAAAAATTGCTGCTTTTCATCTGACTGCCTTTAATGTAGAAAGAGCCTGAGATGTTCTGCCATATGCTATTACCGACTGAGACTTGTGCTCTTAGGTTAAGCACATATTTAAGCATCTTGGGGAGTAAGTGGCTGAAGCTGTAACACTGCTGAGAAAAATCTGGTGTAACAATGTGCACAGGTCTGTGGTCAAATAACAAAGCCAAACAAGGCTCAAGACATTTTACATCCCCAGGAGTAAAATTCCCTCTTTCTCCAAACAACCTGCATTGTCCTTAAAGTTAGCCAAATTATTTTGCTAAAGGAGGATGAAAATCCCCCAAAACACATCCCCCTATCTCTGGCAGTAAAAAATCAAAATGGGAAAACTTGCAACAATAGCAAATTAATATCTAACAACACTACCCTTTCATGATACCTGCAACCTGAGGCAATTGCCTCACTCTTGCCTAATAATAATAATAATAATAATAATAATAATAATAATAATAACAACAACAACAACAACAACAACAACAACAACAGCAACAACAACTTTATTCTTATACCCCTCCACCATTTCCCCAAAGGGACTCGGGGCGACTTACATGGGGCCAAGCCTGAACATAACAAACAAAGTAATGCAAGGTTGGTCCTACTTTGAGCTGTACTATTGGTGGTCTTAACAACATGGAGGCTCTGGCATGTAATCTTTGTGTGTGTTTGTGTGCCTTCTAGTTGCCTGTTGACTTATGGCAGCTCTTAGAATTTCATAGGACTTTCTTAGGCAAGGAACCTTTAGAGGTGGATTTAGCCACATCCATCCTCTGACATATTGCCAAAATATTCATTGATAGTTTCCCATTAAAGTTCTAATCTTTGCTGACCCTGCTGCACTTCTAAGATTAGGCAGGATCTGGTGCCTTCAGGTTATTTATGGTACATATTTGGTCCTTACATTTGTTAAAATGTCATAGGCTAAAAATTTCCTCTTATATGGTTTCAGAGAAAAGTCTAGCCTGTGCTGGTAAAAAAAATCTGAAGGGAGAAGCTGCTGCTTTCTTCTGTATAGTCTTGTATATTTTCCAGTACTAATAACTGTTTGATTGATACATCAAGTTTTTAGAATGGGGGCTAACTTATTAACAAAACAGGGTGCAATGTGTTTATGTTAGCCATGTTAATAGGAACAGTATGCAGATTATATTATTTCACAAACACATCAGATATTCTACTTAATCATATCCTGCAAATTCATTACTCCTTCAGGATAGAAATGTTTGAATGTGTTGCTAAATTCTGCATTAACAGACATGTAGTGTTGTGGTATGTGTGTAGATCCTGAAGAGGGATCAAAAGGATATTAGCTTTAAGACGATGGACAAATCTCTGAGCATCTTGCATATACATAAAGGGAGGAAATCAGACTCCTCTTTTAACAGATTTTCAAGAGAACCTACCAAAAAAAGAGCAGATCTGTCATTTTGCTTTTTCTCATATTCACTTTTTTTAAATCCCTCACATTCCTTATTTTGAATTAGTCAAGTTGGTTTCTTAAAACTAAGCTGAAAAAACTTTCACCCATCTTCACTGACTGATAAACTTCCTACAGCTATTTCCAGAATGGAGACTATATTGCCTGCTTTGCCTTAAAGATGATGGATTTGTAAAAAAAAAAAAGAAAGAAACTGAGGTGTAAATGCTAATTCTTCACCACAAAGGTCATTGCATATGCAGGAATTCAAAACCAGATTTTTCACAGCTTGACACATAAAGCCCTCTCTGCCTGGATGAATCCATCTGTTTTGCTTTCTCTTACATTTGAATTTCTTAAAGCATCTCATGTCAGAGGTGCTTTTACTGTGTGTCCCTGTATGGCTGGGGGCTGGACTGGATGGCCCTTGTGGTCTCTTCCAAATCTATGATTTGTGTTCTGGCCACTAAATGTCTAGTTTAGACTGGATTTTATTAGATATGTTTCATCACCCAATTAATCTTAAGAATAAATGGATAATTACATCATTTTCTCTATTTGTATAGTATTATTATTGGGTCATACTCTTGGATATTTGACCAAATAGCAAAGATAACACAAGCCAACATGTTACCCTGAAATGATACCCAAAGTTTGCCAGCAAGGTTGTTAGTTTGATACTGTACAGAAGTTGTTTTGTTCTCAAATCCCTACCAAAGAGTCAGTCTTAAAAATTGACATGTGCATTTAGGTGGTTAGTTGCTCATTCCTTGGTCAGCCACTAAAAGACTATCTACTCCTTAATTAATAGCATTTCTCAACTGTGATTCCTTTGGGCATGCCATTGCACTGCTGTGAGACAGAAACTGAACCTTCTTTGTCTTTTCGAGTCCCTTTCCTGTAGTATTTTTCCAGAGAGAGACCACCAGCACTCTTTGCACCCTATGATACACCTTAGGATGTGTTTTCTCCCTCCCTCGGAAAAACCCAACAGAATTCTGTTTCAGTATATTCATGATCTTTATTTTAGGGTAAACAAATGTGGTGTTTGCTTTTAACATATCTGCCAACAAATGTGTACCTTCTGCATATAGAGGATGTAAGTTCATTTAATTGTTTGTAAGAATAGTGGAGCGGGGTGCAGACCTCGTGAGCTGATTGCTAATCTAAATACTCCTACACAAATGAGATACAATCTTAGACTCATAGAGTTTGAAGAGAAGGAAATTTCACACAACCCTCTGACATACAGGAATAAAAAACTAGCACTCTGAAAGGTGCCCATCCAACCTTTGTTTAAAAATTTCCAAAGAAGAAGAGTGCATTACTGTTTATCTCACTGTGGTCAAAACATTCTTCCTAATGTTGTGGTGGAATCTCTTTCCTTGTCATTTGAATTCATTGAGTTGTGTCCTAAGAGCAGCAGGAAACATGCTTGCTCCAGCTTTTACCTGACATCCCTTCAAGTGTTTAAATGTGGCTATTATATCGTCTCCTCATCTTCTCTGAGTTGAACACACCTTGCTCTCTAAGTCATTCCTCAGAGGGGTTTCCAGACATTTCACCAGCTTGGTTGGCCTAGATCTGACCACATTTCAACATGACAGTGTTCTTCTTGAACTGTGGTGCCCAGATCTGGTCACAGTATTTCACATCATATCTGTCCAATACTGAATTTCTAATGAGAAAGGAGAAGATGAGCATGTATTTGGGGGGCTCAGACTAGATTGTTTGCTTAGTTTGGAGTGAGATTCAACTTCCAGTTCTATCAGCTCACAATCAGCAATATTCTTTAGGCTGGCCTTGTCAATCTTTTCTTGTTTTATCCAGAATTGAACATTCAAAGAACCAGTCCACGGTTAACTATTTTTGATACAGTTCCAGCATCTCTTCTCCTGCCCCCCTTCTTCTCTATTCATTGTGGGAAGTCTAGCCCAGAAGAAGAAAAGAAGATACAAAGTAGGGAGTGTTATCTCTTCGAATACAGAGCAGCTGGATGAAGGGTTAATACAGAGTAGGAAAAGAGCATCTCGCTTCTCCTCGCTTGAACTTGCAGTTCGCTGGCTTCCTTTCCGAATGTTCAGCTGAGCATGGCAGAGATTCTCTGCTTCCAGCAATGGTACAATCTTGTCTGCCATTTACATCCATTCATGCCTCCCCTAACCCCTTCTGTCAATTGTAGAATCAGGCAAAAGAAGAGAAAAGATTAAAAACCTAAGCAGGAACAGATGTTTTGCATCAGGTTTAAAGCAAGGCTGCGGTAGCTACATTATCTTAATCCTCCAAGTAGGATATGTGCTCTGGGGCAAGTTCTTATTATTTCTGTTTAATTTTTCCGCCTTACTACTGTATACAAATGTTTGCTCCTTTCTTCCCCTTTCTTTTTTTAAAAAAATCTCAGCTTGAAAACTCAGGGAAGTTGAACAAGTTCATGTTAACCCTGAGGGAGATGTAGGTAGGAGCTTAGAAGCAAAACAAAAGAGTGGATCATCTACATGAAAATGAGTTTACTGTTATAGCTCTATCTTGAATCTTTTTATATCAGGTAGTGCTATACATACAAAAATATTTATTTCTAGTATGGTCACATTTTCTCTCCAAAGAACAATGTTGTTGTTTTTTTTGAGGACATACTGTTATGGTTGAGCCTTATGGCTCCGATACTGGGAGACGTGGTCGTAAGACTCCTCGGGAGTCAGACTCTCTTGAGGAGCGAGAAAGGAAACGGCTGCGGGACTTATTTGCAGAACCAACTGACGAAGACTCCTTTGAGGGTTTTACCGAGGGAATGGAGGAAGAGATGGTTAGCTCAGAGGAGGATGACATGGAATGGACTCGTGTGAGAGAGGATCTGGGTGCCACTGGCAATGATAGTATGGGAGGCGATTGGCAGGTTTCAGGATTAGACCCGTGGACAAGCTGGAGGGATGGAACAGGATCCACAGCTGGGGATGCTGTGGGGCGTAGTCAAAGGTGTTTTAGCTCTGATGAGGATGATGATGATGAGGCACCTGGAATTAGGGTAACAGCTGACAGCGATGAGGAGTTGTAACTGGCATAAAATGGGGTTTAGAATCCAGGGCTAATTGCGTTGGGCAAGGTAATCTGGACGAACGCTTGGGCTCTTGTTGGGAACTTCCTGAAGACGGGTGTGATTCGTTTGCTGAATACGTAAGTTACCAAGGACACTAGGCATAGACGGCGGGAGGAACTGTGTGGACTTTTCCTGTGCAACTTGTGCTTAATCTTAATAGCTTGGACCTCCGTCGTCTTTTTGACGGACACTAATTGCCTACTCTGGACTGACTGACTGACTGACTGACTGACTACGACCTCGGACTATCCCTTCTGTGGCTATCGGTGGAACTGGTGAACTGAAGACTTCTGTACCTGGCTTTCGACCTCAGACCGGATTGAGACCCCGCTGACCGCTGCTGCCCTGATTGATGTGTTTGAACCCGGAGTTCGCTCGCTGCTCGGAGGAGTAACATCTTTGTTACTCAATCACAGCTTTTGGGTAGCAGAGAGGAATCTGCTGCCAGTTATTTGTGTTTCTTTGAATCTTGTTTACCAGCTTTTGTTTGTTTATAGTGCCAGGCTGAAGTAAGCATTTTTGGTTTAACCCGGATTAAACTCCAGTTTAATCCGGTTTATTTTTTGAAACGTTTTTTCAGTTTCTTTTTCTCTAAAGGCAAGTGTTTGCCTAGCCCCTTGTCTTTTACGGGCGTTTTTGGTTCTGTAACTTTAATAAACTGTGTTGAATCTTATCTGGTGGCGTTCTGTCTGTGACACATACTATATGCATATGTTTTCACAAAAGGTCTATCTAAGTAAAACCACTAATTAGCCTAAATCAAAATCAGGAAAACAATGATAATAGAGATGATGATTATGATAGTGATGCCTTTTAAGACTCCTGGTGGCTTAACAACCATTAACAACATACAAAAGTTTGAAATGTAATTGAGCTACTGAAGAAATGAATCCTGTTTTAAAAAAAGCATAAGCCATTTTAAAAAGAAAGTATAAAATCCTGTGCATTATGAGCCCATCCAAAATGGTAAAGGGCGTGAAAACCATACCATATGAGGAACAGCTTATGGAGCTGGGTATGTTTAGCCTGGAGAAGAGAAGGTTGAGATTGATAGCCATGTTTAACTATTTGAAAGGTGTCATATTGAGGAGGGAACTTATTTTCTACTGCTTTGGAGACTCAGACATGGAGCAATGGATTCAAGCTACATAGAGGTTGTACCTAAACATTAGGAAGAACCTCCTGGGGAGGAAAACTCTTTGACAGTATAATATGCTGCCTGGGAGTGTGATGGAATCTCCTTCTCTGGAGGTGTTTAAACAGAGGCTGAATAGTCATCCATCAGGAGTGCTTTGTGTCTGTTCCCAAATGGTCCTTGTAGTCTCTTTCAACCCACAGTTCTATGGCAGGCCCACTTCCTCCAAACAATCAGGCCTTAAAGGCCTACCAAAGCAGAAAACTGTTCACCGGCTTGTAGAAAGATCTCAAGGAGGGTTCCTGTGTATACTGTCTGGGAAGGGAGTTTCAGAGCCTGGAAGCATCAACTGAGAAAGTCTTCCCCCATATTCCTAAAAGCTATAGCTGTGATAGTGGTGGGATAGAGAGAAGTGCCTGCCCAGAAGATCTCAAAACACAAGCAGTTTTGGAAATGAGAATATGGTCAAATTCTCTTTGAATACTAGTCAAACCTTTTCCTCACTGTGTTGTCGAACGCTTTCATGGCCAGAATCCCTGGGTTGCTGTGAGTTTTCCGGTCTTTATGGCCATGTTCCAGAAGCATTTTCCCCACTGTTTTGCAACCCCCCCCCCAAAAAAAAACCCCCTTCTTGCAGAATGTCTTGCAAAAAGAATAAAGCACAACAGCATTTTCTTGTGAAATAATTCTGATTATCTTCATAAAAATTGTAAATTTTAAAGATGATTTCTTTTCTGAAGAGTGATTTAAAAAATTAACACACTGCTTCCATATAGAATGGGCCCCCCATATTCACTGGGATTTGGATATCATAATCTGTAGATGCTGAAGTCCCATTATAGACAGTGGTGTAGTAAAATGGTGTCCCCTATTTAAATTGCAAAATAAAGGTTTGTTTTGGGATTTTAAACAATATTTTCATGCCATGGCTGATTGGGCCTATGGATTCAAAATCCATGGATATGGAGCGCTGACTGTATATCATTATATAGCAACCTAGACAGTACAAGCAGGGGCAAGCAAGATGACATCTTAATTATGACAAACAGCACTGACAAAGAGTATTTCCTTTGTAGTTGTTATTTTAATGAGAAAGGCTTGTGCAGGAATGCAAGCAACTGTCTCTAATCAGGAGACAGCTGACTGTCCAATTCCTCCTTTCATGCCATTGGAAATATGGCTTCCTGTGAGTTTGAAGGCTCATGCATTACCTATCATAAGCACATGGTTTTCATTTCACATTTCAGTTTTATACTATCAGTTGAATGGAGAAAATAAGCACCTTCTCATGAAGAAAAACAAAACATAGTCAAAAGAGTAAAAATAAAAATGCAGAATGGAAACCTGTTCCATATGTGTATAATTACAGGCAAGATGAAAGGTGCCTTTTGGAGGTCATAATAACTGAAAGGCAGCACAGGGGAGGTTTTGGCTCTAGATTGTCAATTTTACCTGCAAGGAAAGGTCATCTGCAGATGTTTCACTATAGAACCCAACTCTGCCAATGAAGGGAACGATGAAGTAGACACCACATCTTAAGGAAGAGCGATCATTTGCCATCACATCAAGCAACAAAGTGACAAATGGTGACTCCTGTCAAAGGGTTTTCTGGGACTGAAAGATTGTGACTCACCCGGCCCCATGCCACCTATGAATTTCCATGACCAAGTGGGAAATCAAACCCTGGCCTCCAGAGGCATAAACACCCAAACTCCTAGTCTTAATCTGTATTTTATTTTTATTAAGTCATCTTGAGCAACTCTCTTGTTGGAAAGACAGGGTTTAAAGTCAAGCCAGAAGAAGAAGTAATAGTAGTAGTGAGGAGGAGGAGGGGGGGGGGGAGAGAAGAAGATTTCAATCTTTCCCGACCCTCTCTATGGATTAATAAACAAGATAAAATAAAAGAGGGCCCTTACTTCCATCTTCACTCCAGAAAGTTGATTTTATAATCCCAGATCAGATCCTGTTGTTTGCCCTGGTTAGAGTATATCTATTCAACCAATAGGATTTACCTTTGTGTTGACTCACCAAGCAACAATGCATAGATCTTCTCTAGTTGGACCTAGCCACACCCCCCCCCCCATTTAATCCCCCTCCATTCCTAAAATGATAATGGAGCCCATCACCAGATTGTTTTTGCATAAAGTCATGGCAATAAAAGTGGTGTCAAACTACAGTAGAGTCTCGCTTATCCAACCTTCACTTATCCAACGTTCTGTATTATCCAACGCAGTCTGCCTTTTAGTAGTCAATGTTTTTGTAGTCAATGTTTTCAATACATTGCAATGTTTTGGTGCTAAATCCGTAAAGACAGTAATTACTACATAACGTTACCATGTATTGAACTGCTTTTTCTATCAATTTGTTGATAGAAAATGATCTTTTGGTTCTTAATTTGTAAAATCATAATGTATTTGATGTTTAAGGAGCCCCGGTGGCGAAGTGCATTAAAGCACTGAGCTGGAGACCGAAAGGTCCCAGGTTCAAACCCCAGGAGCAGCGGGAGCGGCCACTGTTAGCTCCAGCTCCTGCCAACCTAGCAGTTCTAAAACATGCCAATGTGAGTAGATCAATAGGTACCACTCTGGTGGAAAGGTAACGGGGCTCCATGCAGGCATGCCGGCCACATGACCTTGGAGATGTCTATGGACAACGCTGGCTCTTCGGCTTAGAAATGGAGATGAGCACCAACCCCCAGAGTCAGTCACGACTGGACTTAACGTCAGGGGAAACCTTTACCTACCTTAATTTGATGTTTAATAGGCTTTTCCTTAATGCCTCCTTATTATCCAACATTTTCGCTTATCCAACGTTCTGCCGGTCTGTTTATGTTGGATAAGTGAGATTCTACTGTACATTAATTCTACAGTGTAGATGCACCCTAGGTCTTTTGTAAAGTGCTTCAAGATTTGCATGCTGACGAGACAAAAACAGGGACAACTGCAAGTTAATATTTGTCAAAACTAACTAGTAGTTACAGCCTGGAAAACTCATAGCAACCCAGTGATTCCAGCCATGAAAGCCTTCAACAACATGGTTGACTTCTTGTTTGACATTCCTGTTGGAAACCTTTGTGACCAGGTGGGACATGAAACCTGACAAGTGTGTAGAAGCAACCAAAAGCAGAGCTGGCATCTTTGAGCAGATTAACCGAGTGAAACAATTAGAGCTTGGCAAGAGTTCAGAATTGATGAAAGGGTTATAATGCAAAGCAGACAGCGACTGTCTGCAACTGGATATGGAATAATGAGCAAATGCAAAGGCCTTTGCTGGGGTGGGTGTGTGGTGGGGGAGGAACTAACAAGAATCTTTTTGAAGGAAAGAAGCACTTGAAAAAGACTGAACAACAGCTCTTTTATGGTAGACATAGGCATTGTCCAATCATACCACAGAGCAAATATAAGATATAGGATAGCGGTTGTTGGTTTCTTTTCAAATTGGTGTTAGGGTCTTATTATGCATCACATTAAAATATTACAGATAGCGTTGCTTGTTTTTTAATAAATGATAGAGTTGTCTATTTTAAATCAAGAACACAGAACATAAGGGAAATTAGCTTAACACTTCCCCACTCAACACCTCCAGCAAATGGTTACCTCCAAGTAGAGTACACTTATTCAATTAATAGGAACTTGGTAATACAACAGTTGCAGAAAATCTATTAATTGGTTCAGTTTACTCTCCTTGGATTTAGGTTGGTCTCAGCTATGTAAATTGCACACTATAACACAGAACCAACACTAAGCTGATCAGCTATAGAGCTCATCCTGAGCTGGCAAGTCTAAAATTGCAGCATGCCCTGCATCCTACACATGGTCAATCAATTTACATTAAGAAAAGAAACACCAGAAAAAGGCAAAGAAACCCAAAATTTATTTCAAAAAAATTAATTGAAGAGGTATCTTTTTTTCCTGACTGGCTTTTAAATGCTTACTGACAAGGAATGATTTATTAATTGTCATTCTAGCTTAGTGGGGATGTGGCAAGGGCACTATGAGCTCACATTTACAGCTTAGCGAAAGTTGTGCATGTTTCAACATTTTAAGATTTCATCTGGGTGGTTTCTAGAAAATTACCAGCACATCATTGATAATGGCCTAAAACCATGATTAATTTTACCTATACTAGTTAATGGGACTATCAACAAGTCACAAACCTCCATTGGTCTATTCTAAGTAGAATTAATATCAGATTTTTGAGCGTCATTCAGTGGGAGTTGGTGTCTCTTGAATCTATGGATCAGCGAACTGAACTTTGAAAAGAACTATCCAAGGTTCAATATTCTACTCCAAAATAGTTACAGTATCATGGATAGCTCAGACTAAATGATTTTTTTTTTTCGTGTAAGAAGTGACTTGAGAAGTCGCTTCTGGTGTGAAGAGAATTGGCCATCTACAGAGACGTTGCCCAGAGGATGCCTGGATGTGTTACCATCCTGCTGGGAGCCGTCTCTCATGTCTCCTCAAGCTAGAACTGACAGACGGGAGCTCATCCCGTCTCACAGATTTGGACCAGCAAGCTTCAGGTCAGCAGTTCAGCCTGCACAAGGGTTTAACCCATTGCACCACCACGGCTCCTGACTAAATTAATGACCCACTGATGTAGGAACTACCAGCTACCACAGATATCAGCTCAGCTTCTGTGGATAATGGCCACCGTGATGTTAGAAAAGTATCATAGTGATGACTCAGAGTTAGTCCAAGGCACTTTGCTGCTGAATAATCAATGGCATCATCATTCACCCAAACCAAAATGCAGAGAATCCAAAGCTATGAAGTTATTTTGCTTCTTGAGAGAGTAGATCTCACAAGTATATTTTCCTATCTGTAGCAGGAAAAGTCCAAGCTACTAATTCAGTAACACATTGTAGCTCATTTACGAAACTCTAGATCTTTTGATCAAGGCGTCTGCCTCACTCTACCTAATGATAAATCACCCCTCTGATGCCTTCATACCTTTGTGAATCACACCAAAGGTATTAGATAGATTCATGCTTCAGATTGACTCAGAAACTTGTGATTCTCTTCTGTGCTATAGCCTTCAATGACTTTGAAAATAACATTGATGTAATTTTTAACAAAAAAGGGGGAGGGGAGGTCTCTGCCTTGATGTCATTTGCTCGGGTCTTGTTTTTGGTGTGCTGAGCAGTGGCAATGGGCCATAACGTTTGCAGATGCTCTGATTTTCTGGAGATTGAAGTCTTCATGTTCATCGCTCAATGCATTGGCATGAAGTTTTACACTAAAAAGGATTTGCTGGCAAATCAAATTTGTAATTATCTTTCTATATGACTTCTAATATTGCAAGGGAGATTTAGGGGCAATGATCTTTTTTGAAAGAAGAATTACTGGGGAAGTACAAGATGCTGCTGCTCCTATGATTAAGCCTGTGAATAAAGGGCATCCTAGGTCAATTGCCTCTTATGCACATTAGTGAATGGCAGTGTACAAACGGGGACGGAAAAGATGCCATGTAGACAGAAGAGACATTGAACCCAAGTTCAAGGGCAAGCTGTGGGGATTAATACAAGTTCTCATTTGGGAGCTGCCAGAATATATCAATTAGATTTCTTCCATTTTTGAAAGAACTCTAAAAATACAGACAACCAAAAGGAAGAACGTGCGTAACAATGCATCAACAAGATCACTAATTAAGCAAAAAAGCAAACTCGCTGATTACAGCCCTTAGTTTATCACAGATTTGCTTATGAGTCAATTAGAGTATACCAGTTTAAGCAGAAGCTTGGTAATTATTGACAAAATTTAGATGTGTAAATTATGTAGCTGAATCATACTCTGAAAAAAAATAAACGCATCTGCATCTGACTGGGAAATAAGAAGAAGCTCAAAGGGCTGTCATATAAGAAACAAAGGGAGTCAAATGCACTATAATGCTTTATGGAATTCCTTGTTTGTTGTACATGTTGAGGAAGTTTGAACATAGTTTTCCAAGTTTTATTAACCCACTACTGATCAGAAAGCATACTTCTATTCTGCATACAATTTTGCAGTTAGGAAGAAAAGACCACATAAACCAGTAAAAGCTGCAGCAGTTTGCTTAGGACTGAATCCACAAGGAAGGGCAAAGCTTTGTCATCTGTCTCTTGTTTATGTGTGTCTTCAAGTCATTTGTGACTTAAGATGATCATATGCAAACATATCATGGGATTTTTTAAAATTTCAACTGCATGGAGATCTGTTTTGTATTTGTGACTCTCTATGGCAGCATTTCTCAACCTGGGGGTCAGGGCCGCTGGGGGGGTCGCAAGGGGGGGTTTCAGAGGGGTCACCAAAGTTCATCAGAAAACACATATTTCTGATGGTTTTAGGAACCCAAATCCCTCCAGTATTTTATATTGCTTATGGGGGTTCTGTATGGGAAGTTTGGCCCAATTCTATCATTGGTACGGTTCAAGGGGCTCTTTGATTGTAGGTGAACTATAAATCGCAGCAACTACAACTCCCAAATGTCAAGGTCTATTTTCCCCAAATTCCACCAGTGTTCACATTTGGGCATATTGAATATTATTCATGCCAAGTTTGGTCCAGATCCATCATTGTTTGGAATCCATAGTGCTCTCTGGATGTAGGTGAACTACAACTGCAAAACCCAAGGTCAGTGCCCACCAAACTCTTCCAGTGTTTTCTGTTGGTCATGGGAGTCCTGGATGTCAAGTTTGGTTCACTTCCATTGTTCGTGGAGTTCAGGATGCTCTTTGATTATAGGTTAAATCCCAGCTACTACAACTCCCAAATGACAAAATCAATCCCCCCCAACCCCACCAGGATTCAAAATTGGGCGTATCGGGTATTTGTGCCAAATTTGGCCCAGTGAATTAAAATACATCCTGCATATCAGAAATCTACATTATGATTCATAACAGTAGTAAAATTACAGTGATGAAGTAGCAACGAAAATAATTTTACGGTTGGGGATCACCATAACATGAGGAACTGTATTAAGGGGTCATAATGTTAGGAAGGTTGAGATTCACTGCTCTATGGTGTGGCGTAAAGTTTAGTGTTATGTGGAAACTCCTCAATACACTGGGGCCAAAACAAACCATAGTTAAGAACTTAAAAGTTATCTGCAGTTTCCTCTCTGACATTGATCATGATTAAAGAATATACTATCATTGAATTTCACTTGTATTGACAGTAATTGACTCTTTAAAGACATTCAGACATCAGTTTCAAATCCTGGTTAAGGGGAAGACTTTGTTAAAATTAATGATTATGTCTTTGTCTATGTATTCATTAATTGGTTACAAGAGGAAGGAAAGCTGACTCTGGAGAGTGGAGATACTACTCATTTGCTCACCTGGCTCCTCCAATCTTTTAAGAGATTAGACAGCTCGATCTATGACATGATGTGGCAATTTCTAGAGCCGAGTCTTTGACTTACTGGTGGTAAGGTGAGCATTTGTGAAATGGGGAGTATCTGTTAGGAGAGTTAAGCTCTTTGTGAATAAGAATCTGTTGAACAAGCATACAAACCACAATTTTCCCTCTGGTACATCTAAGGCACCAGATGCTGTCTGAACTTGAAAGCTAAGCTGGGTCAGTCCTGTTTACCACTTAAAGGGGAGACTGCCAATGAATCCCAGGTGCTGTAGACTATATTTCAGCTGAAGGAAATGGAAAAAATAATCTCTTATTCTCTGCTTCAGAAAAAAATGTTAGTTATAGTGCCACTGCCATTGTCTATGAGACATCCTCTGGAGAAGAGAAGCTTAAAGGGAGACATGATAGTTACCTTCACATAATTGAAACACTATCATGCAGAACACGGCTCATGAGCTATTTGTTTCTCCAGAAGGCAGGACTAAAATGTTAGTGATAGAAATTCCTAGGAACTGGATTTCAGATAAATTAGGGAAAAGCTTCTAAACAGTAAGAGCAAACACACAGCTTTGTAAAGCGAGCGACTCTCCTTCACTGGATATAAGTTGAAGCTAGGCTGACTATCTGCCATGCAGTGTAGGTCCCACGTTGAGCCAGGAGATCGATATGATATCTCAAATTCTCTGCCATTCTAGACAACATTTTAAAGATTTTGAATAGCAAAACAAATTGAAAAAGTGCCACATTTTCTCCCCTTTTCATCACCGACTGCCAAGGTGTACTGAAGTATTTAGATAACATTATTAATTATCTCCTAGTAAATAATGTTTTGCTGCTTTTTTTAAACCTTAGTACAACATCTGATTTGTACTCAGCACGCAGCCACCACCATAAAATTAAAAGCTATATTAAACTAATTTTCTTTTCACACCTTTCCCTGAAAGTTTACCTTCAGGGCAGGAATGATTACAGGGTTATTGACTTAAATGTCGGAAATGTTGCTAGCTTCTATTTCCACAGCAGATTGCAAAAACAGCAGCATGTTTTCCATACATGTGACAATATTGAATGGCTAATGCCAGCATCACTGGTATAGAAGTTACAGCATCATTTGAATCTTATTAAATCCATATATTACGCCAGTCTTCAAACGTTGCCTGCTCTTTCTCTCCTTGGCCTATGAAAAAACCGATAGTGAAGATTAGTTTTAGGAACCATTCAATGTACTGTAGAAGAAATATGCATTTTAGAGATTTTCTTGCCTTGAGATTAAAATCTATTGATCAGCCTAGGATACCACGTACTTTGGCTTGCTGGACACCATTTGTGGCTTTGCCTCAGGCAGCAAAATGTGTTGGACCAGTTGTGATAACTGCTTCATGGATCTTAAATTCTCTTCCTTGCTGATTTTTCAATGTTTGTAAAGTGTTCTAAAATCAGTTCTTTGTAATCTGTCAGACTATTGATCGTCACTGTTTATTGATACTTTGACATTGTGAAAACAACTAAGGCAAGATTTATTATTATTATTATTATTATTATTATTATTATTATTATTTATTATCATGACACAGCAAACAAGATAGATATGCTGGATTTCGTATCACAAAATCACAAATCGAACACTTCCCAAGTGTCTAGGACTGTGTGATGTATTTTCGGATGATGAGCGTAGATCCCAATAGGGTGGCCTTTTGCAGTTGGCAGATTGTAATTTTGTCAATGTCTATTGTTTCCAAATGCCGGCTGAAATCTTTGGCACGGCACCCAATGTGCCAATCACCACTGGGACCACCTGCACTGGTTTCTGCCAGAGTCTTTGAAGTTCAATCTTGAGGTCCTGATAAGTTTTTCCTGTTGTTTTTCATCAATGCGACTGTCACCTGGGATGGCAACATCAATGATCCAAACCTTTTTCCTTTCCACAACTGTGATGTCTGGTGTGTTGTGTTGTTGTTGTTGTTGTTGTTGTTGTTGTTATTATTATTATTATTTGATACACAGCAAGATTAATACACAGCAAACAAGATCACTATGCTGGCTTTTGTATTGGATCACATGTCAGACAGATCCCAAGTGTCTAGGACTATGTGATATATTGGTGAATAGTGTGTGCAGTTCTGAGTAGGGTGGCCTTTTGCATCTGACAGATGGTGATTTTGTCAGCACTGATTGTTTTTAACTACTGGCCAAGGATCACCACTAGGACCACCTTTACTGGCTTGTGCCAGAGTCTTTGCACTTTGATCTTTAAATCTTCGTATCCACTTCTCCCTGTGGTTGCGGGCAGGGTACATCATTAAAAGAGAAAAAACACTATTAAAACACATACAACAAGATGCACAGAGTTAAAATCCATGTTAAATTCACTGATGAAATGCAGGTTAAAATTCCGGGAGAGATAGGTCATAAGGTGTGTCCTAAATTCTGACAGCGGTGCTCTTCTGACAGGGCATTCCACAGTCTTGGGGCAACTGATGAAAAGGGAAAAAAGAAAATGTGAAATCCCAGGCTGTTTCACATTAGTAGTCCTTCCACGTTTGTGGGGATTCGGGTCACTGTAGGACCTAACAATGTCTAGAGAAAACACTTTTCTAAGCATTACTAGTGCAATTTTATCGCTAATGACGGTCAGATGTTGACAATAGAGACAGATTGCAAGACCTTAAAATGCCTAGAGAACATTTTTGGGGTGCACATAGAGCAGCAGTAGAGGTAGCGGTAAATACAACAGTCGTGAAAAATCTAATCTGTGAATTATTAACCCACAAATGTAGGGGGATAACAGTACAGAATTGTAGTGATATGATTCTACTTTAAGTGCTAATCTGCTATGGTTCCATTGTATGGAATCGCAGGGTTTGCAATTCAGGGAAACCTCTAGTGCCTCACCAAACCACAGAAAACAGACTTCCATAGTTGCACCCATGGCAGTTAAAGTGGAACCATAATGATATAATGTGAATGGGAAAGGATCCCTTGTCACATATGGCATTGAGGCCATGACCAATACAATTAATGTTTTGTCAGCTTAATTGTTTTTTGACCCTATTTACTAGGTGAAAATATGAAGGGAAAATCCCATTGGTGCTATGATTCTGAGGGACTTTTTGAGTCCCTGTAACTTAATCCTCCCCATCCTACTATTCTGTTAACTCAGTAAAGGCAGATACCCAAACCGTTTGCACTGCTAAATTCTCAATAAACAGATGGTAGTAATGCGAGTGAGCATTTTGTTATATGTTGAACCACAAAAACAGCTTAGCTAAAGGTGGTGTGCTCTTGTCCTCTTATTGATTTGAATGGCATCAAAAGCCAGCATAGGTTGCTCAAAATCCCTTCAAGGCATCATTTTGGCGTGCCTGCCCTCCTCTGAGAATAGCGAGAATGTCCACACATTTTATTTCCCTTGCCAAGGTCACAGTCAATGAGGATGACAAGATGATTCATCCTTGAGTGAGACAGACATCAGCAGCAAGATCATATACTGTGTTCATTTCCAAAGACTTTTGGAAACTTATGCCCTCCTGCTGCGTCCCAGAAGCAAAGGTCAGAGCGAGTTTGGTGCCTCCTTAGTATGAGCAGCAAAAAGTTCCTTTTATATAATGAAGGGATTTGCAGCATTTCAGACAAAGTGCAATGAAAATACATTTTGTCCCAGATCGTTCTGAAATGTTTTTGTAGAAAGGGGATGGGTAAGGAATTTTTCCTTGCATCTTAATTCTTCAGTCTTGCTGACTAGAATAATTGTTTCTGCAGACCAGGTAATACCAATAATAGTAGTCATGAAGACCAAACCTCCAGCTTCACAAACAGTGTATCTCCCATTATGAAAACAGATGTTTCCTTTCTCCATCACAAAATATTGGTATGATATTCCCCAAGGCATCTAGTTATCCACTTGGGGAATACGGAATAAGAATGACTTTTGGACTCATCTAAAAATGTTGTTACAGCATGTGGAATGTTTTGACATGTTTTGAGTACCGGAAAGTTCATATTACTGACAAAGATAAGATTCCAGTACTTCCCAGTTTTGTCAAATCAGTTTCCCGTTACCTCTGAATTGGGAAACTATAATTTAGTTTTCAATTACAACCTGAAACAAAACTGTGGTTTGAAATATAAAATTAAATCTCACTTTCCCATTTCAGGGGTAACAAAAGGTAACTCTCTTTTTTCCTGAAGTTTCCTAAATAAAATTGCAAAACTAGTGTTATAACCTGGGAAGTGCAGCCTATAACTAAAAAAATACTTCTTTAAATCACTATAAATCTTACAGTTTTAATGTAGCAGTTTGAGAGACATAGATTCCCACCTGATAGCTGGTTGTGTGTAAATTGCTAGTTCTCTAATAAAATGACATTTGCATTTTCAAGATAATTTTAATGCAGAGAAGAATTAGACGTAGGTGCTGAATTTCTGCCTAAGATGTCTGCAGCTGATTCCAAACTGCCCTGACTTATCCACATTTCTGCTTTCTTTACACAGTTGGAATTATCCAGCACTGCAATCCTTCATCAGATTCGGAGGGATCAAGTCACAGACACATGCCGAGCCAATAGCATGTCCAGCAGGAAGCGTCGTGTCCTGACACCCAATGATCTCAAACATTTGGTGGTTGATGAGGATCATGAATTGATATATTGCTATGTACCCAAAGTGGCCTGTACCAATTGGAAGAGAGTTATGATGGTCTTGACTGGGAGGGGTAAATACAGTGATCCAATGGAGATACCGGCTAACGAAGCCCATGTCTCTTCAAACCTGAAGACGCTCAACCAATACAGCATCCCAGAGATCAACCACCGCTTGAAAAACTACATGAAATTCCTCTTTGTCCGTGAGCCTTTTGAGAGACTGGTGTCAGCCTATCGAAACAAATTCACCCAGAAATACAACACTTCCTTTCACAAGAGATATGGTACCAAAATCATCAAACGCCAAAGGAAAAATGCAACCCAAGAGGCCCTTCATAAAGGTGATGATGTGAAATTTGAGGAGTTTGTGGCTTATCTCATAGACCCACACACCCAAAGGGAAGAGCCATTCAATGAACACTGGCAAACGGTCTATTCTCTGTGTCATCCTTGCCACATCCATTACGACCTTATAGGGAAATACGAGACACTCGAAGAGGATTCCAACTACATCCTTCAACTTGCAGGAGTAGGAAACTATCTCAAGTTTCCCACCTATGCAAAATCTACAAGAACTACTGATGAAATGACCACAGAGTTCTTCCAGAACATCAGCTCGGAACACCAAACACAGCTGTATGAAGTCTACAAACTTGATTTTTTAATGTTCAATTACTCCATGCCTAGCTATGTGAAGTTGGAATGAGGTGTGCAGAGAGCCAGGATGAAAGAGGAATAATGAAACCTGTTTTTATTTAAGATTTTTATTTGTCACAATTCCTTATGAAGAATGGGTTATTTTGTAAGTTAATGTTTTTTTTCTTTTTGAATGATGCTGCGAGCAGCATAGTTGGAAATTTATTATTTAAATTGTCAGTAAGAAAGGACAACTCTGTTTGCAGGGTAAGAAAATTGCAGTGACTAGAAGTGCTACACTGTCGGGGGGTATTTGTTCTTAATCTCCTGATAAATTCCTTTCATTTTGCATTGCTTCATCAGCCCTAGCCTTTATGTTATTTATGCTTATTTAAGGACACATTAGATTTTTTGCTAGAAGCTGAAATATGACACTGTGTGGACAAAGATGACTTTTTTATGCTCTCCTTGCTAGAATGTGCTTCTCTTCCTAATGTCCGTTCATGACTGGATATTTTTCAAGTGATAAATAATACATATATAGAGGGCTAAGTTAAAGTTTCTTATTGAATACACTTGACTTGCCATTATAAAATTTGCTCCATAACAAAACAAAACAAAAAAACACAATCTGGAGCTGAGAATTGCTTTCCTGTGAGGCCATCAGTGAGCAAAAAAGCATCATGAGCTGCAGAACATTTCAAAGGAATTGGATTGCAAAGAGTTTGATACTAAGTGTACAACAGGTTCTCTCATTTAGGTGTCTCTGTGTTCTTAAACAGTGATTCTCAATCCTTGATTCACAGCAAATGTTTTGAATTTCAGCTCCCAGAAGTGGCCAAACATTAGAGGTTCTGGAGGCTGAAGTAAAAACCATTTGGAATATTAATGATTGGGAACCACATGCTTTGGAAGATTTCTATAAAATAAAACAGCCTGCAGTTAAGCACCTGTATTTCCAATGCTGATAGCAATCACTCTGAAAAAGGATTTTCTTGTATTGTTGTCCTTCCAGCCTTGGAATGCAAAAGTTCACACACACTGTCCAAACTTTGGGAAAGAAAGACACGTGAATGTATATTGCAGCAAGTATCATCTCTGCTTTCTTGGATGTGTTGTTTATAACTTTTTAAAATCTTTGCATTTGGAATTTTCTTTTTTGACACCAAGGTGACCATGTGACAATGGATGCATTGCCATTATAAGCAGCAGCAGCCAGCAGTAATGTTATTCAGGACTGCAATGTGTGAGTTAATTGATCAGTAAGACTGGTCAAAAGGTTTTGAATGAATTAAATTGAAGGGATACCCTAGTTCATTGGGAAACAGACTTTTAAAGAATTTTTAGAATTAAAAATGTTTAAAATTTAAAGAGTTTTAGATTATTTTGGCAAACTTTAGAGGGGGCAAGCATCATTTCAGGAAGGAGAGTGGCAACAGGCCCTCTACTTTTACAGTGGTTGGGGTAGATGAGTCATGAAAAAGTGGAATACCACATTTAAAAAAAAAACTCTGTTTTTCTTTACCCAAGAAAACATCTCTCTAGGAATCTCTAGGTTCTCCATCATGACTCTCATAATCAACATCGGGTGGAAGTTGGCCACAGAGCTTTACTGCAGGACCTAGAATGTATTAAATCCGTGAAAGTTAAACTCACAAACTGTCTTCCTTCTCATTCTAAACATTAAAGATTGGTCTTTTCAGAATCTAAAATCCATAGCCCTGATCTGGATTCAGGTCAACATTATATGAGAAGTTTAAACTCCCCTCTCCATTTAGCTAAAAATTGGAGACATGTGGTGGAAGGGTTAACGAAAGTAAACAATATCATTATAGATTTTGTTATTGATTTAATATCTCCCATGTTGGGGCAATGTGGAAGGAATAATTCAAACAAGAACAAGATCCTAAGGAGGTTTACATCAGGCCCCCTTTTAATACTCATCCTGATCTTTACCAACTTCAGGTGTTTAAAAGATCTTTCATTTCATGCTGTGTATTAAATATGGTATATAGTGTGACCTGAAAGCCAAGGGGATGCATTTCCTTAAAAGAGTGGAATGGTATGTACATTTTAGATTCTCAATTACACAAGGCCTTGTTATATGATAGCATACATTATTTCACTTTCTTCAAATCATGGTAATCCTGATCCTGCTATATTTGAACAGCAGGATTAATCTTCACTCCATTCTGTTATGTAGGGTAGAGGTCTTCCTTAGTGGTGCCACTGCCTCAAAATATTTAAACAATTTGGTTTGTCTACAGAACAGTTCTTTAGTTAATATGCAAATATCTGCAGATTTAATCAGTTGATCAATTAAAATCATATCAAATCTTAATTTACTAAACTGAATGACAATAACAATTATCATCATTATAAGAAGGCCAGCCTGTTAAAAGTGATTAGTGATTTAGCTTCCAGACAAGGAGCCTGATCCAAAGCACAAAGGCATTTCATTGAGCCGTTGAAGATCAGGTCAGAAGAATGTTTTCAGGCAGATAAAATCATGTCTGACCAGGCTTCAGAGATGTATACAGGAAACGATTCTCACTTGATTCAGTCATGATTTGGTGGAAGATTTATCATCTGTAACAAACACACACAGAACATTTGTTGTCCTAGGAAGACAAGACTTGGAGTCCTTTCTACTTTATGATTCTACTTTAAATGCCATAATGCCAGCCTATGGAATCTTGGAATATGCATTTTGGAAAGAAGCGCTTAAATCTCTGAGCAAGAGAGCTCTAGTTCTCACCAAACTACAGCCCATGGGATGCAACCACAGTTTAAGTGGAATCACAGCACTATAAATGCATAATGGGATAGATTCAGATTTTTCTGTGGTCTAAGTGGTGGGCTAATGCCATCTCCCAGATATGCAGGACCCCCTCTCCATTTGTGGATGTAACTTTTGCAAATATGATTATTCAGAGATTTGATCAATAACCTCTAGGAATCTACAGCCCCTCTCCAGTGTGACTCTGTGGAGTTGTGCTGGAAGACCTAGGGACTGCTAGAGAGAACACCTTTCTAGGAATCTCTTCCAGCACCAACTTTATTATATATTTATAGTGTGAATTAATTATAGAATTGCACTGGAAAACATAGATTCCTAGAGAGATGGTCTCTCAGGTTTTAAAAAGCAGCTTTTATTTGCAGTATTCCCATTTTTGCAGGGGTCCTGCACCCGTAACCATGGTGAATGAGGAGGGCTGATTGTATATCAGCCCAGGATGAAGGCCAGCACTGCTCTCACAAGTGACTTTGTTCAAGAAGCAGTTATCCAAGCTAACCATTAAACCTAGGCAAATGTCTCACCCATACTAAAGAAGATGACGCTTCAGAAGTGTCTGCACTGCCAGTGAAAACTTTAGTGGGCTGTTCCAGCACTTCTATGAAGGACACTCTTGGGTCAATAACAATGTCTTATTTTAAGGGCATTATGGCCAGGAGGGGAATCCAGCATCCAAGTGGTTCAATGAGAGTGTAACTGGAGAAACTGGACAACACTTTTCTGTGGGGAATCACACCAACCACATCATGCCGATGCCAATGCTGTCCTGGCCCACCCAAACCTATACTCTTGAAATTGTGTTGCTTCTTTATTTGTCAAAGCTTTCAGGTCAAGTGTCTCAGTGATGACCACAGAAAGTTTAGAAGTAGTAGGTCAATATTTCAGCATTCCAGGCAAGAACATAGGGCAACATTCAGGTATCACAGCATCAATGCTTTATTGGGTGTTATGCAAGATGGTACGCAGCACCTATTACTAAATACGTATACTATGATTATATACGTATCACATGCACATTCCTTTTGACAACCCCTAAAGAAAGCTGTGTAAGTATTTCCTGTCTAAAAAGCATTGAACTAATTTAAGAAATAAAATATTCTTTTACATATTCTGAGACTCCATATCTTTTCCACATTAGATGCGCTGAATTCTTTCAGTTCTGCTGCTTTTCCTTCATCTCAGAAGCCTAAAGCATTTACCCTATATACTGATGTATAAGTCTGGAAATTTTAGTCCAAAAGGCAACTCAAAAAATTTGAGTTGACATATCCATGGATATGTAATACTGTACCTTAACCAAAAAGAAGCAATGACCCCATTCACTTTTATCTGCCATGGTGCTGCTTCTGATCTTTTTTGAATGCCTGGCAGAGAAATCGTGGCAGCAACCAAGGGCAGTTGGCATTGGTGCTTTCCTCTCTCCACAGAATGATCCTCAAATTATCTACAGGTCATACCAAAAATCCATAACCTTGGCTTCCAAACTTTATCTTAATTCATACATAAGGTCAACTTATACATGAGTATATATGGTATTTTATTCCTGCTCATGTTGCTATGAGTCTACCAAATCATTCAATAAAACAGCCATGTTTCCAAAGACAGCACTATTGTCCTATGAAAGAGTAGTGGCTGGCATATCTCCCAGGCAAACTTATCTGCGATCCATCTTTCTCCACCCCAGTTCTAGAGAGGAAGGTATGCTCCGAATGTCTGTTCCAATTGCAAATTTCCTACACTAAAATTTACTTCTAGTGGCAAATTTTATCATTTTCTGGAAATGACATCTCTTGGGAGTTTCCTCTGTAGTTTTTTTAAAAAAAATCACTGATCACTTACTGATTTGAAAATATTAATTGCAAGAACATCTAAGGACATGCTCAGAGTAGTATTGAGTTAGAACAAAGGTTGATTGAGCAGCCTAGCATTCTGTTTTCTGCAGTGGCTGGTTTTTGTTTTTTTTTTAATTATTGTGTCAGAAGCGAATTTAGACCATACTGCAAGTTGCTTCTGGTGTGAGAGAATCAGCCATCTATAAATATGTTACCCAGGGGACACCCGGATGTGTTACCATCCTGTAGGAGGCTTTTCTCATGTCCCTGCATGGGAAGCTGGGGCTGACAGATGGAAGCTCACCCCGTCTCGTGGATTTGAACCATCGACCTTCAGGTCAGCAGTTCAGCCAGTACAAGGTTTTAACCCATTGCGCCACCATGGCTCCCTTTTAGTGGCTGGTGACAACCACCAAATACGGTCCACAGAAAAAACATGAAGACAAGAATCCCTTCGCACTGTTCTTCCCTAGCCCCTGCCACTATCCTACAGCTGATATATCACTATGACTGTTAGTAGCTATAAATTACTATTTGCTAGATGGGTTTCTTTCCTAATCCTCCTTTATAGCCATTCAAATTGTTCTCCATCACTATCATTTTGTGGCATCAAATGCCATATATTCCCAATGTACTATACAAAGAAATTCTTCTCTCAGTCTATCTTCAAAACGGAATATTGTGTTGCATTTCTGAAGCGGGATGTCACTTACTGTTTACTACCCATCCCATTAAAACTTTAACTTTTGGATATTTAAGGTTGCTTTAAATCACATTAATAACGAATTTAAGCATTAAATGTTAAAGGAACGCTACTAGTTTAGGTAAAGCAATATTCTGGTTGCAGCTGTTTTGTGTACTTTGTTTGAGACAAAGGATTTTTTCCTAGAAATTGTTTTAATCAGGTAAGTATGAATAATTTATTCACTATAAACAAAAGGGAAATCATGTTTTTGACATCACAGGCTTAGCAGGTTCAACGAACAGCACTGCAGGACTTCTGATTTATGGTACCATGTCATTCTTTGGCTTATTTTTTACTTATGGGAGGTGCAACCGAATAAGAAACCAGGGGGCTATTTATGATACAATCCTGTGATTTTTATCTATAAAGCTGTTTCAATGGAGGGGAGGAGAATATACCAAGGGAAGAATAAATTGAATTCTTTTCTTTATAGTTCTCATCTGTCTTATTTACTGTGACTGGAAAGGGGAATAGAATTCCATTTGTGAGCATGAGGGTGTTGATCAAGCACTTTTTGCCTGTCACAGCAGAGCAAGATTGTCACAGGAAGGAGGATGGGGAAGAAGAGGTTTGTATGAAAAGTTGACTTTAATTTTTTTTGGGGGGGGGGGGGGAAATGCATTTGGTGGAGGGACTTGTTTATAACGATATATTGCCTAAATTAAATCTTCTACAGAAGTTCCAGAACTTGTAGAGTGCTGAAGTTCTTTATCCTTACATGGGGAAGAACTTCATTCAGTTTTCAAATTGATACAAATGTACTAAAATGGCTCTATCTATCCAAATCAATATGTAAATTCAGTTGTCCTTTGGTATTCACACCCTCCTTCAGTATTCACAGTTCTGCGGATTCTGCAGTACAGTTTTCTGGGCCAGAAACATATAACAATGCATACATTAAGGCAGGGGTCCCCAAACTAAGGCCCGGGGGCCAGATGCGGCCCTCCGAGGTCATTTACCTGGCCCCCGCCCTCAGTTTTATAATATAATATATTGTATATACATATAATATTGATAATAATATTATAATGTAATACAATATAACACTAATAATAATACCATATAATAATATTAATTATATATTCTATATAACATATATTTTAACTAATAATATTACAGTATAGTGATATAGTTCAATATAGTAATATATAATACTAATATTGTGCTATGCTAATAATATAATATATTCTATGTACATATAATTTGTAAGCCACTCTGAGTCCCCTTTGGGGTGAGAAAGGTGTGATGCAAATGTAGTAAATAAATGCAGTAAATAAATAATAAATACATTTTAGACTTAGGCTCACCCAAAGTCTGAAATGACTTGAAGGCACACAACAACAACAACAACAACAACAACAACAACAACCCTAATTAACTTGACTATCTCATTGGACCACACTTCCCATTGAAATCCTGATAAATGTATGTTGGTTAAAATTGTTTTTATTTTTAAATATTGTATTGTTCTTTCATTGTTGTTGTTGTTGTTGTTGTTGTTGTTGTTGTTGTTGTTTGCACTACGAATAAGACATGTGCAGTGTGCATAGGAATTTGTTTGTATTTTTTTCAAATGATAATCCGGCCCCTCAACAGTCTGAAGGATTGTGGACCGGCCCTCGGCTTAAAAAGTTTGGGGACCCCTGCATTAAGGAGACATGTGCATATTAAGGGAATATGCAAAGAAAAAGAGCAAGTATTCTAGAAAGATGTGGGAGAAACTATTATAATAAAAACAAAAATGAAAAGAACCATTTCACAGTTTCATGAATGCCATGGTTTCATGCATTTCAACTGAATCACTGTTGCTTGTTCACAATACTGTACTGTTCACAGGAATGTAGGAGGGCCTACTTTACACAAGACATAACATAGAGCAGGAGAGAGAATTATGCAGCTTGCAGATCACATGGAAACCTCAGCTGGGTCCTAAGGGTGACCCTCAGTCAACTCAATGACATCTGGAGGGTTGAACAATTCCCAACTTTGACCAGTTTCATGTCCAGTAAATCCATTGAAGCAATGGGATTTACTCAAGTGTTCATTTCCCATTCAGATTTCCCAAATGATTTCAATGAGTCTACTATAGTTGGGTCTAGGAATTGCATCATGTGATTTGTTAGACCTCAGCTCCCAACGTTCCTTCCCTTGCCTGCTAGAGCTGGTGAAAGCTGCAATCAGAGACGTGATTTGTACCCCAATTTGGCCCATTAAAATAACAAAATTTGATATAGCTCAATCAGGGCTGTAATACTTTAGAATGCAGAAAGATTAGATGTTTGAATTATATGCCATGCACAGAAGTTCCTTGTTTGTAGGATGTAATGCTCCAGTGGAGACAACACAAAAATTAAATTTCTTGAAGCTTGAATTGAATTTTCACTGGACAGGAATGGGAAACTACATTATACCATATGAGATTATTTGTTCCTCTAGTCTAGGACTGTCTACTCAAACTGGCAGAAACCCTTCATGTTTCAGGTAAAGGTCTTTCTTGTAACCTGATGGCCAGTCTACATTAAGATGCTAGAAACAGGTGTAGACAGCTGCATGCAAAGCATATGTTATCCTCAATAAATAGCTGTCATCGTTTCCCTCTGATAAGGTTCAGCAAATGGACAAATATGGTCTCAATGTATTCTGTTTCCCTACTGAAGGGGTGGGGAATACTTGTTCCTTCAAGATTTGGTGGTGGACAACTCCTATCAACCTTAGCCAGTGGTGAAGGATTGCAGGCATTAGAGTTCAACATCATCTGGAGCTCATCAAACTACTATAGCACTACAATCCCACTTTATCTGCCAAGGTTCCATGCTATGCCATCCTGGGATTTGCAGTTCACAGAAGGTTGTTGTATGTTTTCCGGGCTGTCTTATCAGAAGTATTATCTCCTGACGTTTCACCCACATCTATGGCAGGCATCCTCACAACCTCTGAGGATGCCTGCCATAGATGTGGGCGAAACGTCAGGAGATAATACTTCTGGAACATGGCCATACAGCCCAGAAAACATACAACAACCCTGTGATCCCAGCCATGAAAGCCTTCGACAATCACAGAAGGTTGTTTAGAATTCTCAGCTTGAAGGTTGGAGTGCCTTATCAAACTACAAATTCCAGTATTCTATGGAATGTTACTGTTAAAAGTGGAATCACAGTGCTATAACTGCAGCATGAAAGGCTCCTGCAGGACCATACTACTATCACATACAATGACTCTGTATTGATAATGATTGATTGATTGACAGGCAAATTATTTTTTAAAATAAATGTATCCTCTCCTTTATCTTATATGGAAGTTAGATTATCATTGTATGGGTATATAATACAAATCCATGGAATTATACTGAAGGAAACTTCCCACTGCATTAATCTCTGGTTGTTTCGGATATCCAATGTAGGCTTATAAAATATTTGAGGTAATTATTCTTATTGCCAGATGTGTAAGTCTATGATTCTCATCAGCCAGTATACAAATTTGGGGGTTGTAATGTAATTCATCTTTTAGATCAGTGGTTCTCAACCTGTGGGTCCCCAGATGTTTTGGCCTTCAACTCCCAGAAATCCTAACAGCTGGTAAACTGGCTGGGATTTTGTAGGCCAAAACACCTGGGGGCCCACAGGTTGAAAACCACTGTTTTAGATATTAGGTTGGGTAAGACTGTTATAGATGACCAAGTTCTTTTTAAATGTTCAATGAAAATCCACTAACTGGAATCAGATTTTATAAGCAGCATCTGTAGGCATCTAATCAATTCTGAGAATAGTATCAGGTGCTTCGGATGTTCATTGGACACCCATGAGGAGCATCAGGTGCTTCTGGTGCCTAGAGAGCACTAGTTAGACATTTGTGATGTGCACTGGAAGATGGGAATTGTAGTTCATCAACCTCTGAGGAGACAAAAATCCTCACTCTTGATCAAAGGGAGGAGAGCAACAAGAAACACATTTAAAAGGGACAGTCCCAACTACAGAAAGATGGAGAAACATGGATGCATAGTACAGTCCTACGCATATTTACTGATGCAAGTCTTGAATCTATTAGGGCCTCTTCTTATGTAAGTGTGCACAGAATTGCAGACTTGAGGAATAAAATACTTCTATAAGCAGATTGTTAGAGCAGGTATGTATGTTTTTTTTTCTCCCATTCACCTCTGCTATATTTCTGTCAATTGCTATCATAAATGTACTTGTATCTATATTTTTAATTTCCTCTAAATCACCAAAAGCAAAGCACTGGGTGTGGCCCAGGCTAAATTAAGCACTTGTTTATTTCAGTGGGAGAGACTGAAAGATGTATTTGTAGTGTCATTGAAATAGATGGAAAATATAGAATTCCTTGTCTGCTCAAAAATAAGTTTTAGTGATTTTCTGGGTATGAATAAGATTGTTGTCTAACATGCTTTCCACTGCATTATGCCTATTTTATTTTTGTTTAAGATAACTGCAAATTAGTCAAGGCTTAGTACTGATGGAACCGTACTGCAACCAAGAATGGGTATGATGCAGAGAAAAGCCAAAAAGGATTAACTCTGTATCGTAACTATTTATTTTACTTTAAGTTAACTGCAAATCATTCAAGACTTCTTAGTGTTGGAACATTTTACTGCAAACAAGAAAACAGTACATTTAACACGATTTCAAAATAGATATGTGCGGTTAACAATTAATTTTAAGGCCACTCACTTGCTTTTCTTCATGCTGAGAGCACATATCCTTACCGATCATCTTCTGGAAGATTTTCCCTTCCAAAAAGGAAGGAAGGTGTTGTTCTTGGGGTTTTGGAATGCCTCTCCCTTAACCTTCCTGCCAGGTGTGTATGTGCACAAAATCCCCAGGATTCTGGAGAATGGGGCAGTAAGGGAAAACTATACATTACTAGTAGGGTTCTTGGGTGAAAGGCAAGGCAGGGCTTCTATACCTTCAATAGATGTTTAGAAGGAATTTCAGCAGGTGTTGCTCATCACCCAAACTTCACCTGTTCAAAAGTCCTTCTTCCAAGCAGGCTTTCAAGGAATAGGAGTTTCATCCTCTTTTTCAAATGGAAACCTTAATTACTGTATAATGTATCTTTTTCTGTTCAGGAAGGGAGCACAGCTTTGGGCCCACTGCCAGCTTTCACTAGCCCTGACCATCAGCTGTGCCGGATAGGCAATCTGAGAGTTGAAGTCCAAAGCATCTGGAGAACTAAATGTTTCCTAGCCCTGCTCTCATTAATTATTTGCAGACAGTCTTTTAAGGGCAGCCTTGCAAATTAGTCTACTGGATGGATGCTTGCACAATTTCCTCTCTCAAAGCATACCTATGTTTTTCACAGAGCATACCAGTACTCTATTCAAAGCCATATCATACGATATACAAATTCTTACAAATTGATGGCAACATCCTATATAAATCTGATATTTTTCATTTGTAATCTAAATTCACCTCCCTAAACCAGAAACCTCAAGATTCCATAGGATGGAACCATGGTAATTAAAGTGGAATAATAGTGCTAGAATTATGTAATGTGAACCCCCGCTCTGCAAAAAATGCGTCAGTAGGCAATTCTTACTTTCTATCTACAGCAAACCTGATATGTACTAAGATGTTGTCCCGCTGTCTACTCAAAGTTGGGTGCAAGAAAGGGGTCAAATTGTTGGTAGTCTGTATTGGTCAGAGTTGTTCCCAGACTTAGATGAGGGTGTATGTCTATGTAATGTAAAAATGTAGCTGCCCATTTGTGATAGGGGACTTAAATACTATTTTTCTCAACAGCTCAAGTTCAAAACTTTTAGCTAGAAACTTGTATGTCATTCCATTCTCTGCCTCAGAGTATTGGCTGAAGATAATGAATACTGCGGGTTAATGTCATTTATACAAGTATCATAGGCAGCTATTCGATACGTCTTTCATCACTACCAATATCATAAACTATGAATGTCTGTTTGAGCTGTAATATCAGATAGATGTAACATTTTCCTAAAACAAATCAGAGGACTATATATTTAAAGTATTACCTGCTTTTCATCTCACATCTCGGGAGTGCAATAGTTGTGTTTGCTGTCGTATCATGGTGAAAACATCATGATGAAGCTGATGTATCCTTTCCCAAATAGTGAGATATGTGGTTCAAAAGGGTAAATATAGTGAAGACTTCAAACTCATTAACATGACTTCACTTCAGGGTATTCATTTGAACATTTCTCATATGTTGAGGAAGTTTACAAATCCTAATTTACTTTTATCACATCCATACTGACCAGTGTCGGTTGGTCTGATATCCATGTTGAGCTTCCTCATATTTATGGACCCAAAGTCCCATTTCGTCAGGAGGCATTCTATATATCTGTGTGGATAAGGCTGCTTCACCAGCCTACCAACACTTACAAATCTGCAACTATCCTTTTCTGGCTGCCATCTCTCTCACTTGATTGAACTGTGCTTCTCATGAACCCCAAAATAGAAGGGAAACACAAAAAACACAGCACTGGGATAATGTTTGGGAGAGATACCATCACTTGTGACATTGTGCATCCCCTTTGAATCATGGAAATCTCGTAATCTCATGTGCACTTGTAGAACTGCGTAATTCTAGTACACTCTAGTCTGGACGATATTTCCTTTAACAAATATTTTTGCTGTGTTTCAGCACACTGATAAATGAACCCAAAAGGCAGTGTTTTTCCCAAACATTTTTCAAAGGTTTTTACCAAATATTATCTACTGCAACAGGCATGCAAGGCAATGCACAGATAGTCTGAGAGCTTCTGCAAAGCCAGTTTATTCTTGGCCTTTTACAGTGAACTATATAAAAAAGCTGCGCTGTTTTCAGGTACAAAAGGGGATGTCCTTAATATTACTCTTGTTACAGAGAGTGTTATTTTCTTACATGCATGAACAAAACAAAATGTGTACATATAATTTAACATCTATGTGGGTCTGACTTTTTTTTTACCTATTTGTATGCAGTAGAAGGCTTGTTGTAGAAAAGGTATCTCTTCATATCTGAATATACTGTTAATAAAAAGAAACTAAGTTATACAATGCCAACACAAATGTTAACTGCTCATGAATTCTTTTAAAAAGCCATTCAAGCCTGATTATTTTTCTAAGTAACTTCAATTAAATTGAAGAAAATAAATAAAAAATGTAGTTGTGTTTTTATTGGGTTTGATGGGCATATCTTCTGCTTTCAAAAGTGAAGTGACAAAATGAAAGAGCAAAGCAAGCCAGAGAAGTGGATGTGATGAACTAAAAAAAATTGCAAGAGGAAGAAGACAATAATTCCTACTGTTTATGGGTGGTAAGCCCCATGAACTTGAAAATACTTCCACTTACAAATGACGTGAAATCTGTGCAGTATTTTATTTATTTATAAACATGTACCTACTATCCTTTCAGTGACATCTTAAGAATAAGTCCACATTACACTTGCATATATCTAGTGTTCAGGTGTTTACGTCCATCCTCTGTAACAACCAAAAGATTCACCTCATTTTCCAGAATGATTAAATTGCTGCTTGTGGGAAACACATGTGCAGAACGTTAGTCCAATAGCAGCTTCCTGTTCATGCTCACTAACAAATGGTACTGAGACAAAAGACAGCACACCAATGATAATATATAGCCATCATAACTAGTCGCCATCGATTCTGTCAACCTTCATTTTCTTTCCCAAGGGAAAGGGAATTAATCTCACTACTCTGGTCTGCTTTGGGAGCTGTTCTGGTTTGAGCACTACAGTTGAAGATACCAGTGAGTAGAAATGCATCCCAGAGATGGTGACTACGATGATAAATGATTTGTGAGGAATGGTTGAAGGAAATGGATGTGTTTCACCTTGAAAAGTGAAATGACAACTAATCCTCACATTTCTGAAGGATTGTCATATGTAAGGTAAGTTTACCCCCCCCCCCCCCCCGCCTTGGTTGATCCCAAAGGTAGGAACCAAACCCATAATCCAACTCTATAATCTAGGACCCAGGTGACAGATAACCTTATTGTATACACATCATTGTTATAGTCAGGTGTACCATTTCTCTTTTAATCTTCAGGTGCAGCCATATTTGAAATTCTAATGCAAACTGGGTTTCTGTCTATACAAGCAAATGATTTCAATTAATCACCTCTGCCTAACTTCATTAAAAGGCGGTCTTTTCTGCAGGAGAGCAATTGAAGTGGTATAAGATGGGCTGTTAATGATCTAGTTGTTACAGATGGGTAAAGGCAAATAGATGACAGAAGGTGTCAGCATTAAGACAACTGCTTGGCTGAATTTGATAATGCTTATGTTCATTTTATAGATATATTCAAGAGGCTGTACAGGTAGCTACAACAAGTGCATTGATTATATACTCCTCCCTCCCCCTTTCACATTTTTAACATTCAAAGAAATGCTTGTTGTTGCTATGCAACCAGGCAAACACACTTGAACAAATGTTTTCAAATAGGCTATATTAAACTAAACACTATATATGGATCAATGTTATCTCAAACCTTGTCAGTCCTTGTGCATTGCAATCCCTATAAATGTCAATTAAGACCTGTTCTCTGTAAAATGATTGTCTTGCCGTCTACTTACATGGCCAATTACTCAGCATATCCCTGTCTCCTGTAAAGCCATTTCATCTTTGTTAGAAACATTTTCCCATTTAATGCACATTCACACAACTATCAGCAACTGTACAATTAATTATTTTGCATATCCTGAAATAACTGTTCATTTAACATAGCAAAAATGGACCCAATGGCAAAACATAACCCATCATATTTCCAGTTTCCTGCAAAACAGAAAATGGTACTGTAATTTTTGTAGGATATTTCAGTGCTGAATGCTTGATAAATTTTAGCTTAATAGTGAAAGGCAACAGGAAGACAACCATATTATGGATGGATTGACTCAAGAAACCATGGCCCTGCATTTGCAAAGTATGGAAAGTGCTGATCATTACCAAGAATTTTAGAGCTCTCTCATTCATAGATTTATCATAACTCAAAGTCTATGTGAAGGTAAATGGGGAAAAAACTTCAAAATCTGAGAGATAAATCCTTTGAAGACATGATCAGGGCAATGCTACCAGTGAGGCAGAAAAATTCAAAAGCAAGTGGATCAATTTGAACTGCAAACTCTCAGGATTCTTTAACATTGACCATAGTGACTAAAGCTACTGGAACTGTAGTCCAACAGCAGTTGAAAGGCGACATGGTTCCTATCCCATTTAGATAAACCAAACATGTATGCTCCCCTAAGTGAACTCACAGTAATTCATGGTGTGTAATGATGTGAGTCTCTAATTGAGTGTGTGTTCTTTTAAAGAAATACTTTTCTATGTGTAATATACATATGTTCCTCTAACTTATGTTAAGTAGCAACACACATACTCACAGAGCAAGCATGCAAAGATCTACATCAATTTGTATCCGATTAACACTCAAAAGGTCTTAAGATGCTTAGCTTCATGGTGGCCATTCCTATGCCAGAAACATAACTTTTAGACTGACATTTAAATTGCCCAGGTAGCCCACACGTTTTTCTTTCGCAATCTATATCTCATGTTTTGTAGGAAATACAAGACATTTGGAATGGCTGAATTATTTCAGTGATCTGTTCGTATTTATCTTGATGAGTGAAAATGGTAATTTATAAATGTTTCTGCCATGCCCGAGTTATTACTACATTTGTCTTCAGTCAAATGGAACTGCGTAACAGCTTGGCCATCTTATATTAAATGTGCATTATTGCTCTGGTATAAAAACATTATTACAGCGAATGCGATAAGCATTTATGTGCAATTTGTATTACAGAAGGTGATTTTAGAAATAAAGTTTAGCTTTGCAATTTGGAAAAATGAAATGACAGGAACTTTGCTGATCAGATATTTTTTGCCCAGGAAATGAAAACTTAATGATTTCTAAGGAGGAAATCAAATGTAATCAGAGATGGGAAATCACAGACATATTGTGTTTGGTATATCAGTTCTAGTTAAATTTTCTTGCCTATGAACTTTTCACAGAGACCTGATAACAGAATCACAAAATTGGACAGGAAATCAAGCATCATTTTCTACCTCAACCAGCTTCTCAAGAACCATGTTTCTTAGTGATGCATATTCTCTCTCTCTCTCTCTCTTTTTTTTTTTTTTTGGTTCAGAATCATATTCAAAGAAAATAGTCTGTATTCTGAAAAATCTTTTTTGCTTCCACTACTGACATATTAGGAACAAGACAACGCTTTAGAATAGTATACAAAAGTCTGAAAGCTTTTAGTGTTTGGTCTCAATTTATTGCTCTTGTCAATAACAACTCTGGTTCTATTCATCACATCAGCCTTTGAAATGATGCTCTCTTTCCTTGATTTTTGGATCAATGGAATAGATTCTGTCATTTCTTTCGTTTTTAAATTTTCCTTTTGTATTTATATATTGTCTAGTTTTTCTGGTTGTAGCTTTTTAAAAAATGTCATTTATTTGATGTGAACCGCTTTGAGTCCCCCCAGGGGTGAGAAAAGCGGTATATAAATGCAATAAATAAATAAGTGAATTTATTATCTATATAAAAATGTTTATAAAAATGTCTGATAATCTGATTTTTTTTCATGGATTTATGCTGCATCTCTACTCATAGTGGATAGAAGACCAGCAACTACAAGATTTCCAAAAATGTATCTGTGGGGGGGTTTCAATCAGTGTGGTACCTGAAGGCTTCAGATTTATGTTCTTGCATTATTCATATACTTGATTATCCCAACAGCCACAATGTTGTAATGTTATGAGCATTAATATTAGGTAGGGTAAGATTGAGGACTGGCAAAACTATTTCCCTGTTCTCTCCAGTCAAATTAGATAACTTTTTACCGCAGGGTTTGCAAGAAATTAATAGGTAGTATTAAACATGCTGCGCAGTGACACTGAGGCAATGCTCCACTTCCTCTAAGGAAGTCATAAAAGCTATGATCTACAACTCAGTTCTATTTTCATTCTAGGGGACCTAACATTTCCAAAAGGTGCATATTAATTGTGACAATGCATGTTCCAACTGTGTTGTAGTCTATGAAACATTAATGAATTGTAATAATCTCATAATTTGAAAAGGCTTTAAAATATTTATTAAGATATGTAACTATTCAAAGTACAATTTTCATACCAAACAGCCAAACTTACCCTTCTGAGCTGGGTTCTGCATGTTGAATATCTTATAGTAGTTGACCATTTTGCTGAGAATGCCAAATCTTCTGCTTGCTTTACTTATGTCTTGGGTAGATATATCCAAACACAATACATCCAAATGCATGTATAAATTGCATGTATACACATGGAGACAATGAAGACTGGACGTGTCCAGTTGATGCCAGCTGGAGTGGAGTTCCTCATGTACAACAATAGATGTACAATAATATACCTGGAATAGTATACCTCTTTGGGCTGTGCGTTATGCAGTGAGGCAGTAGCTATGTGCATACACTGCAGTATTCACTATAAGAATTGCATAGGGCTAAGAAAGCATAACTCTGCATGCAGATACTTATGCTAAGCTTAGATAACCTTAGCTATGGTGAAATAGATACTTGGCGCTAATCTTTTCATGGCTATTGCAATTTTATTGATTCTCCTCCTCCTCCTTAATTTAAACACCACCTTTACCCCAAAACTGGAATTCAAGGCAGCTCATGCATTAAAAACAAACAAGTTTACATTAAAACCAAAATTAAGCTATAGCCATATTAAAACATATACCATAAAAGAATTCAACAGATACACAATATACCAATTTCCAACAATACAGTGCTTCTAGCCCTTTGTTAAAGGTCTGTCCAAATCTTTTATGTGTTTTGCTGCTACTGGAAGGACAATAAGGAGGATGCCATTTTACAGTTACCTTGAATCTCATAAATAAAGATAAGAGGAAGAATTATAAAAGGAGAAGGAAGAATTATTATTATTATTGCTAGATGCAATATCTGTGAATCATAGAATCATAGAATAGTAGAGTTGGAAGAGACCTCATGGGCCATCCATTCCAACCCCCCGCTAAGAAGCAGGAAATCGCATTCAGATGGCCATCCAGCCTCTGCTTAAAAGCCTCCAAAGAAGGAGCCTCCACCACAGCCCGGGGGAGAGAGTTCCACTGTCGAACAGCTCTCACAGTGAGGAAGTTCTTCCTGATGTTCAGGTGGAAGATGGTGGGACTGAAAGGAGATCCTCTCCTGTCCATCTTCAGGTACAGGAAATCTAAATGCAGACATTTTACAGCCAAGACACATATTTAACCATAAACATTCATGTGTTCATCCTAAAGTAAAACCTCTAAATAGTGTATCTCCAATAATAGAACTCTGTTCAAATTGCTGTCTGCCAGTCTCAATCACTGCAAATATTCAGGGATGTACTCAAGACGTACCTCTTTAGCTTGGTCTATAAATGAGCTAATTTATTGAGTGCACCTAGGAATTGGTGCTAGTGACTTTTCCTGGTTCAGTTTTGTTAATTCTGGTGTTAGTGACCTTTCCTAGTTCGATTTTATTATTTACTCTACCTTATTTTTATCATTTGTTTATATGTTCTATGGTTTTAATTATGTATACTGCAATAGGATTATTTCCTCTAAAAGGCAACCTTTAAACTAATACATAAATAAATAATTAACTAGCCAATGGTATGACAAAAACAATCAATCCAAATGTGAGTGGCCTTGAGCAAGCTAAGGTTGGGCAGTTAAAATACTAAACCAAAGATCATTCCCAGGATTTAGGAGAATGCAGCTGAGTATGATAATTCATCAACAAAACACCCAATTATCTTGTGATTCTAAAATATTTATATGATAGCATTCTGAGTACCTTTAGTATTCAGAATGCTATCATATAATGAACATCACCACTAAGATATAATCAGTGCCATTTCACACCAGTCAAAGATCAAATCTCTCAAGATGAAAGCAGCAGAAAATGCATTATTTTACACAGGTTGCTTTCCTCAAATTGTTCAGGAACCTGCTATCACTGCTGCCACACAATGTCTCCCTTCTCAGGGACTACTTTCAACAAGATTTAGGTTTTCATTACTAGAAGCAGGACTGCTGAAGCTACTGTTCTCATAATATCTGATCCAAACTTAGGTCCGTTTGGAAAAGGGTGATAGCAAAAGTACAATCCCAGCATGTATAAGTTACATTGGGAAGACCAGGGAGCTGTAAAATAAGAAAACCCAAACCACTCTAAGGTTCTAAAATAAAGTAGGCTTTAAAAATAGGCGACAGATAGCAAATCAAAACTGTTTAAAAGCATTATTTCATTGAACTCCTAAGAGTGACCTCTTAACGTGACTTTTAATGACAACTCTCTTTTTAAAAAATCTTCTGATAGCAGATTATCTATTCTTAAACTGCAGAGTAAGTAGCTGAGCTAATCTCTTCTCCAAAGTATTAAGCATATTTTGGGTATCTTAGCTGCAGGCACATGCAAACTTATAGCATAAGCAAATTAAGATAGTAAACATATAATAAATAAACAGTACTATATTAAGAACAGAAGACAATTTATTTATTTCATTTGGTTCCAAGGAACTTTAAAATGTCATTGTATTTTCAAATTTTAAATTGCTTTCCATTAGACAATTCCAACACAAATATATCTCAACTAGAATTGAAAACATAATGGTAGAGCTATATCTTCAAATATTAGTGAGTTGAGTTCTTTCCAATCTCTCTTGAAAAAAAATGACTCAGTACAGGATCCACAGTAATACACACAAGGTACCATTAAAAATGTCAACAGCCTCTCAGGGCAATAGGGGGGCCTGGGGTGACAATTGTATTTTCTGTTCTCATTATGAAATAATATTGTCAGTGCTAGGCATTCAATAATTATATATTGTAGTATAGTAGCTTGAATAGTATAGTAAAGTGTAATAGACTGGGATGTGGGAGATGCAGGGCCATGAATACGATTCCATATTCTTTCGCCAGTCGTTGTCCCTCAGCTTGACTCACTTCATTGAGTTGTTTCAATGATCAAGTGGGGAGAAGAGTCATGGTTCCTTCTTTGAGCTCATTTCAAGAATATCCAAATATAGACTGAACTATAAATACATATTCAAATGTCTTTTATTCTTTGGGGAAAGTTATTAATGGAAGGTTTTCACTAGGAAGCTAAGCAACTGCTAGCTTCTTGATTTTCTTGAAAAGGGAGGCATTTAGCAAGCAAGTATCCATAAATTCTGTATTTAAGGATTCAGCATCCATAGCTTGAATATATCTATTTTTAAATCCAAAAAGCAAATCTTAATTTTGTCATTTCATTAAAAGGATACAATTTTACTATGCCATAGCAAATAACAGGATTCTTTAACTATAGATTCTGTATTTACAGATTCAACCATCTGCAGTTTGAAATTATTTTTTAAAATCCAAAAAGCAAACCTTAATTTGGTCATTTCATAAAAGGGATACCATTTTACTGCCATTATAAATAATAGGACTTGAGCATCTATGGATTTTGTTATCTGTGAGTGATCCTGGAAACCAAACCCCAGCAGATACCAAACTGAATGCTTCTACTATATTAATAAGACTTAGAGTGTGGAGTTCTGTACATAAATTTTGTTGCCTTGTTTTCTATATTTAAAACAAATCATCTAGCCTTTTTAATCTTTTTGTGATGAATGAATACTTAAAAGAATGTTTGGGTTTCACAGAACACTTACATAAAATGATTATATCTTCAGCCCCCCCCCCCCCATCACAATCTCCCACATAATTCATAGAAACATCTTATGAAATCTCATGGTTCTAGGAAACCCTGGTTGAGAAACCCTAGTCTTGATCAATTCATATCATCTGGATATATAAAATGGGAACAACTACACACCAATGTCATAGGTATTGATTCAAAATGCTTATTTGTCACCATTCAATTTGTGTAAGCTTCCTGGTGGTTTCTAAAGGTGGGCTGATGTGGAGTGGGGAACTGTGCTGTCATGATTTGAAATTTTTATTTAGACAACACTTAAGGCACTGCACAACTGACAGAAAACCATAAAGTGAAACAACTGTGATGAAAACATTTTTATAATCTTCCTCCAAATTCGAATTCCATATTAAGAATGTATTATGCAGTGCTGGACTAAGAAATAAAGTTTGTTAACTCAGGAGATGCAAGGGATTTCCTACATTTGAAGTTCTACAAAGAGAAACACATGTTCTTTGTGGATATTTTATTATAAAAAAAATGAAATGATGCAGATGCTATGCAAGCTGTATTCTCATAAGTGTCCCACATGAATGTAAAGGGTATCTGTACCGCACAAACCCATCCCACAAACCAGACAGGTTAAAACACTTGCACACTGGCCCTAGGAAATGACGTTTTATTAGCAGGACATTTTCTGGTTCAAGCACCGAGAAAATGTGATTTTCTTACAACAACGTTATTTCTGAAACGATGCCAGAATCCTTCAGAACACTAGAGAAGAAACAGCATTGTTATTTCACAATAAATTGAATTTGGAAAAGCCCTTAAATGCCCAACTGCTGCAGGGTGGCACCTACACAGTAGTAATAACCACTATTTGTATATATCTGCACAGCATTGTTACTGGTTATAATGGCTCCTTTTCTTCAACAGCATTTCTTAAAAATATAATATGGTGTTATCTCTTTGTTTTGTCTTTAAGAACCCTCATAACTACATATCAAAATCTATTTCCCCACACTTATCCCCTGTGTATTCTAGGTAGCCTTCATTCCCTGTAGAACTTATACTTCTCTTTACAATAAATTGCAAAGTTCATAACTGAACATTTTAAAACAGTGTTAATATGCCTTTTGAAATGCAGTTATTAATACAACTTCATTAAATTCCATGCATGGTCAAACTGTATTATCTCTATTGTAAACATCCTTCCATTTTTTGTGGAGAACAGAAGTTCTTTTATGCTGTTTCTGCAGCAAGTAAAAGGGAGTACTGAATAGAATATCTGTATGGAATGTCTCTTTTTGAGGGAAAAATTACATGCAGAAAGCTTTGGCTACTATTAAGCAAAATGTTCCCAAATCCAGAAAACTTAACTATAAAATAGAAACAGATTTTATGCACCCATTACATTGTGTGAGTTGAAATGCAGCCAGGCTGCCTGCAGAAACATACACTGGTCTATGATAGACAGATAAAAACATGATTAAATCATATCACTTTGTTATTTACTGCCCCTCAACTACATACCTGGGCTTTGTTTCTTGGTACAAGACTGATCAACCTTTCCCCTTCTGTAGATGGATGGAGTGAGAAAGCAACAACTACACTCCTGTGTAGTGTAAAAATATTTAAATCTTTTGTCCAGCTATATTTCATAATTTACAAATGTTAAGGCCTTTTAGTATCAGTGATAATACAATGAGGCTAGAATCCTAAACACTTTTAGCTGAGAATAAGTTCCACTGAAATCAGTCAAACTTATTTTTGAGTAGATGTGTGTAGGATTGCACCATAATCAAATTCAACAAACCGTCTTCAAATTCTTCAGAGGAAATAATATATTAAGTGGTTGTCTCCTGTTTCTCATCTTCATCTAACATGATCAGTTAATGTGAGCATCTGGTGCATTAGTCTCCTACATCCCCGTCTCTGTCACCAATGAGCCACAGAAAGTGAAAACTCATTGCAAGTAAGGCAGTTCCAAGAAGATCTCCAAGTGCAGTGAGATAAGGGATAGAAAAGCTATCTGGATCTTTTCCTTTTTTCCAAAAGTGGTGCACCATCCAGTCAGCAATCCATAACAAGATAAACACCTATGGGAAAACAACAGCAATAAGATCACTTTTAAATTTAAGTATTGTTATATCAAAACTCAAAGAACTAAATCATTTGTTAATCAAGAGTACAGTAAACTCAATAGATCAATGGGATTTGCATGAGTGTGGACGTAACAAATATTTCATTGATTCAATCAATCTATTCTGGTCAGCATTAACAATTGGATTTAACTTAAAAGATTTCTTGAGACAAGTAATTATGAAAAATGTGCACCGATACTATGTATTTTGTATATTGAGTATTTTGCTTTAGTATTTCAAAGACCATTTTGAACATTCACATTTCCATAAAGATTATTTTAGTAACCAAAATGAAAGTTAAAATGATGTTACAGCATTAAGCATAATGAAATAATTAATACTTCTAAGAGAATTCCTACCTTTGATTTCTTACTATAAAAGAAGTTAAAATGTAACCATACAGTTCTTAAATAAGCCCATATCTTCCTCCCTTTTTCTTTATGGAACGTGCATAAGATATTTAAATAAATATTCCTGCTGAAAAAGCAACTCTGTAGTTGAAGCTAATTATGCAAGTGCTAGGTACGCTCCTCTGCAGTCCAAACACATACATTTGAAAGGATGTGTTTTCTTTGGAGGAACCTGTCAGATTTTTCAAGACAGTTCCTCTTTGTCCATGTCTATACACAGCGGTGATGCCCAATAAAATCCCCATGCAGAATCTGTCAACTTTTAGAGCTTCCAAATAAACAACATTCTCCACAACAGCGATACATGGCCAATCTCCTGGCACTCCACATCACATGGGGAGTTATTATTTAGTTCTCTTATTTCAGTTGCCCAAGACCACAGCATGACGCTCAAAGACAAATCTCTCCCTATTCCCAGTCCTGAGAGGACTGCTTCATCATCCTGTCAACTTTCCTTTCACATATGTTGGCCAAGACCGAAATTGTGCATGCTGCAAACTACCAGATATTCCCATCTCTCATTGGGAAGGGGCCTGCAGATGCGCAGAAATCGGTAATCAGATGTGATAGGTATGAAATAACATGCAGTGACTGTGTGGCTCTGTATTACCATAGGGGAGAAATAAATAAAAATACTTTCTCCATCAAATGGATTCTAAGCTAACTAAAATACTGTATTTCATCGATTCTAAGACACACTTTCCCCCCTATAAACATCTCCAAAAATGTAGGTGCTTAGAATTGCAGTACTTTTTTCTGTTGGTGGTACTGATGTGTCATTTGGGGAAGTATGAAAAAAAGATACAATGTTGCTTCAAAAGAAGATACTGAAAAGGTTTTGCTTGAGAAAAGAATATTTTCCCCCTTTGGATATGACATGAAATCATATTTAATAAAAAAATTATTGATCAAAGTTCAAGGTAGAACAAGATACAGATATGTGAACCAGTCAGAACAGGAGATACAACAGACATGGGAAAACTTGGGCCCTCTGGGTGTTTTGGACTTCCAGCTCCCACAATCCATAACAGCCTACCGGCTGTTAGGAATTATGGGAGTTGACGTCCAAAATACCCAGAGGGCCCAAGTTTGCCTATGCCTGAGATACAAGAAGTGGTTTTACATTTCACCAAGCTCTTGCTGCCAAAGAGTTATATTATCAATCTGTAGCACCAAAGTAGAAAACTTTTGCCACTTTATTTTCTTCATCTTCCAAGAAAACCGGAATAAAGATAAAGAATAAAGATATGAGCTTTAGACGGGTCGAACTCAGACCGGCTTCCTCAAAATTGAAGGTCATAAAAATATTTTTAAATGTATGCCATTTTTATAGGAATTTGGCATTCTCAATCCAAAAATGACCTCATGTAGTTTTTTTTTATAACTTGCTATGTTGTAAGATGCATCTGAATGAAATTAGTAATTAAATTTGTAAAAGTACAGTGTATGGCAAATTCTTACTGTGTCTTTCAAGTTCACCGCTCTGAAATACATTTAAAATGACCACAATATTGAGAAAAGGATTTTTTTTTCATTGCAGCCCTGTGCTCATAAAGCCTTGTCACAAAAAAGAATATTGGATTTGGTGGATAATATTTTGTCTTGGAGAGGCCAAGAGAAACATTAATTTCCACATCATTTCTTCCAATTTTAATTTGTCTTTGCATCTTTAGATTCCCAACATACACATTATGAAAGAAAAATGTGGAAACCCCAGGAAAGTAGTGGGAGCAGCCATTTGTATGTGTAAGTAAACACAAGAAGCTGAAGAGAGTTTATGTTTCTGCAAGTGCTGAAATGAAATCACTGTATGACAGTCAATTCATCCGTGGCAGTCAGCAGTCGCCTCCTGCCATGCCATCTATTCTACTGCTGTTACAGAGCCTGCCTCCAGCCATTTAAAGTGGGATTGTGGAAGTAAATTACTGCCCACATGAAGCTCAACAGTGGTTTTCTGAACAGAAATGCATGGCAGTGACTTTCTTTGCCAGTTTTCCTCATGGGTCAAATGCCTTGTAGCCTGAAAAACAAAACCCTAAAGGCTTTCTAACAGCATATCATGTGAAACCAAAACAGCTTTTTATTACATTTCTCAAGCCCAAAACAGAATGAAGCGAATTTGTACAGGTCGTTCCCACTGTGACTTTGCCTTAAGCCACCATTTGTAACACAGAGCATGCTCCTAACTCAGTAAGATGACAAAGGGCCAGCTGTGCTGATAGTTTCAGCCTTGGGATTTTTGAAATAATTTAGAACAATCCTGGGCTCAGCCTAACATTTTCAAACATAGTAATTGTTGGTTTGGGCTGAGGGAAATTTAGAACTGGCATAACTTGATCCATCCCATGCTCTCCCTCTTGCTTTCTGAGCCAGGAGAAAGGCTATTATACTGGCATAAAGGAAGTTTAGTTAGCAAAAGGATATTTCAGCTGGCAAAAGAAATGTTGGCTTCCTCCTGACCCTTTCAGCCAAACATTATTCACTGATCTAAAATCAAGCACACTTTTTACACAGCCACTATCAGAAACCCACTGGAACTCTGCCTTCTTCTAATTTCTCTTATGTTCTTTGTCTTTCTGAATTATAAAACACCGTTTTATTATCTCATTTAACATCTTAATGGCCTCTAAAAATAGGGGTGCAGCTGCTTAACATGCTGCACATACTTCTGGCCCCTAACATAAATAACATTGGTTATTAAGTGGCATATGTCATTTGTGTGTAAAATAAATGTTGCAAATATGCCTTTCCAACCCATGAAACTGCATCTTTGCGATCAAGTTCCTTTTCCAAAAATATACTTGAGGAAAGAAATAACCTGTACTGTTTTATGACTTTTCTAGTCTAATATTGATATTTGGCTCAGGTATAAACTGCAGTTGAGCCTTAGGTTGTTTCAAATAATGAGTTACATATTCCAAGTTTTCACATATAGAATTTAAGAAACAGTTCCTTTGCATTAACCAAAATAGTAAATATGTGAAGATTGTAACTGAGAACATGTCCATCTCACTTATGGAGGAAAATGTGTAATCCAAAAAAAAAAAAAATCAACATGGTAGTTAAAGACAAACTATCTTTATATTGTTAAAACACCATAGACCAGCACAAATTTGCTCTTAATTGTGTTTTTATTAATTTTTCTTCTCAAAACAGATGAACATTTATCACTTTTTTTTTTGCATTAAGGCAATTTTGTTCATCTAATATTAAGGGATAAATGTTCTCGAATGATAATTAACTGCCTGGGGGCCAGAGTGTTGTTTTTAGAAGGGTCAGCAATTAATCTAATGAAGTCTAGCTTCCATGAGCAGGAAAACAAGGAATGTGATATTTTGCAGAGCAACAGTTCTGATTTTTAGTGGATATAATCAATTTTATTTTACCTCCGCAAATTTATTGGGCAATAACGTCTAGAGTTCCCCATTACTTGTTTATTCCCAGGCCCCTTAACACAACTGCGTTCAGAGATTTGCCTCGGAGGTGTGAAATTTCCAGAGGGCTCTTTACTGGCTCAGCAGGGACCCCGAGTACAGAGGGAGCCTTTGAAAGTCACAAACACTGAATCGCAAAAATGACTGCTTGATTACTGGAGTCTGGCCTCCAGTCTGATGATAGCTGACAAGTCTGAAAATGAAGTCTTTTTTCTTATACCCAGCTGAATATCATTTGTGCAGGCTGTACTTTATTATTATTTTAACAAGAATCATTCAATCACACAAGCATAGCTGTCTCAGAGCAAGATTATCTTCCTACAAAGAAAAAGTTTCTTGAATTTGTATCATTTCCAGAGCATGGTTTGTATTCCCGAACTATTGATAGGTCTGGACATTAATAAGTGATTGTCAACATCGAAAGACTATAACCAGGGAGAAATATTTATAAATGCATGCAAACACCAGCTACGCATGAATACTTAATCTATGGGCATTTTTAAGAGATGTCTGAAGTTGTGACTGAAATATGTCTTAAAGCTGGAGTAACTACACAATTTTTTTAAAGTCTGCTGTAATATTTTTGGATCGCATGCCAGCTATTTAAAATACACTAAATGCATAGGTACTTATCCAGAGAAAGTCAGTCGCACTGAAGTTCCTTCAAATCTATGAAAATTTGTTAAATATTAATCCCATTAATTTGATCAGTTCCTCTGGGCTGAAGCTCGTTTTATTTTGTCACTTTTCTTTTAAAAAAAAAGGCGAAGAAATCTGACTTTATGAGATATGTCATGCTTTAACCTGAAATAGTCAGAAATTTGACATCTCCGGCTTAAAGTCATAAATTTAAATTAGGGATTATATTATACTTCTCACTGGCCTTTAATAGTTTTTTTTAAGGTGTTATGCACTAGCCCTCCCCCTCTTTTTCTTTTCCCTCCCTGTATAGTAGGGTTAAAGTGTTAATTTCAATGACAAATCAAAGTTGAAAATACAAAATAATTGCATTAATCTAAGAATGTCAAGGATATTTATTTATTTATTTATTTATTTGATTTATATACTGTTCTCCCCCCCCCCCCCCCCCGGGAGAATCATATATTAAGAATTAATTAATTAATTAATTAAGAATCATATATAGTGCTATGTGGCAGACAGCAGGAATTGTGAAGGTTATCCATGTTGAAAATATTTCCTAATTCTCTCTAGTTTCTTTTATGATAGGAGCAGCTGCCAGTGTGATTGGAAAGCTGGCTATGTCTGCAAAAGAGGGTAGCATTTTTCCCAGTCTAAAAAGTCACATGTTTTATTGACTTAATTTTATCTAACACAATAAACAACCATAATCATAAGAGACCAAAGACAGACCTGCAGCATTTGAGCTAAAATCAATTCAATGAATAATGAATTAGATAGGGCAAGGCAATGCTATAGCAAATCAACTCACATTTGGGAAAGTTCACAGATTATTGTAGTTTGGGTCATTTCTTCATCTTGGCTTTCTAGAAATGTTAATTTCTACTTCAAACACTGTATATTTAAGCTCATTTTCTACAATGCAGGTAGACTAAGATAAAGAGTATGGCCTCAACATGATTAAAAGAAGCAGGAATGAATCAGTACCAATCTTGTATAACTAAAGAGGATGATAATCTAATGCATTTGGTTGATAATTTAAATGACAGAAATAGCACAAGAAATAATGCTATTAAAAGGTATAGAAGATTTGGCTATTTAAGCCTCTTGCTAACTTCAGAACTATTTATGAGTGATTGTCAGGGTGTTTAGAGGATGTGAGACCAATAATTTTCAGAAGATGTACCGAGACAAAAAGAAGTACCATATATACTCAAAGATAAGCTGAGTTTTTCAGCCCTTATTTATGAGTTGAAAAAGCCTCCCCCACTTATATTCAGGTCAAGGTCAAGCCAGCAGCGGAGCCTGGATGCCACAGTATGTTTTCTTTTCCAAAACCTCCCTCCTCTGCTTCTCCTCCCCAGCTGGTTATCTTATATTTTTTTGAGAGAGAGACAGAGAAGAAGCGAATGTTTTCAAAAGCGAAAGGAGAGTGTGAGATAAACCCTTGCAAGCCAGACTGCATGGGCAGAAGGGGAAGAAAAAAAAAAGATATTCTTGCAAATTTGCACGATTCACTGCTATTATTATTATTATTATTATTACTACTACTACTACTACTACTACTACTACTATTGCAAGAACATTTGAGTCCAAAGGGAGGGAAGGAGGGAAAAGAGAGCATAAGAAGGTGTGTATTTCTTTTTATTTCTAAGGAAACAAAAATGAGGTGGGCTTTTTTGGGAGGGGGAGAGAAGTTTTAAAATGCCTTTTCTGGCTACTTTTAGAGTTTGAAAAAGGGAGAAAGAAAAGAGGTGGGAAAGGGCAGGAGAAAAGAGGACAAAGTTGTTTTTAGGGGGGCTTTGCTTGCATTTCTTCCTTGAGTAAATGCATGCCCCAAAGCTTCTAAATATTTATATAGATGTTCCCCCTACAAATACATTAATATATGAATTTTCCCCTTATATGTTTACAGGTCTTTGCAAATCCTATGTAAATATAGATAACTAGAGATTTCCATGTACCCGTATATCTGTTCCTATATGTATACATTAATTTTATATATGAATTTTATATGAATGTTACCCTCACATGTTTGCAAGTGCAGAGGGAAAATGCGTGTGCGCACACACATACACACACAGATGTCTAGATAGATATAAACATTGATAAATCGGGCCTGGAAATATTGCAAGAGGAAAATGTACATAGAGAGAGGATTTGCAAAGGTTTCAGGGGGAAATACACATGTGAAAGTAGTATATATAATGATAGATCTATATCTAACTCTGCATTGTTTATGTAGGCATTATATGTTTGCCTGTTACTATGTTGGAAGCTGGTCTGAGTCCCCAAGGGGAGATAGATAGGGCAAATGAAGCTGTTGTTGTTGATGATGATTATTATTATAAAGTTATTGTTGCTTTTCCACTTATAGAGTTAGTTTACTGTTTTTCTTTCAAATACAGTAAATATTCAAAACATTTAACCCACTGATGCCTCAATTAATGTAATTTTATTGATATCTAATTTTATTTTTGAAATTTACCAGTAGCTGCTGCATTTCCCACCCTCGGCTTATACTTGAGTCAATAAGTTTTCCCAGTTTTCTGTGGTAAAATTAGGTGCCTCAGCTTATATTCGGGTCGGCTTATACTCGAGTATATACGGTAATGTGTTTGCAGAACTGTGAAATTCCAAACTATCCAAATCTGATCATAGTGCAGCTGAAAGAAATAATATTTTAGCAATGCCAAGGTGCTTACAGGATATTTAAACAATTAAATGTGGAATTTTCCCCCCAAAAGCACCAAATCCATCTCAACAAATTTTACAGAAATTGGAACAAATAATGAGGATGTGCGTTATTTTGCTACAAAAAGCAAGATTCAATTTTGAGGGTTTTGATCTATGCATAATATTGTACTCCTAGCCAACAATGTGCTGCCAGCTATAACTCCTCCCTCCCTACCTCCCTTCCTGGATTTGGAAACAAACTCCACAAATGTTTTTGATCTTACGACATTAATTGTCCCATCATGGACCCTTAGACAATTCTTGGCTATGATGTTTTCTGGTTTCACTAACTAGAAAACTAAGAGATATAGCAAAGAAACCAGAAGAAAAAAAACAAGACACAGAGGGCCCAGGAAAGGAGCTGAAAATATTTAAGCGTTTCTCCCTCTCACTTAAGCTAAAATCTGAAACAAACTTACACTGGGTAAATTCCATAAATCCATTTGGGATTTACTGATGAATAAATATGAATACAATTGTGTTCTATGTCTTGCCTTAACTGGTACAGTATTATGGCAAGAATTACAGCACAGTCCTGTTCTGTTTCTTCAGTATGAAGTTATGCATCAAACCTAGAAACTACTTGTTATTCAGATAGATTTTCAGCCACACACCCACACAAACACACACACATAGACTGGGATGCAAGTTGATACTGAACTATGCACAGCATCTTACTAAATGAATGATGAAAGGAAGGACTGAAGTGTCAGCATCAAGCATATCCTCATAAATGCCACCGTCTGTCAGCATAAGATGCTGACACAGATGCTGCAGAACAACATATGCAAAGCTAAAGATGGAAAGCTTTAAAAAGCAGTGCTGTGAACTGCTTATGATGTTATCATTCTTTCTTGGTAAGAAACATTATGAATTCTAGTATATCAAATAAAACTACCTCAACAGACATCTAAGGAAAGGAATGAAATAAATTGATAAAACATTGTTCTACTAAATGGCCCTAAGTGGTCATCCACAAAGGAAGAGAAAGTAGTTGGGAGAGGAAAGAAACACCTCAGCACCCGCAAACTAAAATACCTTGAAACAAAAGATGCAAAACAACAGAAATTAATGAAAATAATACTTGCTCTATTTTAAATCTTTGCAAACGAATTGTAAGCAGATTATGTAGAAACAAGTATAAACCTTGCAGAGCTTTTTACTCTTACCTGCAGGAGAGCTGTGAACAAATATACAACTATGAAGATTGGAGTCAAAGAAGTATGTCCGCTTTTCATTAAATGAATAGTGTACAAGAAAATTAAATGCCCAGGAATCACTAAAAGTAGAAGAACTTGTGCTGATTTATTGTTTACTCCTGTAAATAAAGATAAATAACAACACAGTCAACTTTGTATTTTCTGTGAACAACAAAAGCAATGCTGATGCATTATTTTGGTACTTGGGCCCTCTAAAATGTAATGCATTAATTCTGATTATTGCCTCATTCACTCCTATATGTTCTGGAAAGGCAACCAAAACATGATTGCACATTAAAATATCATTGTAAAAACCAATATGTATTAAATCAAAGCTTAAAGTTTTACCTGCCCATTGTTGATCTCATTCTAACAAATATCAGAATCTTAAAATGCAACCCAAAACACAAATTATTGAGCATTGATAAGGCACCAAGGCCAGAGCATTTTATAACTGATAATTCTGTGTGTTTATGTTTCTGGGTGGGAATTGGGCAGCTCACAGATTGTAAATGATCTGTGGGACTCCCAGTGACATATCCGCAGCCCTTGTACTGCTTTTCCATAAATTTCGGACAAGCCCAAATGTTCAGCTGGAAACGACAACACCCTAAGCACATTCTAGCGTCAGTAAAATGCTGCTTTGCAGAGTTATTCACCCAACACTGGGGTGGGGGGGGGGGGGGCAAAGACAAATGGAAGTTACATGACAACACTTCCAGTCCCAGTATGGTACTGCAGAACTTCAGGAGCCAAAATTGGGCCGTTATGGCCCTCTTGACTCCAAACGATATCCCTTCCTTAGATTATGATATGTCACACTAATGGCTTTACTAACTAAATAAAACACCATAGGACATGAAGAAGGAGGAAACTCTGGCTACCTTAGGTAAGCTGGGCTTCAGGACAGAATGTTCATTCTTAATAGTCACAAAGTCTGAGCATGTTCCAGAACGTGGAATTTTAAAATTCTACACAGCATGCAGGTACTATTAGACTACAGCATTTCTTAATTTGGCATTTCATTAATCATATAATTATCTTTATTTTGCTGAGCTAACTAAATGCAACTACTGCAATACAAATAAATGTCCTTTGAGAGAGGAAACTCAATAGAGGGACAGTAAAACAGGCCTCTTTGTTACAGCAAATCTAAAGCATTACAAAACACCTCTTGGTGGTTTCTGGTTGAGTCTAACCTGCACTATGTGAAACCTCAAATAGATCAGTTAAGTCTGCACAGCAACACTGAATAATAATGTTTACTTTAGGGATAAAAGATACTAAATAATGGAAGTCAAAATACACAGAGAAAAATGATAGAATATTATACACACCTGTACCACAGTATGTCCTGCAAGGGTAATAGCACCCCTTTGCTTCCTCTGGTAATTCTCCAGGAACACTATGTAAATGTAAGTATGTAGAAATTCTGCTTGCTTGAATTGCTACAAGATTGCCACCAATACCTATATAATAATGTGTGGGAGAAAAGTAACTATTTAATAACAATCTTAACCTGTGTATTCATACTTTAATAACAGACAACATAGTAAAGTAAGAATTTAAATATTCATATGTATCAAAGAAAGCTTACATACTGTTTTGTCTGTTACACATAGGAAAACATACACACACATTGCATCATCTCAGCTCATGTTAGACTATATAAAATGGATGTCATTGCTAGTCAAGTCTCCTTAACATCTAATTACATAAATAAAATTGATCATCCTCTAATACATTTTCAAAACAAAAAATAAAAGAGCTATGTTTAAAGGTATGGATTTCTTAGGAGTAAGAATGTAGGCCACTTAGATACTTAAAAGGTGCAGGCTTTATTCTGCTGCATTTTTTCTCTTTCTAATACCAGAGGCTGACTATTTCAGGCTCAAAAAAATCAGGGGTGTACTATTAGGCCCAGGACATTTTACTAAGTCTGGTCTGGATGAATGAATGCATCTGTGGCAAACAGTGCATCCCTTCTTTCCCCCACATATAATAAAACACGATTGTTAGAACATTTGAACAACTACAAAAAGATAGTGCAACTTATATAGCAAAGAAAAACATAGGAAAAGAACATAAGAACAAATGTTTTGGCTGAAGCAAGGTTTGTAAGGAGCTTCCTTTATATAATGTGATAATTGAGATACATCATAGCAGGACAGTTAGACTTTGTTGATTAATTGTGACTATTTGTCTCTGGGGCACAAATAGTTTTTGGATTTTGCATAGCAGGACTAGAGGATGGAACAGAATATGACTCACGATGAAGTCATCACATCTTTAGTAGGTATTGTGAAGGGCTCTGATGTAAGGTCCTGCTGCTTAACGCCAGATCCGTCAACAGTAAATCATCAACCATCCAGGATTTAATCCTGAATGAGTGGGCGGATCTGGCACGCATCACCAAGACCTGGTTGGATGAGCTGGGTAGGGTAAGTCTTACCCAGCTTTTTCCTCCGGGTTTCGTGGTGCATCAGCAGGCCAGGCCTAGAGGGCAGGGAGGTGGGGTTGTGGTGGTCTTTCGGCAGTCCATCACCCTGGTCAGGTGCGCCGTTCCGCAATCTGCTGGGTTTGAGTGTGTCCACTTGAAGGTGGGAACCCGGGAGAGTTTGGGGATTCTACTGATGTACCGTTCACCCATGGTCACACAGCAGTCTCCCTGTCTGAGCTAGCAGAGGTAGTCTCTAGTGTGGTGTTGGGTTCCCACCGACTCATAGTGCTGGGTGACTTCAACATCCATGCTGAGGCCACCTTAACAGGTGCAGCTCAAGAGTTCATGGCCGCCATGACGACCATGGGACTGTACCAAGTAATATCGGGTCCCACTCATCAAGCTGGACATACACTCGACCTAGTTTTTGTTGCGAACGATGGTTTGGTTGGAGTGGAAGAGCAAATTATTCTTCCATTGTCATGGATCATTATCTGATCAGTTTAAGACTCACTGTGACCTCAAACCTCCGCGGGGGGGGGGGGACCTATTAAGATGGTCCGCCCCAGGAGGCTTATGGATCCTGATGGATTCCGGAGGTCTCTTGGGGATCTGCCTTCCATGGAGGCTGACGATCCTGTCAATACCTTGGTCGATTGCTATAATAGCAAGATGACCAGGGCAATAGACACGATCACCCACGAACGTCCCCTCTTGTTGCGTAGAGTCACCCCAGCCCCCTGGTTTACCATGGAGCTGGCAGAGATGAAACGCGCGAGAAGGAGACTAGAGTACCACTGGTGGACATCTTGTGGTGTCTCTGACCGAGCACGGGCTAGAGCCGCTATTAAGGCCTACTACGTGGCGTTGCAGGCAGCCAGGAAGGCTTTCTCGACTGCCCGCATCGCGTTTGCAACAAATAGACCTTCAGAGTTGTTTCGGATCATCGGAGAGCTCCACCACCCTCCTGAGGTTGGAGGGACACCCGAGGACTCGACAACTCAGTGTAGCGAGTTTGCTCAGCATTTTGCAGATGAAGTCACTCCGACTTGGATGCCAGTCTTGATGCAATACCAGAGGAGGTAACTGAGGCATCTGTCTGTCTGAGCTTGTAGGATTTGTTTCAGCTTGTGCAACCTGATGACGTGGACAAAATCCTTGGAGCGGTGAGGGCGACCACCTGTGCCCTTGATCCTTGCCCTTCCTGGCTTTTAAAACAGACCAGCAGTGGGTTAGTAGATTGGATGGTGAGAATAATTAATGCCTCTTTGGAGCAGGGAAAATGTCCATCTTACCTTAAACATGTCATAGTGAGGCCAGTTCTGAAGAAGACTTCTTTAGATTCCACCGTTTTAAGTAACTTCAGACCAATCTCTAACCTCTCTTTTTTTGGGCAAGGTCTTGGAGCGGGTGGTTGCCTCTCAGCTCCAGGGATTCTTGGAAGACACTGATTTTCTGGACCAATCGCAGTCTGGCTTCAGACTTGGGTACAGTACCTAGGTGGCTTTGGTTGCCTTGGTGGAAGACCTCCGCAGAGAACTGGACAGGGGGAGTGTGACCCTGCTGGTTCTCTTGGACATCTCAGTGGCTTTCGATACCATCAACCATGGTATCCTTCTGGGACGGCTCTCTGGGATGGGCCTTGGGGGCACAGCTTTGCTGTGACTCCAGTCCTTTCTGGAGGGCCGTTACCAGTTGGTGAAGCTGAGGGACACCTGCTCGGACCCCTGGCCATTGACCTGTGGGGTCCCGCAAGGTTCTATTTTGTCCCCCATGCTTTTCAACATCTACATGAAACCGCTGGGAGGTCATCCGGAGTTTTGGAGTTCGGTGCCATCTCTATGCAGATGACACCCAACTCTACTACTCTTTTCCACCTAAATCCAAGGAAGCCCCTCGGATACTGGACCAGTGTCTGGTCACTGTGTTGGCCTGGATGAGGGCGAACAAGCTGAAGCTTAATCCTGACAAGACAGAGGTCCTCCAGGTCAGTTGTACATCTGATCGGGGCATAGGTTGGCAACCTGTGCTTGACAGGGTCGTACTCCCCCTGAAGACGCAGGTCCGCAGCTGGGGGGTCCTCCTGGACTCGGCGCTGACACTTGATGCTCAGATGTCGGCGGTGGCTGGGAGGGCCTTTGCACAATTAAAACCTGTGTGCCAGCTGCGACCGTACCTCGAGAAGTCGGATCTGGCTATGGTGATCCATGCCTTAGTTACCTCTAGACTGGATTATTGCAATGTGCTCTATATGGGACTGCCTTTGAAGACGGCCTGGAAACTGCAACTAGTCCAGCGTTCGGAGTCAGGCTACTGACAGGAGCGAATTACAGGGCACGGTCAACCCCCCTGTTCAAGGAGCTCCATTGGCTGCCGTTTATCTTCCGAGCCCAATTCAAGGTGCAGGTTATCACCTACAAAACCCTAAACTAGGACCCTCCTACCTTCGTGACTGTATTTCCCCCTATGAATCTGCACGGTCTCTTCGCTCATCAGGGGAGGCCCTCCTCTCTCTCCCACCACAGCTGCAGGTGCGGTTGGTGGGGACGAGGGAGAGAGCCTTCTCCATCGTGGCCCCCCAGCTCTGGAACTCTCTCCCCAGGGAGATCAGGCAGGCCCCTACTTTTCGGAACAGCCTGAAAACTTGGCTCTTCCAACAGGCCTTTGGCAACTGATTTCCATAGTAAAGGATTGACCTGTTGCCTATTTTATCTTTATTGCACTTTATTCCTTTAGCGGACCTTGTGTACGCCTTCCTTAGCACTTTAATGGGGCAATAGTTCTGGTATCTACCTCTCCCCGATTGTATCTGACATTACTTGCATTTTCTTTGACCCAGTTCCTTTTAGGAGCCAACCCAGGATTTTATCAAATAATGTTTATTGTACGTGACTTTATTTGTTTTATGACTTGTTTTCATTGTTGATTGACTTGTTTTATTATTGAGTTTTACATTGTCTGTTTTGCCTGGGCTTGGCCCCATGTAAGCCGCCCCGAGTCCCTTCGGGGAGATGGGTCGGGGTATAAAAATAAAATAATAATAATAATAATAGTAATAATAATTATTATTATTATACGGCACCGTTCTTGCTACTTTATGATCACTCTCCCATGCAGTGACTATTGTACCATTTATCATTGTGTTTTTATTACCATGTCACCCACTTTAAATGCTACTCCTTGGGCTTTGCTATGCTTACTGTATCACCATTCTGACACACTGTAAAGCTTGCTTTGGCATAGAAATCCTTAGATGGGAAATTGATTTCAGATAACTTTGTACCTGCCTACCAAACATTAGAGTAGTTGTATAATGGGGTGCAGTTTAGTGGTTATGAAGAAATCAAGATAGCCCTTATTTCATATTTGTCCTATTTTGATTCTGCAGCATATGTCTTCAATAAGTAACACTGTTTATTCTTTAAGTAATTGACAATTTGTTTTTTCTAACAGCTTCTTTACTAACATGCCTGTTGAATTACCAGTGTTGTTCTAGATACTAATTACTTCACCAATAGTAGTAAAAAGTCTATTACAAGGTACATGTGGTAGAGATTAGTTGGTGAACACAACAGGTTTTCAGTGCACTTTTTAAAAAACTGAATTACCTTTTTAAACTCTTCCACTGTGAAATGATTAGATGCTCATCGTGTTACACAAATATAATGTGTACACACACACAAATATAGATACATGTAATACATATACCTTAGACTTGTGCACTTGTATAAAATTAATTACCATTTCTATTTGGTCCATTTGTATGGCCCCATTTCAGTTTCTATCTTCCGCTTACAGAAACGGGCGTCTATACAAATGGGCTTTTCTGTCCAAGGTCCAAAAAAAAGCAAAGATTTTTCGGGCCTTGGGCAGCAAAGCATCAGGCCCTGTGAGCCAGGCCTACAAGCCACCGAGTGATTGATGCTTGTAGGCCTGTCTTGCAGGGCCTACAATTGAGCGCTGAGCACAATCACAGAATCTAAGATTTGGAAGGGGCTCCATGAGTCAATAAATCCAACTCCCTGACATACAGAATTTCCAGCTCAATAATGACCAGCCTCTTTTTGAAGATCTCCAGGAAAGGAGACCCCACCACGTTTCTAGATAATTGCTTCCACTGTCAGACTGCTTTTACTTATCAAAAACTTCCTTCTAATGTTCAGTCAAATCTACTCTCCCGTAACTTCAAACTACAAAAACAAGTGTACTGTACTGCCTTAAAGACTTGAACTGTTTTCACAGACCTCAAAGCCAAAAGCAAAGGATAAGAAAACACAGATTAGTTATTATCAATAAGAAAACTGCATTACACCGTAAGAAATGACTTTCCATCGTTTCAAGCAGGGAATGTGGAAATACAAGGATTAAGTTGACAACTTTTACATGTATTGAATTACAGATCCTTGCCACTCTATTATTTATTTCTATTGAGGTGTACCACAAACACTGTGTAAAGGCTTATAGTTTAATTTGGAATTCTGTGCACACTTACTTTACAGTAAGCCCTACTAGTTAATGGAGCTTATTTCTGAGTAGAAATTATTATGTTGATTTTAGTTTCTTTACATTGGCTGGAGGACATGCTTTCCCTGATGTCTGTTGAATGACTATTCCCATTGTCTCTGACTAATAGCCAAGCTCATGGGAGATAGGAAGCTTCATAAGGTCTAGAGCAGAGCTTTCCAAACTGTGTGTTGCAACTCACTAATGTGTCGCCTGTAGTCCCTAGGTGTGTTGCATGAAAAATGCTCCCTGGACCACGAATCTGGAGATCAGGGTTTGAATCCCCACTCAACCATGAAAACCCACTGGCTGGCCTTGAGAAAGTCACGCGTTCTCAGCTTCGGGGGAAGACAAAGGCAAACTAACTGTGAACAAATATTATCAAGAAAACTCCATGACAGGTTGCCTTAGGGGCTGCCATAAGTCAGAAACTGTTGATTGAATACAATCAACAGCAATTCTACATCAAGTTAAAACCAATGGTTAACAAATGTTGACTTGACAAAGTGTATGTCTGATATTATAACATTGATGCACCAGTGCAGCATTAGTGCTAGTAGTCTTACAGAATTCATTCAGCAGCAATCTTTTCAGGATTAAATATTTGTAATATTTCTAGAATTGTAAGCCATATGACATTCAAATGAATCCATGCAAGGGTATGTATATCTGCAGAAAAATCAATATTTTGGTCACCCATCACCTATATTTGCAATCTGCAGCAAATACACCACTGTGTTCTCCCATGCTGTTAGCTAATACAATGTGCATGGAATGTAACTGGGAATTGAATATGATCTCATCCAAATGAACAATTCACTACACTATATTATTGTACAATTGGACTATGGTAATGTTTAAGAAACCAATTAACCACAACAGTATTTTACTCCATTTCTGCCTGCATACATCTTTAAATGGATGTAAGTACATATTTCGAAGAGAACATTTTAAAATCTATTTCAAGGATCTGAAGTACAACCATGACAACTCTATAAATATGTTTTCTTCATTTGCGTTCATGCCTTGAAGGTATGTTTATCTTTTCCCTCAGTCACAACACAAACCAGGAACTGTTTATACTCTAAAAATTATAGTGTGGCATTGCAATCATAGATACTCAACCACTTTTGTTTTAGCTTTGTCTGGAATAATATTGTATTTAACCAGCATATATTGAACTACAGCAGTTTTGAGAAATTCTAAGCTTGCCTTACCATTTATTACCGGAGTGTAAACAACAATCCCAACTAAATTAGGATCCGATACTGTCGTGTCCAGAATAAGGCCACCAATACTGAAAAAGAATCCAGAAGAAATGGGAAAGTATTTAGATTCTATAAAAAGAAAGAATGTTCCTGAGAAAGTTTTTACTCTGCTTTTTACTGGACGATTCTACTTTATATATTGGTTGTGTGATGTATATATTCTTTTTAGAAATTAATTTAACAAAAATAGGAAATATTCTTAGCACTAAAATCAGTGTGTATGATCTTCAAGAGATCCGTTTGAACAAGCACATTCACATAATCATCATAACTGTTTTATTTTCCCACATCATATCCTAAAATTCAGCAAAGTTAGGTTCACTGGCTACTTATAGTGGGGAAATTAGTTAATATTACTGATATGACGAATAAACACAGAGACACCCAAAATAAGCCCATTTAATGTATTTTAATGGACAAAATTCTAAGTAGCTTAGAATCTAAATATATCAGAAAGCACCTTTTCTGAAAACAACCTTCCTGTGTCTTAGGGTTTTCTACAGAGGCTCCTTTATGTTATATGCCTTTCTGTCACAATTTCTGAACACCCTCCACAAAGAATTACATCAGGAACTTGGCACTGCAATGTTTTCTGAGCCAGGTTAAGGCTTTTTTTTTTAAACCCAACCCATTTTAATCAATAGCTTCTTCGTGCTTTGTTATTTTAATAGTTTTATCTTACTCTTGTTTGCTTTAATTATTAGTAATGTTTAAGTATATTTATATCAAAATAAAAAATGGTCAATTTAATGTCTTTGTACATTATCCTAACATCCATTTGTATGAAGAGCAGTTCTGATATATTTTTAATAAACGAAAATAATATCAGTATACATAAGAAAATAAATTTTGTTCAAACAGTGCATGGTAGTGGGGAATTTAATGTATGTTTCATTCTACATAGATAAATGCATGCATATTCTTAGAAAATGTCTTAACCAATTTGCCAACTGCAATGGTATCTATAGCACACATAAAATTGTGCTGTGTTCTTTTTTAAAATTACTTTTTATGCCGCTATGATGTAACTACTTACCTGCTTATGACCATAGCAGTTATAACAGGTTCCCAGCCTGAATGGAGAACAGTTCTTGTAGCTGGATGTTTAGCAGCAATAACAATCCACATGGGAGTCAGAGCCAAGAAAAAGGCACCAACTAAAGGAGATATATAATAATATTTCTCTGCAAAAAACAACAACAACATTCTAATTGTTATTTATTATTGCAACTGTATAGCATTCTATACAGAATAATTTACCAAATTACTTTTCAAAGCACCTTGTTTTTTGCAGCACACTTTTTCTTGATCTACTTTTCATTCCAAACTAATGTCTTTGAAACAATTCTCATGCCATTAATAAACTCCAAGACATAATCTCTAAAAAAGAAAATTAAGGATATTTTTGTCTCAATATTATTTTCTTCAGTCATGATAGACCTGTTGCTTAATACGTTTCCAAACAATCATTCTTGTTCCTTTCTAATAGATGAAGACAGCATTACTCCAAAATAATGCATTAATAAAATTATTGTATTTATTATTGGCTTATAGAATTACTAGGTTTCACAAGTGATCTGAAATTAGAGTGTTTTTGAAATAATTTAGAATTTTTAAAAATTCAAGGTATGAAATATTAATTTTATTAAAATATTTATATTGTTTTTTATCTGAACATCTCTAGGAGACATACAATAAAATAATGATATTGTCTCCTAGACTTTTCGTTCCATATTTGAAAGTTTTATTGACACCATTGTTCTTGCATCTCTTAGTTCCAGCAATGCTAAAATGGGATTAGTTCTAGTAATAACAAGGATAATTCTGAAAACATTTCAGTATAAAGAAGATCAATGGATTATTTTATGGATTATCTGATTACTTTGCACGAATGCATTGTCATCTGTTCACTAAGACCGCTAAACTAATTGTTTCAGTGAGAAGAAAATATTACAGCATTGTTTCTCTATTTTTAGAAGTATTAAGAGGAATATGTGCTTTGCTGTTAATCTCTCTACTTTCCATTTTTTATACAACTATGGAAGAAAGAGAACTCACAAATTGTGATTGTTCAGTTTACTTCTCTTCATCAACATGTGTCCTTTGATCCACAATGAGGTCTATTTATGTAAGTGTTTAATTAATATGCTGTAACAATGCCCTAGTGAATTCTCTTACTTAAATGGTCTGTTCATAATTAAGCAAGTTTTCTGTATGGAATAAAGTAGTACCAATGGGATATAGTACAGGGGAAAAATATACGCTGGCCCATAGGGAACCTGAATGAATGCATTGAGAGCAAAGCCTTCAGGGGTGCCTATGGCAGTGTCTTCTATTTCCAGCGTAAGGTGTAAAGGTTGAGCATTGAAGCAAAGTAATTTTGCAATCTCAACATGATTGTGGAAGGAAAGGGAGCAATGCTGTCTCAACACATGGGCATACTGGGCAGTTGCCCAGGAGCCCCACAAGCATAGGAGCCCCATGCTAATCTATGCAGACCAGAATTTAATACTAATTTTCCAATCACCTATCTCAACATTCAAATGTCCTGCTAACTCTTGAGAAGGAGAAAAATTACAACTTGTAGCAGAGGGTTGGCATGTCTGCATGAAAAAATTTACTGTTTGTATTGCTTGCAATAAAGAAATACACTTCGCTTTCATTCCTGTTTTTTCAAATCTCCCCCTTCCTCCTTCTCCTACATACCATATCACTAAACTAAGGCATATGTTTGCATACTAAGGCCCCTTCCAGAAATACCCTATATCCCAGAATCTGATCCTAGTTTTTCTGTTTATCCAAAATTATCTGACAGTGCAGACACATATAATCCAGTTTAAAGCAGAAAACCTGGGATTAGATCCTGAAATATAGGGCCTGTCTGGAAGGGCCCTTCATTAGCAATACATGTAAGAGCAATATTACACTCGAAGAATATGATAGACTGGAGGAAGTAAAGAATCAGCACTCTGGGTCCAAGGCATATAGAGCTTTAAGGATCATATTCAGCATTTTGAATTCAGTCTGAAAACGGAACAGTAGCCAGTGAGGCTGTTTCCTTGAAATCACACAAAAGTACCCTTTTATTTTTATCACATAGCACAGGACAGCTTCTATTCCAGCTTCTTTGTGCGGCATTGAATGTTGGCCTTTTTATGTTGTAAGCCACCCTGAGTCCCCATGGGGAGATGGGTGGGATATAAATAAAGTTTGTTGTTGTTGTTGTTGTATTCCCTAAAATCTTATTTTAAAATAACCATAATCCCAAATAATTCCATACAACCAGTTAATAAATGGACAAAACTCATAGGTTGGAAAGATCTTGATAAAATGTCTCAGATTAGGTAAAAAGACAAAAATTGTGAAGTGTTTAGTCAGTGAGCCTGAATCAATATATAACAATATAAACAAACTACATTTTGATATAGGCAGTCAATATAATTTGCTAACATAATTCAAAGGTTTAGGTATTTATTGAAGATATTTTTTTCAGATGGACTAAACGGAGTATATTTTCCAACCAAAACCAATGAAATGTACTTGAGTTGAATACACTTCAGGTTTCCCTGTTCCTATCTGTGTCATTCATGTGTTCATATTCATTCCCCAAACTCATTTAACTTGTTCCTTCCATAATAAATTGGCAGTCTTTAAATATATGCACTACAGTACTTCTGTTTCAAAAGATACTCAAATGATAGCCCAGCAGAGCCCTCTAGTGTTCCAAAGTGCCTACTTTATTACTGAAAAGAATGCTTAAGGTTAACACAGACTAATTTTTTAAAAATCTCTTTTCAGACAGGAACATTTAAATCCTTACTGTTTGTTTTCCAAATGCTAGCCATAAAAATACATGAATGTGTTCAGCTAACTTGATTAAAGACTCTCCCTCTATACTTTCTGAGCTAAAATAGTAATCGGACTGATTTTGCTGGATTTCGCCCCACCTCTGGAGATGCCTTGAAAGGCATCCTATCTGGGGTTCCATCAGAGTGGTTTCACTAAATAAGGCGGCAATGTGGGAGGCTTTTCTAGTGGTGGTGCTTAAGTTATTGAATGCCCTATTTGTGTGTGTGCATATGAATTATGAGTCAAAGACCTGATTGAATAAAAAGGTGTTTGCCTGGTGCCAAAAAGGAAACAGGTGCATCAACCAACTCTCTCATGGGACAGAATTCTACTGTGAAGGCTCTCTGATGTGGCCTCACCAAATGTGTCAGTGACGGTAATGGCAGCAAGAGAAAGCCTTCCTCAAAGATCTTGAAATGTAGGCAGGATTAAATAGGGAGATTCTGTCTTTATCTAATCTGTACCCACGCCATATAAGGTTTGAAAGGCCAGAAACAGGACTTTAAATTCTGCCTGGAAATGGTGAAGTTATTTCAGCAAGGTAGGCATGTGTTCTTTGTAACCAAATATACTGAGGTTTATGAACAGTTTCTAAAGGAAGTCAGGCTTGAAGCCAGACTGGAATTGATCTAAATAATCCATTTTGTCCAGGAACTCCAGGAGGCAACAATATGATTCAGAACACTGACCAAAAAAGGGATATTGAAGACTAGTTGGTTGTTATTCAGGAGGGCTATTTCAAGTCATGTTTCACCTGTCTTAAATAACATAAAACTCTACAGGATACAGAAACCAAACTGTATCCAATAAGATGAAACAAGAAAGAATAAAGATTACATCCACTGAACCTACAAGAGCCACAGCATCCAAAGAGGATCAGAATGATTTAAACTGTAAAAGAATGAGCAAATTCTTCACAGTGGGCTTTTGAGTGGTCTACACTGTTTAGAAGGTCATGATCATTCAAGGGAACTCTGCTAGACTACACAGTAGACATGCAAGCAGGAAAAAAATGATTTATTTTCTGCCACCACAGTCATAGCATAGGCTTTCCAATGTGTCCTGTGATCAATAAGATTTGCTCTGAGTTTTCTGTCTTTGATGTTCTCCTCTCTGTTCCACTCATCCCATCATTGCCAGATCCCTAGTGAAGCAGAGAACTCACTTAGCTCCACTCCATGGCAGAGGATAATTAGGAGCAATTGTGTCCACCACACTTTTCAACAGTTGTTCCCAACTTTAGTCCTCCAGTTGTTTTGGACTTCAACTTCCAGAAATCCCAATATTTCTTACCAGCTGTTAGGAATTGTGGGAGCTGAAGTCCAAAGCACATTGAGGACCAAAGGCTGGGAGCCATTGATTTACAGAGATCAGCCAGGGCTTTAATGAGATCCCCTGCCAAGACAACAGAAAGCTCCCTGAGAGCTGTTAGGAATCCACCTGCATTTTTAAGTCCCCTTATAATTTTATCTTTTTTTTTTTTTTTACAAATATTAAATTTGATTGCTCACTATTATTAGTTGCACTGAGAATGCTGTCACAGGATGGGACATTCAGGGTGTTTGAAAAAGAATTCCCTATTCACCATTCAAATTAAATTAAATGGTGAATAGGGAGTTCTTTTTCAAACACCCTGCATATTAAACTTCTATCTGTGGTGTAATTCTTGAGCAATTTAGGCTTCTATACACATTGAAGTGCCTCCCAGCTTCCCAACTATTTGCCTAGTTATTATCTGCTTGCCTTTAAGGCTTCTAAATCTGATCATTAATTTGAAGGCATGTCTGCTTTATAGCTCAAGTTTAAATAAAGTCTTAACTTGCATAAACAAGTAGAATATTGGAGGGGATTGAAATTTACTTATCATATAAGTAAATAATGCAGTTCAACGAATACTTTACACTTTGTGCATTTCTGTATACAGTTTTACAACTTATTTGCTTTGCTGTAGCTTCTGTCGTTAATCTACAATATCGCCTTTCTTTTTTCCTATATCTCAATGCATTAGGACACAGTCAGGACTTTCAGAGGTAGGACAGGTTTTTGTAAAATAAGGCCAGCTTATACTTGATAAATTGTGCCTATTTTCATGAATAATTTGCATATCTAAGTTCGAAATGTCCACTGTACTGAACACTGGGTTGAAGTGCAGGGAAAATGGGTGAAAGTATACAATAAAGGAGAGGTAAAGATGAGGACTGAAGGAGCAATGTATTTAGAACAAGTTCCTTATCTAGCTACTAACAGGTGTCAAATTCTTCTATATGACTGTTTTCTTATACCTGTTCCTCATGTGAATACCTATGCATTCGAGAAAAGAATAGCTGTGGCCATTAAAACATAATGTAAAACTTGGTGTGTGAATGGTTTTTCTCCCATTTGTCCTTTTCTGATTTTCAATAATATCTTAGCACAAACAGCAAACAATGGGCAATCCCATATTATCAACTTATATTCTGAATACATGTGTATCAATATAATATCTTTAAAAACCCTTTAAAGAAAACAGAATGTAAACATGACATAAGAGACCAGCTTTTGTAATAGGCTATATGACAAAATATAATTTGATATGTGGTGTCGTGCTAATAACAAGTCCATGTTCTTTCCAGGACAAGTTGAATAAAATTGATTACAGAAACAAAATGAATAGATACTGGGAGAAAAAAATGAAAACATAGAAAGAATAGCAGACACATTATTTACATGAGTAGTCAGTCACAAAACACTAATTACCATCAACTCACAATCTTTAAAGAGTCTGACATTTTGCTGATCAAAGAGAAAACTTGTCATTCAACAAGTACTGGAAACCAAACAATTCTTTGCAAAGACAAAGTTCCCAAGGAACCAGATGTTCCAAACATATATGCCAAACATATAGACAGTTTTTAAGACCATTGTAACACAGTTGCAACTATTCCTGAAGGTTCAGTTTCAAAGAAAAGTTAGGAACGTAAGGTTCAGGTACAAATACAATTCTTTACTGAATTATTTCTCTTAGAAAAATAAATATTCTATGTTGCTTTGTGCTTTTCTATGCATTGTAGACAAATCTGATTACAAATTCAACAAACAATGCACCACAAATCATGTGAAAGAAAGAATACTTACCAAGGCAATCATAAAGACCCTGACTTATCCAAGCAAGTATGGCAAGAGTGATAAGGTCTCCAAAACTTGCTGCAATAGGTGTTGCAACATTGTCAGGATTTATGCCTGTCTTCTTAGATCCAACAATAACTCCAACCATTATTATTCCTATAGTCATGATCAGAAAAGAAATGTCAATCTCATGCTGCAGTTCCAAACAAAGAAGCTTTATAAAAACTCAGATATTCTCCCATTTGCCCATCCTCTCAGGGCTATGCTTTCAGTTAATTTGCATCTTCCTCATAAAAAGCAACTGTGCTGATTAAAGCAAGTTAATGCAAAGCAATGCCCCAAAATAACTTCAAGTTTACAAGCAGTTAAAACTAAATACAATAAAACCCAGAAAGACCTCTTAGCAAAGTTTCAATTACTTATTAAACAAATATTATATACAGATCCAGTTTAATTGTAATTCCATTTATTATTGTTGAATTAAACTTAATCCATGGCTTATATAAATGCCAAGATGTTAAGCCTCTGATCAGCAAGTTGTGGATTGTGGAAGCAGCAAGATAATTTTGAACACATCCAAAAAAAATTTAAAAGATGCATTGTCAAAGGCTTTCATGGTTGGAATCAATGGGTTGCTGTGAGTTTTTTGGCCTGTATGATGATCTTCCAGTAACATTCTCTCCTGACGTTTTGCCTGCATCTAGGCAGGCATCCTCACAGGTTTGTTCAGAGGTTTGTTGGAAATGAGGTAAGTGGGTGTGTATATATACACCCCACTTGCCTCATTTCCAACAACTTCTGAACAAACCCCTTAGGATGTCTGCCATAGATGCAGGCAAAACATCAGGAGAGAATCCTACTGGAACACGGCCATACAGCCCGAAAAAACTCAGAGCAACCCAAATTTAAAACATTTTAAACAGATTTCAGCTGACAGGAAAGCTGATTCCAGAGGAACCAAGGCATTCGGGGGGAAGGGGGCATGCCTCCAGCATTACTGCAGCCTTATGTGCATAGCCCCTCAAAATGAGCTCTGGGAAGGTGTAAAACCCACGAAACAGGGTTTTGGGTTGGGAGGAAGGTTTCTGCAAGGAAGGAAAAGTGCTACCAGAGTACAATTTTAGTTGTGTTCTTTATCCTGTAATTCAGAATCCCATTTGCGCAAAGATACCTGGATTATTTTAGTATTACGCTGATATTATTTGAATTTTTATTTACAAGTGAAATTATTTTAAAAGCTTATGAGCCATATGATTTTTCAAACATTTTAAAAGTAACAACCTTTATGTCTATTTCATGCAATTAATTAATTACTGGAATTAAATCAAAATGGATAGCAAATTCTTTCCAAGTCTTCTAAGGTCAGCTATTTTTCATGCCATTGCATGAAAAAAAAATGTAAAATCTGATACAGTATGCGGATCATGAAACACAAATAGCAAGACAAAAGCGTATGCCATTATAATTGTTTTGAAAAGGGATTTCTTTAATTCTATGTAAGATCAAGCTCTAGCTGGAAAATACCTTCATGTTTTTGTATAACCCTGCCACCCAGAACATGTATAATATAAAACTTGACTGTGGATCTAGAAACCGTGCTGTATTTATGTTTCAAAATATTTGTCTCAAATTATTAATGGACTTTGCATTTGAGGAAGATTTATAATGTAATTTTTACCCTGTAAAAGGGATGCTATGAAGGCTGTTGCTACACTGCTAGAACACAAAAGGACTGAGTGATCAAGGTGGTATTTGCCCTCAGGAATCCAGCCTAATATAACCGCTGCCACAGCTGCCAAAAACCCAACGACTGTTGCTTGCACCTATAAATATAAGAAAAACATTAAACATCAAAAAGATTTGCTTCTGTACAAGTACTCTGACATGTACCAAATGTATATTAGTGGGTGGGAAATATAAGCAATTATCAAGATTATAGTAGAACACTCAGTGCCCTTTCCTCCATGTTCACAGGCAAGGAATTTGTTTAAGATATCTAAGATCCAGTTTTTCCAATGAGCTTTGAGTGTTGAAGCTAATTGCTTCATTGTTTTTATAGTTTTAATTTGATTTAGATACTGGCTTTTAATTGTGCTTTATGTTTGGTTTTACTACATTTGTATTATATGTGGCATCTAATTCTGCCATTGTGTAAGACCGATCTGGGTCCTCCTGGGGAAGAAGAGCGGTATATAAAATAAATAAATAAATAAGTTGTTATTTTTACAGGCTATTGAAGTGCATAAAATAGAATACTTTCAAGTTGCAATAGAATTTCCTATTTATTAAATTTATATTCTACCTTTATTCCAAGACACGATGCAAGACATGCTGCAAAGTGCCAGGCTAGAACCCAGAACCTCAATCAGTGGCTGATACCAGATGAGAGACTCTCTCCTAGGTACACAGAAGACTGGGCAACTTAGAAAGCACTGAACAGGCTGCGCTCTGGCACCTTGCTAACCTTGAGAAATGGCACTGCGAGCAGAGTCCACACATGTGAGTGCAGAGAAGAGCAAACCATAAATCACTTACTACAATGAAGTTTGAGCCCTGCCATATGAACAATGGAGGACTTTCTCACAGCAACACCAGAAGCACTTCAAGTGGCCAGCTTCTGATCAAAGGACATTTATTATAATGCCAACTTTAACTTCGTTTATGTTTTTAAATACATTATAACTGTACTGTGGTTGTTTTTTTCTGTATGGCAGGGGTTTGGACTTGATGGCCCATGTGGTGTCTTCCAACTCTGTGACTGTGTATTTTTCACATGTTTTGATATGGTCAAAATTGACTAATCAATAAAGAGTTGTTGTTGTTGACTCGGAGATTCTTCCATTCTGGGCCACTCAGAGAGGGGTGGAGATAGTTTACTCATGAGTAATCAAGTGGAAAATCACACACACACCCCGGCCGCCTTTCGTCACTCCCTGCCTATGGCTAATAAAGACCCACACTAATCGTCCTGTTGGCTCCTTCTCCAGTTCTGGTGACATTGGCATGCTCAGCTGCTGGACAACTGGACGCTGGATAACAGGCTGCTGGACAACAGGATGTCCATGGCAGGCCCGAAGTCTGGTTTTGGCTCCAGATCAGCCCTACAGCATCACTGGCATCCCAGGAGCTGGAAGAAAGGAGTGCACCATCACTGCCACCAGAGAAGAGCCAAAACAAGAGTGTGACCACACGGTAGTAGCAACAATAGTTGTTCTTAATAGCAACAATGAATGAGACTTGGCATGGAGTGTGGGAACGCCTTGAGTCTCCTCTAGGGTATAGAAAAGCGGGACAGAAATGAAATAAATAAAAATTCTACTTGCTTTCTCATGAGTAAGCTGTCACCTCCCTGCTCTGAGCCACTCAGAAGGGAAGGAGCTTAATCCATGCCAGCAAATTAAAAGAAGCACCAACCTCCTCTGTTTGCTCCATTATGGTGGGGAAGCACTGAAGAGCTACCGCTACTGCTATTTTTTTCTAACAGGCATTGCAAAAGCTCATAAGTGGCACAATGATAGACAGGGTACTGCAATGACTCATGTATAACCAATGTTTTTGTATCATTTTTTTGTCAAAAAATTTTCCAACTTAAACAGAAGTATGTATAGCAAATAGAAATATTAGTTTACTAAAGTTAAAAAATATTTAACATTTTAAAAGTTCAAAGCAGTTAAATATACATTTAAAGCAAATTATTCATAAAATGTTAAAAATACAACAAATTAAAAAAACACATTGACACACGTTACTGCTCTATAATTAAAATTCAAAGCCCTGCCTGAAAAAAAATCTTCATTTTCAACAGAAAGAGCAGGGAGGGGGACGACGACAACAACAACAACAGCAACAACAACAACAACCAGATTTCCTGCAGAAAAGAGTTCCACAGTTTGGAAACAAACATTGAGGATTTCTCTCCCTTGTCCTCATCAAATACGTCTGTGAAGATGTTGGGACTGAACGAAATGGTGAAAATCTTCCTTTCTGACCGTGGTATACTTATTTTCCTGTAAACTCCTCACAACTACCTTCTGGTTATTAAAATCTTCCCAGTAAAGCTTGATATTCAGATGGCTCTTCAGAAATGGATTTCTAACCACAACTTATCTTCTTTGGAGTGCTTCACTCAAAATGGTAAAGTCAGTGAAGCTCATTTTCCACAAATGCAGAAATGGAAAAATACCACAGCACTTCTCCGTTTCATCTATTTGTTCCAGCTGAGGAAAATATGAATTAAGTGCTATCCGTCCCCCTTGCATGAACTTCTCTTTTGTTGGTTTTGCACTTTCCAGTGTTTGGTGATGAAATCTAAAAAATGTCACCACAATACCAACCTGATGAGAGCTATAAGAACAGGTGCAAAATTGCTATAATATGAAAAAAAACAAGCCTCGGGTTAAAATAAGGGTGTGAAAAAGTAAGGAAAGTAGGTAAAATTAATAAGGAAGGAGGAAGATATTGATTGATCAATGAATTATTATTTTCCCTGCTTTTCTTTCTCATGAGTTCCTGATCAGATGACAAAATTAATTGTAGCACAATCCTTTTCCAGGTATAAATTTAATGTTCCTGGAAAATACATATTTTGATATAACTTAGATAAGACTTTGATAAGACTTAGATCCTTATTGTACAAGGCAGATAAATTGGAATAGTGTCAGAATAATAGTGCCTCCGGCTGTGACTTACTGCATGATATTGTTGTTCTGCACCTCTCCCTTGACAGATCGTTTGAAAAGTGCTCTTTTTACTAACACCAAAACTTCCCATTAGTGATTTCCTTTCCCACTTCTGTTGTGCTATGATTTCCTGTACAAAGGTTCAACTGCACTTTTATGCTAATTTGGATGGGCAATCAATGGGCATGGTTGAGTGTAGATCAAGGAGAAGGGGTTGGCATTTCAATTTGATATCCTTGAAATTGGAAAAGTTTTAAACTGTAAAAGCTCATTGCTAAATGACCACTCACTCACCTCACTGGGGTTTGTCAGAGAAACCAAAACTTTGCTCACTGCCTTCAACCACCTCGCCTTCTTTTCCAACCTGTTCGGTCAAGGCAACATGAGGTTGCCACACTATACTAATGCCCTCATTCTCTCTATTTTTCACACACACTTGAAAATGTAAGATGCAAAAGCAAAAGAGTCTTCAGTTTTAAAAAAGTAGTTTATTTCATTAACACTCTGCCTCTTTCCCTGCTGTGTATTGCAGTTAGGACTACTAGTTGCTACACAAGCATAGAAGAACAGATAAACTATTAGCTGCTGATTTTCATCTGCCATCTACTGATTTTAACTGATAAATTGTATCTGTTCCTATAAGAAACTCTCTTCAACAAAGGACAAAATACAAGAGAGGAACCTTTTAAATTTATATCTTGGGGTGAGGTGGGGGAATTTGTGTATGTATATTTCAAACTAGGAAAGGGGACAGTATTGGGTGGTACTGGGTGTGCAACAGCAAATAAGAGTTTATTGATAATTGTGATAAGCTTTTGATGTAAGCATAGGCTGTAATGGTGTGAAGATTCCAAAAGGCATATTAGGGAAGAGAATAGTCTCAATAGCATATTTTCCAAGGAGATTAATCTCACACAATAAGACTCTTGTTTATTTACTTATTATTTATTTACATTACTTTTACCCCGCCTTTCTCTCCTAGGAGACTCAAAGCGGCTTACAATAGACAAAAATTCAATGCCTAAAACAATGTAAAAACAGCAATTCATATAAAACAATCTACAAAACAACAGTTCATATAAAACAGATACCATTACAAAATAAAAACACATTATATAAAATTTTAAGAATGTCCAAGATTAAAAACCATTCATACATAAAATGGAGTTTATTTCCTAGGAAGTATGCTTAGGGCTTCAGCCTACTTAAAACATTAAAAACAAACAAGAAACATAAAAACAAACAGCCAAAGGCTAACTAGATAAAAACATTTTGTAACAGTCCCAAGTCTGCATTTTAAGAATAGCAGGTACTGAAAAATATTCCCTAAGAGATAAATCTTCGAGCCTGTCCTGCAGCATATTTCATGATTCCACGCTGGCAAGCCTATCTATATTTCCAGTTTAGCATTATGTAAACTCCAAAAAATCCCTATAAAATAATTTCATGTATATGCTTCCAAATACAAAGGCTTTGCGCATATGTTTCTGTAATAAGAATGTATTGATTTACTGTGGCATTTTGGAGCTCTTTGAATCCTTACCTGTTTTAAGGCCAGATTACCAATTATTAGATTCCACTTCTCAATTGGTGAATCCATTTTTCCAACATTTACCTAAAAAAGAAATAATACATTTGTAACCTCAAAATACACTGCTTTGTTACTAGTAAGGAGAGGTGATAAATGATCCCAGACAATAAATGTGTTATTTTTATGTCATCACATTTGTGTAAGTATATTTATATGATATCTGTCCTGGGAAACAGAAGTATGTGGCCAATTTCCACAATGGCTTAAGACATGGAAAAGAGTTACATGCTATCTGTGAGTCATTGTACAGGAGTGGTTCCTTAACTGAGCATCCAGATGTTTTAGACTTCAGCTCCCAGAATCCCCGACTGTTGGCCAAGTTGAACCTATGACATGATTAATTCAGAAAGGTTTTTGTCTTTGCCTTCCTCTGAGGCTAAGAGAGTGTGACTTGCCCAAGGTTACTCTGTGAGTTTCCATGGCTTAGTGTGGATTGGAACCCCATTTTCCAGAGTTGTAGTCCAACACTCAAGTAAGTTTCCAGATACTACAAGTAGTTCCCCTAAGGACAGGTGGAATAATTTCCTTCAAACTCAATAAGTGTAGTAGGTGGTAATGAATACTATCAAATGCCTCAGCCTCAAAATGCTACTAATACTTACAGCTGTTGACAGTCGGGAAGCCAAAGTCATTTCCAGGTTACCTTTTAAACCCAGTAGTGCAGGAACCAAGATGAAAACTTCGGTTATATTTTTGAACACTTCCCAATGCTATTTTTAAAAAAGAAACACATGAAATTATTTTTAAAAATAACAAAATATTTTAAATTTATAGAAGATTCAAAAATAGAAGGTATTTCAGTCCAGCAGTGCAGAAATACTGCTATGACAATCATAACAGATTATCACTGAATAATAAAAATTGTTTCTTTTACTAGTTACACTTAATGAGTATAGTAAAGCACCAAACTGTTAATGTCATCAAGTAACTGAATTGCTGGTGATTGATAACACAGTAATACTTGTAATACAGAACTATCTTGGCCTTTCTAGCTATTCATGGATTACCTGATCCATCATTATAAAGGGCAGGTTATGTTTGAGCTCAGCATTTAAGAGTTAAAGAGAACCAAGCAGCTTTAAAAAAATGGAAAAGTGCTTTTTATTAGACAACTATATCATAAAGTTCATATACCATAATCTTTCAAACTTTGAAATGTATAGATAAAAAGATTTCAGAGCATTTGATAGCTAAAGGTAGAATGAGTTGGTGCAATAGTCAATACGAAAACAAAGATAAAAGGTTGGACATACAGTATAAGCTTAATTTATTATTTTCATGGTATTATTTTATTATTTTCTGAATCAACTACTGTACTAAATAAGAAGTCAACATTTATGTAAATCCCATTGATTCAATATATTCCCTGCTGAAATTAGCAACAAGATTTAGGCTTGGAGTAGGAAATCATACCCACTTTGAGTCTTGTTTAGGAGATGGAAGTGGGGTAATAATAATAACAACAACAACAACAATAACTGTAGCCTTTCCAATACTATTGAAATGAAACTTTCCAGCAGCCCAAGCCAGCATAATCAAGGATAACTATCTTAAGAACTGCAGTCCAATAACAAACAGAGATGATCACAAAGTATCTAACTCTGCTTTAGGACAATGCACTTTCTTTTTCTCGTGTTTTATTTCTATCACTGAAAATCTTCTGCACCAAGTATTCTTCGATCAATTGAATGGTTTAAGTACTCTTAAATTTGTTGTATTCACATTCCATTAGTAACTTTTACTCCTCCTTTCTTTGGATGCCTAAATTCTATTTCTGAATGCTGAAATTTGGGGACAAAAAATGCCCTCATTTGCCTTCCCTCAACTACACCCCTGAATTTAACCCTGCACATTTTATCAAATAATAATGTAAGTTCTCCAGTGATTTAGGTGTCTGTTAGTAGTATTTGAGAACCTTAGTAAAAAAAAAAATCTGAAGAACTACTCCTCTGAGCAAATAAGCATTACACAACCCAAAGCAGCCATAAGAAGTATGGGAATAACTTTTTCAAGCCTTTCTTTCAGCACTTTCTTATTCAGCCAAGCTTCTGCTTAACTGAGAATGAAACCACTTTGAAATTTGTGATACCAAGAACAATGGCAGTCTACTGGGAGATATTATATAGCATCAGGTATTACTTTTTGACATCCACACAAGCTCTCACATTGAATGTTATTTGTACAAACCTGTTACTGCTCATTTCAATCACAAGATAATTACTGTATGAAGAATATTTATTGTGTGACCACACTAACAAGAATGGAACCTTGGTTTTGTACTGCATTTTACAATCATCATTTCACCCTCCTGATCCCCAAAACAAGAAATTGAGTAAGGCATTTTAAAAGCTTTTAAATCACCTGTCAAAAGACACTCAGTGAAGATTTAATTAGAGGCATTACAAAAAACCCCAAACTGCCAAAAGCATGGGAAAGAAAGTAAAAGTATTTCATGGAGCTAAAGTTCTATGTAAAAATGGAAAACGAGAAACTGAATGTAAAAAGCCCCTCAAAGAAAAGAATGTGTCTTCCTGAAGGAAAGGATGTAAGGTAAGCAACTTTATGCACACTCCAAAAGAAATGTAAAAATAAAACAGAAGCATATACAGTAGAGTCTTGCTTATCCAACGTAAATGGGCCAGCAGAACATTGGATAAGCGAATATGTTGGATAATAAGGAGAGATTAAGGAAAAGCCTATTAAACATCAAATTAGGTTATGATTTTATAAATTAAGCACCAAAACATTATGTTATACAACAAATTTGACAGAAAAGGTTGTTCAATACACAGTAATGCTATGTAGTAATTACTGTATTTATGAATTTAGTACCAAAATATCACGATGTATTGAAAACATTGACTACAAAAATGCGTTGGATAATCCAGAACGTTGGATAAGTGAGACGCTATTGTATTCAGACTTAAGGCAGAAGATAAAAAGAAGCAGAATATGTATAGGAAATACTATAGTAGATAAATACCAACCTGAACTATATCTAGAACCATCCCAGCTGACACTGTTCCAAATCCTGCTAGCAGAAATGGAACTAGTATCTGCAATGCCATAATACTACTAGATTCTTTTGGCTGTTTTCTGCTCCCTTCCACAATTGTATCTTCATCAACATCACTAGATGCACTGTTGTCCTGCAGCATAGCATCTGTTTCTGATAAGTCAATTCCATCTGAATAATTATAGCTTGTAAAGTTATCATACTTTGGACTACAGCTTGATGAATTATGTCCATTACTACCTTGATGAAAATTTGATTCTGAAAAGTGATGATAATCCATGTGTTGATCAGTCCTAACGCTGAAACCGTGTCCTGTTGGCTGTAATCCATCTTGCCAGACACCATTCACTTTTTTATGTCTCTCTTCCTGGTTTTTGTGATAAACAATTGGAACCATGCTCATCAGCAGGTTCAAGAACTTGTCAGACTGAATTGTACTTAGATTTATTGTCCAATTTACAAATCCTTCTCCATGATAGGCTTTCTCATTTATTTTCTTGCTGACAGATCTTCCTTTACAATTAGTCATGCTGTTTCAGAAATATTGTCCTAATGATCACTGAAGGTCCAAAGGAAGCTACTTAGCTGTTACAAACAGTTTTGGGGGGGGGGGATCTTCAATCTGATGTAACTGGTCACTTTTCTAAACTGTTATGTAGAAAGTTTTCTTTTCACTAGCCTTTGGTCTTGAAAAATCCAACGACAAAGCTTGGGTCTGAAAAAGAACATTGTAACAATGTTTATTTCTGTTTCTAAATGTTTCTGCTTTTTATAGTTTTTTATTGATATACAACAATGCGAAATTGTATCTTTACACTGCCATTATATCCCTTCACAGTATAGACAGCAAAATAACTTTCGTATATAGACACCCATTCTAATTAACACAGAGGCTGTTCCTGCTTCTCCCTCTCCCTGCAATATAAGGTAAGATTAATTCTGTCATCAATCACAATACCAGTTGGGAAAGAAAAAGCCCAGAAATAAAGAAGTGATGCAATGAACCCCAACGTCTAGGGAATTTCCATCGAATTGGTTCCATCGAGTTGGTTCTCGCAGAAGCAGAGGCAGCAGGAGGACATTTTTGCTCCCTGGCTTCAGGTAGGATTTGGCTAAGATTTGGCTAAGATTTTAAACTGAGTGTGGGCTTGGCTCCTGTGGTCAAAGTCTAACTGTTGTGTGACTGTTGTGTTGAAAGAGAGCCAGGTACTTAAGTTGATTGACAGCAGGCATTGTCCCCTGTTAATTGAGTTTCTGGGAAAGCTTTATTTGCCAGTGTGAGTTTCTGCCAGAGCCTGATCCCAGAAGGGCAGTTGGTTCTCGCAGAAGCAGAGGCAGCAGGAGGACATTTTTGCTCCCTGGCTTCAGGTAGGGTTTGGCTAAGATTTGGCTAAGATTTTAAACTGAGTGTGGGCTTGGCTCCTGTGGTCAAAGTCTAACTGTTGTGTGACTGTTGTGTTGAAAGAGAGCCAGGTACTTAAGTTGATTGACAGCAGGCATTGTCCCCTGTTAATTGAGTTTCTGGGAAAGCTTTATTTGCCAGTGTCGCGAAAAAGGCACCTTTACTAACTATCCTTTGCAGTACATACAGGAAACAAAGCAACATAAACAAATACACAAAGAGGTGGTTTGTTGCAGTTTGCACATAAAGTGCGTGCATATTACTTAACTGTACAAAGATCCCACTTGGCCACCACGCTCACCAAGAGATGCAACAAAAGCAAAACATTCCCATCACATGCACCAGCTGTGGCATGTTCCGCTTTTTCACACAAAAACTAGACAACTACATCTGCTCCAAATGCAAACAGATGACTCTGATGGAGCAGAGGATCCAACAGCTCGAGCATCGTATTAAGACCCTTAAGGACATTCAGGCACTCGAGCTCTTCTTGGACACTGCACAACACGCTGCTGTAGATCAGCAGCCTGCATCACACCAACACCACCAAGACCATGATCAGGAACCTTATGGGGAGATCAACTCAAAGGTAGACAACCCTCAGGCTTGGAAGGAGGTCACCCATAGAAGGAGACGCAGGACCAGGCAGCCTCCGCAGAACTCCTCTGCTCAGCTGCATTTACACAACAGATTTGAAATTCTTACATCATTAACATACAATCAGGAAACACATCTTGTGGAGGACCACAGTTTCTTAGATACCACTCAGTGGACCACCCTGGATCAATGCGCAGGGGATAGCCCTGACGGGGACAGTGCATCACCACAGTCACACTTATGTAATCATGCAAATGCTCCATCCCCAATCATAGACCAGGAGCAACAGGAACATCCTTGGGAGAGTAATGGGCTCTCGGATGTATCTCAATGGATTGTCATTGATGAATGCACTGGGGATGTTGAGGAGGAGGACAACACTTTACACCTACATGATTCACTTCAACAGGAACACTCTTCAGGGGACATACACACTGTCTTGCACAAAAGGGACCCTGTCAATCCTCAAAGGAAACAGGTCTTGGTAGTAGGTGACTCCCTCCTTAGAGGAACGGAAGCAATCATTTCCAGACCGGATGGGATGGCTCGAGAAACATGCTGCCTCCCGGGGGCAAAAATACACCATATAACTCAGAGGCTCAGCAGGCTCCTAAAGCCCCATCACCCTCCCCACCTTATGTTGATTCATGTAGGTACCAATGACACCGCTAGGCATACTTTTCAAAAGATCACAAATGATTTTCGAGCTCTGGGAACAAAGCTAAAACTGTATAATGTACATGTGATCTTTTCATCCCTCCTCCCTGTTGTAGGACACGGCTCTACAAGGGCCGGAAAAATAGTACAGGTCAATAACTGGCTCAGAAAATGGTGTCAAGAGGAGCATTTTGGCTTCCTTGACCATGGTCTACTCTTCCAAGAGGATGGACTACTGGAAAGCGATGGGGTGCATCTCACACAAGTAGGAAAACATCTTTTTGCACACAGACTCACAAACCTCATCAGGCGCACTTTAAACTAAATCCACTGGGGGAGGGGAACAACAGCCTGGCGAACACTATATTACCCACGACCACAGGGAACCGCCGAAAGGCTAAACGGAGGGCTGCACAAACACAGCAAGGACCAAGTACAGAGAGCACAATAATCCCAAATAAACAGTTCAAGGGGAGGTCACAGGGGCTTACATGTCTTTACACTAATGCTCAGAGCATGGGAAATAAGCAAGACGAACTCCAACTCCTAGCACAGCACCACATATACGATGTCATAGGCATCACTGAAACCTGGTGGGATGACTCCCATCACTGGAATTTAACCATTGAGGGCTATAACCTCTTTTACAGAAATAGAACAAAGGGGAGAGGAGGGGAGTAGCTTTATATGTCAAAAACAGTTACGTTGCAGAAGAAATGCAAGACTGTAATCCGGGAAACCAGCTTGAAAGCATCTGGATAAGAATCAAGGGAACCGGGACTCAAAAAGATCTTGTCGTGGGTGTCTACTACAGACCTCCGAGTCAGGATGAAGGACTTGATGAAGCCTTCTGTCAACAGCTGACCAAACAGGCACAAAGAAGAGATATAGTAGTCATGGGCGATTTCAATTATCCCGATATCTGCTGGAAAACAAACTCAGCCAAGAGTACAAAGTCCAACAAATTCCTCACTTGCCTTGCAGATAATTTTATGGTCCAGAAGGTAGAAGAGGCAACAAGGGGATCAGCAACTCTTGATCTAATCTTAACAAATGTGGAAGACCTGATCAATACAGTTGAAGTGGTTGGATCCTTAGGGGCAAGTGACCAAGTGCTCCTGCAGTTTGCAATACAAAGGAATGCTGAAACTAAGACAAGTCAAACACGCATTCTGGACTTTAAGAGAGCTGACTTCCAAAAAATGAAGGAATTACTGAGCGGCATTCCATGGACGCCGATATTAAAAAACAAGGGAGTTAAGGATGGATGGGAGTTTTTCAAAAGTGAAATACTCAAGGCGCAAATGCAAACAGTGCCAACAAAGAAGAAAAATAAGACAAGTGCAAAGAAGCCAGAATGGATGTCCAAAGAACTTCTAACTGAGCTAAAGCTCAAAAGTGACATGCACAAGAAGTGGAAAAGGGGAGAAATCACCAAAGAAGAATTCAAACGTATAGCCAACACCTTTAGGGAAAAGGTTCGCAAGGCTAAAGCGCAAAATGAGCTCAGGCTTGCCAGGGACATAAAAAACAACAAAAAAGGCTTTTTTGCTTACGTTGGTAGAAAAAGGAAGAAAAAGGAGGCGATGGGGCCATTGCAAGAAGAAGATGGGGTGATGGGGACAGGGGACAGGGAAAAGGCAGAACTACTTAATGCCTTCTTTGCCTCGGTCTTCTCAGAAAAAGAAAGCCATCTTCAACCTCAGCAACACGGAATGGACGAAGGATTGGGGGAAATCCAACCCCAAATAGGGAAACAAGTTGTCCAGGAACACTTGGCCTCTCTAAACGAATTCAAGTCCCCAGGGCCAGATCAGCTACACCCAAGAGTACTGAAGGAACTAGCGGAAGTTATTTCAGAACCACTGGCAATTATCTTTGAGAGTTCTTGGAGAACGGGAGATGTCCCAGCAGATTGGAGGAGGGCGAATGTGGTCCCTATCTTCAAGAAGGGAAAAAAGAACGACCCAAACAATTACCGTCCGGTCAGCCTCACATCAATACCAGGCAAAATTCTGGAAAAGATCATTAAGGAAGTGGTCTGCGAACACTTAGAAACAAATGCGGTCATTGCTAATAGTCAACACGGATTTACCAAAGACAAGTCATGCCAGACTAATCTGATCTCTTTTTTCGATAGAGTTACGAGTTGGGTCGATACAGGGAATGCTGTGGATGTAGTGTACCTGGATTTCAGTAAGGCCTTCGACAAAGTCCCCCACGACCTTCTGGCAAACAAACTAGTAAAATGTGGGCTAGACAAAACTACGGTTAGGTGGATCTGTAATTGGCTAAGCGAACGAACCCAAAGGGTGCTCACCAATGCGTTGTCTTCATCATGGAAAGAAGTGACAAGTGGAGTGCCGCAGGGCTCCGTCCTGGGCCCGGTTCTGTTCAACATCTTTATTAACGACTTAGACGAAGGGTTAGAAGGCACGATCATCAAGTCTGCAGACGACACAAAACTGGGAGGGATAGCTAACACTCCAGAAGACAGGAGCAGAATTCAAAACGATCTTGATAGACTAGAGAGATGGGCCAAAACTAACAAAATGAAGTTCAACAGGGACAAATGCAAGATACTTCACTTTGGCAGAAAAAATGGAAATCAAAGATACAGAATGGGGGACGCCTGGCTTGACAGCAGTGTGTGCGAAAAAGACCTTGGAGTCCTCGTGGACAACAAGTTAAACATGAGCCAACAATGTGATGCGGCTGCTAAAAAAGCCAATGGGATTCTGGCCTGCATCAATAGGGGAATAGCGTCTAGATCCAGGGAAGTTATGCTCCCCCTCTATTCTGCCTTGGTCAGACCACACCTGGAATACTGTGTCCAATTTTGGGCACCACAGTTGAAGGGAGATGTTGACAAGCTGGAAAGCGTCCAGAGGAGGGCGACTAAAATGATTAAGGGTCTGGAGAACAAGCCCTATGAGGAGCGGCTTAAAGAGCTGGGCATGTTTAGCCTGCAGAAGAGAAGGCTGAGGGGAGACATGATAGCCATGTACAAATATGTGAAGGGAAGTCATAGGGAAGAGGGAGCAAGCTTGTTTTCTGCTGCCCTGCAGACTAGGACACGGAACAATGGCTTCAAAATACAGGAAAGGAGATTCCACCTGAACATCAGGAAGAACTTCCTCACTGTGAGAGCTGTTCGACAGTGGAACTCTCTCCCCGGGGCTGTGGTGGAGGCTCCTTCCTTGGAGGCTTTTAAGCAGAGGCTGGATGGCCATCTGTCGGGGGTGCTTTGAATGCGATTTCCTGCTTCTTAGCAGGGGGTTGGACTAGATGGCCCATGTGGTCTCTTCCAACTCTACTATTCTATGATTCTATGATTCTATGAATATTCCTTTGACAGATTATCTGTTCTGAAACTATCTATGTTTGCATTTGCAGTGTAAGAAAGCCTTCTGGTTCTTCCACTAAGTACAAATGTTTCCTGTGTAATTCACTGCATTCTAGCATTTGGAAGAGAAATTCGGATTACTTTCTGAAAGTATTTTAATATTTTGTGTATGGAGGAGGGCATGGAATGGCTGAAATATTATAATGGTATTGATGCCATTGTTACTTGTTTTAAATACTTTCTGTATATTGGCTATGTAGGAAGGTGGTCACAAGTGATTTAACATATGTGTGTTTGTGTGTGTGTGTGTGTGTGTAAGGGGGGTGACAGTGTTCTTCATATGTGGTCCTAATAACAAAGGAAAGTGGATTTCAAGGATGAAAAGAAGTTTCGTACACAAACACATTGGTGGAAAGAAATGGTCATAACTTTGTTAGCTGCAGGTGGAGTGCACTGGTACAGCAGAGGGAACAGATTTATTTCATTTCATTAAAGCCTACTTTCTTTCACCATAGGACTCAATATCAAAAAGTTTTTTTAACTTATTAAATTCTCTATAATAGTAAAACATCCATAATTTAAAACAGTAGAACATAATTTTAAAATAAATAACAATAAGGATAAAAGAGCTGAGCATATGTTCCACTAGGAGACATTTCTCCATAACCCGTTAAATATCAAATGTATTTTTCAATGATGGCAGGAGACCAGAAAGTAGATCATCCTTGGGTCCTTCATGATAGGCCATCTCCAACCAGTAACAATGGTGAGTTGAAGAGGAAGTCCAGATCCATGGAATAGACAACCAATCTGTTGAATGACAAACTACCACTTTCAGAATAGGTCATGAGATCCTATAAGTGTACAAAGCATTATATAATTCCCCAGATACAAGAGAGTAACACAGGATTAACATCTTTTAATTTGCTCAAATCCTGTTTTCAACTTATACATGAGGTTGACTAAAACACAAGTATATACAGTGTATCTTTATGGAAGAATTTATGCCTATAATCTAAATGTTAATATCTCTTCACACTACTAAAATGTTATATCATCAGAATCTACATGTCTTCACATTTTGCTTGATCAATAGATTGATGAAAACTTGCAAAACCACTTTAAAAACCTGTTCTCTGGAATGTTCTGCAAATGTCATGTTACATTTCTTAGGTTTAAAAAAAAACAAACACACCATATTTGTAGCCTATTAAGTAAATACATAGTTAAGAAGGACTTTACAACTTTCAATTTAATTGTCAGGAATCAGTGATACCAAAAGCATCTCAACATGGCATCCTATGGGTGCGTATATGGCTTCAAATTACCTGACAACTTATGGTAACCCCATGAATTTCATAGGTTTTTCTTGGGCAAGTTATATTCAGAGGTGTTTTTGCCAGGTCTTTCCTATGAAATATAGCCTCCAATACCTAGTATTCACTATCAATCTCCCAATGGTTACATTTTGCAAATCTTGAAGGGACGTCAGTTCAAATTAATACCCACCTACCGTGCCAATCAGGTTATGTGACTCGTAGATCCTGTTAATTCTTTGCCCTTCCTAACTGCCAGATTGGATTAGGAATAATCACATTGTCTTTATTGAATATAACACATGCTTTAAATACCTTAAATGTTTTCTTCAATTTGAAAGTACCAGTGTGCTTTTGTACTTGCCAAAGAGGCTAAAGTATCTAATCTGAGGCATAGTGGTTCCTGCATTTTTTCAGTGTTACAAAAGCATTATGCAAAATCAATAATCAGTTTTTCAGGAAAATTATTTGCTCAGACAGGCAGCAAATCTTGCTTCTTTTACTATGATTCTTGTAATGTAAAATTATGGTATATAGTATGAGTTATATAGACACACGGAATAAATGCAGCTTGCATAAGTTTGGACTTCGTTCCATTTGATTCAGCCTGTCTATTCTAGATGTGACTAATAAATCAGGTCAAAATATGTTGTTTATTAGTTTGTACCTTAACCCTAAACATGATGTTAACTCAGAATTGTTAGCCAAATGAATCAACTGAAACTATGCCTATTGGCTGCAGCCCCAACTTCCACACATACACAGTTATTAACACAGGCGTTAACTGCATGATCTCACCTGTGTGCTGCATTTTTGTATTATAATTTTTACTGGTTAAAAAACTGTATAGATCTGCTTAACAGCACCTTCACAGCTGCAATCCTGTTTCTTCTGAAGACAATGATTCAATTTTAAAAGTCTCACACAAAAACGGTTTAGAGACTAAACCATGGTTGGAAAGTCTAATTGTTCAAACAAATCATGTTTTGGAGTGGTTATACATTTTCCTTTTCTGTCTGCTTAGAAAACCATACTGTTTGCTTTTGTTTTCTGCTGAGAACTTCCTTTTCATATATATTAGTCTCTAGAGCAGGCATGGACAAACTTCAACCCTCCGGGTGTTTTATTTATTTACTGTACTTATACCCCGCCCTTTTCACCCCCAGAAGGGGGACTCAGGGCGGTTTTGGATGTCAACTCCCACAATTCCTAACAGCCAGTAAGCTGTTTGGGATTTCTGGGAGTTGAAGTGCAAATATGCCTGCTCTTGGGGGGAAAGTAACAGCCCTGGCTGTGGTTTGGGCTGCCAGGCTTCAGTCATTTATACCAGCTTTTCTCCACCCCAGTCTAGTAAGGAGAAGCCAAAATTTCACTATTAACTTAGAGAAATGAGCAAGATTCTTGGACTGTCTAGATCAAGCAGAAGAACCAGCAATACTAGTATTGCACAAGGCTCACGCCCCTATATTTCCTGACTAAATATTTTTAAATGCAACATATATTATTTTATAGTGAAACAGTGACCAAGTGTCTCAGTATGCTGTAAACATAACTGTATAACAGTTACACAATAAATGTATTCCACATACACATAAACCAGGAGACCTATTAAAAGATTTTTTAATATTCATTCATACTGATTACACCTACTGCAGTAGGAAATGTCCTGCACTGATATGAATAAAGTAGCATTGTGTTTTTACGATGGCACTAGTTTAAGCACACTGAGTCCCCTTCAGGAGAGATAAAGCCGGGTATAAATAAATATAATAAGTAATAATAATTCATCTCTAATATATATAATATACATACATAGATATTACATTGTATGGTTTTGGCAGGGCATCCTGTTGTTTTGGGTTACTTTACTTGTAAAGTGCCATGCAGGTTGATGGCACTCCATAAATAATGCCATTGATGATAATAATGGTATAGTAAATTTAAGATATAAATCTGACAGGAAGGCTGAGTTTAAGCACATTCATCTCTAATATATATAATATATATATATATATATATATATATATATATATATATATATATATCATACATACGTACATACATACACACACAACATTGTGTGGCTTTGGCTGGACATGTTGTTTTGGATCGCTCTGGTTGTTCAAGTGTCCTGAAGGTTGATGGCACTCCATAAATAATGCCACTGATGATAATAATGGTATAGATAACTGAAGGAAGATATAAATCAAACGGGAAGGTTGAGTTTAAGTCCATTCATCTCTAATATATATTTAATACTAGCTTGGGTACCTGGCAATGCCCGAGTTATTTGAAAAGGGCCTTGTTTGTTTTTGGATGTAAGGTAATATCAGTGTGGTCATATGTCACTATTTCTTAGAAAAAAACCTCAGACTTTGCTTTTGTTTTTTATGAATACTCCCATTAGAAAATGCATATGATATGGGTGAACTACAATGCCCAAAAATCTTGAGTCAACCCTCCCCAAACTCCTCCAGTATTCACAGTTGGCCATGTTGGGTCTGTGTGCCAAGTTTGGTCAAGATCTGTCATCTGCTGGGTTCAGTGTTTTCTGAATACAGGTGAACTACAACTCTCTGATGCCAAGGTCAATCACCCAAAAAGCCTGTCAGAATTCCCAGTTGACCATGTTGAATTTGTGTGCCAAGTTTGGTCCAGCTCCATCACTTGCTGAGTTCAGTGTTCTCTGTATACGAGTGAACTATAACGTCTAGATGTCAAGGTCAATCACACCCAAACCTGCCAGTATGCAAATTTGGCCATGTTGGGTCTGTATGGCAAGTTAGTTCCAGGTCCATCGTTGGTGGGGTTCAGAGGGCTCTTAGATTGCAGGTGAACTATACATCCCAGTCCCTACAACTCCTATAAATAATGGTGAATTATCCCAAAACCTCTGTAGTATATTCAGTTGCTGATCAATTCTTCTATTTGCTGTGTGTCAATGCTTTCAATACATTGCAATGTTTTGGTGCTAAATTCCTAAATACAGTAATTATTACAGTAGAGTCTCATTATCCAACATAAATGGGCCGGCAGAATGTTGGATGAGCGAATATATTGGATAACAAGGAGGGATTAAGGAAAAGCATATTAAACATCAAATTAGGTTATGATTTTATAAATTAAGCACCAAAACATCATGTTAGACAACAAATTTGACAGAAAAAGTAATTCAATATGAAGCAATGCTATGTAGTAATTACTGTATTTACGAATTTAGAACCAAAATATCACAATGTATTGAAAACACTGACTTCAAAATTGCGTTGAATAATCCAGAACGGTGGATAAGTGAGACTCTACTCTACTACATAACATTACCGTGTATTGAACTGCTTTTTGTCAATTTGTTGTAAAACATGATGTTTTGGTGCTTAATTTGTAAAATCATAACGTAATTCGACGTTTAATAGGCTTTTCCTTAATCCCTCCTTATTATCCAACATTTTTGGTTATCCAACGTTCTGCCGGCTCGTTTGTGTTGGATAAGTGAGACTCTACTGTATGTATGTATGTATGTATGAATGAATGAATGAATGTATAAAACACTGTATAGCTTTGGCAGGGAACCCTCTTGTTTAATTAATTAATTAATTAATTAGCAACATTTATATCCCGCCCTTCTCACCCCGAAGGGGATTCAGGACAGTTTACAAGTATATATACATACAGTATATTATATTATACGACTATATTGCAATATTATTAGTAATTAACAATAACAATTATTAATAATAATTAATAGTAATTATTAATAATTAACAATATTATTGTTTTGGGTTACTTTAGTTGTAAAGTGCCATGCAGGATGATGGAACTCCATAAATAATGCTACTGATGATAATAATGGTATAGTAAAAGTAAAATATAAATCCGTCAGGAAGATTGGGTTTAAGTCTATTCATCTCTAATATATATTAGATATATATACACATACACAATATGTATTACACTGTATGGCTTGGGTTGGACACGCCATTGTTTTGGGTCGCTCTGCTTGCTCAAATGCCCTGCGGGTTGATGGCACTCCATAAATAATGCCAAGAATGATAATAATAATAGGGATGGTTGTTCACATGCCCTGTGGGTTGATGTCACTGCATAATGCCATTGATTATAATAATAATATAGAAAACTGAAGATATACGTCCGATGGGAAGGTTGGGTTTGAGCGCATTCAACACAATATATATATTCCACTGTATGGCTTTAGCGGGACACACTGTTGTTTTGGGTCTCTCTGCTTGTAAAATGCCATGCAGGCTGATGGTACACCATGACTAATGCAACTAATGATGATGATGATGGTGATGATGTGTTGTTGAAGGCTTTCACGGCCAGAATCACTGGGTTGGTGTGAGTTTTCCAGGCTGTGTGGCCATGTTTCAAAAGCATTCTCTCTTGACTTTTCGCCCACATTTATGGCAGGCATCCTCAGAGGTGTGAGGCCAAACATCACACCTCTGAGGATGTCTGCCATAGATGTGGCCGAAACGTCGTGAGAGCATGTTGACAAGCTGGAATGTGTCCAGAGGAGGGCAACTAAAATTATCAAGGGCCTGGAGAACAAGCCCTATGAGGAGCGGCTTAAAGAAATGGGCATGTTTATTCTACAGAAGAGAAGGCCGAGATGAGACATGATAGCCATGTATAAATATGCAAGGGGAAATTATAGGGTGGAGGGAGCAAGCTTGTTTTCTGCTTCCCTGGAGACTAGGACGTGGAACGATGGCTTTAAACTACAAGAAAGGAGATTCCACCTGAACATTAGGAAAAACTTCCTCACTGTGAGAGTTGTTCAGCAGTGGAATTCTTTGCCTCAGGGTGTAGTGGAGGCTCCTTCTTTGGAGGATGGATGGGCATCTGTTGGGGGTGCTTTATTATTATTATTATTATTATTATTTCAATTATTTATACCCCGCCCTTCTCACCCGAGGGGACTCAGGGCGGCTTACAAGTAGCAACTGATGCCGTTACACTGATATACAATGAACTAAAACGTTAAAACAGTTAAAACAGTCATAAAATACAATATACAACGTTTAAAACAATGCAAAGTGCTTTGAATGAGATTTTCCTGCTTCTTGGCGGGGGATTGGACTGGATGGCTGATGAGGTCTCTTCCAATCCTATGATTCTATGAATGCTTCTGGAACATGGCCATACAGCCCAGAAAACTCACAGCAACCCGGTGGTGATGATGGTCCAAGTGCCCTGCTGGTTGATGTCACTCCATAAATAAAAGGATAACTGTGAGGATGGTGGTGACAGAAATAAAAGACACGATACATATCTGAGGGGGAGGAATGAACTGAAGTGCATTAAATCCATAGAACGGAGGGAGGGGACCATTGAGGCCGACTTGGCCTCAATTAGGCTGAGGAGGAAGGAGGCTGGGCCTAGGAGATGGGGCCAAGAGGCCCTTGCCTTCTCCTCAAGAGAGAACCCCGTTACTTGGGAAGATACACACACACGCCCTTTTCTCTCCTTCCTTGCCTTTGCGCCCTCATTTCGCCCCAGGCCTTCTCCTCCTACCTGCTCAATGGCGGCAAAGGCGGCCTCTGCCCGCGCCCGCCGCTCTCCATCCTGGCTCGGTCGCCGCTCAGTCTCCTCAGGAGGCGCCTCCGGGAATGCGACCTGCCAGGCGAGCGGCCCGAGAGGCACTGACAGCTCCTGAAGGGAGGAAAGGAGAGGAGAAGCGCCGCCGACGCCTCCCCCCTCCCCCCCACTGCGCAGGCGCGGGGAAAGAGAGCGCGCCGGCGGAGGGAGGCGGTAGGCGAAAGGGCCCCGTCTGTGGTGGTGATGATGTGGCCTCGTGAAGGGAAACTCCCGCCATTAAAAAAAAGAAGACGCCTGGGGCGGATATAGGCCTCACATAATCACTTCTGGTCACCATCTTCATGATGCTTCCTCTCACCCATTCTTAAAAGTACATCTACAACCAGGTATGGGCCAACTTGGGCCTTCCAGGGGTTTTGGACTTCGACTCTCTCCATTCCTAACAGCCTCAGGCCTCTTGGATAAAATATATTAAATACACAGATTTAATTCCAATGGGCAATTATCACTCCATTGTGGACTTCAATATGGATAAGAAGACTACAATGCCAACTCATTCCAGAGGTAAAAAGTAAAAGTTTGCCCTGACGTTAAGTCCAGTCATGTCTGACTCTGGGGTGTGGTGCTCATCTCCATTTCTAAGCCGAAGAGCCGGTGTTGTCCGTAGACACCTCCAATGTCATGTGCCTGGCATGACTGCATGGAGCGCCGTTATCTTCCCGCCGGAGCGGTACCTATTGATCTACTCCAGGTTTTATCTTTGTGTTCACGCGGCCTGCCCTTGTTTTATTGTTTTTTGATTTCTTGATGTAATGCCTATTATCATTTATTGTATTTTTTAATGGTGCTATGATATGTTGTTTTTATATTTTATTATATTGTATTGCTCTGGGCATGGCCCCATGTTAGCCGCCCCGAGTCCCCGTTGGGGAGATGGTGGCGGGGTATAAATAAAGTTTTATTATTATTATTATTATTATTACTCACATTTGCATGTTTTTGAACTGCTAGGTTGGCAGGAGCTGGAGCGGCCGCTCCCGCCGCTCCCGGGGCTTGAACCTGGGACCTTGGTCTGCAGCTCAGTGCTTTAACGCAGTTTGCCACCGGGGCTCCTCATTCCAGAGGAGGACAACTAAAATGATCAAGGGTCTGCAGAACAAGCCCTATGAGGAGCGGCTTAAAGAACTAGGCATGTTTAGCCTGCAGAAGAGAAAGCTTAGAGGAGACATGATAGCTATGTATAAAATATGTGAGGGGAGGGAGCAAGCTTGTTTTCTGCTTCCCTGGAGACTAGGACGCGGAACGTTGGCTTCAAACTATAGGAAAGGAGATTCCACCTGAACATTAGGAAGAACGTCCTCACTGTGAGAGTTGTTCAGCAGTGGAACTTTCTGCCCCATAGTGTGGTGGAGGCTCCTTCTTTGGAAGCTTTTAAGCAGAGGATGGATGGCCATCTGTCGGGGGTGCTTTGAATGCGATTTCCTGCTTCTTGGCAGGGGGTTGAACTGGATGGCCCATGAGGTCTCTTCCAACTCTACTATTCTATAATTCTATGATTCAAGAAAACCAAGACCCATCCTGCCATTGGATCCCCCACGTACGACTTGGCAACATTTCTGGCTGCACAGCTACAAACCCAAATTGGGCTCACCACGCACTACATCAAGATCTCAGCCCACTTCATACCTCCCAACAAAGGATTCCCTCAGACAGGAAGCAGACAGGATTTGAATCTGCAAGGCCATTCAATGCTAATCAAGCTGGCGAACTGCAACATTCACAGACAAGAGTTCTTTCTCTCACCCTGGAGATTCCACAGATATATAAACCTCACTTGCCTAGTTTCCAACAGACCTCACAACCTCAGAGGATGCCTGCCATAGATGTGGGCAAAACATCAGGAGAGAATGCTTCTGGAACCTGGCCACACAGCCTGGAAAACTCACAGCAACCCAACTACAAGAAAGATACCAAATGGTCAAGAAGATAGACATTGAATGGGAAAGCAACTAAACTGATATATTTTTTTTTACAAAAATGTTCATAACATTGATTTAGACAAGTGGGAACAGATATGGAAGACATTAAAATGGACAATATGTTATGGACTAAGAAAACGTCTATAAGATAGATGTATAGCTGGTACATGACACCAGAAAGACTAACAAAGGCAGAACCAAAATTGAAAAATACTTTTTGGAAATGTCAACAAAAAGAAGGAACTTTTTACCATATGTGGTAGATATGTCCTAAGTCAAAAGCAATGAATTATAAGTCATAAGAACATTGAAAATATCAAAAAATTAAGATACCACTAGAGCAGTAGTTCCCAACCTTTTTTGACCAGGGACCACTCTCCAACATTCGTACCAAAAGGGTTACGAATCAGTTTTGGTCAACTTTAGATTTGATTTGGTTATTTGGGGTGCTGATTCAGCAAATTGCACTGGATAGACCACATCAGCTCTCGTTTCTGAGACAGAACATATGCCATCCAGTAGTCATCATCTTCTTGCCCACAGAAAACCATATTTAATAATCTAGAGCTAATGTGGTCTATCCAATGCAATTTTCTGAATCAGCACCCCAAAAAACCCCAGGAACAGGCCTAAAAACTAAGTCACCAAGGTGCCACCGCTTCCAGACGCCACATAGAACGGCTCTGCTCAGGAGGAGAGAGGAGGAGGAGAAGCAGTAGTCAGGAGGCTTGTTGTGCCTTTCATGGGTAGTCACCCTCTCCCCTCCCAACATCCCCATTGCCTTGCCACTTGGGGGTGCTTTGAATGTAATTTTCCTGCTTCTTGGCAGGGGGTTGGACTGGATGCCCTATGAGGTCTCTTCCAACTCTATCATGCTATGATTTTATAAGAGGGGTTCGTGAGACCAGTTGCTCTTGTTGCAACAGTGTAGTAACGGTGAGGCCGCGGACCATATTTTATTTCTTGGGAACCACTGGTGGTCCACGGACCACAGGTTGGGAAACACTTCAGTAGAGCCATTGCATTTCCGTTGGGATTTACAAATGCCATATTGCCTTTTCAAAATTGAATTTTTATAATAAATGGTGACCACACCAAAGATTTAAACGCTTATTATTGGAAACAAGAAGAAATTCCTACCCAAGATTAATGGGTTATAAAAATGATGGATCCAGCAGAGATAGACAAACTGTCTATGCTTACATAGACCCGCCCAAATTTAAAGAAGATTGACAGCATTTTACTGATTTTTTTAAAGAAGAAAGGGAAAACACTGGGGTATTTTATATTAGTAAAAACAAGTCAGTACTACAGAGCTGCAGGAACAACAAGAAAAGAATAAAAGGGAGTTAATGACAAGAATAATAGAATAACCAATGATATTCAAGGAATCCTGAAAGGTAATCTACTATAAAAAGAAGATATGATAAAAAGATAGTTTTTTATTATGAAGAAGATCTCAGTGAGAAGGTAGGAAGTGTTAGAACTTTTCTTTTTCTTTTCTGTCTTCTTTGCTTCAGTTCAATCAACACCCACTTTTCTATTTTTCTATTTTAGTTTAGATAATATTTTTAACACCACAAAAATCTTCTTGTTTTAGATAACTACGGAAGAAGACAATAAAAAATAATATCCCTACTTAATTTCCATTATTTTATCCCTCCCCACTCTTTATTAATAAAATATATTTTAAAAAAGAATAATCACTATTTTTTCTAGAATAATGATCATTATTCTCCTATATTCAAAAAGAACAAGGAAACAGTTTAAGAATGACCATTATTCTTCCAGAACAAACTGTGCTAAATCCTTCACTGGTAGTTTACTTGTTATCTCTCTGGTTATTTTCTCAATGCCATTTTCTAATCTTTATTTCCCTTTACTGAAGAAGTTCAAGAAAGCAAAGGAATTCCCACTGCAATTTGCAAAGTGCAAAACTGAACAATAGTGTTGTTGAGAAGCCAAGCAAGAGTCAAGTTTAGGTTCTTGGCAAATGAGGATGGCAGATCTGCTTGCACTTCTGAAAGCTTTCTTGGCAACAAAATGCAAGAGTCAACACTTTTTTCTCATTTTAGATCTGAATCATTATATACTTCCCTTGGAAACATTATCTGGGATAGTTGGAAATAATATTGGTGCAGTGCTTTTTTGGCAGCATCAATTTGATCCAGCCCAGAAACGAATTATTGTTATACTGAACACCTGCCATTTTGCTACCTTTGACAGTATTTGATTATGTAGGTTAGAGCAAGGCTTCTTAAACCTAGTCCTCTCATCCCTTTGCATACAAGAATTTTTTTCATGACCCCAGATATATAGGGATATAAAATAGGTCTATAAATCAAACATTTACTGCTAATAAATTAGCCGATATTCCTTTTAATGAAGTACAGCTGAAGCATTTTCTGCAGAGTCCACTATAAACACTGAACATTATTGCTAACGCATTTGTGTAAATGTCTAAAACATATATATTGTAAGTTCATGTAAATGTCTAAAGCAGTCCCTAGGTAGCATTCAGTAACCTTTTACTGTTGCTGAATTTTTCATGACCGCAACATTAAATAGCAGTGGCTTAGAAAACTGAGCTGAATGGAATAATCTTTTTTCCATACAGGTAGGAAGTAGCCATTCAGAATAAACCCTTTCTTGTTAAAGCTGTCTCAGTAAACTTCTTATGATTCAATGATGTTGAAACTGCAGTATTTCTACAGTGGTGATGCACCCATTGTACCATTGTTTCTGTTGGGAAAGTGAAAGAAGAGGTGCTAGCTTGCCTTTTGCTTCAGACAGTAAAATATCTTGAACAATCCCTGCATCCAATTTAGCAGAATGGTCTGTGCATAAAAACTCATTTCTGCATACTCGCCACCTTTAGTGATTGGAGATGGCATGATAATAACATTTAGGAAGAAACATCGATACTCTTCCTTCTTAGGATAGTTCCTCTACCTTTGCACAAACTTCCCGTACCATGTGCATATCCTTATGAAAAAATGTCTATACATTTGAAAGGCTGGAATGACTTATGCTTTAAGATGATGGTTCTCAGCCCTTGATCCTCAAGGTGTTTTGGACTTCATCTCCCACAATTCCTAACAGCTGGTAATCTGGTTGGGACTTCTGAGAGTTGAAATTCAAAACACCAAAGGTTGAGAACCACTGCTTTAAGATTTACAGTTAGGGTTGCCTTTCCAAAATAAACACTACAGACAGCTCCTGTATCTTTAATGATTATATAGAAGAGGTTGCGTCCTGTGCAACTGGATAAGAAGAAACCCTTGCTAATACATCTAATCTACACAACCTTTAAAGACACAGGGCTGTTTCCAGTTTTCATTCTGGCAACCCTATCTAGTATGAAATACTGTTTCACTTTTATGATGTGTTTTGGTCTGCTGTTTTGTTACTTTTGAGCCTCGCCCTTTGAAATCTATATTATACAACAAATAATATATAGGTATAAAATGCTAAATATGCCTACAGCTGGACTGGACTTTGTGACATGGACGTGAGCATCATATTCCATTATCTCTTCACATTATCCCGTTTTATCAGTCTCAAGGTCTTAATAAGCATTACAGCAATAAAAGTTTAGAGCAATTTCTACTACTCAGCCTGAGTCAGCTACAACAGTGTAGGTTATTGTATTAAAAGATAATTTGAGTGCCTTAAGGGAATTTTTTAAATCTCAGAGGCACCTGCAAAACTGACAATTAGCATAGGAAAGATTTCAAAAATAGCAGCTAGACATCTGCTTGCCAGCATTCAAGCACACTGCCAATTTGTTTAAGGTAATTTAGCATGATCACTCGTTTAAATGTGATGTGATCTTCATGCCAAAGCATCACATTACTCTATAAAAAAGACCTTGTTTACTACTGTGTCTTGTCTTTCCTCCTAGCAGTTCTAATTTGTGAATCCATAGGAGTACTCCACACAGTTCTTGTGAAATCTGTATTTGTCATTCCAAGCAGGGAAATGCCACTAAGTCAGTACAGTGTGTCCCTAATCTTTAAATATGTGTATCGGTTATTTACTGGCCCACAGGGCAGTATAACAGTGGAGGTTTTGTGTTCTGCTGATTAGATCTGGTGCCTTTTATTTTTCTTTCAGGGAGGGTTTAGGTCAGCTAGCATTTTACAGCCCTCAGAACACATACACCAAAGCAAGAGACATTAAAGTGATCTAAGAGATTCACAGGCTAAATTTACTATTCTTAAAACAGGCAACCCATCCTAAAACAGGCAAAGATAAAGTTTCTCACAGAAAGTCAAGATGACTAAACTGAGGCTATCACCCTTTGGTCATATCATGAGAAGACATGACTCACTAAAATGACAATTATGCTTTTTAAAGTAGAAAGCAATAGGAAAAGAGGAAGATTGTATTACTGGGTATACTCATGGGGCATGATCCTGAATCTGCAATACTTGAGCATGGTTGGAGATCAGGCATGGGCAAACTTCGACTAAATGCGCAGATGTCTATAATCTACAGTGAAACATAACAAGGAAAGTATGGGCAAACTTTAGCCCTCCAGGTTGTTAGGAATTGTGGGAGTTGAAGTCCAAAACACCTGGAAGGCCAAAGTTTGCCCATACCTGTAGCAGATGATAGTGTGAGTTCGGCTCCATCCATACTGAAACTTTGTTATATGGTCACTGACCATATAATACAGTCGCAAACTGGGGCCTTGGAAGTCTCTCATTTAATAGATCACCAGAAAGTAAAGTTAGCTTGAAAGCAGTTAACAATAACAATGCTATAGCATAGGTTTCAGAGGGAGTGGGGAGTTTCCAAAGGTAATGACAAAAAACCATCCACAAATGTATCCAAATTAGAAAGTCTCTTATTAAACTTCCAAAAACAGGATATTAAAATACAATATTTTACACTTTCCAAATGGTTGTGTAAACTAACAAACAGTGATTAGAAAATAAATGTAAATTGTGCAAGTTATCATAAGGATCTGAATTGTTAATGCATTGTGATTTGCCCTGTGAACTTGCAGACAAACCATCTAGCTGAAATTCCTTCTGGCACCTTCTAGGCTCCTTCTACACTGCCATATAAAATCCAGATTAACTGTTTTGAACTGGATTATATGGAAGTGTAGACTCATATAATCCAGTTCAAAGCAGATAATGTGGATTATCTGCTTTCATAATCAGGATAATATGGCAGTGCCTCGGATATGTTACTTTCAAAAGTCAAGATTCCCAAATATGTTTTTTTCCAATGAAGCACTGAACATTTTTGTCTGGTGTCAGCACATATGTGTCAAAGATAAGAATGCATTTTCACCCACAGCTGTAGGTGTTCCAAAGGCAAATGCTGCAGCCTACAAAGTTTGCATCCGTGGAAAGTCTTCCTTGCACACCACAATGCTTCAGTAAGTTTGTGAAGTGTTAATGCTTTAGTTGTGCATAATTCTACCATATCATCTTTTTTGGGTGACTAAACAGCATATAAAATAGGCATTTAATGTCTATAATTTATCTAAATGCTCAACTACAATGCTCAAAATCTGGGAACTGATAACTTAATTGGAGAGAGAAGAATTCTCATTTGCCCATGCATTACTACAGGATTTTGAAACCCATAGGTTCCATGTGCCATTCTTCATTAGACCCTATGTTTTTTCTCCCTCCAGCATGCAGTCTATGTTTATGTTGTTGGTTCTATCTGCAGTCAAACCTTTGTTATGGATCTGATTTGCAGTGGTGTGATGTCTAGCATGCTGCTGCTATGTGACAGACACTACAATGGACTGGGGAGAAACTTTTGTCTGGCATTTTCTGTTTGCCTAGGACGAACTTGTATTATTCTAGTGTTAGTTATGTTGCCCTGATTCTTTCTATTTTGAGATCCAGTGCATTTTATGACATCTGTGGATATTTGTGTACTTAAGAGTGGGGTTGGAATATTTTCCTCACAAGGAGCAGCTCAAAATCAGATCCTCTGAGCATGAACAGGATTATGACTATGGTTGCTCTTGCCCACATCTAGGAATTGCTTCTTCAATTTTCGAGTTATTTTAGAACTTGTATGCAGCACTGGTATATACCATACCCAGAGTACATCTACATTATAGAATTAATGCAGTTTGACACCACTTGAACTGCCATGGCTCAGTGCTATGGAATCATGGGAGTTATAGTATTATGAAGTCTTTAGCATTCTCTTCCGAATAGTGCTGTTGCTCCACCAAATTACAGCTCTCATGATTCTATAGCACTGAGATGCACACTATGTTGATGGGTTGGAAACAAGTGTTTATGAAAACCTTGTTGACAAACAGTTTTAGCTGTGCTGAATGGATGAGTAGTCTGCTCAAAACAAGGAAACAGCATTGAAACATGAAAATGTGAATCACATTGCACTGCATATTAAGGTTACAACCTTCTGACCAGAAGACAGGATCAATTTGTCTCTTGCTTTTGATTTGCAGAACTGCAAATGTAGGAGCAAGAATAATAATAATAATAATAATAATAATAATAATAATAATAATAATAATAATAATAATGTGCAAATACTTTCTTCTAGCTTTTCCTCAGCATAGTAATAGAAATTTAAAAATATGTTATCGTGCTAGACAAGCAGTATAGCCACAAAATGTAGAAATCTAGATAAACATATAACTGTGAAGTTGTGGTTAGACATATATTCTATTTTTGTAGACTGAACATTTGTGGTTTTAGCGAGTTGCTGGGTAATTTTAGAATTAAAAAGGGTAATAGTGGTGACCATCCCTCAGAGGCCCAGAGATGTTTATTTTGAGGTTGCTTTTGTTGTTGTTGTTGTTTCTGTACCACACTTGGCAAAAAGACTATAAGAGTGTATCTTGTTTGATAATCGAGGAGTCAGAGTAATTTAGGAATTGTCTTTACCCTCTCTGGCTCCAAATTACTCGTTAAAAAAAAAACGTAAATGCTTTCCAGCCAGTCTTAGCCTCTTGATTGTATTTTTAATGCACCACATGGAATGTTATCACTTCAAGTTTTCATATCTTTCACTACTCTGCACTTTATTGTACTTAAGTTATCTCTCTTCGAAGATCCCATATCGTTTCATTTTTAGAAAAGGAACTTTGTCTATGAGTATCTCAATTGATAAAAGCCTTTCAGCTTTTATTATAACTCTTGTAATATATTTCTGTGCATGTCTACTGAGAAATTAATTCAATCAAAGTTAATGGCTTTTACTTCCAGTTGGCCAGAGAATGCACCCATTGAAGTAAATTGGGTTTATTTTGAGGGATAAAGTTGCCAGAGTGAAAACTAGCAATAGTCCCTGCTCTTTCAAAGGTTGTATATTAACAGGGAATTTCAACAGGAAATTTCTTGTAACCTGGTTGCGTATCAAACAACATCTGTTGAACTTCCCTCTCGTATACAACCACTAAAAGAGCCATTTCTACTTTCCACTCTTGCTACAGAACATATGATATCACTCTGTTAGACTGAATGTAAATACTTTTATCTCTGCAGTCAAACACAAGAAATACCGGTTCTGTGTGTTTACAGCAAATACATCTGTGTGCAGGCTGATAGGACTGTGACATCATGAATCTACCTCTTCCATCCCTAATCCCACTTTTCTGTGCTAAAATCAAGCTCAAGGTAGCTTAACATAAAAAATGAATGGCAATAAAATTAAAAATAATCCTAATTACGGAACAAGATGAAGAAACCATAGTAAAAATATTGACATGATAAAAACCTTATCACCAATGGATTTGAATCACAAACAGCTCTGATGACCATTGGAAGAAAATGTTTTTAATAGTCCTTCAGTACATGTAAAGGCGCTCCATGCAGTCATGCCGGCCACATGACCTTGGAGGTGTCTATGGACAATGCCAGCTCTTCAGCTTAGAAATGGAGATGAGCACCAACCCCCAGAGTCGGTCACGACTGGATTTAACATCAGGGGAAACCTTTACCTTTACCTTTAGTACATGTATATAAACATCTTTTTAATATAATAGCCACCTTGGGTCTCTATATTGGGAGAAGGTGGGATAAAGTTTCATTTAATATTTATTTATTTATTTTGAATAGAAAATAGTTATAAAAATAAATTTAATTAAACAATGAGACTTTGGAGTAGAAAAACATAGGATTAGACAATGAATATAGTGCTTTGATTGTGCTTTTCCTGCATGGCAATGGATTGGACTGGATGGCCCTTGCGTTCTCTTCTGATTCTGTTATTCTATGATAGTATAAGAATCTGTGCAGAGAACAATCTTGTCTTCTCTCTAGTGTTCCTTTTGGATTCAACCCTCCCCCTACACCTAATATATTAGTAAGATCTGAGTTTTCTGGGCAAAAGAGAACAAATTATTACAATCAGATGAAAATGAAATGCCTATGTTTAGTAGAATACGCACAACTGAGAAATAATCACATTTGATCTTCTACTTTACAAAGTCTATATAAAGTGCTCAGTTGCTTTTGTGTGCCTTCAAATCATTTCCAACTAGATTATCTGGCAGTGTAGAAGGGCTCGAATTTATGGCAACTCTAAGGCAAACTTATCCCAGGATTTCCTCGGGCTGAGAGTGTGTGACTTGCATAGGAAGTTTATTTTTCCACTATTAGCAGAGATATGTGAAACAAGTATTCAAACCACCACTATCTAAGTCTGTTGACAGTATCAAGGTGATAAAAGTTAAGGAAGCGAGGACAGAATGACGAGGGAAATCTCCATTCCTGTTATACCCCAAAACAGCCGAAATCAAAGACATCATCTGCACTGATCATTTAATGCAGTTTCAAACTAGTATTGAAGTAAGTGATTTCCCTGTGCAAATTACAAAGAAAAGCCTGGAACCAATATGAGGTGTGATTATATTAAGCATTGGACTGTATCAAACAGTCAGTGTAGATGGGGCCAATAATTTCAAATTATTGGAAAACTAAAAATAAAACAGTTGCTGTGAGTTGTCCGGTCTGTATGGTCATGTTCCAGAATAATTCTCTCTTGACGTTTCACCCACGTCCATGGCAGGCATCCTCAGAGGCATTAGGTCTGTTGGAAACTTAGCAAATGGGGTTTATATATCTGTGGAAAGTCCAGGTTGGGAGAAAGTCTGTCTGAGGCAAGTGTGAATGGTGCAATTGATCACCTTGCAAGGCATTTAATGGCCTTGCAGATTCGAAGACTGGCTGCTTACTGCCAGAGGGAATCCTTTGTTGGGAGGTGTTAGCTAATCCTGATTGTTTCATGTCTGGAATTCCCCTGTTTTCAGAGTGTTGTTCTTTATTTACTGTCCTGATTTTAGAGTTTTTAAAATACTGGTGGCCAGATTTTGTTCATTTTCATGGTTTCCTCCTTTCTGTTGAAATCCACACAATTTTAATACATTTTTTTTTAAAAAAAACAACAACTCTAAAATCAGGACAGTAAAGAAAGAACAACACCCAGAAAACAGGGAAATTCCAGACAAGAAACAATCTGGGCTAGCTAATAATCTAACAACAAAGGATTCATCCAGGCAGGAGGCAGCCAGGCTTTGAAGCTGAAAGGCTATTTAATAGTAATCAAGGTGGCCAATTGTAACATTCACACCTGCCTCAAACAGACAAGTTTTTTTCTCACACCCTGGATATTCCACAGATGTCGAAACCCCACTTGCCAAGTTTCCAACAGACCTCACACCTCTGAGGATGCCTGCCATAGACGTGGGCGAAACGTCGGGAGAGAATGCTTCTGGAACATGACCATACAGCCCGGAAAACTCACAGTGATTCCGGCCATGAAAGCCTTCGACAAGACATTAAAAAATAGAACACCTTCAAAGAGGGTTGAATGTAAGGTACCACATGCACAGATCTAGTGGCACCTGTCTCAACAGTGAGGCATATGAAAAAGATCTAGGGGTGAAGCACTAAACGTGAGCCAATAATGCCGCCAATCATTTGCTTGGACTCGGAGCCAGCAAAGAACCCAGTTGTCCTGTAGGTGGCGCCCTCCAGATTGCTCTGCGCCGCTCCCTTCTGCTTTCCTCTCTCTTGTTCCGGCTTCACTTGGAAGAGGAGGAGGAGAATGGCGTGTGAGGAAGGCGGCGTGGCTCCGACGGTGTCCCGGGACCTCCTTTCTGTGGGGGGCCGAGGAGGTAGCTGAGAAGGAGGAGAGTGGGGGAAGCATCCTGCTTATTGGCTCTCACCCTTTAACATTCCTTTGATTTCATTACTTGCACCTACACGCAGGCATGGGCCAAGTTGGGCCTAAGCTTAAGCGGCTGAGGGGGAAAAGGAAAGGGCCTGAGGCTGTTAGGAATGGTGGGACTTGAAGTCCAAAACACTTGCAGGGCCCAACTTGGCTCAAACCTGGTGTAGAGGCACCTAAAGTCTTCCCTCTGCAGAGTTGTACAAGTCTTTTAACATCTTAATACACACATTCCTCACGACCTTCAGTAATGTGCTGTATTGTCTATATTTTTTGTTTTTAAGTTTTTCTGTTACGTGCACTTTTAACTAGTTCTGCTTTAACTTTCATAAGGCATCTTGTGCACTAGAGGGGCAGAGACAAGATATAAATGAATTTATTTTATTAATAGTGTCAGAAGCGAACTGAGGGTACAGTTATAATATATTTCAGAACACACAAACAAAGTCAAAAATTTGGCATTCTACTAGGTTCCCTTGACCAGAAGCTGGCCACTTGGAGTGCCTCCGGTGTCGCTGCGAGAAGGTCCTCTTGGTTGAGGACCTTCTCGCCACACTGTAGCAAGACATCAGTGGTTTCAGGGTTGTTGTATGTTTTCCAGGCTGTATGGCCATGTTCCAGAAGTATTTTCTCCTGACGTTTTGCCCACATCTTTGGCAGGCATCCTCAGAGGTTGTGAGGATGTGCTCTTCTCCACACTCGCACATCATGGGTTCCACTTTGTAGCCTCGTTTCTTAAGATTAGCTCTGCATCTCGTGGTGCCAGAGCGCAGTCTGTTCAGCGCCTTCCAAGTCACCCAGTCATCTGTGTGCCCAAGAGTGAGTTTCTCATCCGGTTTCATACATGGATTGATATTTAATTTAAATGGTGAATAGGGAGTTCTTTTTCAAACACCGTGTGTATGTATATATGTGTGTGTGTGTGTGTGTATATATGTACGAGTATGTATGTATGTATGTAAGTACTGTATATTTACAAATAGTACAGTCAGTGTATGCCTGCTCAGTTGATGTGAAGTTTCTGGATTACAGGTATTCATGAGACACTGCTGCTCAAATCAAATCATGCTAACAAGAAAGCCACAAGCTTACAGACAACCAGACTGCCAAAGAGCAATAGTAAGTACTGAACTTCATTAAGGAGGCTTTTTAATCTCGTGGCAACATACAAGATTAGATGTGTGAATGGAGTAGGGACCTTTAGCACTTCAGACATTTTGGACTTCAAATCTCAGAATGCCCCAGCACCCAAAATGCCATTACAGAGGCACTGTTGTTATGTTACAATCACTGAAGGGCTTGGGATTTCCCAGTCTTCCTCAACTGCTGTTCTTGCGCCACAAAAAACAAATGATTGCAATATTGTACTGGATATTTCCTGCAAATTTGTATCATTGGTAATGCTGGTTTGAGAAGATGGAAGTTGTATGCCAACACTTCTGGAAGGTCACTAACCCTTGTAGAATCATTTTTGAGCCAGAACAATTGTTGTAGAGTAAACCGGAGAATAATGTTTTCTCTTACAATGAACGTAAAGCAAAATTTTTGTGATGATCCAAAATAAATGGTCAGTTGAGTTAAAGGATTACTGAGCTATAAGGATTTTTTAAAAGTAGTTTTGTATTACCTGCATCTTATGGTTAATTGCTTTAAAACACACAAAAGGAAGATATTATTCTGAATTGAGATCCATGATTGTAGCAAGATTGGCATTGGTTATGTCCAGAAAGTTTCATTTTCAAATGTTTCTGAAGACATCTATATTTTGAATGTATGTAGATGCTTTTTTGGTAATGCACAGTGCCAAGAGAACATTACATTTGCCAGTTTCATTAACCCACCCAAGCAAATTCTGTTAAGTACAGGCTCTCTGTGTGCTTACATATCATTCAGATTCATTTTCTATATTTGAAATTTGGACTATTCAAAGTAATTATTGCCTATTTCAGTGTGACTATTTACAATGTATTTTCCACATTAGTTCTATGAACTTTTTATTCCTCTTTGTGTCATATGTGGTCACCTCCTATTCTCTCCACTTTTCCTACACAGAAGTGCATTAATATTTCTACAAACACTTTTCATATTTTAGTTTTGGATAGAGTCCAGACCTTTCTACCACAGATGGCCAGTGCAAATGACAAGCTAAGGAAACAAATGGACAGCACATCCATTGAAGAGTTTGATATTGAACACTTAGATCCTTCTACTGAAAATGTAATTGAAATGGTGAGCATATGTTTTTTTTATATTTTTGTAACTCAAACCTTTGTTTTTGAATGTTTCCCTTTTTTACAATGCTGAAAAATAATTTGCCTTGCATCTCAAATTTGTTAGTGTTTGCTATCTAACCAATGGCTGCTTGGCTTATAGCTACCTCAGATCTAAACCTTGTTAGTTTATTATGAAACCAAGCTTGCTTATGGTGTTATGCTATCTGAAGCAAAAGTCTAAATGTCTCCTTATCCCCACCTAGAATCAAGATGCATCATACTCAATGCTAGCCAACACATCTTGACATCTGAAACCAACATTTTTAGAAGTGTCTCTTATGTGGAATAATAATGTGGCAATAATAAATAAGATAATTGGAAAGCAGCTTCTTTTTTGTTATTTCAAATCAGCTGCTCAAGAAAGCTATCTCACCCTGCCTAATGGTGGGACTGATTGACTTATTGCCCAAACTTTAAATCAGTTTTATTTAAAGCCTGAGCCATTTAGATATAAGCAACATTCTGGATCAGACAAAGTCTGTTAAGTCTATCTTGTTTCCTACTCTGGCCAGGTAGTTGCCTATGAGAAGCTCATAAGTAGTGCATAAAAATAAAACATATCTGTTGTCAATTTTCACCACATCAATTTCTCAGTGAATTTGTCCAGGCCTTTATTTTAATTCTACTTTTTGTGGTCATGAATGTCTTAAGATCTCTTTATAGTTCTGAACATTGACATATGATTTAACTGAAACACTAAACTTCAAAATGTCCTTTGTATTCCTTGCCTGTCTTTTAATCTCCAGTTCTCACCTAATGATGTTATTCTAGTAACCAGTTTTCTTTGTTGCAGAATGTGGCTTTGGTTGAACTGGATGGTTCTGATACAGAAGAAGAGGATTCAAATTCAGAGGAGGAGTCTGAAGGCGAGGATAGCTCCGTTTGTGATGAAGTGACTGTAGACAACATCAAGCTCCCAAAATCAAAAAGTGAAGGCAGAATAGAAATCTTGGACAGTAAAAGTGTTGAATAGACATGTTGTCTTCATTTCAGACCATAATGATTTCAATGCTGTTTTGGAGAGTTAATCTTTTTCTAGTCATACTGCCTACAGAATATATTTCACATTGCTGGAAGACATGCAGGTTGCCTTCAATTCTCAAGATAGAAGAGATAAATGAAAGTAAGCATATTTTCTCTCAGAATGCCAGCATGGAGGAGAAAATGAGAAAGAAAAGATGTGATTGGATGGAAGTTAAGAACTTCTACTGTCAAGCTATCTCAATAATGTTGATACTTGTCTTGCATTTATTTTTCCCAGTTCTTAAATTCTGTTACACAGAGATCCCTGGGAATGCTTCTGTAATGCCAGGGAACCACCCATCATTTAGATTGTACCAGTTCTTCAGCCATCTTCTTCAGCCATTGCTTTGAGTATCTATCTCAATTGAAATTATTGGTCCAACTAGCCGCTCTTACGTGCAGGCCAAAAGCACTTCAGTCTGCTTTGGCATGAGCTATAACTTGGTGGGAAATGATTATCTCTGTAAATGCTGACATAAAGGCTCCTTTTACTGTGACCCGTGGCCATGATGATGGGGGCTGATAGGAGTTGAAGTCCAAAACACTTCAAGCAAAGTGTAGGCTAAGTTTAGCTACGGTAGAACTGAAACTCTCAGTAGTCCAAACAGGCATAGCCACTAATGTTGCATGCTTGAGGCTGCAGTTGAACTACATCTAGAGAGATGTGTACAGTAATTTGGATCTATGATCCATAAGTTGCTCCCCCCCCCCATCGAAGAGTTAGCTTTACCTTTACAATAAGGAGAGGGAAGATTTTTATTTCTTGTGGGTTAGTGGTATGCTCAAAGCCTTTATGGGTATTTTTTGGGCACATGGGAAGTGCCATTGAAATCCTATAGCTTATTTTTCTGGTATTCAGAAGGCTCATATTTATAAAAGTGCTTCCCTTATATTTCCAGCCACTTCATTTGAATTCTGTGGGACAGTTTATTTTGGCAGTATTTAGTCATACCACAAACTTTGATTCCACTTTAACTTCCTTGCCTATATCTTTTGGATCTGTGAGGTTTATAGTTTAAGGAGGTACTAGAGGCCTCCCTAAATTACAAATCCTAGGATTCAATAGGATAGAACCTAGGATGCACTATGCATTTGGGATTATTTTTAAAAAGAAACTGATACAAGTAGTTTGTTTTAGTAACTGATTCGGAGTGCTCTGTATTTTTAATTTTGAATATACAAATCTGCTTATGCAAAATGCCACTCTTACATTTTGTTATTTTTGGAATTCCATAAATAGAAACAACGTAATTTATAGACATGCATGTGTCAAAATTTAGTTGTGTCCAGCAACAATAAGGCTTGCATCAGCGTCTTCAGTGCAGAAACGATAGGATATCCAGGGGATCTCACTCACTTTGTGGCCACCACCGCCTTCTGACAACGCTCTGCAAACATGTGCTTCAGCTGCTCCCTGTAGAAGCCATCAGGTCCTTCCTGTTAATGACCAGAGAGAGCAGCCATTTGACCCTGTGGTCGAAGGAAAAGGCCTCCAGGCCACTGAGTGAGAGATCCATGGGGTTGGCACTGAATTTAGCCTCCTGCTTCATCTCAAGCTGCATAATGAGGTTGTGGGGCATAAAGTTGATCTTGGGGTCATCCTTCAAGTGGTTTGTGTTGGCTGTACTCACCTGCAGGGTCAGCTCCAGCATTGCCTCCAGCTGGATGGGAATTATGTCCTCCACGGGCTCCTTCAGCTCTTCCTATGTCAGGTCTATGAAGTGAACGTAGAAGTCCCCTTGGTCCATTAGGAAGTAGCGCTTGATGGAGCATTAAGTGGGCCACCAGCTCTTTCTCCTCCATGAGGAAGTCCAGGAGGATCTTACTAGCATAGCTTTAGGCCTTCTCCATCTACTCCACATACTCTCACTCCTTCAGCATGTAAATGACTGTGGCCACATGGCAGCTCATGTTCCCACCACACTCCTGGACCGGTAGGATCTCAAAATAGGGGACGCTGACGACCTTGGTCAGGTAGAGGCAGAGCTTATGCAATATGCAATATCATTTTTATTTGAAATAGTTTATACAGTAGAGTCTCACTTATCCAACATAAACGGGCCGGCAGAACATTGGATAAGCAAATATGTTGGATAATGAGGGATTAAGGAAAAAGGCTATTAAACATCAAATTAGGTTATAATTTTACAAAGTAAGCACCAAAACATGTTATACAACAAATTTGACAGAAAAGGTAGTTCAATACGCAGTAACGCTGTGTAGTAATTACTGTATTTACAAATTTACCACCAAAGTATCATGTATTGAAAACATTGACTACAAAAACATTGACTTCTAAAAGGCAGACTGTGTTGGATAATCCAGAATGTTGGATAAGTGAGACTCTACTGTATTTTGAATTTTAAATATATGGTAATTGTTCAGAAGATTTTAAGTGGTTGGCAAAAAAAATCTTAATCTGCCATCTTAAACATTATTGCAAGTCCAATTGAACAAGAAGGGCGTGCTTGTGAATAAACATAAACAATGTCTTGCCCGTTAATAATTTTGCAATGGAGTTGGGTGGAATTTCAGAATATTGTGCAAGTAAAAAAGAAGATGTGGTGTAGTAGGCTGAGTACTGGACTGTACCTCTGGAGACCAGAGTTCAAATCTTTGCTCAGCTATGAAGCCCACTGGGTTACATTGGGTAAGTCACACTCTCTCAGCCTTAAGCAAAGTCAATGGGAAAACTCTTTTGAACAAATCTTGCCAAAGAAAACCTGTGATAGGTTTGCCTAGGGAAATGTTTTAAGGCACACAACAGCAACAAAACAAAGGTTAAATATTCTAAGTATCATTAAAATAGGTCTGACTTTAGAGTACCTATAGAAAACTTGATTTGGCCTAACATTTTTTTAAAAAATGTATGAAACAATTAAGGGCTTTTATAGCTGTTTCTTAAATGACCAAAACGCTGTAGGAACTAAGCAATATAATATATCAGTTAGTTGTTTTGTGGTGCTAGGAAACAGTAGAACATTGGCCATGCAGGTGTTTCTTGGAGATGAAATCTAGGCTATCTGAAAGAGCAAAATATAAATGGATCAGTGCACATAAGTGCTGACATAATTGCTGACATATTGCAAAACACCATATAACATCCAGCACCAATGAGGTTTAATAATTGGCATCTACACTTCTGATTACACGTCATTCGTTGGTCAACAAAGTTATAAAATAGTTGATGTAGCTTTTATATGTATAATTCAATACAAATTATAATAGGATTTCTGCATCATAAAAAATCATAGTGCACTTCCTAGAATGTATTTACAGTGTTTATGGCAAATTTGTTTTCTCTGCTAACAACTGCAAAGAGAAGCAGAATGTTGGTGTAAAACACATTTTTAAAAGAAACTTACGTTCCACGTGACTTCATTGGACAAGCAAGGAACATTAGTACATTGCTTCTTGCATAGATAAAATGTTCACACTGCAAAATCAAGAGGTTGGAGGTTTCAGAATGCTGTTCTCTAGATTCTGCACTTGCATTCATCAGGACGTGACAGGAGCATTCAAGTTCACTGCTCACAGTGGAGACCACACAGTATAAAAGGCTAGAAGAGAAGAGGTCTCGAATATTTCAAGAGTCAAGATAGATCAAGACTCAAAAAAAGCAGGTCTTCGTTCATGGATCCATATGTATAATAAAGTACTTTGCACAAACAGCTTAAAAGAGAATGTCTTGTTCCTATTTTGAATGCGAATGATGTTCTGGTTTGTGTATTAATGCCAGGAGCAGTCTTCTACTTAACATTTGCTATTTAACTTTCTTGTTTTGCCTTGTGCTCAAGGAAATATTTAAAAGTTCAATGTTTTGGCAAGATAACAGCTTTGTTACATAAGAAGAGCAGCTTAATATTCCACCGTTACTGCTTTTGTTCTCAAATATTCATGAAGAGCTTCTTCACCTGAAGGAAATGAGGAAATAATGTTACACACTTCACTTTTACAAGAAACAACGGAGAACCATAAACTCATCTGTTTTAATTGGCAGGTGGACTGTGGGGCTACCAATGGAGGACAATGAATGGGGGAATAATTCTTTAGTGTGATGTGTTTGAAAAACTATAGGTTTTTTATTACATATCTACCCTGATCTTGCTGACTAGGCTGTATGGGAACTAGATGAAAAATATATATATATATAAGGCACCAGCTTATCTTCCCCATACTCTTGGGCAGGGCTTCTTATTTCCACCTAGGACCCCTTTTGGCCCAATAAATATGTAACTCTGGGTGTATATGTATATAAAATAAGTATAATTTTTTTAAAAAAAAATTACAGGTAACAAAGCAACATTTGCAAGGCTTGCTAAACAGACTCATTTTCCTTTTTATGATGTACAGATGAAGCATCTTCTGCAGAGTCCACTGTAAACACTGCACAACCCATTTGTGTAAATGTTTAAAACGGTCACTAGGTGATGTTCAGAAAACTTACTGTTGCCAAATTTTTTGTGACCCCAACTTCGAGCTAAGGTGTCCCCATTAGTGATTGGGACCCATAGTTTAAAAGCAGCTCCCTGGGAAACTCCCCAATACTGTATTGGATCTTATGAATGTTGTACAAATTCATTTCATGCAGGCCAATGAGCAGACTTCTGTAGTGAATTACCTTGTATTAAGTAAGAGTCTTATCTTTAAAATACCTCCAATGTATTGTAACCAAAGTATGAATTTAATATGTGTGTGTGTGAATGGAAGATGAATGAATGAAACCTAATAATTTTGGAGACACCATTCTAATATTAAGCTCTATGATGACTAACTACCTACTTGTTGAATTGTAATTAAAACCTATTAATGAGACCTGAAATAGTTGACCTGCCTGGTAAACTGTGATAAGAACTGTGACAGTTTTAAGGAAATGTTTACAACTGTTAAGAAGGAAGTCAACACAGAGCTGCTTGTGTTTGCTAACACCAATCAAGAAGAATCAACATCTGGAGCCAGGATATGCCAGGATGGAAGACGTCAATCATTCATTTACAACTTTGGGACAACATCAGCAAAATATTGCTATATAAGTTACCTTATGACAGTCCAGAAATTGTGACAGACAGACGTTGTTCACCTGCTATGCTCTGCTCCGCTCCATTGGGAAGGAGAGAGAGAGTGTATGTGTCAGATCTTCTATGGGAAAGCAGGATTCTGGTCACTTTTGCGGCCTCCTTTTCTCATGGGAAGAGCAAGGAGTATGTTTTGGAGATGTTCTTTTTGGAGTTTTGAAGTTTTGGCGTTTTAGCATTTTGGAACTATGTGTTGGCAGGCTGCAGTGGAAGCTGGGTCTGGTCTAAGCAGGTGCTTCTCCATAGAGGGAGAAAGGATATGGTAATATTTGGTATGCATGAAGATGGATGCATGTTGTGTGTGAATGCTGAGTGAAAATGTAACCCTCTGCTTGTTTGTTAGCCAATGTAACTGTAGGTTGTTTGTGAATACAATGTAGTTGCATAGAATCTGTATGTCTGTATGTCTAGTGTCATTCTTTGTTGTTCTGTAAAAGTTCTGCTATACCTCTCAGACTGAAATTGCAATAAAAGAACCTATGCTTTAAAGTTATTGAAAAGTTATTCATAACATTTTTGATGTCAGAAGTGGGATATCCTGTTCAATCTGAGCAGGATATTTTAACTTTTGTTTTAAAAGTATTCATTACAGTATTAGTAGAGACACCAATTACACCCATAAAATGAAGGTGTACAGCTACAAGGTAATACTGAACTATAGCTCCCACCACCTTTGATTGTACTGGCTGGAGGTGCCAAGAATTGGTGTCAGACAACAATTGAGAAAGTCACAGGTTTGTAAAACCCCACTCTACAAAATAAATTAAGATGCATGTTTCACTAAAAGTATGGGGGAAATTATAAATATGTATTTAAAAGCCTTCCTGCAGAACCATGTTTTATTTTTAAGTGAGCTAATGCAACTTACCTAGATCTTTTCCAAACCCAGATTGCTTAAATCCACCAAATGGAGCTGCCACATCAGTTTTATTGTAGGTGTTGATGAAAACTGTTCCAGCATCTAGTTTGTCACTGACATACAGAGCTTTGTTAATGTCTTTGGTGAAAACTCCTGAAGCCAGACCGTATTCTGTTCTGTTGGCTCGTTCTAATACCCCATCAACATCCCTGCAAGATAGGAAAACATGTCATTGCAGAAGCAACATAGACCGCATCAAAGACTCTGACCCAATCACTTACCTAAGTTTTTCTCAACATTCCCAACCACAAAAATCATCTATGGGTAGAATACTTCAGCAGTTACAATGTACTATATAAAGCAATTTCTACAGCTTAAAACTGATAATCAAATTTGTAGAAGAAGCTGCATTGGTGGACTTCAATTGTTTTTCCAGTTGTGCAAGCAGTATTGCACCTATTGTTGTGTATCATAGCAATGTCATCCTCACTTGTGCCTCCCTTTCCTTGTGTGTCCATAACTACAACAAAATCTAGCTATTACCCAACCTCATCTTCTGTTATAATATTACGTTGGCACCACAGGTTTTAGATGTATGTTCATAATCCTACTTTAATGTCTTGTCCATAAAATTACCAATTGCATGGAGTTGACTCACATTATTTTATCTCATTCACAAAATGATGTCTATAGAACACATGCTGTATGCGTTATAGGATTTTGCTGCAAGAAGCATTCTAGCCAACAAGCAGAACATATTCAAGTGCTTTAGGCTATTGCTCTGTTCTTTCCTTCTTTTGATAACAGAGATGGAAACACAGCCCTGCTTTATGTGATAATTAAGTAACTACAGGTCAGCAGTCATTAGAAATTCAGAATAATAGAATCCCCTGGAGAACTACAGTGGAACATACCCATCTTTGAACTTGGAAATTACCATTACAGGACCAAAAGATTCTTCACGTGCAATATACATATGGTCTTCAACATCTGTGAAAATGGTGGGTTCCATGAAAAAACCTAATAAAAGAGAAAGTAGAATACTACATGCAAATTTTGAAATTATCTTGCTACATGAATTGTGCTGTGATAACTTCAGTGTACCTGATTTTAGTACTGATAATAGTAGCCTAATGTTGTTGCCTTCTTAATAAATTACCTAGAGCAGCAATGTTAATTAATTTGATTAATGGATAAACAAATTTTGCTCAATGTAAAAGAATGACTGTGATTTAATCAAAATTTAATTACGTATGGTTATCACATCTGAATATGTAAATCAGCTTGTAATAATTCAGATTAAATTATCTTCATATCTAGGAAATGCCCCCAATTGAGGAAAATGGGGAAAGGAATAAGAGCCAATGATCAAGAAACAGGTACAAGGAGCTTGAATGTAAGATTTGCCCTGTAACCTTGGCAGCCAATAGCCTCCAACTCAACATCCACTCTGTTTTCTAACCTAGATGGTAAAGGTGCTGTCCGAGGTGCTGAACTGTCTGCAAAATAAGTTTAATATCTTTGATAGTTTCTTTCAGAGTAAAACACGGAGTGCTGTCCCACCACTAACATGGAACTCGCTCTTCATAACTAGTTGTTTACTTAGGCCTTCTTCAAATTGGTACACTTTAGTTCAGAACAAGTGACATAGTTATCTATTTATTTTGTTAGAAGGAATGTGCAATAGTACATTATTTGTTTCCAAAAGGGAAAGAATAATCCATTTAATTCCTCTGGAAAACAATTATATAGACTGCTATGACCCTCTCTTGGCTTCTCCCTCCCACCTCTGCAATATTGGGACTGTGAGGGGAGAATCAAGAGAGGTTGGAGAAGCTATAGCCTCACCATTTGAGTTCTGACAAGCTGGTTCATATGATTGCATCATGATTGCATGTCAAGTGTCAGAATACAGCCCATTACTATTCTCCTCACTGATCTGTCCCTGTACTGCTCTCTCAGCTTTTGCGGGACAGGAAATAGGCAAGTTGGGACTGGAGTGGTGAAAGTAGTCCTTGAGACTATTTGAGGATTGAGAGGGAAATGAGAAAGGGACTTGAGGGAGATCGGGGTTTTCAGAAACTTCTAAAGCCATTTTTCCACATTTAATACTTTAAGCTTATTTCCATTTCTAGTTGTCTAATGAAGTTATAAGTCAAAAACAAAGTAACAAGTAAAAGGGATCTTCCTTTACCAGAATAACAAGAATTACAAGAAGCAATATCATGAATATTTACTAGAATCAGGACAGATACAGCAAAATGTAACAAGAACTCATTATACTGTATTTAAACAGTTATATTCCAATTCAGTCAATGTAATCTAGTGGTTTGAGTGTTGGACAACAGGTTTTGAACTTGTGATCAAAAATCCACTGGATGACATTGGGCAAAGCACATACTTTTAGCCTTAAAGGAAGGTAATGGCAAGCTTCCTTGAAATAAATACTGACAAGAAATCCCTAAATATGGCCCACCATAGATCAGAGTTGCCTTGAAAGCACATAACAACTACAGGGGTGGGGTGGGGAGGAGATGACCCCCAGGCCCACCGAGATGCCCATTTCTAGTTAAGAACAATTAAACAAGTGGCTTATTGTATAATTGGGACAAGATTCATCTGATCCAGCATTGTGTTTGCCAAAATTCTAGGGAAATACCTCATTTGCTTGGGTTGCCACAATGGATGTAGAAAAGAATAAAGCTTACAGGGTTACTTACAGGGTGAAATTTTATCCTGGGTAGAAGCTTTCAGAGGGCACAAGATATACTGGATCTACCCATTTAAGAACAGAGAAGTCCACACCTGAAATGGGGCATGTGACCTGGGTCCCTTCCTAAACCCTGCAGTGTTGCACTGTAGCCCTGGAACACCTTCTCACCCAACACCACACAACAATCAGATAATCCAATAAGTAAAAGTTTATTAAGTATAAAATAAAGGGCTGGATTGTGGCGCAGCTGGTTAGTAGCCAGCTGCAATAAATCACTACTGACCGAGAGGTCATGAGTGGGTCAGATTGAGCTCCTCACCATTAAAATAGCCCAGCTCATTGTTGACCTAAGCAACCCAAAAGATAGTTGCATCTATCAAGTAGGAAATTTAGGTACCGCTTATGTGGGGAGGCTAATTTAACTAATTTACGACACCATAAAAATCACTCAGCAACATGCGGAAAAATAAGGAAGTAATCCATCAAGGACTCAGTGTCACAGTGGATGATAAAGCAGCAACTCCCCCTGCGTCCAGAATCGAGCATACCCTCATGAAGCTGGAAGGTGGAAAATGTTAAATTGCCTCTGTGTCTCTCTCTTTGTCTGCATCTGTATGTCATATGGCATTGAATGTTTGCCATGTATATGTACATTGTGATCTGCCCTGAGTCCCCTTCGGGGTGAGAAGGGCAGAATATAAATAATGTAAATAAATAAATAAATAGGTATAAAAGGAAAAAGGCAGGTAAAAAAGAAGAAGCAAAAGTACAAAAAGTAATTCCCAACAGGATCAAGAGTTCACCAGCTTTTGAACAAAGTCATCAAAAGGCAATCCACAGCAAAAGAATCCTCAAGCAGGTTATTGTTCAAGAGTTATATACATAAACATGAAAATGGGAACACAAGAAAGGCAAAACCTACAAGAACATGAAGTCATAAACTGCATCAAATCAAGAATCTTGAAATACAGGAACCAGGAACCTAGGACTAGAAAACATGAGCTGTTTCCCCTTTTACAACTTTGTTCGCAATTCAAGGCCTGAAAGCCCAGAAACCAAAAGGCCTCAATCCTGCCCATAACATCACTTCACACACACCTGCTTTTTCTCTCCTTATCTCTAAGCCTTTGAGAAAAATTAATTTGTCTTTGTTTACATTCTCCCTCCTAATTTTAAGGTGACTTTATCTAGAAAAAACTTTGTTTCTGAAATTCTCCTCCGAAGGCCACTTCGTCCTATTCTCATGAGAACTGATAACACTTTCTCCTGTTGCCTGGGAACAGCCTGGAGATTCCAAAATATCTCTCTCCAGACCCCTGCTATCTTCCACAGACTCCTCAGACATTACAGGTTGCAATCCATCATCCCCTTCCTCTGACCACTCAGAAAGCTCATCCTATGTTTGCCAGGCTACATGCAGAAAGATTCACCTATCTCACTTCTCCCATGTTGAAAGTGCAGTAACAAGAGAGTGGGAAAGAGGAGGAGATAAACTGAAGCACAATATGGATTGGTTGGGTATGTATTTAGGTCTGTATTATCAATTCCCTTTTTGCTTCCTGAAGCTGACATAAATCTACTTGGCCTCATGGTAGCAATGAGACTTAGATGTGACAAGTCAGAATGCTTCATAGTGGTCAGTTGCCATGCTTCATAATCAAGCAGTCTTACTTTTGTAGGCCTTTTAATTCTTCTTTAAGCATTCGTTTACCTGGTCTACATACTTGTCGTCCTCCACGGACTAGTGTAGCTCCTTCTTTCACTCCAGTTTCACAGTACTTCAAAAGTTTTTCCATGTGTGCTTTATGATTTTGTGGACCATGGTCTGTAGATCTATCTAGTGGATCTCCAATTTTCATCTTGCTGGTTTCCTCCACCTAAATTATATAATACAAGCAAAAATGTAAGGCCTTCTCAGATAATTATGTTCAAACCCCATCCAAAACAGTAGCATAGATCGGGGTGATTTAAATTAATTGACTGGGGAAAAATGAGGCAGTGCAAGAATGAAATAGCAGACTAGGGGTTGAAAGTGCAGCACATGGCTATACTTTAGATCAGTTCATTGTAGTCCAATGCAAAACATGAAAATAACACTATCATGCTAGTAAGACAGATTTCTTTTTATACACCCAAATAAAATTTCTTACCACTTTCCTAACAAACTCATCATGAATTGATTCTTCCACAAAAATCCTCCCAGCTGCGATGCAATTCTCCCCTTTATTGAAGAAAACTGATCCCATGCCCTGCATCAGAAAGGAGAGGATGAAATTCTATAGGTATCCTCAAGCCATCTCCTGCAGCCAAAATCCTAGCAGTCCCCTGGCAAAGGCAGACAGCAGAAAATGGCCAGGAGACTCCTTTAGAAGAATTTTGTTGTGTTTAAAAGAAAACCTACCATTCTCACTGCTTTGTCAAGATCACAGTCATTAAATATGATCAATGGAGATTTTCCACCCAGTTCTAGAGAAACCTTTTTCAAGTTGGTGGCAGCACAACTACATTGAAAAGAGAAATGAAATCAACAAGGAAATGACAAGCATTCATAATTTAGTACCCCTCAGTTAATAAAATTATATAGGGACATTCTGATATATTTATTGATTTGCTTATTCCTGTCCAAAACCATTCACATCCAAAACCATTCAGATTAAGTAATCTACTGTGGCGCAGGCTGATAAAGCAGTCAGCTGCAACAGATCACGCTGACCGGGAGGTCATGAGTTCGAGGCCAGCTCAGAGCTGCGTTTGTCTCTGTCTTTGTTCTATGTTGAGACATTAAATGTTTGCCTTGTATGTGCGATGTGATCCGCCCTGAGTCCCCTTCAGGGTGAGAAGGGCGGAATATAAATGCTGTAAATAAATAAATAAATAAATAAATAATGTTCAGACCAAAATTGGAGCCTACTATTTATATTATCGTATCATTTTTATGATTTAACTAGATTTTGAACCACCTCCCTTTGGCCCCTCCTTGCTTTGATTGTACCTTGGGTTTATGTTCAAGGGAATTTGAACCATATCAGTAAAGAAGTGAGGCTGACTGCAAGAAAAAGGGTACAACCATGTCTGATTCAAAAAAAGGAAGATAATCCAAGATACTGTCTCAAAATAGCAAGAGATGAATACAGATTCAGAGAAGTTCAGGGCTGGGAGGCATCCTAATTGGGGGCAAAAATGTCCGCATATTTTTACTGTAAAAGTTTTAGTGTAGTGGTTCTCAACCTGTGTGTTCTCAGATGTTTTGGCCTTCAACTCCCACAAATCCTAACAGCTAGTAAACTGACTGGGATTTCTGGGAGTTGTAGGAGTTGTCATAGTGGAAGAAATGATGTCTTAGGAGAGACATCTAAACTTTGCCAAATGTGAGAAAAATATAACCTGTCCTAACGTTGAGAAACTACCACATAATAATATCATGGAGAAAGAGTTGCAGCTATCAAGGAGATTATACAAATTATAAAAATGAAAAATATAGTAAATATGCAGTGAAAACATTACCTCTTCATTATCTGTTTTCCAACTGGTGTTGAGCCAGTGAAACCAAGTTTACGAATATCTGGGTGTTCTGACAAGCGTTGTCCTGCTACACTACCTTTACAAAACAGGTAAGATTTAATACAGTGGTGTTTAGCAAATTGTAAGTTGTTGTTCTTTGGTTACTCTTTAAATGTGCCACATTCCTCACAAGATATGATTGGAATGAAAATATGGATATTTATATTACCTGTTCCAGGTAGAATATTTATGACACCTTTGGGAAATCCTGCTTTAACAGAGAGCTCCGCAAACTTTAATGCAGTCAGTGGAGTGACCTAAATAAAAACATACAGGTAAACCAGACAACATGTCATTTTCAGACATAGATGTGTTTTCAGAGAATATATTTCAAAGTAAGCACAGCATATATTGCAACATTTACTTTAAAATATAACATAATATATACTATTGTAATACGACTATTAAACACTGTTATTAGAAATTTTACAGTAATCATGTTTATTAGAATGAAGCATGCAGTTGTTTACATATTTAATACTCTTTCTAATATTTGTTCTAGCTGAGACCTAAGTATTGAATAGATCCATACGTTTGCTGGAACTTCATTTGTTTTGCACTTAAATTATTTTTGCTGTACTAAATCCTTCACAGATTCTTTGCAATAGCATGAAAATCTCTACTTCCTCAAACCACCCATATTGATCCCAGTTCATTTTATGACCACACATAATATGCATACTCAGCTGGGACTTCTGGGAGTTGAAATACAAAATGTCTGGAAGAACAAAGTTTGAGAAGCATTCTTGTATTTCAATATGTCATTGAACTATCTGGTACATTTTTAATATTATTGATATTTAATTCTGTTTTAATGTTTATAGGTTTGAAATTGTATTGAAATGTGTTTCATGTAAACTGCTTTGAGTCTCCTTTTTGGAGAAAAAAGGGGCGTAGAAATAAACATAATAACAACAACAACACCTCTGCTGGTTTCAGAACCAAAGTATTGCCAGCCGCTAAACATGCGGCACTCTTCCAGGCAAGCATCATCAGAGGGTAATTCCAAGGAATTATAATTGCACAGACTCTGTAAGTAGAGTAGGGATAGGGGAGAAAATAACAAAAAAAAGTGTTCAGTACACAGATGACACAACCGGCTATCGGTAGCAGTTTAAAACTAGTTTGGTTTCATTAGCAAAAAAAAAAAAATGCTTACCCTAAAGGTTCTTTCTTGGTGTAAGTTAAATTACGATTTGGACGTGCATGGTTTATCGGGATGGTAGAACCCTACATTGAAAAAAATGAATTCTTGTAAAAAAAACACACACTAGTGATGAAATATTCACATATGTTCATGTTAATTAATACATTAATAAAGAAAGGCAGATTTGGGGGCTCTCTTGAATTTGATTTCTCTTCTGCCTTTGCTTGCGAAACAATTACATTAGCAGACTCTGCAGCTGGATCTACACTGCTCTATATCTCAGGATCTGATCCCAAATTATCTGCTTTGAACTGGATTATATAAAGGCCGTTCCACACAGCCATATAACCCAGAATGTCAAAGCAGAAAATCCCACAATATCTGCTTTAAACTGGGTTATCTGAGTCGGCACTGCCATATATTCCAGTTCAAAGCAGCTAATGTGGGATTTTATTCAGCTGTGTGGAAGGGGCCTGAGTCTCACTGCCAAATAATCTGGGATAAGAAGATAATCTGGGATCAGATCCTGGGATCTAGGACAGCGTAGATCCAGCTTGCCTCACACAAACCTCCTATATTTTGTCAATTCCTTTGTATAAGTACAGTTTTTGCTTTACTTCCAAGGTGAGCAAATGTCAGGCTTCCAAGAAACACTATGCAATATGGTGATATCTACACCATGAAGAAAAGCCTGTGAAAGGGTTGCCTTGGGCTGGTAATTTCACTGCAAAGGACTGAAGTGTGCAAAAAGGCACAGTTCCCTTCTTTCATTCATGTTACTGCCAGATCATATATTAGTTTACCTGTATCTTGTCACACCATCCAGCAAAGTATCGAAACGTTTGCACTGACATCCCGATGTGGGTCTTCAGAGCAAGTGTGTAAACGGCTCCCGAATCAATAGTTTCAATGGTTGCCAGTTCCTCTTGGTGTTCTTCCATCAGGTCTGCAAGTCTTTAAAGAGACATTGCAAAATATATAAAGGACGTATATAGAACTAGGAAAAAACAAAACACTCCTAACTAGATAGAGGAGAATATAGGACCTAAGTTGAAAATGGTGCTCACTCTGAGGAATTTGTCTTTCATTCAGCAAAAAAATTAAATAAAGTCAAAGAATTAAAAATAAATATGCTTAGATACTACTATCACATTTTTAGGGCTGATTCTATTTTTTAAATTTATTTGTCAACCTTTGCCCCAGAAAAGGCTTTGAGAATTTGGTCTTTCACTTCATCTTAGTAAAGGTAAAGGTATTCCCCTGACATTAAGTCTAATCGTGTCTGACTCTGGGGGTTGGTACTCATCTCCATTTCTAAGCCGAAGAGCCAGCGTTGTCCATAGATGCCTCCAAGATCATGTGGTCGGCATGACTACATGGAGCACTGTTACTTTCCCTAAGGAGCAGTACCTATTGTTCTACTCACATTTGCATGTTTTTGAATTACTAGGTTGGCAGAAGCTGGAGCTAATAGTGGGAACTCACCCTGCTCCTGAGATTTGAACCGCTGACCTTTCGGACAGCATGTAGGCCGCCCTGAGTCCCTTCGGGGAGATGGAGGCGGGGTATAAAAATAAAGTATTATTATTTTATATTATTATTAAGTTCAGCAGCTCAGCGGTTTAATCCGCTGTGCCATCAGGGGCTCCTTACTTCATCTTATTATATATATTTCTAATAACATAAATTTTATTTTACATTTATAATATATCATAAAAGTGCAATAATATCATACCTGTACATTAACCTCCCTCTTTCTCTGGCGTTCATTCGTCCCCATTCACCAAACTCAAAAGCATCTTTTGCTGCAGCAACTGCTTTATCAACATCGCCCACCGTAGGGAGTGACACTTTTGCAATCACCTGTCGTAACAACAGAGAGATGCCATTAGCTGTAAACACAGGTTAGATTTTATTTCAACCTCTAAATGACTGTTTTGTCATTCTTTGCTAAGAAGTTGAACTACTAACTTCTCCCCTTACCCATCTTTAGCCTTTAGTTTTATTTTTGTGGGGAAATCAAGGCAAGATGGGAAGAACAAACGACAGAGAATAAGAAATGATGAAGAAGAAAGGAAAAGACAAAAAGATGGATAGACTATGGAGGGAAGTATAGAAAAAATAAAAACATACATTCATTAACTAGCGTCAAGGGATGTGTTGATATGAGTACAGGTCTTTGATCCTATGTAGAATTTAAGCATGTTATGCTAAATTGCCTAAAACATGTCCCTTTATATAGCTTACATTGAAGCACTCGTGCCTAAATTCCCTAAGAACAATGGATTCCATCTGATTTTGGAAGCTAAGTACAGTCAGCCCTAGTTAGTACTTGTATGGGAGACCCCCAATGAATACCAGTCGCTGTATGCCCTATTTCAGAAGGAAGTTGACAAACCTCTGAGTATTACTTGTCTAAGAAAGACCAATGCAATTCATACAATTGCCATGAGTTGATGGGTGACTTGAAGCCACAGGGTACACACAAATGCTGGTTGAAGGAATTATAATCTAACACATCCTGGAAGACATCAAGCTAAGGAAAGCAGATGGAAAGTTTCTATTTTTGGGCTACAAGTCCCAGGTGTCTGTGAAACCTGCTGTTCAAACCCATTCAGATTTTTAAAAATAACTGACAAAAAAGACCTGATGATGCTCTATATTGCAACATTTTCCTGATCCAGACAACTGTAACCTTGAGTGTAATCCAGATATAAAGACCAAAAATAATATACCACAGGGAATTTACTCACTGATCCATCTGTTGGGTTTATAGAGTCACATGTTTTTCCATCTTCAGCATCCACAAATTGCCCGTTGATAAAACACTGATATGGCATCTTTACTGTCATGTTGTTGACTTCCTTTGAAACCTAATAGCAAACCAAATCAAATGGATCTGTCATATATGCAGTTTTTTTCAGTTCCTGTCATCAAATCAACACTTAACATTTGGTTTTAGATAACCTTTCAGCAAAAGTATCTAAATGTCTATTTCAAATGCTAAAAAAATGTCTGGGATTATATTCACAAAATGTGGCAGGGACATTAGTTTCAAAGATTTCTCTTACCCCTACAATCTATTTATCGAATCCAAATTGGTGTTACGTGTGTTCAAGTCAACTCTGGCTTACGGCGATTCTACCATGGGATTATCTTGGCAAGATTTTTTTCAGAGAAGGTTTGCAAAGGTATCTTTACATACTGATCTAATCTATCACAGCTACACCTTAACTGGAAGATGTCCAGAAGAGGGCAACTAAAATGATCAGAGGTCTAGAGACCATGCCTTATGAGGAGCATCTTAAAGAGCTGGGTATGTTTACCCTGCAGAAGAGAAGGTTGAGAGGACACATGATAGTCATTTATAAATATGTGAAAGGATATGATAAAGAGGAGGGTGAAAGCATGTTTTCTGCTGCCCTGGAAACTAGGATTCAGAGCAATTGGTTCAAATGGCAGGAAAGGAGATTCCACCTGAACATTAGGAAGAACTTCCTGACTGTAAGAGCTGCTCAACAGTGAAACTCTATGCCTCAGAGTCTGGTGGAAGCTTCTTCCTTGAAGGCTTTTAAACAGAGGCTGAATGGCCATCTGTCAGGGGTACTTTGATTGTGCTTTTCCTGCATTGCAGGAGGCTGGACGATGGCCATGTGGTCTTTTCTAACTCTATGATTCTAAGATCTTAGAGGTTTGCTACTGTATTCCCTTAATGTTGAGAGAGTATGGCTTGCCTAAGTTCACTCAATACGTTTCCTTTGCTGAGTCCCACTCCAACACTCAAATCACTAGCATTATGTTCGTGATTTATCTTACACATAATACAATTGACCATCAACACTTTCATGTTTAACTTTTATGGATTTGATTATTTGTGTGTTTAAAAATATATTTTCTCTAGGAATTTCTAGAGCCTCCAGGGCTACTGGCAGAAAATCCCACAATATCTCCTTTGAATTGATTATCTGAGTCCACACCGCCATATATTACAGTTCAAAGCAGAAAATGTGGGATTTTATTCAGCTGTGTGGAAGCAGCCGAATAGAACACTTATAAAGAACATTTTTCTAGCAATCTCTAGGCCTTCCATCTGATGGCCCTTCCACACAGCCATATAATCCAGAATATCAAGGCAGCTTTCAACTGGATTATCTGAGCCCACAATGCCATATAATCCAGTTCAATGTGGATTTTATACAGCTGTGTGGAAGGGGCCCCAGTCTTCAGAGGACTAACCAGGAAGCAGAGGCACCACAGGTGACAGCAATGAAAATGGGCAGCAGGATAGGCACTATGATAATTCCTTCAAAGTATCTCTGGTAACTCTGACAAAGGCAAATATGAGGTTGAGAAAATGCCACCCACTGCCTGACCTAATTCTTCCCTCCACTCAATGAAAGCACAAATAAAAAGATTTTTTTTTCGAAAGGGGGTTGGTGTTAGTAATGTGTGTTCAAGTATTTGATTCACTAAAGCTCACCTGCCCACTTCTACACCCCACTGGTATATTTCTTCGTCAAGCTATCACTTTCTACTCCAATTTTATGATAAAATTATTAAAGTAATCATTAAGTTGTATGTCAGTAAATTATTGATAACCTCCTCCATTTTATTAATAAATTTCTTAATATCAAAACAAACATATTGATTTTAATCTACACTTTTTTCTTGCTTGTTACAGTACTTTCAAATACCTCTACAGAATACATTCTTGAGCAGTATACAGTAAGATCACATCCCAGACTTTAGATATGAAATGGATTTCTGTTTGATCTCAGGGAATAGATGTTCTCTCATGTAATCTCTCCCTTAATGACTGATCCTATCTGTGTGTGCAGCATGTATTTATATGCAAGAGGCACAGAGATGTCCTTGAAGATTTTTTGCAATCTTTCCTTTTGGACTCATATTGCCCATGATGATGACATTTGGTTAAACTATCATTTAAAAAATCCTGGTTTTGGGAAAATAGCTTACATAATCGATTATTAATTCCTCCTCTTTGTCTTCTCCCCTGTGTCTCCTGACAGCCAGTTGGATAAAATCTCCAAACTTGGGCGCCATATAGACATCTTCATTTTGTAGTTCAAGACCAGCACATTTTTGCTTGATCTCTTCAATCATCCTTGAAAGTAAAACAAATACAAATTGATAAAAAATTTGGTCAAAATGATGACAATAGAATACACTAAAATCTTAAGACAGAGGGCAAGATAAAAATATTACATTAAATAAATAAAATAGATCCCCCAGTTCCTGTGGTTGTGGGGGGTTTTTTTGCACTTACTAAATCAGGTGTAGTTTTAAGCTATGTCTTTTGAGAGGAGGGAGGTTTTTATCTAACAGCAAAAGGATAAGGAGGGAGGGAGTTGTTCTACATCTACACTACAGAATTAATGCCGTTTGACAATACTTTATCGTGGTTTGATGTTACGGAGTCATGGAAGTTGTAGTTTTACAAGGAATATGACCTTCTCTGCCAAAGAGTGCTGGTACCTCACCAAACTATATCCCCATAGTTTCACAGCATTGAACCATGGCAGTTAATGTGGTGTCAAACTGTATTAATTCTACAATGTAGATGCCGTCCTAGATTCCTTCAACAGAGAAATCTAAAATTGGGGAACAACCACTGGGAAGGCCCTGTCTCATATTCCTACCAGTCATGTGGTGTATGAATGAACAAGACTCTGCTTTTAATTTTCCTGCTGCAACATGGTCCCACTGTACAAGCTTTATAAGATATTGACTTACCGAACAACATCCATAGAGGAAGCTCCAGATTTAAAGAAGTCAGTGGTATCCTCCAGGACAGCCACATTAGTCAAAATTCCCTTCCAAATGGACTGCAAGATATGGAAAATATTTCAGATAACTACAGAAGTTTGTTAAGGCTTTTTGGTTCCAAATCACACATCCAAAGATTTTACTTCTTTGATTCAGGCCTGACTGTCCATACCGACTTGGGCATCCAGCAAGTCCTCAGAAACTAATGCCATTTTTGTTGTTACTGTGTGCTTTCAAGTCATTTCTGACTTACAGAGTTCGTACGGTAGGCTTCCATAATCTGTGGCCCCACAGGTGTTTTGGACTTCAGCTCCCAGAATACCTGACCATGGGACAAGCTAGCTAGAGCTTCTGGGAATTGAAATCTGAGACAACCGGAGAGCCACAGGTTGTGCAGACCTGTCCTAAGGTGATCCTTGGCAGAGCACCCTTGGCATAATTTCTCAGAGGGAACTTTCCCTTGCTTTCAGGCTGAGAGTGTGTGCCCTGCCCTTCTATGCCTCTTTATGTCGTGTCCCTTCAAGTTGTTTCCAACTTATGTGAAATCTATCATGAAGATTTCTGGAGCTAAGAGTGTGTTTTGTCCAAGGTCACCCTGTGGGTTTCTATGTCCAAGGAACTGAACCCTGGTCTCCATAGTCATAGTCCAATGCTCAGATTGCTACACCACACCAACTCTCATACCCTCCATGATTTCAGATGAAAAACAGGACATGTGTGGTCAAGCAGTATCAGAGTGTGGTGAAGGCAGCACAAGTTATAAATGAAGAAAAAATACAAGCTAGGAGATATGGCAGCAGTTTTGCTTTTGCCTGAGTCTATAGGGAAGGACAAAATTCTCCCCCTGCTGAATGAAATTACTTTTGCACTTTGAACTCAGCCTGCGCTAGTAAGAATCAAGATGGGGACCAAGTGGCAAAAAGGATGGCATTTTAAAGGTAGCTAAAAAATAGCATAGCAGAGGGTTAATTGGGATTTTTCCTACCAAACTGGGACAGTTGGAGGGTATGATGTTCACTTAAAGGGCTATCAGTCTCCAGTTGTCTACAGACCCACTCTTTCTGCTCCTGCTGAGAGCATTCTGCATATTGCTTTTTGAATAAAGTAATGGTTTCTAAAAATAATATTAATCTAAAATAAATAAATAATTAAATAGTATGATATGAATCTAATTGATATTCTCGACTAGACAGAATTTACCATGTTTTGCTAATTCCATGAGTCTATTTAAGATTAGAAGTGTGTTTTAGGATGCTGTATACATGCAGGATTATTGCCAAAGAACATGTGTATTCAAGTATACTAGCATTCCTAAGGATTGTTTTGCAATTCTTCATTTCCCTTGTTTTTCTTTCTTAATTATTTATTTATTATGAGGGCTGTCCAAAATTTAAAAGACAAAGCATATCCCTCCCCCACTGACTCACAACCAGGTTTGAACAAACATACTTTGTGTGTTTCCTCTTTCAAATCAAGCAATAATTTACTTTTATATCTTCTGCCATTTTCTTCTCCTCTACAGTAAGTTCTATGGCAGACAGATCATCAGTAGAGAAATATTTAGATGCTGGGATCATTCTTCCATCTTCAAACTGTAGATTTCTCACTAGCAACTAGGAGAGGAGGGAAACAAAAATCCAGTTAGTACGGTAGAAAAATTGTACCTCGTTTAATAAGTTGATCTATTCCTGGGCATTTGTGTCTTGTAACAAAAAAATCTGGTACCAGAGACACAAAAAACATGGGGGAAAGGCTATAGGTTTGTACTCCATAAAAGAGAAGGAGGAGAAAGATAGTTCAACATGTTTCAGCAAACCTTTAAGCCAAAACTAACAATATCAATATTTGTAACAGATCAGATAAGCTTTGCATAAGGAAACAAACATTTCTGAGCCTTCTAAACTTCCAAAATGTATCCAGTTGTGACTTTTTGTTTCACCAGCCTCCATTTCTCTTAGATTTCAATTTGGAAAGTGTTATTGACGTAGTTAGTGAGGAAGGCTTATCTGATTTCCCCTTTCTCTCTCTTCTGCTGTTCACACACAGCCAGTAAGGGCTATTGCAATCATCTACCCTGTTTCCCCTAAAATAAGACATCCCCAGAAAATAAGACCTAGTAGAGGTTTTGCTGAATTGCTAAATATAAGGCCTCCCCTGAAAGTAAGACCTAGCAAATTTTTTGTTTGGAAGCATGCCCGCCAAACAGAACACCAGAGCATGCAGGATCGGTAAATGTATATACCAGAATGTTGTACATGGAAATAATGGTAGTAACAAGATGTTCTTGATAGGATTCACAGTTTGTCTGGTTATGCTGGTTTGTGATGACAACTACTGTACAGTATATAATAAATGTTCATTTTTTATTCAACAATAAATGTGAATTCTTCTTCATGGAAAAATAAGACATCCTCTGAAAATTAGACCTAGAACATCTTTGGGAGCAAAAATTAATATAAGACACTGTCTTATTTTCGGGGAAACATGGTACATTTTACTTCTCCAATTGTAGGTATGCAAGTGCAGGTACAGTAGGATCAGATAGGGCAGATTTGCAACTTCTTTCAGCTCTAACTGTATTGCACTGTTGACTACAGACATGCTGCTGCAACCCAGCAATAGAACACCTGGGTTTCTCCTGTCCTTTAACACCTAAAACACTTTCCCAATACCAATGCTGTCTGCTGTGAAGACAATCGATGGATTGTCACCTTGTCATGGTGAGGGGGCTTGCGTGTTCCAATGAACCTGCAAGCACAATCCAAAGACCTCAACGGCGGATCAGGCGAAAGATAACATGCTACATTTTATAATGGCTGTGAAGGCGGAAGAAGGCTGCAACAGATTTAGAAGCCACTGTCGTCGTATTAACCATTTCACTGGTTGGGACCCCTACTCTGTGAAGATTGTGTGTTGATCAGCTGTGCACTGACCTCTACACATTAAAAAAACCTCACGCATAGGTATTTTTCAAGAATTTGGAAGGCCATCATACTTGGACAATGAGGGATCACCTAAGTAAGCAGGCTGTGAAGGCACAGAAAGACTTTGTAAACAGAAGTGTGTTTGTATTAATACAGAGGTGGGCAAAGTGCTGCCCCATTTTTGAGTGATCTCCAAAGGATGTAGAGGGCATTTCTACTACATCCGAAGACCCACTTGGACCCCCAGGACTATGGATGGATGTATGGATCGATCTATCTATCTATCTATCTATCTATCTATCTATCTATCTATCTATCTATCTGGTGACTTAAAAATGTTTTTGACATGCAAATATCCTTTTGAGAATGTGGAAGGCACACCCCGTCACCCCCCTCCACATACTGCCCTTTTTATAACAAAAAGGAATATTGTATCTTTTCTTTTCCTCTTAAACAAAGTCTTTCCTCTGTCTAATATCGTCCAGGGAGCCCACAAAACATGGTGAAAATGACCCATATATCCCTATATGGCATCTGGGGCCATTTGAGAGAAAAAAATAAAATAAAATAAAGCTTTGGTGGGAGTGAGGGGGATGCATACCTCCAAGATAGCTCCCTGTCTTTCCACAATTGCTCATCCCTTTTTTAGCATCTGGTTCTAAATCTTGTACTGATTTTTTTTTGCTATCATAGTACTGTTTTTCTATAAACTCACCCAACATATTTTTGCTGCCTGGAATCTATTTGTGCTATCAATTGCTTACCATTTTCTCATCATTGCCAAACAGAACTAGGCCATTCTTGGTTACAAGTCCTGGTTTTGCTGCACCTTTTATTGCCAGTTCTTCACCCGGAGGTGCTGAGCCTTCCAGTAATGAGGATCCATAGAAGGTAACCATCTGTAATAAGAAATAGGGAAACAGAATTTTGTAAACTGGCAAGGTGCTGCAGATTCCACCCCTAATATACCCAGGTAAAGATGGAATAACTTCTGCCAATCTGTGTCAATACCTCTGTGCAAATAGATTAATTTGGCTCAATAAAAATAGTTTCCTACATATCCTCCAACTCTTCTGATCTGAAAAGGACAATCTTGATTAATTTCCCATTATCCCATTTCTTTCAGCTACTACTAAAATGTCCCAGTATCTCTCACCTTGGCTTATCTCAATTGCTACAGGCTGAGTTAAAAATCCAAAAGTAGTCTGCACTCAGTTAACCCAGCAAGAGGGCAGGAATGAAAGGGCTGGGGAAAACTTGCCCTGCCCAAAAGACTCAGGAAACGGTAAACTCCTACAGCATTTTTGTCTTGTGAGCTCCTCCTCATTAAAAACCTTTGCTGTTTTCATCACATTCTGATATTGCTTTGCCAAATGTGTCCTGATTTTCATATGTGAAATTCTGGGGAGTATGCAACTCATAAGGGCAGGTGAACATAAATGCTTTCTTTGCAGTGGCAATTCAAATGAGAAACCCCATTTATAATTGTAAATGTATGCTATAGATGAGAAATATTGCCAAGCCAACTATTCATTCATTCAAATGACCAGTTGCCAAAGTGTAGTCCTTGTCACCCCTCCCCCCATGCAAATTTGGGTAAAAACAAATTATCCAAAATTATTCTTTTCCCATTCCTGGATACATCGATGAGTGTAGTTTGCTTTAAAAAGAAAATGTGGATCCCCTCCAAACCTTTCTCCAGCCCTTAAATTTAAACCAGAAGTAGTTCTCCAGTCACTTCTGATTTCTTTGTTTTTCAATTCTCTTGTATTTCAAGATCTAATATAGTCCACGATAAGAGTCTGGTATGAAAAAACTGGTTTCAATGTCCATCAGGCAACATTTGAGTCAAGAGAGAAATCCAAAGTATTGGCATTTTTGCTCTCCAGAACAATGGCAGCTTTTGAATCCCATATCAGCGGAGCAGTGGGCTCACTTGGGATTTTATTCTGAAATTTAAAGGAGCAATCTAAAATGCCACAGTTAGGTTCAGTGCATTTGATAGCTCTTAAGTATAAGGGCATTGGAACCACACACTGGACCTATTCCTTGTCCTTTCAGCAGTTTACCTACAATGTTCTGAACCTTGCGCATGATAAAATATTTATCTGTATTAATATTGATCCCAAGGAGGAGAAAGAGGATGCTCAGAATTTACAATGCTTACCTGGCCGTCAATTGTTGCCCAGGCCCCAGGTACTTTATCATGTCCTCGGATCCAGTTGTGCAGAGCAGATGCTGGCTGGTCCCAGGGAATCTAGGAATAAATGAAATAGAAGTTGAACTATTCCTCCCTAGGTATGTGATTTCATTCTGTCAAACCCTTTCAAATATCTATTAATCAGGCAATGGCAGGGGAGCTGAGAATAATATTCGTATGAATGTGAAGCAGAAGGCATATCACCTGACTGTTAATAAACACAACATAAGGCAGTGAGACAGTGTGTACAAAGTGAGACCGCTTGGTCCAAAATAAACTACACACACGAATATATTGAAAGCATAAAATGCCATAACTTTGAACATCATTAAGCCAACAGTAAAGCATCACAGATAATATATTACTTTGTTACTTTCTAGAAGTAACAATAACTGAGGGTATTGGGCTGTGTGAGTACAGTATCTTGGAAAATGGAGGATACAATATGGCTCAAAGGCTGCACTTTTCCAATCCCTGTCATAAGGAACCCACATGTCTTCAACAGATGGTGTTGGCTTTTAACAACATGAATATACAGAATAAACTCCTTCAGCAATTGAGCCATGATCTTTATTGTCATAATATCAGAAAGGATCTTTCTAATCCCATCCCCCAAATATTTGAGAATGGTGAATACATCTATATTTCCATGTGCTAAGTCTAAGGAATGAACAACTGTTCTGTATAAATTGATCTCATACTGCCATATGGGTCACTATGTTTCTAATTACACTATGTAACACATTTTTTTGTTCCTGGATTATAAATGCTATTTCCTAAATTATTCTATCATAACATTCTAGAAAACATTTATTAAACTGAAAAACTTTGTTTTTGTGGGACATCCTGCAGCACATTTTGCTATAGTTTTTCAATTAATATCTCGTAGAGTCTCAACCAATTCAACATAGTTTGTGGTAGCCACAAAAAAGAAGTTTTTGGAATATAACAATTACTTTCAAAGTAAGTACTCCACAATTAAACAGGAAATAGCACTTTCAAACCAGGAACAGAAAATGTTTCAATTTTTGTTACATAGTGTTATAAATGGCTTCTGTGGAGCCTTATTGCACTTCCTTGGAATCCATTCAGCTTCTGTGTAGGTTAAAAGGTAAGGCATCTTAGGAAGACCTAACAAAAGTTACCGTTGAACTACAACTTGCAGAATCTTCCAGAAAACATGGCATCAGCCTGCCCAGGATTTTGGAGAGTTTAGTCTAAAAAGTAACTTTGCCAAGTTCTGATGTTATGACATACTTCCTGAAATGGGTAAAGTCACAGTAAATTCAACATTCAATAATCTGCTGCTGGAATAAAATCCAGATAAGAATCACACACACGCACACACGCACACACACATACACTGTTGCATACAAGACCTCTGCATTTTCTTTTTTCTGGATGCCTTCATAAGTTGCTCCTTCTTCAGACTGGGGGATACGAGGAGCTTTGCCATCAGCAATGAGCTGTACAGCTTCTACCTAAGGAGAAAAATTAAATAACCAACCAGTCTTGTTATAGAAATCTAAATAGTCTGGTTTCTAATTAATATTCCAAGTCCATGTTCCAATAAGCATACATGATTCAGTAATTCTGGGCTCAGTATGGTCGTCAAGTAGAGATTGGGAAACTGCCATGCTGACTGGGGTATTCTTAGAGTCCTTTTCCAAGTAGTAATATTTCCAAGCTCTATTCCGAGTCATATCTATGATCATGTATTCATTTCAGGACATGCCATCACATAGGAAGTATGTAATCTTAAATTCAGTGCAGATTATATTTACTTCTGCATATTCTGTATCGTTCCAATTTTAGTATATGTGCTGCCAATATGAGCACTTCTTCTGCATATTCAAATACTTCTTGAATCTTCTCAGTTCTACATTATCATGCTTTGGAGGACTGTTGGGAAATTCTTGAAATAATACATGTGAAGTTGTGATGAGTAAAAAAAACCCCCTATATAAATATCATGTATAACTACAATCAAATGTATCTACAACTTGCTGCATTATTTCTTTCTAGACTGAAATGCTTCAATGGTATTTTGAGGTATCATTTTCACACCATCTGTGTTTTAGATTAGCTTTTCCCAACAGTTGTACTGAACTACAATCTCCGAAGCTTGCTGTCAGCACACAACTATCAGTCCAATACAGCTGGAAGACACCAGGTTGTGAAAAACTGTCCAAGTAGCCTTGTTGTTGTTGTGTGTCTCTGAGTCATGTTCTGGTTTATGGTGACACTAAGGGGCTTTGTTCAGAGGGGATTTGCATTTGCATTTGCCTTCATTTAGATTTAGGGAGTGTGAATTGCTCAGTCAGCCAGTGTGTTTCATGGCTGACCAGAAATTTGAATCCTGGTCTCCAGAGTCATGGTCCAATGCTCAAACCATCACCCCCAGCAGTCTTACCATAGCCTTTATTCCCATTGGGAAAAGGAACCGATTGTACAGATCATCAACAGTATCATTTGGACCAACATCACATTCCCTCTGTAGAAGAATGGGTCCTGTGTCTAGACCATCATCTGCCCAGAAAACTGTAAAGCCAGCCTTTTTATCTCCATGAATTAAAGTCCTGAAAATAAGTAAAAGAGATATGAAGGGTCAACATTTTTCTTAATAGGTAACATGAGCACTTTTCATTATTTTGAACTATAAAGCCAGTAAATTGTAGCACTACAAACTTCAAAATGGACTAGAAATGCAGCAGGGCTAGAAAACTATAACAGTGATGGACAAAGTACAACCCGTGAATCCATTTTAGCCACAAAACCAGTGAGAAGCAACCAAAACCAGCAGCAAATGTGGTGGTTTGTTCCCCACAACCCTAGAACCCACTAAAGCCCAAAATAAACATAGACCACCTAAAATAGTGGCCAGGAAATGCTGAAATGCCATGATGTTGCATTCCAGTCACCTAACAAGTCCTGTTTTGGTGTTCGGTTTCCACCTGGATGGCAGTACAAAATCTTTCAACGTTTTCTACCTCTGTAGTTTGAGCTATAAACCTGAATTATGATAATATAGATAGGTTTTCCCTGAAGTCTTACTGCTGTGGTTTTACATGATATCCTTTGACTACTTTTGCAACACCTCTTCCCACTATTAACACCACCCTATTTCTTCATAAGTTTTCATTTTCTGAGCAAAACACTGCAATTACCTGACTCAAAATATCCAACCTAGCCCATTAACTCCAAATATTGCCATATTACTTTCCTTTTTTGTTTTATTTTATGTAGCCTCTCCTGATTCATGCTTCTCACATTCCATGTGTGTATACTGTAATATGTATTGCACCATATCAGATTTTCCTTTAAACTCTAAGCATGTAAACAGCTGAACGTTTTTTCAGTTTGAGTCTAGTTGCATCATTAGCTGCAAAAAGACTCATAACTGTACTCTGCTCTTCCCTAGTCTTCTCTTCTGGCACTATGTCTTGTTCGTTTTGGAAAGTTTCTTCAAAGGGTTTTTGTAGCAAAAGCTCAAAAGGAGATCTACCATGTTTCCCTGTGCATAGTACTAACAAGTGTTAACTACAGTGTCGCTGCTGTTTTCTCTGACCGATTCTCTACCAAAGACACTTCCCACTACTGCTTCTGCCCAGTTTGACCCTTTTAGCCTGAGTCCTCAACAAAAGTCTCTACTAATAGCACATTTGCCATGAACAGCCTCTTGACTCACATGAGCATGCAATCTCACCATCATGGAAAGGCAACTTACCAATTAATGGCAGATGCACCTCTGTGGCGGGGAAGGATGGATGGATGGTAAATAATAGAGCCGTGCTGTGGGTTATCAATAACATCCATGGGAATGAACTGTGTACAGAATGGAAGGACGTTCAACTCAGCCCCGACTGATTTATAGGCATCGATGACTTCTGGGATAGTCTTGCCCTTAACTCTCCACCGTGGGAATTTAAACACTGGTGTTCCATCCTTTTCTGCAGCAAAGGCTAGGAATTAAGAGACATTCGATGTTTAGAAATATAGTAGATGGTTGAAAATACTGAAATCTAAGATTTACACAAACATTTATAATAAACTTTATTTCTAGATGGCCTCTCTCCCCTAAGGGTGGTTTGTATGCACACATAAAAGGCCAACATTCAATGCCTCAAATGAGTACAAACACATCAAAAATAATACAGGATAATGCACAAAAACAACAGTAAACTTGTAACAAAAGAATCAAGCATTTAAATGAAAATAAAACAGAAAAAATCCAATAAGATATAATAAACTAAAATATGAGTAAAACATTACAATATACAGTAGAGTCTCACTTATCCAACATTCGCTTATCCAACGTTCTGGATTATCCAACGCATTTTTGTAGTCAATGTTTTCAATATATTGTGATATTTTGGTGCTAAATTGGTAAATACAGTAATTACTACATAGCATTACTGTGTATTGAACTACTTTTTCTGTCAAATTTGTTGTATAACATGATGTTTTGGTGCTTAATTTGTAAAATCATAACCTAATTTGATGTTTAATAGGCTTTTCCTTAATCTCTCCTTATTATCCAACATATTCGCTTATCCAACGTTCTGCTGGCCCGTTTATGTTGGATAAGTGAGACTCTACTGTATATCCTAAAAGAAATTAAAATACAAGTACATTAAAAATGGCTAACACCGTTGTATCATAGCAGCCATATAATACAAGTGGGTTAGCCAGTGTTCCAATGGATTACAGTGTCCTAGTCCTATAATTGATCCTATCATGGTTTTTTTTTTTGGCAAGATTTGTTCAGAGTAGGTTGTGGTTCCCTTCATCTAAGATCGTATGTGACTTGCCTGAAATCACCCAATATGTTTCCATGACTGAATGTAGCTTCAAACCCTGTCCAACATTCAAACTACTACTATGTGCATTAAAACATTTATACCTATTCGGTTTATAGATTGCTTAAAAGAATTAATCAATGTGTCATTCATTATTCATATATATGTATTGTATTGCTCCCCCCACAACCAGTAAGAAACCCAAGTACCATATATCTCTTCATCTTAGTACATGGAGGGGAACATGGAAATAGGGCATATTTGTAATTCTGGAATGCAAATCCCATCACCAAGGCTCATGCTGGCAATAGTGATGAGAGCTGGAAGTCTCCAGGTTCCCCATCTCTGCTGAATAATATGTGTTGCAGCTAATGTAGAGCTCAACAAGAATTGTGAGGCCTTCCAGATGTTACTGGACTGCAAGTTCCAGCATTCTTCGACACTAACTATACTGGCAAAGTCTGCTGGGAGCTGCAGCTCAAAAATATCTATCGAAATGTGTATAATTCTCAAACCTACTGAGGAACATATGTACTCACCCAAAGGATCAGCCTTTCCATTTTTGTCTGGGACTGTGAAAACTCCGACAACTTTGTGTCCTTCTTTTTGTAAGTGCTGGTACACTTCTTGTCCAAAAACGCTCTGGCCTATTAAAGCTAGCTTTAGTTTATTTTGGTAGTAATCCTATCAGCAGAGGCAAAACAACAGTTTAGAAAACATCTGACCAAGATAAATAAAATCACAGAATGTATGCTCAGCTACATTCACTGAACACACCTATCCCTTTCCCCCCCTATGATAAAGTTCTCTTTCACATAGTGAAAAAGAAATTGCACATTGTAATGTGAGATGTCCTCCTCCTATTTCCTTCCTACCCATATTACAAAGGAAAATATGTAACATTTGTCTGCTACCCACCATCCAATCTGCTTCCAGATTTGGTCAACATTACTGGCAATAACTTATTTTAAACCTAACATGATATAGTATAGTAAAACCATATATATTTACTTACTGGATTGAACAAGAAAAAATGTTAAACATAATAAATAAGAATCCATTTGAGATATAGGAGTATGTGTGTGAGAGAATATAAGTAGGAAAATATACTATATGTTAGGACTGAATAGATTGAGTTTTTATATCAGATTTTAATTTGTTCAATGGCACATGAGAAATCCACCAAGCGAGATTAAAGGAAACCATCTGTTCATACATTTTCCTTTCCTTTTCAGCAGAAGTGCTACCAATGAACGTGATTGATAAATTTTGAAACTGGATCTTACAGTTACTCAGAAGGGAGATTTCCAGTTTCCAGTTTGGCTGCAACACATTCAAACAGATCATTGAAATTTACTGAGGATTCTAGGGATTACAGCCCAAAAAGTAACCTTTCCAAGCTCTTCACACACATGTTTTGCCTTGGTGGCTTTCCATTTCTATGGTGTGTTCTCAAAACCTGAAGGGGAAATTAAACCCTTCTAAAGCCAAGCCAAGCCCTTCTACATCTGTGTACAATGTGCTGTTGTCAATCATTCTTTCTCATATTTAGTGTTGTTGATGTAATCCAAGGAGCTCAGATTAATACTACTTAGTATGCCAACCACTTGACATAGATTTCTTTCCCCATGCAGGCTACTTGACAGCATGCCAGGAAGTGTTGTTAAACACAGCATACAACAGCAAGTTGGCAAATACCAGTGAGTTTTTCTGCCTGGATTTGGAATGCCTTTTTTGTATGGACACAAATTGCAGGGCAATCTGTTGGACATTCGAGCAGGGGTGGGCAACTGCAGCAAATCCAGGAGCCGGTTTTCTACTTCAGGACCACACATACTGCCCAGAAAAAGAGTAATCCAAAGGCGCTGGAGGCTCAACCACAAAAACAGCTTTAGGATGCAACTACATTTCCCAGGATCCCTTTGCTAGCAAGGGGGATTTGTAGGCCAGCATGTGCAACTCTACCCAGTCCATTTTAAGTTGTGAATTTTCATCAGTGTATTTTAACTCTGTATATCTTGTTATATGTCTTTTAATAAGGTTTTATCTCTTGTTTTAATGATGTTGTATCCTGCCTCAAGCTGCAGGGAGTGGTGAGTAATAAATGTATTATTATTATTATTATCATCACAAAGACACAATATGACACAGCAAGCAGGATATATATGCTGGATTTCGTATCACAAAATCACAAGTCAAATATTTCCCAAGTGTTTAGGACTGTGTGATGTATTTTCTGTTGTTGTTGTTGTTGTTGTTGTTATTCTAAAGGGAATTTGAACACATTACTCTCAAAGTAGAGTACAGCCTTGCTTCCACAATGCACATTTCTGGATTAATAGCAAATTCTCTGCCTCTAGAAAGTAAATGGCAGTCCAGTGTCTTATGAGGACTTCTATGACAGCACAAAAATGTCTTTGATTTGTTCACCTCTTCAGATCAGGGGGAGAGTTCTCAGATGTTAAAGGTCTTTTAAAACTATAGCAAAACAGAAGGTAATAGTCCTGCTATCAGGCTCATCTGGAGTACTGTGTTTAGTTCTGGATGCCTCATTGGAACAGACAAGTTGAAGCTACTTCAGGGCCCTTCCACACAGCTGAATAAAATCCCACATTACCTGCTTTGAACTGGAATATATGGTAGTATGGACTCAGATAACCCAATTCAAAGCATATACCTCAAAGTATATACATCACAAGCTCTGAAGATGCCTGCCATAGAAAAGTAGAAAAGCTATTAGAAAAAAGTAAACGGTTTATTTAACTAATCAATAAAAAGGGGATTAACAGTTTCTAATAACTTTATCTCCTCGGAGATAATTGGCATTGAAATCAGGAAAGGAACTTTCTAGAGGTATGATTACTATCATTGCCATTCAAAAGGGATTATGCAATTAATCAATTCTTTCTGGATATATTTTTTGTAGAAAAAAAATAAAAGGACTGTGGGGGAAATGGAATAAATAATAGGCAGTGGGAGATGGTGACTTTCAAGTCAGTATGATGACAAAGCTGCTTTCAGTTGTAGTCTGAATTTCAAATGATCTGTCCAAGGTGTTCAACCCTATCCCCAAAATGAATTCAGTTTACACTTTTATAGTTCAAACTAAAACCCAACACAAACCCACTGCCTTGCTGAAAAGAAATTCACCACTCACCATGGGCTGTGGGGAAACATAGAAAGCTTGCAAGTGGGAGACGGCATGCTCTGGAATATGCACGCCCTGTGAAATTCTGATGATGGAGGTGTGGGCAATTGCACAAGGAAAGTCTTGCTGGGAAGGAATCTCTTTTGCGTGAAAACATCTGTCTGTGTTCATATCCACAAAGCTACATGGAAAGTGCAAACCATAACTATCCCATGCTGAGGCAGGCTTCCAGGAGCCCCTAAAGCAACAGTGCTGATCAGTGTGAAATGTTTCCATGGGGTTTGTGAATGCAAACACAGGAGTTGTCAAAGTGCCCAAATTATGCCTGTAAAGGCCCCCATGTGTAAAATTGTGGGCATCCCATAAGTCACTTTTGGCATGAAAGGAAGTGGAATATTAACACTTGAATAGCCCTACTATCCACATCCCTCTGTCTATATAAAAATCAACACAAGTAATGTCTCTCCATATTACTGAGGCTCCAGCCTTCCTCTCCAGCCCAGCCTTGAGAAGAAATAAAATAAGTACACTGAGTATGAAGGTGGAAATATAACAATATATTACACAGAAAAAATTGGTTGAAATATGATAAGATCAATTTAGATCAAGCATGGGCAAACTTTGGCCCTCCAGGTGTTTTGAACTCCAACTCCCATAATTCCTAACAGCCAAAGTTTGTCCACGCCTGATTTAGATTAAAAAGAAAAAACAGGAAGAGGTAATGCTGAAATAATGCCTAAAAGATGAAATAAGTCAAAATGGTCAAATTGTGTGATATTATTTGTAGATTTGTACTAATTTTTAAGCATATTTGTCTATGTGTTACTAGGCTATTGTTACTATTTTATCATTTACCATGTTTACTGAGTATAACTGTGTTTTTATTTTGTTGTATTTTTACCTGCTGATGATGTGTGTTATGTATGTACAGTAGAGTCTCACTTATCCAAGCTAAACGGGCCGGCAGAACTTGGATAAGTGAATATCTTCGATAATAAGGAGGGATTAAGGAAAAGCCTATTAAACATCAAATTAGGTTATGATTTTACAAATTAACCACCAAAACATCATGTTATACAACAAATTTGACAGAAAAAGTAGTTCAATACGCAGTAATGTTATGTTGTAATTACTGTATTTACGAATTTAGCACCAAAATATCATGATATATTGAAAACATTGACTACAAAAATGGCTTGGATAATCCAGAAGCTTGGATAAGCGAGGCTTTGATAAGTGAGACTCTGCTGTATTTTATTTTGTTTAATTGTGGTCACCTGGGCTTGGTCCCATGTTAGCTGCCCCAAGTCCCTTCGGGGAGATGGAGGTGGGGTACAAAAATAAAGTTGCCGTTATCATTATTATTATTTATTTATTGACACCACAGCATAGTATGACACAACAAACAAGACAGATATGCTAGATTTCGTATCACAGAATCACAAGTCGAACACTTCCCAAGCGTTTAGGACTGTGTGATGTATTTTTGGATGATGTGCGCAGATCCCAGTAAGGTGGCCTTTTGCAGTTGGCAGATCGTATTATTATTATTATTATTATTATTATTATTATTATTTGATTTCCCTGTTTGATTCTAGTGTTTGTGATTTCAGTGGTGAGATTTCAGTAGCGTAGTAGTTCACAACCTGTGGGTTCCCAGGTGTTTTGGCCTACAACTCCCAGAAATCCCATCCAGTTTACCAGCTGTTAGCATTTCTGGGAATTGAAGACCAAAACATCTGGGGTCCCACAGCTTGAGAACCACTGCAGTAGCAGTTTTTGAAAATGTAATAAAAATTAAGTAAAAAATCACCATGATGATGTAGTCCTTCCCCACAAAGCTTGGAAAGTGCCTCAATCCTTGCCAAGGTCTTTCTTGCGCCACAGGAGACAAGGGGCCACCTCTGCAAGGCATCTTCCCTCCCCACCTTGGCAGCCTCTTCCCTCCCTGGGGATCTATATAAGGATCATCTCAGACTCACCCTGGCCGAGGTGGAGAATGTCCTCAGCAGTTGGTTGGCTCTGGAGAGCATTCTGTGGCCGGCGGAGATTTGCTCATAAGAAAAGGGGAAAAGAGAGGGGGAAACGCAGGGGCAACTGGCGAAGAGCCAAGGAAGAGGTGCAAGGACTGAGCCTCGTCCAGCCTTTGGGTACCAGGCAGCAGCAGCAGCGGCAGCGGAGCGAGCGGAGGAAGGCGCAGGAGCCGCGTCTCGTCTGATGCAACTCAGCCAGGCTGCCAACTCAGGCAGAAGCCAGGCAGAAGCGAGCGCCTCGGGAGCGCGCGCAGCGAAGCCCCTCCGCCAGGCGGGAGCGCGCAGAGGAGCCTGGCCTTTCCCCCCTCCAGCCCCGCGGCCTCGCAAAGAAAAAGGAGCCACCAGCCCGTCTCTCTGTCTATGGGCGCATCTACGCTGCACAATCAATGCTGTTTGACACCACAACCATGGCTCGGTGGTGCTGAGGAATAATGGGCATTTTTGTGCTTTTGCAAGGTCTGCCAAAGACCCAACTACAAAGCCCAGGATTCCATAGAATCCAGTCCTGGAAGTTCAAGTGGTGTCAAAGTCTATGTCTGAGATGTGCATAGAATCATGGAGTTGGAGGAGACCACAAGGGTTAGCCATTCCAATCGCCTGCCATGCTTTCCTTACTTACTTAGGCGATCCCTCGTAGTTCGAGGATGATGGTCCTCCGTTTCTGTTGTCTTGGGGATGGATCCGTAGGTGGCTGAAGAGACCTATTCTTGATCTGCATGTTCTGCCACAGTGAGGACATCATTGGTTTCCAGGTGGAAGGCGGTCCCGGTCAGGGTTGGCTTGACGGGCCTTCCTCTTGGCACGTTTCCCCCTTAAGCTCTCCATTCGTGCCTCTTTGAACTCCGCAGCACTGCAGGTCACAGCTGACCTCCAGTTAGAGCGTTCAAGGGCCAGGGCTTCCCAGTTCTCAGTGTCTATGCCACAGTTTTTAAGGTTGGCTTTAAGCCCAACTTTAAATCTCTTTTCCTGCCCACCAACATTACATTTCCCATTCTGCCATGCAGGAAAAGCACAACCAAATCACTCCAGACAGATGGCCATCCAGCTTCTGCTTAAAAACCTTGGGATGAGGAGACTCCACTATGCCCAACAGTTCTCTTCACTGAACTGAGTACCTACAAGTCTAGTTGATGACGAGGGGCATCTACAAAGTTGTGCCAAACTGCATTCATTATACAATGTAGATGAGGCCTATAGTTTGCTGTTTATTCTTTCAGTCGTATCTGGCTATTCATAACCTCATGGACGAGCCCACACCAGAGCCCAGACCGTCGCCACCCCCAACTCCTTCAAGATCAAGCCAGTCACTTCAAAGAAAATATCCACCCATCTTGCCCTTGCTCAGCCCCTCTTCCTTTTTCCTTCCATTTCCCCAGCATCATGATCTTTTCCAAGCTATAAAAGGTAAAGATTTTCCCGTGTGCGACTCTGGGGGTTGGTGCTCATCTCAATTTCTAAGATGAGAAGCCGGTGTTGTCCATAGACACCTCCAAGGTCATGTGGCCGGCATTATTGCACGGAGCGCCGTTACCTTCCTCCTAGAGCTGTACCTATTGATCTACTCACATTTGCATGTTTTTGAACTTCTAGGGTGGCAGAAGCTGGAGCTAACAGCTCACCCCACTCCCCAGATTCAAACCACCGACCTTTCGGTCAGTAAGTTCAGCAGCTCAGCAGTTTAACCTGCTGCGCCATCAGGGGCTCCAAGCTTTCCTGTCTTCTCATTACAGTAGAATCTCACTTATCCAACACTCGCTTATTCAACGTTCTGGATTATCCAACGCATTTTGGTAGTCAATGTTTTCAATATATCATGATATTTTGGTGCTAAATTCATAAATACAGTAATTACTACATAGCATTACTGTGTATTGAACTACTTTTTCTATCAAAGTTGTTGTATAACATAATGTTTTGGTGCTTAATTTGTAAAATCATAACCTAATTTGATGTTTAATAGGCTTTTCCTTAATCTCTCCTTATTATCCAACATATTCGCTTATCCAACGTTCTGCCAGCCCGTTTACGTTGGATAAGCGAGACTCTACTGTATGTGGACAAAGTACTTCATATTTGCCTCTAATATCCTTCCCTCCAGTGAGCAGTCGGGCTTTATTTCCTGGAGAATGGATTGATTTGATCTTCTTGTAGTCCAAGGCACTCTCAGGATTTTCCTCCAACACCACAGTTCAAAAGGGTGTATCTTCCTTCGCTCAGCCTTCCTTATGGTCCAGCTCTCACATCCATAGGTTGCTATGGGGAATATCACTGCTTTAACGGATCTTTGTTGCCAGTGTGATGTCTCTACTCTTCACTATGTTATCGAGATTGGTCATTGCTCTCCTCCCAAGAAGTAAAAGTCTTCTCATTTCCTGGCTGCACTGTGTCTGCATTAATCTTTGTGCCTAGAAATATAAAGTCTGTCACTGCCTCCACGTTTTCTCTCTCTATTTTCCAGTTATCAATTTGTCTGGTTGCCATGATCTTGGTTTTCTTTATGTTTAACTGCAACCCAGATTCTGCACTTTCTTCTTTCACCTTGTTGATAAGGCTCCTCAGCTGCTCCTCCCTTTCAGTCATCAAAGTGATATCGTCTGCATATCTAAGGTTCTTAATGAGGCCTATATTACTAGAAAGTTAAAAAGTGGAAAGGTCCTGCATCGTGTATTCTGATTGGCTATTGAACATGGAAAGGGAGCGGGTATCATCTTGATAATAATAATGATAATATGATAATAATGATAATTATGCAAGTTGCTTGTGGAGATGAAAATTTGCCTACCATCATTTATTTACTTACTTATTTACACACTGATTAATCACTAACTCTTCCAAGGAGATGATGATGACGACAACGACGACAACAACAACAACAACAACAACACTTTATTTATATTCCGCCCTGTTTGTACAGACAGACAGAACAGACAGAAAGGAAGTATGTTGTGTCAAGGTCCAGCTTCAGTGCCTTTGGAGGTTGTGTTCGGATTCAGCTACAGCGGGGTGCTGTTGAGCTGTTGCTTCATTCTCTATGATGATGAGCCATCAGGACTTCTTCCTTCCTTTTGGTCACCCGCATTTGTGGTCTTTTTTCTTTTTATGATGTTGTAAAATACCTCCTCCACTTAATTAGTGGTACCTAATTTCTCTACTTACAGGTCTAAGCTCTTTTGGAACTACTTAGGTAAACAGTGAGCTGGGCTTGACAGTTGGGTGCTCACCCCAACCTGGCTTAGAACTGGTCACCTTTTGCTTGGTAGATTGTATTACTGCAGGTGTTTTACCAGGTGTGCTAAATCCCAGCCCTACAGTTTAATGCAGATGCTATTAAAAAAAAAGAGTTATAATTCTGAAAACCATTGCATATATAGGTAATTAAGAATTCACATACTTTGAAAATAGTTTATCTCCCCCATTTATAGCTTTCAAATTAAGATCATGTGAAAATTCCAATTCTTTGTTGTTGTGTGTCTTTGAGTCATTTCTGACATATGGTGACTTTAAGGCAACCATATCACTGGGGTTTCTGAGGCTGAGAGTATGTGATTAGTCCAGTGTCACACCGGCCCCTTCTACATTGCCATATAATCCAGATTATCAAAGCATATAATCCACATTATCTTCTTTTAATTGGATTATATGAGTACACTGACAGATAATCCGGTTCAAAGTAGATAATCTGAATTTTATTTGACAGTGTAGAAGGGGCCACAACGGGTTTTCAGGTTGAGCAGGGATTTGAATCCTGGTCTCCAGATTCATAGTCTAACACTCAAACCACTACACTACAGTGCATCTCAAGAATACCTGGAGATGCCAAGGAATGAGCCTCATATTGCACTGCACTTCACAAGGCTTTAATGGTGGAATCTTTTTTCAATATACTCAGCACTATAGCATAAATGCCACACCTAAGCTGTTTGGATGATACTTTCATGTAGTCGGATCAAGTGAGAGGTGAGCAGTTGCATTAAGGACTAGGAGGGGTCTTCTGCAAACTTGCTTTAGCCTGTTCTTGGCCATCCACTCCCTTTTCCCACCTTTCCCTGCAGGGATTGGGAAGTGCAAAGCAAAGTACGTTTTCACACAGCACAAAGATAATATGGGATTGGTTTTCTCAGGATGAGTTCCTGGTCCCCAAAACTGACAGATTTAAAAGGAGGTTAGATAAAGCCAGTGTTTACCTATCACAATGGCTAAGCCTTGCCTACTTACTACAAGATCCTTCTTCAAATTAGACATTGCTTAAAGTGAAGTAGAAAATGGTCACTCTTCCTCAGTCATTCCCTCATCAATCATTCTTTATCCGTCTTTCCACCAAGAGCAGGACTCATGGATGTTATAGATAGAACAAGAAGCAAGACAAAGAAAGCCATGTATAACTAAATACAAAGAACAAAAGGATCACAATATGTTTAAACATCATACGACTGCTGTAATGCAAGTTGAAGCAACTGAGTTAGATGTATTGGTGTAAAATTAGGATTACCAGTAAATGTTGAGCTGTAAGCTGATCTGTTTAGTGAACCTGATCAACTCCAAATTGGCAATAGTCAGTGCCTTTCCATGGATTGTATTGTTTGCTGAACTCTGTCACTGGGCTGAAAATGTAACTGGAATATTATGTGTCTGAGGACAACAACCCAAAGTTATGATTACATACAGTGCAAGACCCTGAGAAGATCTCATTAAACAACTAATAAGCTATGGCTACATTCTGTTCTGGCTACATACCCATCAGATAAGGATTACCATATATACATTATTTATTGCTCGTACACACTTTGTCTTTGTCTGTGTAACTTAAGTTCTATAAAAATACTGAGACTTACAATAAATTTTATCTATCTCAGCCAGTGCTGTGAGTAGGTTGGATGGAAAGCAGTGCTGGGGCTTGGTAGAGGATGTGGACAAAATTATTGTTCGTTGTCTATTTTTCTGACCTGCTTTTGGGCTCATCCAGCTCTATGTTTGACTTGGGAAATATTGCAGGGCTGATATTTCTGTCCTACCGACCACCTAAGATCCTAAGAGAATCCAGGCTTGTGTTGGTGTGAGAAACACCCAGTATTTGATATCTTATTGCTTTTATTATACGGTATTTCTGTAGATAATGATAGCATTATGTTTGTCATTTTTCTCTATCCAACTTTTATAATTAACTAACAAAGGGAGAGTTCTGAATCTGATTAAGAACATTTTGGTATATATTTCTCATTAAATTTATTCTTACAGGACCCAGTGAACTAGTTAAATTGTTCCTACATAGTTGTTTTTCAGGTTTTAGCGTGTTCAGAAGTATTATATTGCAGGAAACGTGTATTTCTTGTTTAATTTCTGCTTTTATTGCTGCTTTTCTGGTTTCAGCATGTTCTGAAGTACCCTATTACAGACCAATTATTTTCTTGTTTTCTTTTCTTTTTTCTTTTCTTTTTTCATATACTTATCTATAAATGTGTATAAACAAAATTGTGGTTGGATTTAATAATTGCCAAAGGCTTTTTGGCCCCCCCCAAAAGGTAATGATAAAATAAAGATGTACCTTTGGATATTCACAAGTATTACATGAATTATAAAGAACATAGTATACTTCAGTTAATAATGGGTGTCACTTCTTTAACAGAACATGTGGTACGAGAGGCATAAATAACATGGAAAGAATAGGAATATCCTATTGAACTGCTCTTCTTTTATTATTTTACAGAAACCTATCTCTAGTCTTTTCATTTTATTCCTTCCTCTAGTACCAAAGTTTCTGTTAAAAAAGTAAAGCCCAGAAACCTACTTTGTTAACCAAATAGACCTGTATTATTAAACTACAATTCCCATACAGTCTGGTGGAAGTTCAAGCCTTGATTCCTTGATTTGTGTTTGGGTAATGCTGCGTTTGGTGGTCCCTATGTAGACTTGTCCACAGCTGCATCGTGGTATACGGTAGACTCCTGCAGAGATGAGAGGATCCCTCTTGTCCTTTGCTGAACGTAGCATTTGCTGAATGTTCAGCAAATAGTACGTTCAGCAAAGGACAAGAGGGATCCAAAGAGAGGCACTGCAGACTTATTCAAGTCAGCCGTAGCAGAGCACCTGATGAACCAACCTGGACACAGCATATTATTTGAGAACACAGAAATGCTGGACTACTCTAACAACTACCATGTCAGACTACACAGAGAAACCATTGCAATCCACAAGCATGTGGACAATTTCAACAGAAAGGAGGAAACAATGAAAACAAACAGAATCTGGCTACCAGTATTTTTTTTTTTAAAAAAAACCCTTTAAAACCAGGACAATAAATAAAGAATAACATTCAGAAGACAGGGGAATTCCAGACAGGAAACAATCAGTGCCAGCTAACACCTCCCAAAAAAGGACACCCCCAGGCAGGAAGCAGACAATCTTTGAAGCTGCAAGGTCATTCAGTGCTAATGTGGCCAATTGCAAGATTCACACCTGCCTCAAACAGACAAGAGTTCTTTCTTCCACCCTAAACATTCCACAGATATATAAACCTCACTTGCCTAGTTTCCAACAGACTTCACAACCTCTGAGGATGCTTGCCATAGATGTAGGCAAAACGTCAGGAGAGAATGCTTCTGGAATATGGCCATCCAGCCCGGAAAACTCTCAGCAATCTAATGTGCTGAATACTTACATGTTTGAATAATTCTATGCAGGCATGTAGCCGGGGGGGCTGGATGGTCAGAGTGGTCCGTGAGAAGGCCTTACATTTATTATTTAAACTATTTAAAATGTTTATTCATATCATGATCTGATCACCATGCTCAATATATCTCATATGCATGGGGGTATTGGGATAACAATACAAAAGGTTTGCACAGACTCAGCCCCTCCCCAACCAAAATCCCAGCCCCTCCCGAAACAAAATCCTGGCTACGGGCCTGCTTCTATGTGAAGCTTTTGCCATCATTCACATAATTATATGGTGGGTTTTATGAAGGGGGACAGAACAACTGCAAAATGTCTTTTGATTGATAACAGTGGAAGTTGTTAATTTAATTTTTAAGATTAAATTAATTTTTAGATGAGCTCCCCTAATTTTAAAAAGTCAGTCTATCTAATGTTTTCTCTTCATCATCTGTCTGCAGCATTTCTATTCTGGAACTCTGTTGCATTTTGATTGGTTTCAGTTGTTCCTAAATATCCATTCTGCACAGTGTGAACACACCAAAGGGGTGGAATGTATGCTTTTCTAGCCATATCTGCATACATAATTTCATACTGGTATCTGCATTGCGTGCTCTCTTTTCACATTGGCAGCCAAATCACTCGCTGCTATTTTGTCCCATGGAGCAGTAAGTGTCAGCATCCAGTTTCTCTTGGTGCTTATAATGTGAACTGTGATAAATTTAAATAAATGCTGTCTGCATTGACTCTCCAGAGCAAGAGTGTCAAAACTTGCACTGACCTTTAAAGCAGGCAAGATTCCAGGATAACGTGATCCTAAGAGAGTTTCATATAACCTTTCCTTAATCTCCCTCTTGCTCAAACTAGACAGATATTAAGGAGATGTATTCTCCAGTTTACCTACTTTCCTTCCCTCAAAAAACTTCTCCATATCACATTTCAACCATCGCACTTGAAATTCCTATTTCTTTATTTCATTTATATCCTACCTTTCTTCCAGCACAGAATTCAAAGTGTTGTTGTATGTCTTTCGGGCTGTGTGGCCATGTTCCAGAAGCATTCTCTCCTGACGTTTCGCCCACATCTATGGCAGGCATCCTCAGAGGTTGTGAGGTATGGATACCATACCTCACAACCTCTGAGGATGCCTGCCATAGATGTGGGCGAAACGTCAGGAGAGAATGCTTCTGGAACATGGCCACACAGCCCGAAAGACATACAACAACCCTGTGATCCCGGCCATGAAAGCCTTCGACAACAGAATTCAAAGTGTTTATCATCCAATGACAGATTGTAAGGAAAATCATTTTCACAACTTGGGACACTGCAAAATGAACCCATCTCATCTTATACCTTCTCTCTCTAAAATCCCACCTCACTTTCCGTATTCCCACAAGATAAAAATATAATCTTAAAGTACATCTATTGGCATTAAAAAGTGGAGTGACTACCTCTTCTGTCTCTTCCACCTCAAAAATTCCACTGATTTACAGAACTATAATTGTGTAAGTTGGATATGAGCTGTTATCTGCAAGATGTAGAATATCAATTTCTCTCCGTCAAATTTATTTTGTGGCTTGTGCATGTATGTATCTTGAAGTTGCCTGTTGACTTTTGACAATTTTATGAATTTCATGGGGTATTTTTACGTAAGGAATTCTTAGGCCCCTTCCACACAGCTGTATAAAATCCACATTGAACTGGATTATATGGCAGTGCGGATTTAGATAATCCAGTTAAAAACAGATATTGTGGATTATCTGCCTTGATATTCTGGGTTATATGGCTGTGTGGAAGGGCCCTCAGAGGTGGTTTGGAGGTCAAGCATGACCCTCGCCAGGGTCAAGTTATTAATAAAGTATCAGTGGAACTGCGGAGGAGAGAGCTGCACAAAGCGGGAGCCTGGAGCCTTGATAGAATCAATTATGTGAAAGTTTGGAGGAACTGAGGAGCCCAGCAGCAGCTACCAAGTGTCCTGGATGCTTTCCTTTCCCCTTTATTACAAAATAACCCTTTAATAAATGTACACTGTGGTGTGGTATCCTCATATTTAATTCTTTGTATCTTCTTTGCCTCCTGTGTCTTTCTATCTCTTTTTCGCCTCTTGCAGCCGGCTTCGGTAACCGCTTGGCCGCATAGTCCCCACAGCCCCCAGAGCGGGGCTCCTCTCCTTCCTTTCCCCTTAAAACAACTTCCCTGCACCCCAACTAACCCCTTTGCCAACCCTCGTCTCTGTGGGTACTCCGGTTCCCATGAATGGGAGCCCACAGTATCCATGGGCCCCTTCCCTCTGTGTGTGTTTATAATATTTTATTCTTTATAAAATTATTTGAGGATCAAGCCACCAATCAAACTCAGGTAACCTTTCGCTTGCACATCATGACTTGGGAGCCCCAAGCACCCATTATCGCTGCTCCATACTCTAGGCTGTACAAGAGACAACAGGATCCTGATATTGGGCCGCCTTTCTGCAGCCACATGGACATAATCAAACCATTTATCACTTGGCATATTTTCCAAGTGATAAATGACAATTTCTGACAATGTTGTTACTATAAGTTCATTTTATGCAATTCTATGTTTATTTGTAGTTAATTTGTTAGTAGCCAATTATTTTTTAGTCAATGTTTTCAATACATTGCGATGTTTTGGTGCTAAATTTGCAAATACAGTAAAATTACTACATAGTGTTACCGTGTATTGAACTGCTTTTTCTGTCCATTTGTTGTAAAACATGATGTTTTGGTGCTTAATTTGTAAATTCATAACCTAATTTGATGTTTAATAGGCTTTCCCTTAATTCCTCCTTATTATCCAACATTTTCGCTTATCCAACGTTCTACCAGCCCGTTTATGTTGGATAAGTGAGATTCTACTGTACCAGTCAAGGTGATCAGTTGCAACATTCACACTTGCCTCCAACAGAAAACTAACTAAAACTAACTACATTAGACAATGGAAATAAATTCTGTTCTCTGAGAATAGAATTCAGCCAAAGCAGTGCAGCAGAAAAAAACAAGAGGGGAAAGAAGACAACAAAACCCAATGCACAAGTTTTTTTTTTAAATTAAAGCTTGCTTTTCTCTCATTGTAGAACATGAGGCATCTTAAGGCATCTTTTTCCCACCCTGGGTATTCCCCAGATATATAAACCTCACTTGCCTAGTTTCCAACAGACCTCACAACGTCTGAGGATGCCTGCCATAGATGTGGGCGAAACGTCAGGAGAGAATGCTTCTGGAACATGGCAATACAACCCGGAAAACTCACAGCAACCCAGCTACATGCAATCCTTTTTCTAAAAAAATCTTTAAAACAGCACCATAAAGCCATTAACAGCCGCCTATCTATGGCAGAAATGAATAGATCTAGGGATCTATTCCAACTCTAGCATTCTATGCTCCGGCCGGAAGGTGTCGCCAGGGCGCGTTCCATCCCTTCGTTGCTACTAACGCAACCGGGCCGCCGCGTCTGCCAACTTCCTGTCCCCGGTGGAGAAAGAACTCCATCTCCCAGAATGCCCCGCGGGCGTGACAGGAAGTCTCGTGCCTTTCACTCTGACGAGGGGCGAGAGGCTGCGCCGCCGCCGCCGCCGCTGTGGGGTGAGAGGGCTTGTCATGGCGCTGGAGACGCTCTCGCCGGACTGGGAGTTTGACCGCGTCGACGACGGCTCTCAGAGTAAGGAGAAGAGAGAGGAAGGGAGGGAAAGGGAGTGGAAGGGAGGAGAAGGGGGAAACAGCGGTTCTGCAGACAGCGAATTAAGGCTTTCCCCCTTTTCTCACAGACAAGTGGAGTCGCCCCCCCTCCCCTCAGTCAATTCGAACCTTCGGCACCCCACGTGACCCTGGGATCTGTCAATCACCACCAGGGTCCTGCTTAGGGTGATGGGTTTGGGGGCTGTGCAGCTACACCTCAGAATTAATGCAGTTTGACACCACTTTAACTGACCTGGCTCAGTGCTATGGAATCCTGGGAGTTGTTGCTTTTTAGCCTTCTCTGCCCAATCGTACTGTTGCCATACCAGAGACTACAATTCACAGGATCCCATAGTATAGGGATAGCCATGGCAGTGAAAGCGGTGTCAAACTCTGTTAATGCTACAGTGTAGATCGGGCATGGGCAAACTAGGGCCCTCCTGGTGTTTTGGACGTCAACTCCCACAATTCCTAACAGAAGTCCAAAACACCCGGAGGGCCGAAGTTTGCCCATGCATGGTGTAAATGCAGGCGAGGACGTGCTCAAAATGACCAATGAGATCCAATAAGGAAACCATTTCCCTCCAAATCAAGGTGGCTAAAAGTTATAAAGTAGGCATGGGCAAACTTCGGCCCTCCAGGTGTTTTGGACTTCAACTCTCACAATTCCTAACAGCCGGTAGGCTGTTAGGAATTGTGAGAGTTGAAGTCCAAAACACCTGGAGGGCCGAAGTTTGCCTATGCCTGTTTTAAAGGATGAATCTCAGGGTTCACATTTTGTTCCCACCATTCCAGTAACACACACACACACACACCTATATTAAGTTTACATTTTATTGCATGATTTTAATATAATAATAATAATAAACAACTTTATTTGTTTTCCACCCTACTTCCCCTAGGGGACCAGGAGCGGATTCCAAAAGTCAAAGAGGCAAACATTCAATGCCTTAAAAACAATAGATACAAATGCAATAAACGAACCAACCAAATCCCACACTAGACCAACATCTAAAACCAAGTTATAAACACACAATCTAAAATTAATTCAGAACCTGACCCAACAAGTAAATTAACAAACAACAATTTGTAAAAACCACACAAAAGTTCAGTTGCAATATTTAAAATTAATTATGTGGCCAGTAATATCAACAAGGCTGACAAAGTCATCAAAGCCAATATACAGTAGTAATTTCCAAATAGGACCTATTAGCTGTATATCCGTCATCTTTTTAAAAATGTGTTTTAATCTGTGTCTTTTAATATATGCATTTTAATGGTCTTGTGCTTATATTAATTGTTATTAACATTTAAGTGTGAAAACATAACTTAGTTCTGTCACTGTCTAATGTTTCATGTTGTTTTTATTATTTTGTTGTAAACTGCTTAGAGTCCCCACAGGGAGATAGGGTGGGATATAAATAAAGTTTTATTTTATTATATTATTAATTCTGTTGTATCCTGCCTCAAGCCATGAAAAGAGGCATAATAATAATAATAACATGCTAAAGGCTTTATTAAATTATAAATTTTATTTAATTGAAATAATCTATCTATCTCTATCTATCTATCTCTATCTATCTCTATCTATCTCTATCTATCTCTATCTATCTCTATCTATCTCTATCTATCTCTATCTATCTCTATCTATCTCTATCTATCTCTATCTATCTATCTCTCTCTATCTCTCTCTATCTCTCTCTATCTCTCTCTATCTCTCTCTATCTCTCTCTATCTCTCTCTATCTAATAAAAGTGAAAACCCGTATGTATGTATGTGGCACGGGTGTCTGTTCACACAGGCAGCCTCCAGCCTCCACAAACAGGCTACAGTTCCCAGTGCTGAGGAGCCAGCAAGTTACTCTTTTCCACTGACATTGCGGTTACAGCGAGCTCCATGAACATGTAACCCAAACCCTGCCAATGTCCTCCCCAAACATTATGGCCCACCACCAAAGGAATGCTTTCATTTGGGGACCATTTCATCCTAGATTTTGCATTTTCCTCCACCACAGGCAGGCATCCCAGGGTTCTCTATTGCTGTGGAATTTGCATGACCCCGCCTACTACCCTTCCCTTTCAAATCTGTCTGCATAATAAACACACCAGAACTGTGCAGCAACTAAACTTACTGGAGGAGTTGGGGGAATTGACTCCACATGGTGGAAGTTGTAGTTCACCCTGCATCAAGTCAGAGCACTGTGACTCCTATTAGAGAATTTAGAGGAGTTGTAGTTCACCTACACCCAGAATGCTATGAACCCAAACAATGATGGGTCTGGACCAAACTTGCCATGTATACCTGATATGCCTAGATTTGAATACTGGTGGGTTTGGAGGGGAATTGGCCTGGACATTTGGAAGTAGTAGGTATTGGGATTTATAGTTCACCTGCAATGAATGAGCACTCCGAATCCCTCCGATGATGGACCAGGACCAAACTTGGCACACAGAGCCCCCATAACCAACAGAACATATTGGACAAGTTTGCTGAAAAGGGAGTTATAGTTCACCTGCATCCAGAGAAACAGTGATCCCCACTGACAATGGATCGGGACCAAACTTCACACAGAGAAGCCTCATGACCAACTGAACATACTGCAGGAGGTTGTGGGAATGGGCCTTGAATCTGGGAGTTGTAGTTCACCCACATCCAAAGAGCGCTGAACCCAGCCAATAACAGATCTGGACCACACTTGGTACACAGAACCAAAATGGCCAACTTTGAATACTGGCAGGTTTGGGGAGGATTGACCCACGATTCTGGGAATTGTAGTTCACCCACTCCAAACTGAGAATACCTAACATTCAAAGACAAACAGTGCCTTTCTCAAATGACCTGGGAACCTCCGGGTCCTCAAGCTAGTTAAATAATAAAGCATTAAAGGCTTTCTGCAAAGTCTTCCAGGCAGCTTCCTGTAACTGGGGAAGACCCTCCCTGCTTAAATTTTGAATTCTTACAGTACAAGTTGAATATTTCTTATCCAGAATCCAAAATACTCCAGTATTATTCACATTGGTGGCTGGGATAGTGACCCCTTTGATTCATGCACGAAATTATTTAAAATATTGTATAAAATTACCTTTAATTTATGTGTATGAGATGTAAATGAAACATAAGACTTGTTCAGATTTGGGTCCCATCTACAGGATCTCTCATTATTGTAGATATATGCAAAATATGAAATAAAATCCAAAACACTTCTGGTTCCAAGCATTTTGAATAAGGGACTCCTAATTGATACAGAAATTCCTATAGCATGGACATGCAAACTTTTAAAGGCTTCTGGCAAATCTTCCAGACAGTTTCCTACAACTGGAGACGATCTCCCTCCTTACTTTTGAAGCATTCTTCATCTAAAATACTCCAAAATTGCCCACATGGGTGGCTGAGATAGTGACAAATTCACTTTCTTATATTCTAGTATACACAAAGTTTGATTTATGTGCAAAATTATTTAAAATATTGTCTAAAATTACCATCTGAGTATACATCTAAGGTATTTCTGATATATACATGAATTTTGTATTTAGATTTGGGTCTCATCACTGAACATGCACAAAATTTGTTTCATCCACCTAAAATGTAATAATAATGTCTAAAACTGCTATCAGGTTATATACACAAGATGCATATGAGACATAAGGCTTGTTAAGACTTGGATTCCATCCCCAAAATATTTCATTATGTATGTAGATGCAAATACAGGCAGTCCAAAATCTGGGGAAAAATTCATAAAGCTTCTGGTTCTAAGCATTTTGGATAAGGGTTCCCCCTCTCTCTATATATATTCCTATCACAAAGGCATGCAAGCATTTAAAGGCCTCCATGTCAAGTTTTGCAGACAGTTTCTTGTAATTGGAAAAAAAAATCTCCCATTCCAAATTTTGAATTCGTAGAGTATCACTTGTGCTTTGCATTTCTGTTTTTCTTGGTTCTGTGAGATTTGTCTTGAAAGGTTAGTATTTGAGGCAATAGCTAAGACTTTGGAAACTATGGGCTAGGTTTTTATGGCCTACCAAAGTTTGTTGCATGTACATTTGTTAGCTTATTTGGTAGCCACTTGTTTCTTTTGTTTCTATCTCAAGAGACTAGCATAGTTACAAGAGAGTAAAAATGTCAGTAATTATTTCTTTTGCAATAAATAGTCCTGTTTTTTATGTACTAATTTGTTAGCCATCACTGTCTGTTTCCGTCATTACAGCTGTCACATTAATTAAAGCCCCTGCACTGGAAAAAAATGCAAAAAACAACATTTAAAAAACTTCAACTATCCTTGCTCCAATTAAAATTTTAAAGCCCTTTCTGGTTGTGTAATCGAGTATGAGTGTGCAAAGTGGGAATTGTAAGTGTGGGTTGTGGTTTTGAATACAGAACTTGATGTGGCAAGTAGTTTTGGCATAATGCGGAGAAAATAGGGTTTCTTTTCGGTTTAGAACCATATTCAAGATGTGGATGAACTGTCCTGCCTGCCCAGTCGTATGTTATACTCAAACAGTTTGAAACCTATGACTATGCAGATGATGTTGAATCACAGTTCCCAACATCCTTGATCTTTGGTCATGTTGGCTGAAGTTGAAGCAAGTTGATATCAAGCATTGTCAGGATGGTTAGTAGTCTCTCACTCCAAGCTATCATTGTTGGCAATAGCTGTCACAAATTTGATACTGATAAACTCCTTAACTTATTTAGAGCAATAGTGGGTATTCAAATCTCTTTTAGAATTTTTAAAGGAATAGAACTGAATCAAACTGGATTTATACTGCCAAATAATGTAGTTTGAACTGCATTATATGGTCAGTAGATCCATATAATGCAGTTCAAACTGCATTATTTAGCAGTGTAGATCCAGCTTTAATCTGCCGAATGAGCACATTCAATTATATCTGTCTATTGTTGTACCTTTCTACTGACTGCAGCAAACTTCTTTGCTCTTATTGTTTGCCTGTGTAGCATGATTCCTCTAAATGCCCTTTACTCTTCTCAATTGAAGTTGGCTTCTCTCTCTGACAAGCAAATTCCCTGGTGATAGTAATGCTTTCCTTCCTCTTTGTCAGTTTCTGTTTCACTTCATCTTTTTAAAACAGTCCAATTTATTCCTGGAATCATTTGTTTTTATCAGCCGTTTCATTCATTTCAAATGTTTTCCCACTCCAAACCTTGGTGTTTCTATTCTGTTATTTTCCATTAAGTGGATAATTTCCTCTAAGACACAATGTTTATTCCTGCAGTTATTCCTTCCTTTAGCCTTCCTTTCTCAGAAATGGAATTAGTCACTTTTGAAACTTTATTTTAAATTAGTGTCACATATAGTTAGTATGTTAATATTTTCATGATCTCAAAAATGTACCGTAATATAAACTGCTATTTGAAAAATTCAGCTTTAGACACAGTGTGAACTGTCAGACCTTATAGAACTTTCATGAAGTTTGCTTTCTGTCATGGTAATCGAAATCATATAGTTTTTTTTATTCCAGGGAGAGGATTAACCTTTTGATCTTGGCATCCCATTTGCCTGATTAGAGTAATATGCCCTGTTCTGGGTATTCAAACATGTGAAAATGTTTGGGTGTTCTGCAGCAGGTTAACTAGAAGACACTTGGGGTCACTTCCTACTACTATTTTATGGAGTTGTAACTGCATCCTAAGTACTTTTTCTATCATAGAGAACTTTGCCAGACATGTACTTGTTTATCTGAAGGTATACTTATGGAAGGGTTACAAGGAAACTAAGGGATAGACCTCTAGGAATAGTGTTCAGCACAGAATGAGCTGAATCTAACAAGCAGTACTAAGATGAAGAATTGGGGGGGGGGGGGGTGTATTTCCACAGAAGAGAATGGGAGCAAGACTTACTACTTAATGTGAATGCTAAAGTGAGTGAGGGCAAAGAAGGCTGAACTACTCAAATCTTTTTTTTAAAAAATAATTTTTATTGAAGGATTTTCCTAGGAGAGAACTTAAGAAATAGGGTAACTGATGAGTATGAATTGCATACTGAGGATAGTAAATGAAATAGTAAATGAGTGCCTATATTCACGACATTTCACCATCTACCTTTTGTGTAATATGATGTATACTTCTGTAAAATCTTGCAGTTTGGGACAGAAAGGTCCTTTGTAGTGAGGTAAATTTCAGCCTATAGCACTGTAAGATAAAGTTATGGGAATGTGTTAATAAAGCCCATTTTCTTTTCTTGAAAAAGTGAAAATCATACTATTTATTTTTAGAAATCCATGTTGAAGTGCAGTTGAAGAATTATGAGAAATTTCTTACGGCGTACACTTCCCAGCTGAAGAGAATTGAAGATGCGTTGGATGACTCCGTAGGAGATGTTTGGGATTTCAATCTTGATCCTATTGCATTAAATGTAGGTTGTAATTTAATATTCATACACAGGTTTTCATTTAATTTTGGATTCTTCTAGACAAGGATACCTTTGCCATCCCACTGGATTTTACTGGGTCCACACCACGATCTCCTTTTGTATTTTCTCCACCAGTTCCTCGATTTTCTTTTTTTCCCCTCAATAATTCTGTGAAGAGGAAGGAAAGGCAGAACAAGATGGAAAAACATTATCTTAATTGGTAGAGCTTGGAACCTGGAAGAAGTATAAATAGTAGCTGTGTACATGTAAACACATTGTTAGCAGTGGGATCTCCACATTGCTATGTGTAGAATTGAAGCCAAAATGTCTAGCACCCCATGGTTTTCAAAGAGGTAGTAAGAAGCAGGTCATTTATTTGTTTTTACAGTTGTCTATGGTAGTTATTGTTTTTTTCTGAACTGAGCCATGGACTTAATTTTATCACACACATATGTACAATATTTTCTATGCTATACATGGATTTTTAAAATTGCAAAACATGCACAAATACAAACAATACTGCATAAAAATACAATAAGTAGAAATTGAAGCTATAAGATCACTGACTTAAACGTCTCATTTCTGGACTTCCACTCAAAGCATCCTGGTCTTGAAAAAGCCTGAAGGAAGCAAGGAGTAGACTTGCAAAGCTGACTCTTACCAGTTATTGATGGACTCATCAAAAGCTAATACTACTGAGTTCCCCAATTTTTTTTACAAAAAAATTAATAAAATATGTACAACAAATACTGATAAAGAACATTTTTCAAAAAGGGAATATTAAGAAGCACAAATTAACGAAAGAAAAGTCCATTCACTAAATATTTGACCAAAAGCACCTTTGTGCTTTTTCTGCTGTTCTGTCTAGAGACTAAAAATAGCTCTAAAGAAAAGCTGTAAGATCTTCATGTTGTCATATATTTATATTGGGCCATTGGTTCCAGGACACCACTCCCTCTGGGTATACCAAAATATGTCGAGCTAAAGTCCCATTGTAGACAAGGGCATCACAAAATTTTGCCACTTTATAAAATGACAAAATCAAAGGTTTGTTTTTTTGTAAGATTTTTGGGGAGGTGGATACTTTAAATTCATGGATATTTGGATCCATGGGTGCAGAGTCCATGCATGCAGAGTCCATGGTTACAGGAGGCCAACTGTACATCTATGTGTATAAGAGTACTTATTCATTTGGTGGCTTTCTGGATCCAGACCATAATCAATAGTTTACAGATTATATTACTAATTATTTACAGTCAGACCATATGTTTATGCTTTGACTTATTCATATCTTAAAAATTTCTGGGTTGCAAGCTTCCTAGTAGCCATAGAATGAAAATCTAATTATGTAAGGATATTGCTTGAATAAGCTTCTGGTGTACTGCACGTTTAGTAGTGTACATGAGCCTCTAAAAGCAAGCAGATTGTCTGCCTCCTCCCTATTTTTTTCCTGTATGGATATCTAGCCATTACCCTATTTACAAATTGAGTAAGTCACTTAGGTATTTCCATTTGATAGCCATCATTTATTCAGTATGATTTTACAATGAATTTTTGAAAGATTGCATAGCTCAATCATGTGTGTTTTCTCAGGGGAGTGAAACAGAGCATTTTGTAAGAATGGGAACAGATTATCTTTGTTGCCTACCAGAATCATAAAGCAACAAAAAGATGCCTATGCAGTTGCATTGGATACTAAGCTTGAAAGGACTATATTTTATGTTTGCTTCATCATGTAGCAGACTTAAAAAACTCTCATATTTTTGTTTAATTTTAGCTTTTGCCTTATGAACAGTCTTCCTTACTTGAGCTCATAAAGACAGAAAACAAGGTAAAGATATTAAATCTGAAATACTTTTTACAAAATTGTTTGTTGACTCTAGTAAAATGTTAAAATCTTTTGAGCATTTACACATTTGATATCAGAAGGCTCTGCTTGCAGACCATCCCTGTTTGAAAATTTGTGGTCCGGAAGGCATTATACAGAAAGGGAAAGGAGTTGGGATGGGAAGAGAGAGAAACCAAGGGACCAGTCCTTAAAATTACAGACTTATTCCAGTGTCCAGACTGGATGAAACAATTCAGGAAAGTGGGAGCCAAATGAAACCGCTCTTTTTGTAAAGCCCGTGTTGATGCTGCTCCCAGTCTTGTCTTTTGATGCACCTGCATTTTTACTATTATGTTGTACCTGTGTTTATTTTATTTACCCAGGTCCTAAACAAAGTTATCACTGTGTATGCTGCTCTGTGCTGTGAAATCAAAACATTAAAGTATGAGGTAATATTAAGAATTAATTGCTGTCTAGATTTTTGTACATGCTATAATTTTAAGATGTAGTCATATTTCTTTCTATCTTGAGCCTTTATAGACTTCTTATTCAAAGAAAAACATATCTGCTTTTGTCCTCAGGCAGAAACAAAATTTTATAATGGCCTCTTGTTTTATGGAGAGGGAGGTAAGTTATTGGCTATGCTAATATGTAAAAAAAATGTAGTAATATTATTGTGCTGTGCAATGTTTTGGAACTTGGCATCAGAATCGTTTATAAGTGGTTTTTGCTGCGCCAAGTGATGGGCTTTCAAGGAACTACATGTGTGCATGAATTTAACATGATTTGAATGTCATTGTTTTGTGTTTTGTGTTCTGTTTTCTCTGTAAGCTGTTAATGTATGTAAATAAAAATATTTTTTAAAAGGATTTGAATGTCACAGGGGTTCAAACAGATGGAGGCAGAGGTTTAACTCTTGCAGGCTTTTACGTTCTTCTCTTAGACTGGCAGAATCTTGTGCTTCCCAAGAAATCTTTTCCAAGTTTACAGTAGTTCCCTATAAGGAAAGAAGAATGTCTTCTTCCCTCCCTATATGAGTAAGATGCTTCATGTTTGAGTAACTTCCCTGGTTGAGATCAAATAATGGTAATAAACTGGCATTTGTAATTGACATTAAAAATGATGCTTCATTTTGAATCCATATATTTTCAGTAAAGGTGTTAGCAATAGGTATTGTGTATTCTGATAGGTCTGTGAGGAACAATTATGGGCCACTGATGGTGTTCATTTTGAAGACTGTATGTTTGAACCAATGTCTATTTTAGAATTTTGAGTAGGTATGGAAATTTGCAAGAGCTATTCTTGTTAAAATATAATGGTAGTGCTTTGATGGGTAAGCCACGAGAAAGTTTTTATTAACACTGTTTTGGGCTGAGAGAATGTTAGTACCAAATGGTGTGGATTAAGGTGACAGCCATCTGACCAGATCCTTCAGGATTCACAGAGAAATTTCAGTCTCTTTTCTCACATCCGTAGGATGAATGAAATTCAGAATAGTCTACTGAAGATTGCTTCATTCATGCTTTGTAGAAGGAAAAGGTCTTCTGAGGTCATACAGCAGACTTTTCTGTAAAACCGGTGAACAGTAAAACAACTATGTCTAGTACATGCTACTTTTAGTATTTACCAAGAAAGAAAGATTTTAACTAATACATTTTTTCATGAAAAATTGGGTGTCTTTAAGATGTAGCTTTTTATGTCATGCTCTAATTTTATTAAAATATTGTTTGAAAGATATAGTGATATGTTGCCAAAACTGAAACAAGGGACTTTTTCTGATTCGCTGCCTTACTGGCAGGAAGTAGAGAAAGAATAGTATCAGCTGCAAAAGATACTGTTTTAGCTACAGTTCCTTCCTGGCTTTGGCCAAGATCCCGTTGTTTACTTCTCGCTGCTTCCACCAACATTGACAGCCCCCCCCCCCCAGCTTCTTGTGAACCCTAAAAACCAGTTGTCCTGGAAATCTTTCTGAGTAGAATAAGGAAAATGTTTAGCTACTTGTATCAGATCTTATACTTCTTTTATCCTTTAATGGATATGACTCAAAAACTGTTCAGTAATTTTGTAACTTTCCACATACCCAATTTAATTAGATTTACCTGATTTCATGGGTTCATTCTGATTTGGACTAACAGAATTTCAATGACAGTATGATATATTTACTAAAAAAACACAGATAAAAGTCTGAAGCAATATTTATAGAAAGAACCTCTGATACAGTTTACTGGCAACTGAAAGTATCAGAGTACATAGCAATAATAACTTTTTATTGAAAGATAAATTGAGCTGTTTTTCTAAAATGTGTTTTAAGATACAAGCAAAACTGCTTATAGTAGACATTAATTGATGAAAATAAATGCTGTGGTTTCTAACACCAGTGTATCTTTCATGTTTGTATTTTAGATATGGATTCTAGTAAAGTGGAAGGAGATAGCCAAATTCAGATGGGAAGATTTATTTCATTTTTACAGGTAAATCCAGGAGACTATTCTGTAGCTTATTTTTTCCTCATATATATCATAATTGTTCCTAGCCAAGAGAGTGTTCATGTTTGAAAAAAATCTAAACATTTTTAGCTGTTCACAATTATTTTTTATTGCATAGAAGGCAAATGTGTATAGCCATGGGCAGTTTTGAAAAGCACATTGGATTTTTCTGTCCCTCTGTATGATATCTGGTCACCTAATTTTATAGTTGTCTGTAACAATTGAAATGGCAAAACCAAAGTTGGGTACCTGCAGCGTAGTCAAGTGTTTTAACAGAAGTTCAGGCATTTTGATATGGTAGTTACAGAGGCTCTTTGCCTACAATGATCATTCACTGGAAATGGGGCATGTTTCTGGGAAAAACCAACTCCCACATTTCTGTTAAATGCAAGTACAGTCTAAATTACTCAACTTCCTGTATGTTGTTGGACACATATTTCTGTATCTTGCATAATTTTAGTGGCATATGATTCTGCATGTTAGGATCATTTCCTGTGCAAAATATAATTATCTTAAATTAAGGAAATATGGAATTGACTCTGAAATGCTTCTCCAGTGTTTACCAGTGCTGATTCCCATTATTCCTGAGAACATTTATATACTCTAGCTGATTTCTATCTTTTGAGACAGACATTTATTGTCTCTTCACTTTACTTTCTTTGATTTTAGAATTACAGATATGGATAAAAATCTCTCAAATAGATGCCTAGAGTTCATTTTAGATTTCTCATTACTTCCTGCTCTTCTTTTGCAATTTTCTAAAGCATGAGGCTGTTAGGACTTTTCAGAAGATGGGAGGTACTGCATAATGCTGCATTAGCACTCCCTATTTGGAGTGCTATTGCAATTGGTGGTAAGATCAATAGAACTAGATTCTATTCATTCTGAGAACCAAATCTCTGAAAATGAAAAACAGTAAGGATTGGAGGGATATGAGTTTTAAAGGCCATTTAATGTGTTTGCTGTATTTTAATTCTGTTATTATTTAATTGTATTTTAACATTTGTATTGCTCTTTTAAAACTGTTTAGTGTGGATAGATGTTAGCCACCTTGAGTCCCCATGGGGAGAAAGGTGGGATATAAATAAAGGTAATAATAATAATAATAATAATAATAATAATAATAATAATAATAATAATAATAATAATAATGCCTACCTTTAATGGAACAAACACCCCAACCCAATAGACATGGGGCAGATTTTCTCACCACAACATATCCCCAGGGGGTAAGGGTCTTCTAGCTTAGTAATTCCCACCTCACAAGCTCAAATCAATGCTTAAGATTGACCACTGGAACCTTTGGAACATGAAAGATTATCACTGCAGGACAGGAACAACTACAGAAAGAGGGCTTTTAAATAGTAGGGCATGCTTATGTATGCTAGTCCTAATTTATAATTTCATTAAGGTGTACCCACCTCTTTCTGCGTTCTGGTGTGGCTTCAAACGGCATTGTCTCCATTGATCAGTTAGGTGTGAACAACTGTCAGTTTCCTGCTGCAAAGCTGATAACAGTAATTGCTATTGTAGTGCAGCAGTTGCAAAACTGCCCAGAAATTGTTGGAGATTTCACTCACTTCTCCTCTCCCCTCTTTTCCTTTCAGGAGCTGTCTTGCTTTGTGACACGGTGCTATGAAGTAGTGATGAATGTAGTTCACCAGTTGGCTGTCCTTTATACTAGTAACAAGTAATTCATTTGCAACATGCTGTCTTTTAAATTTATTTGTTGAATACACAGATCAAAAATACATCATGTTGGTATGATGTTACATATTCTAAGAAGGAATATGAGGTGTGTGGCTGAAGCAGCCTTTAGAATTAGAAAAGGGCAATTTGGCTATATTTAGATTTACAATTAAATAGATAACAATAAAAGCATGTGCAACTTTCTCTAGCAATAGCTAGTGTAACCGTGAAGCTGGTTTATTTCCACTAACCATAGTTAAGATTAACCAGACTTTGGGTTTAGCAGCTAATCAAACAGAAGCAAAAACTTCTATGCATGCTGTTTCGTGGCTCATTAATCTGTAAACTTAGAATTGTGGTGGGATGAGGTTACCACTGTCAACATTTGAAAAAATGGAGGAATTGACTTCCTGATACTGAAGCCATTTGAAGTCAGAACCTTTTGTGAGTGTCCAGTGCAAAAAATTGAATTGAATTAGATGCACTAATTGAGGAGTTTGGCATCATTGGGAAATTTTGTAGTATGTTACAGTTGTTAATGTCAGTCTATATATATAAAAGAGTGATGGCATCACGGCAATTCACAAAACAACAAGAGTACAGGCCCCCCAACCTCAAAATTTGACAACACAACCCATCATCCACGCCTCAAGGTTGATACAACAAAAAGAAAAGAAAAATAAAGTCCTAATTAGAGGGAGAGCAATATTTTTTTTTATCCAATTGCTGCCAGTTTAGAGGGCTAATCTCTGCCCACTTGGTTGCCTAGCAACCAAGGGACAGCCAGGTTTCAGTTAGGGGACAGGCAGATTTAGGCCTCACTTAGGCTTCTTCCACAGATTATCTAATTTGCACTGGATTATATGGCAGTGTAGACTCAAGGCCCTTCCACACAGCTATATAACCCATTTATAATCTTATATTATCTGCTTTGCACTGGATTATCTTGACTCCACACTACCATATAATCCACTTCAGTGTGCATTTTATACAGCTGTGAAGAAGGGGCCTCAGATAATCCAGTTCTGAGCAGATAATATAAGATTAGAAATATACAGTAGAGTCTCACTTATCCAACATAAACAGGCCGGCAGGATAAGTGAATATGTTGGATAATAAGAAGGGATTCAGGAAAAGCCAATTAAACATCAAATTAGGTAATCGTTATACAAATTAAGCACCAAAACATCATATTATACAACAAATTTGACAGAAAAAGTAGTTCCATGCGCAGTAATGCTATGTAGTATTTACAGTAGAGTCTCACTTATCCAACACTCGCTTATCCAACGTTCTGGATTATCCAACGCATTTTTGTAGTCAATGCTTTCAATATATCGTGATATTTTGGTGCTAAATTCATAAATACAGTAATTACTATATAGCATTACTGTGTACTGAACTACTTTTTCTGACAAATTTGTTGTCTAACATGATGTTTTGGTGCTTAATTTGTAAAATCATAACTTAATTTGATGTTTAATAGGGTTATCCTTAATTCCTCATTATCCAACATATTCGCTTATTCAACGTTCTGCTGGCCCGTTTATGTTGGATAAGTGAGACTCTACTGTACTGTATTTACAAATTTACCACTAAAATATCACAATGAATTTAAAACACTGACTACAAAAACATTGATTATGAAAAGGCAGACTGCGTTGGATAATCCAGAACATTGTATAAGCGCATGTTGGATAAGTGAGATTCTTCTTTAATATGAAATAATTACTGGGATAGAATAATGCAGAACAATATAATCTCTAAAACCAGGACAGTAAATAAACAGGGGAATTCCACACAAGAAACAATCAGGGCCAGCTAACACCTCCCAACAAAGTATTCCCATCATCAAAGTCTGGCAAATCCTGTTTTCTCAGGGCCACAGACAGTAGAAGCACATAAAATATCGCAAACAACATCACTCTGAAAACAAGGGTATTCCAGACAGGAAACAATCAGGGCCAGCTAACACCTCCCAACAAAGTATTCCCATCATCAAAGTCTGGAAAATCCTCTGTTTTCTCAGGGCCACAGACAGTAGAAGCACATAAAATATCGCAAACAACACCACTCTGAAAACAAGGGAATTCCAGACAGGAAACAATCAGGGCCAGCTAACACCTCCCAACAAAAAATTCACTCAGGGAGGAAACAGCCAGGCTTTAAAGCTGCAAGGCCATTACATCCTAATCATTTTTCCTAATTGCAGCATTCATACTTGCCTCCAACAAACAAACAAAAACCAATCAGAAATATTGTATATTCACAACCTTTAGGAAATAATATCCCCTGATGGCGCAGCGTGTTAAAGCGCTGAGCTGCTGAACTTCTGGACCGAAAGGCCACAGGTTTGAATTGGGGGAGCGGAGAGAGCCCCCACTGTTAGCTCCAGCTTCTGCCAACCCAGAAGTTCGAAAACATGCAAATGTGAGTGCATCAATAGGTACTGCTCCGGCGGGAAGGTAACGCCGCTCCATGTAGTCATCCCACATGACCTTGGAGGAGTCTACGGACAACGCCGGCTCTTCGGCTTAGAAATGGAGATGAGCACCAACCTCCAGAGTAAGACACGACTGGACTTAATGTCTGGGGAAAACCTTTACCCTTGACCTTAACTACCACCAATTCCTCAATACTTTATTTCCCATACCACCATACTTCGCCACAGCAACGCGTGGCCGGGCACAGCTAGTATTTTATATTTTAAGGCATCTTGTAAATATACTGTGTTGCAGTTTTCCCTGTTTTCCTAAAATGAAAAACTTCGAAAACAAAAAGTTAAATGAAGGGATTTTTATAGATACAAAATACTGTTAGGAATTCGAGATTGGTGAGACTTTCTCTTTCTTGTGACTCAACTAGATTTAATGCCATTTACTAGTAATTATAGCCCACCTGGAATTGCGAAAAATGAAAAACAGCTGTGAAGGACCAAAATGTCTGTTTTGTGGGCAATATTTAGTTTTGTGTCTCAAACTCATGCAGGCTTATATGGTATGATATAATGCGATTTATTAAAATGTTTGCCTCTAAAATAATTTAATTGAATTATGTGATGTATAGTATGATTCTGCTTTTTCAGGAATACGCCCAAAGTTATAGAGACATCAGGAGTTCATTTTCAGGTAAGGAATATTTAAGGATTTTGACATGAAGTTTATAAAATACTATGAAAGCTGGATCAGTCCACTTATTTCTTTGAGAACAGAATATCAATAGTAAAAAGCCTAGGTTCTTTAATAGGATCAGAATGCCACTTTCCTTCAGGAGTCCCTTCTTATTAGCTATATTTTATTCTCCAGGTCAGTGAAGAGAACTGTTAGGCATGTACATCTCAAATATAACTATTGTGTTCTCAGGGATACAAACACCATACATGAATTCCACTGAGTTCATTAGGACTTATCACCTAAAAGGTGGATAAGGAATTATTATCTAAATCCATAATGAATTATGTGATGTTTCAAACAGGCTATGTATGAGCATCTGGGGGAACTCCTGACAGTTTTACTCACATTGGATGAGATAATATATAATCATGCTACGCTGAAAGATCACTGGACTATGTACAAAAGGTATGTGAGTAAATTGTTAAATGGATGTCCACTTGCATGGTAGAAACATAGACTAATGTGGTGGTCATTTGAAAGGGTACTGCTGCACCATGACTATTCATTTTAGTGAAACCTGAATAGAAGCTTTGTAGTATTGCACCCAATAAACTTTGTAGCTTTGGTTTATGTATGTTCTGGTAATTCCTCCACAGCCTCTTGTTCAAAAGCTACACAACTCCCACTAAGCATTGTGTTGGCCCTATCTGTGGTTGTAGTTATTGGTACAGTGATTGAACTGCTGTAAATTGCTCTTAAATTGCCTATTTTTTAATGGTTTGGCCACAACAGATGCAGACATCCACCCCTAAAAAATACTTAGTATAATTTCTAGGGTTATTGTGTCCCAGAAGCAAAGCTAAGAAAAGAGGATGCCACTTTAAGTGGCTCCAAGGCATTTTTCAGTGAAAAGTAAACTAAAACTCCTGGGTACCTTTTATTGAAAGGTAAGCAATCTATTGTTCTTAAAACTTTCCTGCCTTTCCAAAAGCCCGTGAAAAATTCCCCCTTTAAACCCCCCCCCCCCCCCCAAATCTTATCTATCTATGGCAATTTGGTTTATTTTTACTGGTTTGTCTTTTGCTTTGTTGTGTCAGGTTACTAAAATCTGTCCATCACAATCCTTCTAAATTTGGAATGCAGGAAGAGAAATTGAAGCCATTTGAAAAGCTGCTATTAAAACTAGAAAGCCAGTTACTGGATGGGATGATATTTCAGGTAATATAATAACTACTCATTAGCTTATGCTGCTCATACCGTTGGAATTGGAAATGTGTAGCCTTCCAGGTACTTGTCTCCAGCTTCTTCCACCTTTCACTATGCTAGGATATCTGGGACTTTTACCTCAACATCAAATAACAAACCACATGTTTGCCTTCCCTGTAATGGAGTATAAATATAACTTATAAAATTATATAGAGCTGGAAGCTTATATTATGAATACAGTTCCAATTAAATCTGTGGTTTTGCGATTTAAATTGTATGATCCTGCTTTCATGAGCCAGTTATCTAATGCTTAAATCTGTTGACTGATTGATTCATGGAGCTATAGTGCAAAAGATTAACTGCTCCAAACACTACTTTAGGTACATCCAAAAGCATTCCTAATGGGATTTCTGACTCTTTTTCTTTTCAAAAGCATGCTAATGTCACAAATGGTTCTTCAAATTCCACTCAGTTTGAAAAGCAGTTTATCAAATTGGATAGATATCTTCTTTCTGTTCTCACACACACTAAAACGTTGTGATTTAAGATTCTGACCTCCATGAGATCAATTAATTCTTTCACTCTCTCTGGTTATTTGCAGTCATTTGACATGTTAATTAAAAACACTTATAATTGTTTTTATTTTTGATTATTTAAAATCTATCCAATTTCTTAAATCTGCTCATGCTTGCTGAAGCTAATATTCTTTGTTTCTGTTCATCATAAGTTTTGTTGGCATATAATGAAATTTTAGTCAGTGAGAAGGAGCCAAGATCCAGTGGTGGATTAGTTATAGTTAATTCATCTTGTTCATTCCTCCCTTTGGGCAAGCAGGTAAAGCTAACCAGATATTGGTAGCTTACACAGCCCAACAAAAACAAAATTTTGGTGTCTTGGTTTTATACCTGTTTTGGGGGTTGTTTGGGGTACTGTTTTTTAAAAAAATACATTGGATAGACCACATCAACTCTAGTTTCTTCAATATCATTGTTATGGTTTTCTATCGGTGAGCCGCTGAAGACTGGTGTATGACATCTGTTCTGTATCTCAAAATCTAGAGCTGATTGGGTAGAACTGGTGCCATTTTTTAAATCATTAAGTCAAATACACCCTGAAACAGGCCTCACATTTGAGGTACCAAAATGTGTTGGCCAGTGCTGTCATTATGTTTTAACTCAGAGTCTTGGTTTGTTGCTCACAAACAAGACAGGATTTACATGCTACCAACACACCAATTGTTGTTGATTTGGAATCCTAGTCTTTTTGGAAACCAGCATCCAGGATTTGTATGTAATGGTTGAGTTATCAATTTCTGATTATTTTTTACCACTCATTTGAGTGGAAGAGCAAGATGGAAGCAACCGATCTTTGTGCATCTGGGTGATTTTTACTCCCAGTTAAACCAGGATAAATCAGGAATTCTGGCTTGGAACCATGTGCAATTTGACATCTGGTATGTTGTTTGCAGAGTAAAAGGTCCTAAAACTTTGTTCCTGTAATTTTTAGTCAGCATTAAGGTTTCACTCACTGTCATTAGTCTAGAATTGTTCCCTTAACAAACTAACAACAATCTTATTGTTTTATTGCTGTATGTTTTTGCCATGATTTTATTGTTGTATACAAATTTTAACTGCTGGAATTTGTGTGTTTTTGTGTTGTAAGCCGCCTTGAGTACGCATGCAGAGAAAGGTGGAGTAGAAATATTCTAAATAAATAAATAACAGCAAGGTTACAGCAAGAAAAGCCAGCAATTCATAACTACTGAATAAAGATGTCAATTTAATTAGAGTTTGAGTCTGATTTTATTGAGTAGACAATTTAAACTATAGGTTTATAAAGATAAAAGAACAACCTATAGTTTAAATTGTCTATAGATTGAGCTCATATTTCTCATAATGATAATGTTGTAAATCATTGTCATTTCTCATCCTCATTCAGGCTTGTATAGAACAGCAGTTTGATTCCCTGAATGGTGGGGTGTCAGTGTCGAAGAACAGCACTTTTGCCGAGGAGTTTGCACATAGTATTCGCACAATTTTTACCAATATTGAAGCTAAGCTTGGTAATGCAAATTAGACACTATTACATTGCTTTATTGTTTGTAAAAGTTGTTAACTTGTTCGTCTAGTGGCAAACTTCAAAAATATTCTTTTCTGTGTGTATTTGTACAAGGTGAACCCTCAGAAATTGACCAGAGAGATAAATACGTAGGAATTTGTGGGCTCTTTGTGCTGCATTTTCAGATTTTTCGGACTATAGACAAGAAATTTTACAAATCATTACTGGACATTTGCAAAAAGGTGAAGATTTTGCTGTTTGTAACTTTCCTCTAGTAGCTAACATTTCACACAAAATATGAAAATAAAAACATTTGCTAAAATATTATTTCATGCAGTTCCTTGAGTCTGAGATTACAATAAATAATTTGTCACCAGTAGTCAGTAATTAGAGCTAGTAAATATAGCTTTAAAATACCTATAATACTTTATTGTTTTCATGATATGAATTTCTTATTCTTTTTGAATAGCAAAAACTCATCACTTATGTACAGCTAAAAAGTCAATAACATTTTAACTTTATTCTTACTGTATAGCATTCAGGTTGTTTGGGAAGGGATGAAGTGAAACTTTGTCAGTTTTTAGGAGCTTTAATTCTAACCTTGTAGCCTGGATAGTTCCTGCCCTAGATAGTTATCTGCTGTAAACTAATTTTTATTTTTGGTGGCCCTTATATCAAATTTAATATATTTAATGTTGTATCCAAACTAGTATATTGGGAAGCATATAATCTCTTTTTTAGTTATTACCCTAACCATGTAAGGGTAATAAATTACCTAAAATTAATTACCTAAACAGTCCTATTTAGGGATTGAGTTGTAGTGACACTAGTCTCTAGTCATGTCCCTCATTGATTGAAATTGATCCCGTGCAAAGCAAATGGTACAGAGTTGTCATGCCTATTATACTTATCTCATAAAATCCATTTCAATGTGGCAGCTACAGTGCTAATGCACAGATGCTCTGATAATACAGGAAGTACGTTATATACTTATACATAAGTCTAGGAATTTTAGTTAAAAATCAACCCCAAAATACTGGGTCAGTGTGACAACTCTACTTCAACTCTTATCAAAAAGGTGACTGTCCTTTTTTCTGAGTAAGCTGATAAAAGGTGAGATTTTAGACCACCCTGTGAGAATCTAAAGGAAGCACCAACTCCTACTCTCTTTGTGACAGCAATGCTTCTGGCTTTTTTTTTTTTTTTTTGAAAGCTTGGGTGTAAAAATAACAACAGCAGCAAGCAATGGCTGGCTTCCTGAAGTGGCATTGGTGCTTTCCCCTCAACCTATCCATGGGTCATATCAAAATCTATAGTTTGACCCCAAAACCTGACCCTCACACACGCAGTCAGCTCATACATGAGTATGTATGCTAATCTTCTAAGATATTAGGAACCATGAGAAGTTTGCTTTAGTTCCCTTAGTCATAACTTGGCTTTCTTTCCATAGCACTGGTGTTTGTACCATTTTGACACAGGAGAACCTAAATTACCTTATGCAGAAAGAAAATTATTTACATTATTTAAAATGGGGCTTAAACCTGTGCTGTTATGTAGGTATTTCTGATGGAACTTTAAGAACATACATGCCTATATAATACTATTCTACATTTATGTAAGTAGTTTAGTGACAGCATGGTTTTCATCATGTACTTGAATTGCATTGTCATGAGAAAATTGACATCTCTAACGTGAACTTTCCCTCCTTTTTGACAATATTTTCATATTTAATGTTCTAGGTGCCAGCTATTACTCTTACTGCTAATATAATTTGGTTTGCGGACTCCTTTCTAAGCCAGAAAATGCCAGATGCTGCCAAACTTCTGGACAAGAAAACTTTTCAGTCCATTAAGTTAAACAGAGAAAGTTTTCTACAGCAGAAGGCCCAGTCACTTACCAAGTAAGTTTTAACAGGAGAATGCCTTTCTTTCTTCTGGTGCATAGTTATTTTTCTGTACATAACCAGAAAATCTAAACCAAGGTGTTTTAGAAAAATCCATTAGACACAGCACTCCTCTTCTGACAGTTAACAGGGGACTTAAGTGCAACTGCTACTGCCACCATTACTTTCCTACTTTTTTCTTCCTGCCATGGCTACTGGGAGTTGGGGAAAGAAGAAAGCACTGGCTAAAATGTGGGGAAATTGCAGGAGGCTTAGTAAATAAGAAATCATTTGGTTAAAAGACTAGAGCTAATAAAACCAGTCAGTGTGGAAGCACTGAAACTTTTGAACGGTTCTTCATCACAATTATCTTCATATAAAATGCTGTCTCGTGCAGCAGCTCGCCACGCAGAAGGCTTTTCTTCAAATTGTTACCAAACATTTTTGGAAACTGTCATGCTGTACATAGAAAACCCCTCTGTTTTTGTCATGATATTGCTTTGCTTTTGTCTCATGAAGTTAATTATTTAAAACATCTTCTCTGTGAGAATGGGCCTTTGAAGTTCATATACATATTTTCAGGAATATGGTATTAAACACCAGAATGGCATCATTCAAATGTTACAGTAATTACATTGCTATACGTTTTACAATCTGAAGTGTGGTTCTTAACCTATCATCTTTTCAAACCACAATTAAGCTTCCTTTTAGTGTATCTGTTTGGATAATTAGGTAACCCTATTTGTTTTTTCTTCAGAGAAATGCAGTCATATTATGTGTTTGTTAGCTCTTGGATGATGAAAATGGAATCTATTTTGTCAAAGGAACAACGGAAGGATAAGTTTGCAGAAGATCCAACCAACAGGTGCAATGTTTTTATACAGGTGTGTACTGCACCCTAAAAAGTCATGCTGAGGGAATGTGGCTTAATTTTCAGTTAGATGAATATTTCAGTGTTTGCTGAACCAAGGCATAATTCAGATTGAATGCCAAAAAATAGTTTGATGGGATTCTTCCTCTTACTTATCTTACGCACTGCAATTTTCTTCCACTGTTACTGGTTACATTTTGACTGGAAAACTTTTTTAAATTCTGGATTTCAACATATTGTTTGGATCCATACTGAAACAAGCTTGGAATACACCATTAAAATGAATTCACTTAAGCAACACATTACTAACTTGGGTTGGTGTGATTTCAGTGGTTCTATTCTAAAATTGACTTAGTAGGATTCAGTCTGTAGTTTCTCTGTTTGAATACAATAGGAAATAGTAGTTTGCAAATCATGTGGAGAACAATGAAGGAAAGAAATACTAAACCAAATACTTTTTCTGGACATATTCACAGAGCACCAAATGATGTTTGGTGTTCTGTCTGAATTGGAAAACTATTCATATGGGATAGTACAAGTATAAAAAAACAGAATTTGTTTATTATGGTCTAGATATGCAATAGCTAATTTCCCTCTCGCATTTATATCTAGGGGTTTCTGTATGCTTACAGCCTTAGTAACATCATTAAAACAACAATGAATCTGCACATGTCCATGCAGAAGCCAATGACTAAAACCTCAGTTAAAGCATTGTGCAGGATGGTGGAACTTCTTAAAGTAAGTAGCAATGCTTTGATGTTTCTTAGTCAACCTAATATTTATAGTTTTTCATCATTGAGGAGCGGAATTGTGAGATATCTTTTTAATTCTGAGAGTGGGAAGAAGGAAGAGACAATGGAGACAAATGTTACTGCAGTAATTACTTAAGATATACTCAGTTGGGCAGGATATTGGTTTGGGTGCCTCTTTATATTTTAATGGATCTTTGAGGGCTGTTCACGTGTATATGAACAAGTGTTGGTTTTGACCTTTAAAGCCCTACATGGTTTGTGTCCAGGTTGTCTACAATTCCTGTACGCTTCCTGGGATTGTTGTAAGGTTTTAACCTCACCTCCATCCTTATGATGTAGCGTATTGTGTTGCATACTGTTTTTGAGATGAGGGCGAGATTAAACTCTCCTCCCATCATCTCCATGATACTTCTGAATAATAATAATAATAATAATAATAATAATAATAATAATAATAATAATAATAATAATAATTTATTTATATACCGCCCTATCTCCCGGATGGGACTCAGGGCGGTTTACAGTCATAAAAGCAAACACAAACATTACATAACAACATAATATTGCTGAAATCAGCAGAATTTCACCTTGTCATCATCCTAGAAATACTGAGTGGGATATTTTAGATGGAATAAAGCAGTGATCAAGTAATTAGAATATGCAGGTAAGTATGCAGGTAATTAGATTATGAAGGGATATTTTTCCTTTTGTATCCTACAGTACTCTGCAAAACTGGGCTCATGTGACATTTCTAAATAGTTTTTTTCATTTTGATTATAGCTGCTGAAGATTTGGGGAGAAATAGTACTTCATATGGTGGCTGTAACAATTATAGAAGTAAATTGAATTGTAATATTATTGTGTTTTTAAATTTGGCTAATTTCAGGCAATAGAACATACATTTTACAGAAGAAGTATGATCGTTGCTGATTCAGTCACACACATAATCCAACATCTTCAGCATCAGGCTCTTAATGCTATTGCTATAGCCAAGGTATGTGATTTGCAGAAGTTGCAGTTAGTGCTTCCAAATTTAATCATGAAAACGACTAGTGGTATAACAGTTGGAGTTCTCCCTTTATGTTTTAAGTCCTAAAACCATGATAACTGGATCATATAATTCCCCTCTTGATTTCCTTCCAGTAACACTGGAGTTACCTATTAAAATGGTGGAGGATAGTAGTGGAGAGGGAAGCAAATAATTTGCAAATAATCAAATCCATGATCCACATTCACATATGTCGAGGGGCAACTGTACTTTGATTCAGTGAGATTTGTGTTACTTGTTACTAAAGCTAAGTTAATTTTATACGTGAATTGGCATGAACCTGTAGAACCAAGCAAAAGAAAACATTGCACTCTCATTTATGGAATTTTTTGTCTGTTCCTAAATATTATTTTCTTCCTCTCAAGAAAAGAGTAATTTCTGACAAAAAGTACAGTGAACAGCGCCTTGATGTACTCTCTGCACTTGTTCTGGCTGAGAATACCCTCACTGGTCCTAGCACAAAACAGAGGCGGCTCATTATATCTCTGGCTCTCAGTGTGGGCACACAGATGGTATGTACAATAGTTTCTCCTGCATCTGAATACTAAGTAGTTGTATTAGCAGTGATATAAATGGTTCTGATTCAGCTATAAGTCTGATACTTCTCTATGCCCATTTTCTCTTTGATTTCTCTCTTTCAGAAAACATTTAAAGATGAAGAACTCCTTCCTCTGCAAGTAGTGATGAAAAAATTGGCCTTAATCAGTGAACTTAGGGAACGGTAAGTAATATCAAACACTAATAAAGAGAAAATAGTATAGCCTGACACAATATTTTGAAGATTCACTCCCCAACCATACTGCTGAAATGAATAGAAAATCATACTCTGACAGCTATTTGGAAAAAAATCAAAACAAATATTTTACTCGTTTTACGTGTCTTGCAGAAGTTGGCAGCCAGAGCTTAGTAGCAAATAGAATACCATTGAAAGTGAGCAGACGTTTGCTGTAAATTACTTGTAGTTTTTACTGCTGTGTTTAAAGGGCAAATCACTAAAGTTCACTTAATTCAAGCAGATATTTCTTTCCTCTGCTGTAATAAAAACATGACAGGTCTAATAAGTCCTAGATGGATAAATTTGAGGCCCAGATTTAGACCCCCATCTACAGTGAGCATTTAATGCAGCTATGAGATGACTCAAAATCATGGTGTCCACAAAATGCTTGTTGCCAGTGCACGCTGCAGCACACATTATCGGGGATTTGGCACATTTCAGAAGGTGCAGATAAGTCTGAATCAAGACGTAAAACATGCTGCAATAGATTTCAATATATCTGATATCAGGATGGAGGGGGGTTGGGTGGAATTGGCTCCCCAAAATGCAGAGCGCATTGTAGACACACATTCTTTCAGCCCATTATAGAATCCAGAATGGGGGCTGCCAAAAAAAACGCTCTAAGGGCATGGCTGGGAAGCATGGGGCTGATTGATCCTCTTGGTGTAACTGATTACCTCTGCACTTAACACCCTAGAATCATAGAATAGTAGAGTTGGAAGAGACCTCATGGGCCATCCAGTCCAACCACCTGCCAAGAAGCAGGAAATCGCATTCAAAGCACCCCTGACATATGGCCATCCAGCCTCTGCTTAAAAGCCTCCAAAGAAGGAGCCTCCACCACAGTCCAGGGGAGAAAGTTCCATTGTCGAACAGCTCTCTCAGTGAGGAAGTTGTTCCTGATGAACCCTGTATGTCTCTGATGTGCATCTCCGCAGAAAATGGAGAGAAAAACCTGCTGAGCGGTTTGAGGCTGTGTTCAATGTTCTGGCCTCAAACCAATTTCTGGTGTGGCAATCTAATCATAGCAAAACTAGTTTCTCTCAAATGAGTTTCAAGCTTCATTATCGGCCAGTTTAGATGTGCCCCTAGTGATGTAAATAAATTATCTTTCAGAAACTGTTCTATAGAAATCATGAATGTTTCTTTCTTTTGGTGTAATTGAACCAATTTCACGTTGTAGAGTTCAAGTACAATGTGACTGCTGCTTCCTGTACTGGCATAGAACTGTATTTCCAATTTATCTGGATGATGTCTATGAAAATGCAATAGATGCTGCTAGACTGCATGTAAGTGGATGGATTTATTTATTTCTGCAGAAGAAAAGTAGAAAGAAAGGAAAAGAAAGCCCAAGGCGCACTCATAAACTCCATGTTTTATTTTAAATACTTTTTAAAATATGCTTTTGAAACACATTGTCCTAGAGATTTAAGACTAGTTTAATGGATGCTGAGGGCTTATTTGGATTTAAGATAGAAGGGGTAGTCCCATAAACATTGAGAAAAGCGAACTACATAAGTGATAATGAAACAACTAAACTGTAAATGTCATCAGAAATGGAATCAAAACTCTACACACTTTATTTTATATCTCAATTTCCTTCACCAATTTCTAGTTTATTTTCTGTTTGAGCACTAAAAATTGGCAAAGTCAAATAATATTCAGTTCCGGTTCTCTTTAAATTTCAAAATGTTTTTGTTTCTTTAGTTTATATTCTTCATTCTTCAATATAAATTATTTTAATGTTTTCTGCAGTGGTTAGATGTGTGTTTGCGCCTTATAATCACAAGTTGCAATTATAGTTTAAAACAGTATTAAAGATAGATAGTCCTAACTGTCATATGAGATTAATCTAAAAAAGAAGCAGATGCTTCCAGTGTCTTCAGAGCTATGCAGGTGTCAGAGAGGGGTGGAAAGATGTATGCAAGGTTCAGGTTCATAGGAGCTTCCACTCAAAATCCTAAACTGTTGTTTAGTATGCATTCAACCTTGCTACTGAACATAGATATCATTGTTTGGGACTCTGAGTTTGAGTTGACTATGTTTCTTAAAGTATATGTTAGTCCATTTCTTCTGTCTGAATTCTTCATTTGAAACTTTTTTTACAGTACATGTTTAATGCACTGAGGGATTGTGTTCCAGCTATGATGCACTCAAGGCATTTAGAATCCCATGAAATTCTTCTAGAAAGTTACGACAAAGAAATCATGGATGTTTTAAATAAGGTGATAATGCAGCCATTGTGTGTGTTTAGTTTGAAAATTGTCGGAAATATATGTTAATTTAAGCTATTGTGTTATTTTGTGGGCATGTGGATTGATACATATGCATCATTCTATTAGTATAAACAAAAACACTTCAGTACACTATGTAGTATTTTGAAGATAAAAACCCTACAAAACATAAATGTATCTTAGTTCTAAGGGAACAGTCATAACTACTTTTGAACCAGAGCTGTGTTTGAATTACATTTACATAACTGATTTTATTTAAATACATGGGTAAATATAATTATAATATTACTAGGGTGGCTACAGAGTATGAAATTGCAAAATACAGAATATTTGTCTGCTGAATTTTTGTTCTAGGCTAAAGACCTAATTCAATAAAGCATACTTTTAATATGAACATGAAAGCTAGCTGACATCATTAGGAAAGCAATAGTGAATCAATGACTTAACATGCATTATGAATCTCAAACTCATTGTTTTTATCCTGGTTTAGATAAATGAATATCCATCTCATGAAAACGTGATATAAATATGTATATTTTTAATTTTGTTTTGAGCAGCACCTTCTGGACAAATTATGTAAAGAAATAGAAAAGGATTTGCGCCTTTCTGTTCATACACATTTAAAGCTAGATGATCGAAATCCATTCAAAGTTGGCATGAAGGACCTTGCACACTTCTTCTCTTTGAACCCAATTCGCTTTTTTAATAGGTTCATAGATATCAAAGGTAGGTTCTACTTAATAATTACTTTAAAAGGTTTTCTGAGAAGTTTTGTAACTCAGTAATTCCATTTCTTATGTTGTCTTTTTGGTTTTTTGTGGGCAGTCGATCTCTCGGCTTTTATGATATTTCTGGTTCTAGAAGATACTTTTATAGCATTGATAATTTCTCAAATTTCACAGTTTGAAATAGTATGTCAAGAATGGATTTCCTTTTATTGTTCTGTGAACTGTTCTTCACTTATGAATACTAAAAATAAACATTTTTGTCTCATTTACAGCTCATGTGACTCATTATCTAGACAAGACTTTTTACAATTTAACCACAGTAGCACTTCATGACTGGGCCACATATAGTGAAATGAGGAATTTGGCAACTCAGCGCTATGGCTTAACTATGACAGAAGCACATCTTCCTAGTCAGACTTTAGAACAGGTACATCACTTCTATGCTTGTCTTCCAATTTCATTTTTGTCTGCTACTTGACCTACAAAGCAGGTATTCAGTCAACACCGAATTGTATACATATGCTTGCATAAATTCAGGTAGTAATAATTTGATTATTTCTATACATGCTTGTGGTTAAATCACCTAATGTTATCATTTTAGGGGCTAGATGTCCTGGAAATTATGAGAAATATTCATGTGTTTGTATCCAGATACCTTTACAATCTCAATAATCAGGTGAGGCAGTTGTAACCATTTTTAAAATCCTAATTATTGGCTGATTTACCCTTCATTGTTATTGCAATTATATATGTTTTCTTGTAGATCTTCATTGAGAGAATCAGCAATAACAAGCATCTTAACACCATAAATATAAGGCACATTGCTAATTCAATTCGAACACATGGCACAGGAATCATGAATACAACAGTAAGTACTACAGGATGAGCTCTGGAATCTCTTCTGAGTTCTGTCATTTATTAACTGAAAATAGTTTGCTAAGTATTACTTGCAATGCAATGAGAGGACAGTGTCTTAAGCTGTGCTTTTTCAAATTCAACTCAGAAGGTATTGGAAAGGCAAACTTGAAATGCACTGAATAAAATGTTAGTATAGAAAAATGAAATAAATACTTTTCAGTTTACTAAATACTGATGACTTTATTTGAGAAAGAGGTCACAGAGCAATATGTAGGGACAGTAGCAATATCCTCCTTGCCATTTTCTTCCATTGAAGAATGGAGCTCTTTGTTTGAAGCACTATGAAATTCTGTGTTTGTTTCTATCGCTTAGTGACTGACTATAGCTTAGTCTCAGGTTTAGTCCCTTGTCTCTTTAGTAAAAAATAAGTAGCAATGCTGGGAAGGACTACATAGATCAGTGGTATAAGAGCAGTTTGTTTTTAATTTCATATCTTAAAACTTTGTGAATTTGTTTTTATAAACACTAATAATGTATTTGTGCACTGGTTTGGGAGCTTTGCCTGTCAAATCCACTAGATTTCAAATAACAGTTTTATGTGGAGCCAAAGTTTTCTTGTATCCCAGTTTTCAATTTTAAAGTGCTAATTTTAGCATCACAGCCTCCCGTCTGTCTTTCACCCTGAGCTCTAGGGCCATGTTCAGTGTTTTTAAAAATAGTAGTAGTGGATACTATGTAGTAGTATAGTTTCAGTAGTTTTATACCAACAGCTTTGAAGATGGAAAACACAAAAGTCACAGTGCACATTGTGTTCCATAAGAATACAATGTAGGAGAATTATGAACATCTTTTGGTCAACTCTGAGCATGACACTACACTTGTGGAATGCTTTCTTAGAATGCTGATTGAAGTCAGTGTTTTTCATTCAGGTTCTAAGTAAAAACATGTTTACTAAAGCTTTTGGACATAACTGGTTTATTTCAAAACCCTTATGTTCATGGTCTTAAAGCAGTTCTTAAATGTTTCAAACCTATATAATTTGTTTTTCTTGTTTTCATCTGTTTATATTGATTTTATTTGTATCTCATCTTGAAATATTGTGTTAAAATGGAATAGAAGGTTTAAGGAAATAAATGATTATAGTATCAGAGTGAACACTACTTTCCTATGGCTACTCACATTAATCAAGGAATATGGAAAGTAGGCATGTCATCCAGCCATGCCACCTTGATCCTGAATGCAGACTTTATTCATCTCCATGTGCAAGCAGTGATCATTGAAGAATGACAGGGCAGTAATTTGCCCTTTAAAAGATTCTATGGAGATGTGTTAATATTGTTGAACAGACTAAAAATGTGTTTAATCAAATACGAGTTCCAGTTTAAATGTTTTGTGCATTCCTGATAATCTTTCTTTTACTGTTTTCTTTAACATTTCAGGTCAATTTCACATACCAGTTTCTGAGAAAGAAATTTTATATCTTTAGTCAGTTTATGTATGATGAACACATCAAATCCAGACTGATCAAAGACATCAGATTCTTTAGGGAATTTAAGGATCAAAATGACCACAAGGTATGTTAGAGGCCGTCTCTTCTCTATTGTAATTTTAAAATAATTACTTGAAGAAATTTGAATGTAGAAGTACATAGAACACATTTTATTTGTTCTGGACTTTGTTGCAAAAATGTTAAAAGTGTGAACATTTACCATCTTGCTGTTGGTATGTCTTTAAAATTGCGGTGATGTTTGCAGTTCAAGATTTTAAGTATATATAGCATGGTAAGGAATTTTATTAAAATATGGTCAAAGTAGAACATAAACATGTTTGTTGTACAATCTATATAACAGGTTAATGCTAAGAATCTAAAAGATGAAAATGTTTATTTTTGGAAAAAATATGGCAGATATATAATAGGTATTTTATTATTAATGCTTATTCATAATGGATATAACAATATATTTTTATAGTACCCTTTCGAAAGAGCAGAGAAATTCAACCGAGGGATCAGAAAACTTGGAATTACGCCTGATGGACAAAGTTACCTTGACCAGTTCAGGCAACTAATAAGCCAGATAGGTATGAAGATTGATACTATGATATTAATATATTGCTTGAGAGGTATTACTATGTAATATAGTGATATATCGACTAAAACTGAAAGAAGGATGATTGGGTATCCTACAGGATTTGTTTGCTTTTTCTTTCTGAACTGTAAACCTGATGCCATCTTGAGACTGTTTTGGGAAGTCATCTCAATTAGGTGAAAAGTAGGTGAAGAAATAGCAGTCACCTTTGGTTCAAGGAAGCAGTTGTTCACTTGTGTGTATCACAGCCGTTTTAAATTTTCTGTTGCTTCTATTATGCCTTGCAAAACATCAGACTAGAATTCATGCCTAAGGTCAAGAGAGCAGCTGCTTTTAAGTACATTAATTTTATCATTATCAAATAAGTTCTGGCATTGGATGCATTATGCAACATCAAGGCATTGCAGCTTTTACACAGCATATTATTTTGGAGCAACCATGTGATCCTTTCAGAATCAGTTTCCTAAATCCCATAGATTGTGGAAGGGTGGCCCAGGAGCTACATGTGGTCCTTTTGGCCCCACTTTTGCAGTCCCTGACAGTCCCCCCAAGCTCCCCTTTTTATTGGCATCGTTTCTATTCTATTTTCACCCCAAACCAGACACAAATTCCTTCAATGCATCCACCCACCATCAAGAGCCAACAGTTCCATATTTGTGTCCTTCCTAAAGTGGTGACTAGAAGTAATGTTGCATCACTTCCAGTAGCTATTTAGAAAAAAACAAATAAAAACAGAGGCCTTTTCAATTGCAATTAGGGAGCTGGACTGCAAGGGAGTTGAAGGGAAGAAATGGATCTCAGCAGGCTTGGGCCCTGATCAGTTTGACCAAAAGTGATTTGTAATATTCGGTGGTCCATTTTGTGTAATCCTCTGAAAACAAAGCAGGGAGGAGGGAACCAAAAAGATGGGCAAGATGGATCAAGAGAGCCGGATTTATTGGTTACTGGAGAGGATGTTACAGTAAAAACATAAAATAATTCTAAAAAATCAATAGATTGGTGAATTCTAAAACTTGGCAGACCTTCAGTTGTAAATGGGTCTAAAACTGAGATAGGTTTCATGCAGATAGACCTTAAAATGACTGAGGATTGAGCCTTTAAAGTTTCCCATTATAGCCAATGGGTCAAAACGGCAACACTCCTCCTGATTCGAGTAATTTCCTGGTAAACAGAATGAGGGGTTAGCTGAAAATGGACCCCAAAATGGCATGCCTTTTGGCCGAATTGCACAGGCCTAATCTTTAGTCCTCACACAACTGCACAACCTGTCATAAATTTTAAGTATAGTCAGGGCCGGCCGGAGATATTTTTTGATGTAAAGCGGGGGTGCTGAAAAGCGCCCCCGCCACCGGCGCCCTGGCCCCGCCCAGCGTGCCCTGGCCCCGCCTCCCACGCTGCGTGGGAGGCGGGGCCAGGGCGAATAGTGAGGGGGCGGGGCCAGAGTTGGCCCCGCCCCCCGTGCCCTGGCCCCGCCTCCCACGCAGCGTGGGAGGCGGGGCCAGGGCACGCTGGGCGGGGGGGCGGGGCCAGAGTTGGCCCCGCCTCCCACGCTACCCCCGCTCGCCCGTCTGGCCTTTTGTAGCAGGCCAGACTCAGCGGAGGTTTCTCCAGGCCGCGATTGCGGCCTGGAGGAACCTCCGCTGAGTCTGGCCTGCTACAAAAGGCCAGACGGGCGAGCGGGGGTAACGTGGGAGGCGGGGCCAGCTCTGACGCCGCTCCCCCCCCCCCCGCCCAGCGTGCCTTGGCCCTGCCTCCCACGCAACGTGGGAGGCGGGGCCAGGGCATGCTGGGCGGGGGGGCGGCGTCAGAGCTGGCCCCGCCTCCCACGTTACCCCCGCTCGCCCGTCTGGCCTTGTGTAGCAGGCCAGACTCAGCGGAGGTTTCTCCAGGCCGCGATTGCGGCCTGGAGGAACCTCCGCTGAGTCTGGCCTGCTACACAAGGCCAGACGGGCGAGCGGGGGTAACGTGGGAGGCGGGGCCAGCTCTGACGCCGCTCCCCCCCCCCGCCCAGCGTGCCTTGGCCCTGCCTCCCACGCAACGTGGGAGGCGGGGCCAGGGCACGCTGGGCGGGGGGGGCGGCGTCAGAGCTGGCCCCGCCTCCCACGTTACCCCCGCTCGCCCGTCTGGCCTTGTGTAGCAGGCCAGACTCAGCGGAGGTTCCTCCAGGCCGCAATCGCGGCCTGGAGAAACCTCCGCTGAGTCTGGCCTGCTACAAAAGGCCAGACGGGCGAGCGGGAGTAGCGTGGGAGGCGGGGCCAGCTCTGACGCCGCTCCCCCCCCCCGCCCAGCGTGCCTTGGCCCCGCCTCCCACGCTGCGTGGGAGGCAGGGCCAAGGCACGCTGGGCGGGGGGGGGGGGGAGCGGCGTCAGAGCTGGCCCCGCCTCCCACGCTACTCCCGCTCGCCCGTCTGGCCTTTTCTAGCAGGCCAGACGGGCCAGGGCGCACTGGGCGGGAGGCGGGGCACCGTCAGGGCGGTGCCCCGCCTCCCGCCCAGCCTGACGGCGCCCCCCCGGGCCTGCGCCCGAGGCGGCGGCGTCAGCTGCCGCATGAGTGGGGCCGGCCCTGAGTATAGTCTGCAAAGTATATTACTTAAGATTATATATAAGGCATTTCTTTAGAATTAACAGACAACTTTGATAGATGTGGCTTGGTGCCTCCCCCCTCCCCCCCATTCAGAATTTAGTAACAAAGTGCTCATTCACATATTTTGAAATGTAAATAAAACTTCAGCTGTTTACATTTTTTTTCTCTTTCTATTTTTAAAGGAAATGCCATGGGTTATGTCCGGATGATTAGATCTGGTGGACTGCACTGCTGTAGCAGTGCAATTAGGTATGCACCAAATACAATTCAGCGTGTCTTTCTGTGAAGCCCCTTTTATATTGAAATTTATCCTTGCAGTATGTCTAACCATAGCTAGATGTATCTTGCTGCTATCAAAGCAATACACCTCATTGTATTGGTTGCTGGGAAATAAAGGGCAGAAGGTGTTGCTGTATTTAAATCCTCCTTGTGGACTTCACTTAGGCAAGTAGTTAGCCTATTGTGTGAACAGAATATGAAACTAGGTAAATGTTTTGTCTGATCAAGCATAATTATTTTTGTTATTTATGAAGTCAGCCCAGGGTTCGGTAGTGGAGAATGTATAAACTCTAATTGCAAATACTGAGAAATGTTTCTCAAAGTTGTAGTTTCTCGACTGGTGCTGGTCTCTTTTTCAATACTTTGAGTCCTTTTGCAGATGATGTTTGCCCATTTTATGTGCCTCCACAAATGTGATGGCTTGGAATATACTTTATTTTTATTAAATCAAATCTTCCATAGATTTAGAATGAAATATCACAAGTCAAACATCCTAAGCTGACTCCATAGATCTATAATTTGGGTTTGATGCTGTACTTCCAGTAGTTGAGGGAACCCTGAGGCTTGTCCTCTTGTATTTTCTGCCTCCCATTGCTATTTTTGTTGCCTTTTGTTCATTCTCATTAGGCTAGAAAACTTATGAAGCCATTGTTTTGCTGATCACGTTTGTACTCTAATAATGCTATTTTGGAGGGGTGGTGTGAATTAGCCTGTTCGGTAGTTTGTATAAGGTGAGCAACTTTGAACAGAAATAAATGTAGGAAGTATAGATGTTCAATACACACACTTTCTAATGTATGTATGTGTGTGTGTGTGTGTGTGTGTGTGTATGTGTGTATAATATATATATATGAATAAATGTAATTTGAAATTTATAGGTTTGTTCCTGATCTCGAAGATATTGTTAATTTTGAAGAACTTGTGAAAGAGGAAGGTCTTTCAGAAGAAACACAAAAAGCAGCAAGGTATCCTACTTTGATGCATGCTATATATAAAAAAGGAATGATATTCCTGCACTGTTTTTTAAAGATATGTAATAAAATAAGAATATGGCTCAATGTGAAGGGTTTTATTATAATATCATGTACAATCCAAAAACAGTACTGGGTGGGGGCATAATCTTTTGTGTTGCTGTTGAGCTTCTCAGAGGTATACCTCATTTAACAAAGTAGATATACTCCTAGGCATTGCCTCTTTAACAGAAAATTTGGTTGCAGAGGTAGGAATAATGTGGTAAAAACAGGGATGCACATGACATGATGTGGGGAACACTTGAATATGTATCCCCCTAAGCTGTTTTAAGTTGAGACGGGTTCAAAACTGAAAATGCCTTGAAAAAGATGAGGATTACCACACCCATGGCACATTTTGAACACTTAACATTTTTGTTAAAATGTTTTAATTACTAATAATGAATCCCACCACTTTAGAGAACAGAAACCATGTAAAAGACATTTCAGAAATATTTCTCAAACAAATCTGAAATTGCAGCTTTAGTTCATTTAAAATAAATGAGTTGCTTAAGTGCTCTATAAATGGCAGAAAACCCTCTATTATTTAAGAAGTTCTGTGATTGCACTCTGGTATATTTTAATCCTCCTTTCAGAAGATAGATAGCAATAGGTTTTGTTTGAATGCCAACACTGCATTTGCATTGCTTTTGTTTGGACACTAATTCCTTCTAAAGATTTGTGTACATATAGGACATAATTTTGGCATTCTGACCCACTAAAATATTTACATGGGAATACATCCCATTTATTTCGATTTAATTTATTTCTACATTATTAAAGTACAAACTTTACATAGGTCATGTTTTATGCAGATTGATTTTAAGGGGCTTCTAATAATGCCCTGCTTGTATACCTCTCTAAAAATAACATTCTATGGATCTTTCAATTCAAAAAAAGTAGTGATCCCCCCCCCCCCCCCCAAAGATACTTCAAGGGAAGCAGATTGACTTAGATCAGTTATGGTCTATTAAAACAACTCTTTGGAATAGTGCTTAATGTCATAGTAAACAACTAATTGACACTTGTCTTCCTTACAACATTACCTTATAAAGAACTAGCTGTGCCCAGCCACGCGTTGCTGTGGCAAAGTATGGTGGTATGGGAAATAAAGTATTGAGGAATTGGTGGTAGTTAAGGTAAAGGGTAAAGGTGTGGAGTCCAGATAATCCAGTTAAAGCAGCTAATATAAGATTATAAATGGGTTATATAGCTGTGTGGAAGGGCCTTGAGTCTACACTACCATCTAATCCAGTTAAAATCTGATAATTTGTATTTTATAGGCAGTGTGGAAGAGGCCTAAGTGAGGCCTAACCCTGCCTGTCCCCTGGGTGAGTGGGTTGCTAGGAGACCAAGTGGGCGGAGCTTAGCCTTCTAACTGGCAGCAATTGGATAAAAACAATTATTCCTCTCTCTCTAATTACGACTTTATTTTTCTTTTCTTTTTGTTGTATCAACCTAGAGGAGTGGATGATGGGTTGTGCTGTCAGTTTTCGAGGTTGTGGGGTGTTTAGTTTTTTTTGTTTTGTTGGTCGCCAGGATTCCATCACTCTTTTATATATATAGATACAATAAAATAAAGTTTGAACAGAATATTTTCCTTTCACATACTTTATAGTCATTTATCTTCTTTGCAGGCAACTGGATTGTGTACTAAGTGATCTCACACGCAACTCTGCAGAAGGCACAGAATACTTCAAAATGCTTGTGGATGTGTTTGCTCCTGAATTCCGCAGTCCAAAGAACATGCATCTACGCAACTTTTATATAATTGTTCCTCCACTGGTTAGTTTTTCCTAATCTGATGTGCAGAATGTACTTGTGTTGAGACAGATTTTTGAAAGAAGATTATACTGTAAGTTTATTTAGCCTCTGTATGAACCCTCTAGTTCGATCTTGATCATCTATATAAAAATAGGGTAATGGAATAGTTTATTCGGGGACCATCGATTTTTAAAATGTAGATTAGAATGTCCAACATTTATCCCTTATGATTTCTTGTGAAAGAATTTCAGGTGGTATGTCTTGAATGTATAACTGCCTATATGAATTATTGGCTTGAAACTGATATTGAAAGCAGTGAGTCATCCTTCATAAAGTAAGGAAACTTTTAAGCTTTTAAAATACATTCTAGATAACCTTATAAATGAAAATGATAAAAAAAGTTAAATCCAAGCAATGTGACCAATAAGGCACTTCAGAGTTTGACTTTAATATTTCAGTTTTACCAAAGTGTATGAACCTTGTTTTAAATGAAAGAACTAAGTGTCTCTTGTTTTTAGGCTCTTAACTTTATCGAACATTCAATCAGCTGTAAGGAGAAACTGAATAAAAAGAACAAAGCTGGTGCAGCCTTCACTGATGATGGTTTTGCCATGGGTAAGTACAAGATTAGTCTTCCTATCAAGACTTTTTCTTCTTTCTTTAAGAGTCGTGAATAGTCAGTGTTGTCTAGCATTTTGTTCTGTCATCCTCTGCCTTTCTCTCTCTCCCCCCCCCCCCCCCCCCGGCCGCCCATGAGAGATTGGGAGCAGAATAAAAGTAACTATTTGCACTTTTCAAGTACAACTTGGGTCTTAGAGAGATTCTATACAATTGAAGCTGATTCAGTACAGTTCAATAAAATTACTGAAAATACCCAGGATGCTATTTATGTCTCCCATCTTAGCAGGCATCACCCAGAATGATAGAAGCTGAAACATTTGATGCTTTGTATGAATGCTTGATTCTTATTACAGACATAGACACCTACCGTGTTTCCCCGAAAATAAGACAGTGTCTTATATTAATTTTTGACCCCAAAGATGCTCTAGGTCTTATTTTCAGGGGATGTCTTATTTTTCCATGAAGAAGAATTCGCATTTATTGTTGAACAAAAAAAAATGACCATTTATTATATACTGTACAGTGGTTGTCATCACAAACCAGCATAACCAGACAAACTGTGAATCCTGTCAAGAATTTCTTGTTACTACCATTATTTCCATGTATAACACTCTATGGTAGATACATTTACCGATCCTGCATGTTCTGGTGTTCTATTTAGTGGACATGCTTCCAAACAAAAACTTTGCTAGGTCTTACTTTCGGGGGAGGCCTTATATTTAGCAATTCAGCAAAACCTCTACTAGGTCTTATTTTCTGGGGATGTCTTATTTTAGGGGAAACAGGGTATCAGACAGTATTGGTGAATTTCATGTGAGATTTTACCTTTGAGAAGATACTGTGATTGTTCTCTGGCATTTTAAACATTTCTGGTCACAGTTATGAAATTTCTGGTGACTCACAACTATTCTGGGTGATCAATAGACTGAAATGTATAATTCATATAGCAAACTGAATCTAGCTTTCTGCTTGATGCAAACAACAACTTTCCTCCAACCTGGTGTCCTTCAGACCATATTGGCAAAGGCTGATGTGCCTTTTAATTTACTTAATAATATGTTCAGACTGTCATTGATGGTGGAACTCTCTCATAATAGCATATAAGACAAAAGCAATACAAAAGAAATGCAGTAAAACCATTAGGTAAGTATTCAGTATAGTTTGATGTATTGAAAAAATACTTCAAACAACGAAGGACCAATAAAGTCAGCAACCCAAGCGCTGCAAATCAACCCATCTGGGTTATGTAATGTATACTTGAAGACTTTTATACTGGAAAGTTGCATCATTAGATAGTGTATTAGTAAATTGAAATGTGTTCATATTTTAAATTAAAATTTCCTGAGGAAAGTAACCAAGAGGTCTTTCATTATACAGTGGCCTCAACATCTTGTCTTCCAGTTAGTTTTGTTACAGTATTTCACAATTGCACTATCAATGGCAACCTTAGAAACCAAATGTAAAATCATACAATTGTGAAGATGTAGTCAAAGTAGAGCTAATGTTGACCTGTTTTTAGTTGGAAGATCATATGATATGAGAAACTGGTATACTAATGATGAAAGATTGGTTTGAAGCACATGTACAGAATTTGTACTTAACTTTTAACTGCTTGTGGGGCTATACCTGTCTGAAATCTGCAGGCGTCGCTTACATTCTGAAGCTTTTGAACCAGTACCAAGAGTTTGATTCTCTCCACTGGTTCCAGTCAGTGCGAGAGAAGTATGTGAGAGAAATCAGAGCATTGGCAAAGCAGCAGAACGTTCAGTCAGCGAGTCAAGATGAAAAGTTGTTACAGACTATGAACCTCACTCACAAGCGACTGGAAGTTTGTTTACAGGTATTGTTTCCAATGAGCTGTTTGGTTTCTTTCTTTAAAAAAATACTGTTATCAGCCTAAAGTTTATCCAAAGCATTAAATAAGCAAGCCTGTAGTAGGTATATTGTTAAATTATGTTCTTAAAAAGTTAAAATCTCATCAACGTTACAGCATGCTATTAATAGGATTATACTTTGGATCATTAGGGGATCAGAACCTGATTTCTTTGCAGGTAGAACACATGCTGTGCCTCTTAGTAACACCCCTTTCCCTAACATGTATGTGATTGCATTCTTTCCAGCATTTTAATTTTGTCTGTAAAAATAGCAGTAGGTATCTGGTGGATTGGCATTCAGTGTGTTCTCAAGTGCTCTTCTACCATTACTTAGATTTAATTTTACGGCAAGATATGTCTATTTGAGAGTTTGTATATACATTATCTATAGCAGCTGTGGGGGTTATTGCTGAGTTTCTGGTATACATATATTTAAAATGACATGCAGTTAGGATAATTTCTCATTTTTTAACATATTAATATTTGCTGAAATGTTTTTCTCTGTAGGAGTTTGAACTGCTTCATTTCTCACTGAGTAGTGCAAGGATATTTTTTAGAGCGGATAAAACAGCAGCAGAAGAAAATCAAGAGAAAAAAGAACGTGAAGGTGAGTAAAAACCCATACCAATGTTTATGGAAGTATACTACAAATCAAAGCGTTTTTTACATCTTTGGTTCTGCTGTCTTTAGTCTATAGCTCCATCTGAAAATTCAAGATAGAGTCACAATTCAGCTATAACAGAAATGCAGTTGTGTTAGCTGGGCCATTTTTTAAAAGTCTGCAAAATATAAATATGTAGTAGAGAGCACATTCATTGACTAAGGACGTTCCGGTGAAATCAAAGGAATTTGATTCCAAATGATGGATCTATTGGAACAGAGATTACCCAATAGTGTATGTACTGAAGGGACCATGCTTTAATGTTCTGTATTGTTTTAGTTAGGTTGAAGGCCAAAAACATCTGGGGACCCCAGATCGAGAACCACTGATTTAGAGATTCCTAGAGAAAATGTTTTTCTAGCTATTTCTAGGTACTCCAGTGGGATTCAATGGTCAATTTCAGGTAGAGGTTGACCAAAGAGTCACATTGAAGAGATGTTCACTCAGACAAAAAAAAAGTTTATTCACAATTTTCCCACTTTTGCTGGGGTTCTGGGCCCTTGATGCCAGCATATGTGGATGCTCTCACTAGTATCTCTGTAACCTCTAGAAGTTGGGAATATATTTTTTTCACTTTATTTCTTCTTGTTGTAAGAGACGTTTGCTGTACAGCTGTAGTGAAACTGCACATCTTTTCTCTTGTAGAAGAAAGTGGAAAAACAAGCAATGGAGGCCTGTCCAACTCTACTTCTGGAGATCTGGTTGTGAAATGAGAGCCTGGGTATGCCTTTGTTTTTGACAGCTAGTGTTTGATTAGCATGGTGTCACTTCATTTTAAAATCTCTAACAGTTTAAAAAAGAAATTGGCCGAATTTCTAGCTTGGATCGTTTAGCTCCCTAACTCCCAAAGGATTTGTGTGATAAGCTTCAACATGTCTGAGCTAAAATTGGTCCCAGATTTTTCAAATATTGTGGCATTCATGGCAAAACATTTGCTTATCTTAAGTTTCCCTTAGTTATGATGTTATGCTACTGTTTGGCAACTCAGCATCAACAGGTCTAAAGACAAAATGCTAACTAGGAAGCAGAACAATGGATATTTTTCAATTTGCTTCTCTGGATAATTGTTTATTCTACCAAAATTTGCTGACTGGAATCAAAACTCGCAGATAGTCAGCACAATTCCAGTAAGCTAAAGAGTTGTATAATCAGTTTTTCTTCCAACTGTGTAAAGAGCAGTACTGTACTTGTCAATGCCTGTCAATGTGAAGAGCCTATTAATGTATTAACTATTAAATACCAGTTTTGGGGATGTTATTTTTTAAAATAATGTTTTAGTATTTCAGGGCCCAATTTGCAGCTCTTTTCCATCATTTCTTAATAAGACATTCTTCAAATCCCTGATCTGCAATGCAAAATATTCATCCTATTCACTGTTTTGCCAGCTCAGAACAGAGCATTTGTTAGGGGTTTATGCCACCATTCAAACTATGCAGTATTCTTTCTTTACCATATAAGGCCATAGTCCATTAACTGTAAAAGATAATTACAAAGTTAAAGGGTATGAATAAAAGGAGTGAAATTAGTTACAGGAGTATGATGTAAAAGGAGTGAAATTAACCTTTACTCAATTGCAATACCATGCACTCTCATTTTTGGAAAAAGAACTAATTATAAGTAACTGGTAAATTATTTACTGATTACTAAAATCACTTCATCTGCGAGCATAGCAGGGCACAGTTGACTATATCCTCTCTCTTTTCTGGAATACTCTCAGAAGTAGCTTAAGAGCCAGGATGGGGACAAGGAATAACAATTTTGTTGTGTGACAGAAGATGAAATACAACTTTTCCTTCACAATTATCCTTTCTGTTCTGTAGAAATCCACAGCAGTGGTGATTTGCTGAAAGTGATGGGATGAACTGGAATGGAATTTTTCAACCTTTGAATTTGACAGTGAGCCAGAACTGCTATGAAATGGAGAATAATCCATATTCATTCAATTCAAAATATTGTTGTTAATTCTCTCTGGTCAAGTTTCATTAAAATATGCAGCTTACCTCATATGAGTTGAGGTTGAAGAATGTGTGTTTTATTTTGGCTTAAATGTCTTATTTTTTTTTAAACAACCTTGCATTTCACTTGATTTAAACATGACATCTCATGCTTGGCATTGTTTTTGTTGCTTGTTTCCAACTTATGTCCCACATTGAAAAACTGTCATTAATAGACCTTTGGAATCCAAAGAAACTGCCAGCATAATGAGTCAACCTCTGACTTTCAGAGAAAAGCACTGTAAAACATGTAAATTCAAGACACCTTTCTGCTGTAATAAACATACATTTGTTTCCTTTTTGTCCTGTAACTCGAGCAAATCCTTCATTTAGGGCACCACATGTGCCTAAACTGTACAGTACTAACCAAACTAGCATGGTGTTAGTGATATCTTGCAAATGTCCTCAGACTTCCCTACGGTATTAAACCATGTAAGGACACTGCTTCTGTGAATATATACATATGTACAGTCATAGTTTTCTTTGTGAATTTGTAAGTTCCTGTATTCTAAACATATTGTAGAACAGTTAAGAAGAACGAACAGTTTGGGTTTACAATCTTAGAGCAGGTAGTGAGATATTTCTACTTGTGCCACAGAGTTGGGTCTCCATTAAAGCCTGTACAATTTGGGAAACTTCAGGTAGATGTCAGCTACTGCATATAAATGTAGTGGGTTAAACTGGAAGGAATGAAATTACAGCCATAATGAAGCATGCAAAGAGCAAAAGCCAGGAAAAGGGAATGAAATGCTATGGAGGTAATTTTTCTCCTTTTTCCTATCCCACCTTTTACTAAACTAACATCAAAGCAGTATTTATGCATAATTTTCTTATTCTTTTTGTTTACAAACAGTAAAAAAGGGAGGCTTATTTTCATTCTTCTACTTTTGACTGATGATCCCTTCTTTCAATAAAGTACATAACAGCGTGAATACATAAATCCCTTCTGTAAGAGAGGTTTAATCGGAAGATTATTAAATCTGACATATTCCATTGATTACTACATAATCTTATCTGGGGGGGGGGGGTACGTGTTTGAGGCCAGCAGATCTACCAGAGAGTCATAGATGGGCCAGAACAGCAAAGCCATCAATGTACTTTATACTTCTGTATTTGTCTGAGGTGCAGAGTTGAGGTCCTGTCGCAAGTTTTCATTCAGTTTGGTTGATCAGTTCCATCTGACAGCTATGCTCAAATTCTCAGGAATGAAGGGGACCAAATATAACATGTCTTACTCATTTTACAAAAGGCTGTTACCTCAGTTTTGTTCTGTTGAATATTCTGTACATAATAATAAATGAATCTTTGGAAACTGGATTTAGTTCAGTTTGTGTGTAATTGCTGCCTGAAGCTTTTGTTCTTATGAAAAGTTGTAACACTCTTATCTTTCATGAGGAACCAATTTTTGACAAAGGAGATACCTCTATGCACAGATTAATCTATCTCCACAACAGAATTATGGTTTTATCATTGTGCTTCATTGAGTTGGGGAAAAAATCACTTCCATTGTAAAAGATTTCCAATGTGATCTTCCTTCAAAATGTATCCTTCCTTCTAAAGAGTGAAAAACATTTAAATGTATACTTACATGGTTTTAACCACAAAATGACTTTTAGGAGGAGGTCTAAAGGTTATCATGCACTCCATCATATGTTGTCCTCTCCCCCTCCCAAGAATTCCCAGACACCTGCATTGTAGAATAACTTATATATGGTTGAGTTATGGTAGCATGAAACAAATGGGTTTAAAGGAGATTTTGGTCATTGTATTTGGGAGGTAAAAGATTCTGATTTAACTCATTAACCAAAAGCCAGGCAATACTATAGAAGCAGAAAACTAAAATAGAACAGTATATTTTTCCCAATAGCTCTTTACATACTGTAAGATCCTTGTAACTACAGAACCTATATCCATGGTTTCACTTATTCGTGATTGAGGAAAATGGTCAATTTAGGAATTCGTTAGGTCTTTTGAGGTAAGCTGCAGATACAGGGGTATTGCTTTGTAAAACTAATCTCCAAAATCCTGTTGGAACAGCAGGAGGGAACCATTCTAGCCGGCATAGAATGAGAGCCACAGAAAAGTCCAATCCTGTCAGCTCCATGTGGCTGCTGGCTATTAAGGAAGGTATGTTTGATTGGACTAGGAGACTTAGCTACACATTCATAACTACTGGATAGTATGATAGTCACACTTTTCTCACCCACCTACCTGGGCGAACGAATGAAGGATGCCTGTTAGCCATGGGAAGCCCCGTAGCTGTAAAGCGCAGACACCCTTCATTCACTCGCCCAGACCAATGTGCAGGCACAAGAATAAAGGGTGCAACGATTATGTGAGGAACATCAAATAAACCAAAATTTGAACCCAAAAAGGCCAAGGGAGACTACTGTGCGATGAAATACGGTAAGGATCTTGGCTGGTTTTTTTTAATTGGTCTAGATAATCCAATCCTACATGCCATAGGCATACAAGTGAATTCTAAAGAGTAATCACCCAAGTCACTAATGACATGACAGGAGATGTAGTGCTACCTCCACAATATTTTAAATCTGTAGTTGCTGTAATTCTACTGGTATTCTTGTAGCAACTATTTTTCTGTAGCATTGAATTTAGTTTGGTCAATTTGTTCTCTCTGACAACTACCTTTTTGACCTAGAGATATCTCTCTGAGTATGCTTAAACTTCAACACAGCAGTTTGCCCTGCACATGGGTACCAGCTAACGACATTACTGAACTCTTATCCTGATTTCTAGGGTAATAGATGTGCTGATTTAGTATTTACTTCCAGCTATCACAATGTATTACTGCAATGCAGTGCTCTGACGAGAAGGCCTGCTTGTATTAAAAAATTAAGATGAATTAATGTCAGACAAACTGTTTACTTCAAATAAGATTTTAATCTAGCATTACTGCTAAAAAAATGGAGAACAGCAAGAGGTGGACCTTGCTTTGTTACCATTAAAACATATTCTCAACATTGCATTTGTAAAAACCCAGAGTAATTGAGGAAAGTTGATTAGAGCTAGCTCTTTTCTTGCATGTAACTTCAGTTTAAAATAGTAAAAACTAGAAGTATCAGTACAGTGGCATGTCCCAATTTGTGCTGATGCCATGAAGTAACAATATCAAACTGCTATAGACAATATTATACTGATATTGGTCCTCTGTTGAAAGAAAAATGTCTCTGAAATGTGCTTCCCAGAAGTGCTTCTTAGGACAGGCTGCCTAGAAGTAGGTTTTGAAGAAGCCTTTTCAAGTTAGTGGGACAGTCTAAAAAGCCACCCCCTTTTCATGTTGAACCTGCAGAAGCACTAACCCAACTGTACAGATAAGTGCAAAAAATAATAGTCTACCTGGCTCAGACAAGATGCTTGGTGAACACCTGAGACTTCTCACAGGCTCAACACATAGGTTCTGGTCTACCTGGGTAATGCTGTGGTCCCCAGAAAAGTAGGCACTTAAGATTAATATTGAAAGCTTACTTCAGATAAAGTATAAAAATATATATTAATAGGAAAGTATTTAAAAGAACTATTTGCTTAACAATCTAGCTCAAAATAGTGTTCCTTTAAAAAAAATTGTACCAGAGCCTAAAAGCAACTTACAGTTTAATGCATTTCTTTCTTACAGAGATACATAGGAACTAAGGATTTATTAGGCTGGGTGTGTTCCAGGCCTCTAGTACAGGGTGCAAGAATTTGGCTGCCTCAGAACCTCTAATTTCCATTCCTTCCTTCTAGAATGGGAGGCATACCTACTGAGGTCTTAGTGGATTATATGCAATGTTCATGCACTGCCTAGAATTTCTGGGGACCAGAGGGTGAAGTTTTCTGGGCTTGTGCAACTCCTTGCCCTATCTAACACAAAAATAAACAGATGAGCAAGTGAATACAATTTAGGCAGTTGAAGGCAAACACAACAGCCCTGACCGCAATAGGAAACTTGAAGCAGATGAATGTGCAGGCTGATGGAGAGATGGGTTTGGAATGTCAAAAAGAGCTTCTGCTTTGTCTAGGTTTTGAATCAGAAAATTGCTGGTAGCCAGATGGCTTTCCTCAAGGCTGATTGCTAGGAAATTTTCAAAGATTGTCCTTCTATCATGCCAAATGTGCAGACCATGTTCAATTCTCATGCTCTCTCTAGGTAATCCATTCCATGTTGGATCATAGCTGAGAGCACAGAATTTAACCTATTCCAAACACCGCCACTGAACAAAAAACAACAACAACAATTTATGCTTCTGATTCTTCCTGCCCATCTCCACGTACAGCATTGTCCTCTTCTGAATGGTCATTCAATAGCATGAACTTTCCATCATTGGTCAGTGGCATAGATGACATTAACTGAGCTAATGCTTCTGGATCCTACAATGAGAAAACAGAATGAAAGGAGAGCCAAATGTGACATACCAATTAATTCACTTAAATAAACAGTTTCTCAAGGCACACTTCAGTTGTGAAGGGTCAATCTCAGCTAAAGAGACTGGAGACTTTAAACCTATATCCTCATATTGCCATCCTAATCCAGATTAAACCCCATGTCCAACATTAGTAGCTACTTACTAAGAGGCAAGCTATATATTGTGCAATGATTTGTCAGCAGAAATCTCAAAATAGTTTTGATCAACGATTAACACACATTAACATGACTTCAGGTACATTCACAGATGTTAAAACAAGTTTTATCTCACTGATTTCAGAAAGGATTCTTGAACAAGTCCTCCCCACCTTGAAGTCCATTGAAAACTGGTGATTGTTTCCAGCTTATAGTCATACATATGTGGAAAAATCTAAAGCCCTGTGACATTATTTAACAATAAAAGTAATCATTGAATATTGCAATATTGATACCTAAACTCTTCCACTTAGTCTTCCATATTGAGTGAATAAGGCAAATAGAGATTCATTACAGCAAACAATGGGTAAAAAACCAGGCAATTGAGAATCATACTTAAGATGAAAAGTGGGTTAGATTATGGGTTGAGAATTTACCATATTTGTGCTTCCTTTGTCATGACTAGCCTTTTATTGTGAGCACTTGCCTCTGCTCAAATTCTACTTCAATTTAGCCAAATTCTGCAGTTCTAATAGTCTAATCCTCTTAACAAACAAGTATCAATATTCAGTGAAAACCAATCAAACTTAGAGCTAGCTATGACTGGTTCACAACAACACTTGTAAACCTCCAGGTATAGATAACGTCACTTTGCTCTCTGAAGCAAATTATTGTTACTATATAACAGATGGCAATTTAATAAAGAGGACATATAAGAGGACCCTATATGCAATAATTATAGCAGGTACCAAAGTTTTAAAACCAAGATCTCTTATGTCAAAAAGCAAAAGATGTGAAGTTAAGTACAATGAAATGTTACCTTCCGAGCCTCAAGGATTTCCTTCCCCAGACTTATTGCATAACAAATCTGCACAAGAAACACATGAATGCTTTATGGACAGGTACTTATATTGATTACGACAAATTCACACTATTTACAACTGCCTAAGAAGATAAACTATATTTGAATGTAAATGAGAAGAACCTTATTTAAACAGGATTAAAATAAATGTATGAAGGAACCTTGTCTCTCCATTATCTATTTTCTCAAGTGAAAGGAAGGGTCTCTGCCACATATGGAACCTCTCCCTGTCATCAATAATGCAGAAAACTCAGGGTTCCTGATCACATAGCAATGGTGCTGGAGGCAGCATAGGATAGCCTCCACTATCACTGTTCATCCCTTGAGAAGGGAGGACACATCTTTTATACAGAGAAGATGTTCTATGGAAAATATGTGGCAGGGCTAGCACAGTCCCCTTCCTTGTCCTATGCTAAATTTCCAGAAACGATCCAAACAATTCCTGAAGAGTGCTCCTGAAAAGTGTTTTCTCACCAGAGTCTTCAGATTAGAGCACCAAAAACAACAACAACATGTAATTCAAATCAGTAAGTTGGAAGCATCTGCAGACAGGTAACACTTTGCCAACTGTATGCATAACAAAACAGTGCGGTACAACAGAAGATGCTGCAATAGGGATCTATGGCAGCCACAGTGGGTTGGACCATATTCACTTTGAAGTTTGATTTCAAGAAAAGGGTGGGGATTCTGTGACACTTCAGATACTGTTGCAAAAGCTTCCATCACTCCCAATGACTGGCCATGCAAGTTGCAGTTGATGGCAATAGGAATCTCAACAACATCTAGAGAACCACACCTCTTCTAAAATAATAGAGTTGTTTTCAGCTCTTGGGCTAGAACAAATGGTTAATTAAATTCTACTGGCAGGTCATCTTAAGAAATGCTGAGGAGCCAACATCAACAAAGATGCTGCTATGAAGTATTTAAGTCATCTGAGCTGGATTATCTGGAAAGCAATTATTTGAGAATTGTTACAGTCTCTTGGAACCTGTTTTGTTGAGGATGGGAGGGTTGCATACAGTTTTAAACAAGGCAAATGAAATTAACTACTCACTAAACCCTATTAAGACTTGCAAGTGAAAGTCAGTTTTTAATGTATAAAGAAACAAAATTTTCATCAGACCTTTTCACCCTCAGTGTTACTCTCAAATACGTAAGTGCTCATTGAATCTTCACCAGGAGACTCAGAGACACAAACCACAAAACCAATCAGCCTCTTATTTTCTTGATGAGCAGCAAACTGTGTCACATTGGCCAGGTCAAACTGGAAAAACAAGTTCAAGAATGTTAAGATTAGTAGGCCATGCCTCATAATTTCTTAGCCAGTAATTTAGCATTTAGAGCTGTGACTGCAATTGCCTCATTGTGATTAAAGAAAGAAAATACTTACGTTTGCTCTTGTAACTTGGGTCTGGGGATCTATTAATCTATTCACCAAAGAGAGAAAAGAAAGATTATCAAATCCTTAAAAGATGGCACAACAGCAGGGAAAGTAAAGAAGCCACATCCAGCCCCTTTGCATCTTGTGCTACATTTCCCACAAAATGGGAATAAATCAGTGAGTTTATTTCTAAGTAGATTTGTCTAAGGCTTACATTGTGTTTCCAAAGATGCCATTAGAACACACCTACTATGACGAAAATCCTATTGTTTTGAGGGCTACTTAGTCATTATTTTTTTCTGGATTAGAGCCAGATGCACAGGTTTGTCCCACACACTTTCTTTGTTGCAAAATGTAATCTAAAATAGATGCATATTTGACAAATCTTTATTGTCAGGATTTCCTTCATTGATAGACATCAGTCATATGAACAGTGTATTCAAACATTTCTAACTGCATACTAGAATTACAATCATTGTTTCATCCTGTGGTGCAAAAGGAATTCGTGCTAAAAATTTGGTTTCTTTATTCCAAGGCTTGTCGATCACTGAACTAGAAGTGTCAAAAGCAAGTCACACACTTTTACCTGCCTCAAGTAAGATCTTTGGATTGAATATACTATCAGTCTATATGGAGAGGGCCAGCACATTAACATTTGGCAGTGCTTAAGGGGTTGGTTCACAGCTGCTCAAGACAGCACAATTTACGACCTTCACTTAATCCAAGGGGATCGTAATCCTTGGAAAGTTGGATACACTTTGTTCATTCTTTCACCAATAGTACTTTACTTCTTTTTTCATTCCCTGGACTGAATTATCACAACTACACAAAGATTTTCAAGTAGGGGTAGGAATTGTGCTGTACTCCAAATGTTTTAGACTAGAACTCCTAATATTTCTTGTCATTTGCTAGGCTGGCTAAAGCTGCTGCTATCTAACAATATTTTGAGGGACACATAATTCCCACTCCCGCCTTAAAAGTGTGTAGTAAAGTTCATGTGTCTTACTAGACTGCATTCTAAGCATGCTTTGCCAGAATAACAGTATTTCTAAAGCAAAACATGATGAATTTCTAATGTACAAACAAGGAGAACATTACACTACCTATCCTGCAATATAAATTGTTTCCTTGAGATTCTCCGATTTGTGCCTCCATTTACATACTTTTTCCTTGAAATCCCTGTAATTTGTAACAAGTGAAGTATGTTCCATTCAAAAGAGGAACATACCTAGAATTAAAGATAACCTAGCCAGTGATATCTTAGAATTGTATCCAAATATGTCCTTCCATGAACAGAAGACCTTTTGATCCAACAGAAGTCTTTGCTAACAGATATGAAGTGATTTATCAATCCTCCTTTTCGTTCATTGTCAATGGCTTGGCCAGCTGCAATAAATCACTCTGACCAAGAGGTCATGAGTTTGAGGCCAGCCCGTGTGGGGGTGAGTACCCGACAATAAAAAATAAAAAATATATAGCCCCTGCTCGTTGCTGACCTAAGCGACCTGAAAGATAGTTGCATCTATCAAGTAGGAAATTTAGGTCCCACTTATATGTGGGGAGGCTAATTTACGACACCATAAAAATCACCCTGTGCAGCTGCTCCCGCTGTGCAACTGCTTCCTGAGGGTATGCAAGCATACCCTCAGGAAGCTGGAAGCTGGAGAAGGTTTACATTGTCTCTGCGTCTGTCTCTGTTCTATGTTCTATGTTATATGGCATTGAATGTTTCCCTTATATGTGTACAATGTGATCCGCCCTGAGTCCCCTTTGGGGTGAGAAGGGTGGAATATAAATACTGTAAATAAAATAAAATAAATAAATATCCTTTTGGATCTGTCACAGTGAGAGGCAAAGACTGCATTCTTCCTTTCTTCTTTCACCCATTTTACCTCCTGACTTGAATGGCCCACTTGTGCTCCATACCCCTCCCTTCCTCAATGCCTCAAATTGGTGCTGACATATTTGCCCATGAAGGTACTGGCCATGGGTGTTTATTTCCCAATGAATTCTTTGTGAGAGAAGGAGAGAAATTGCTATTTAAAAAACGAAATAAATGAATGATTTACCATCAGGTTTAATTTGGATAATATTTTATATATCTGGGGTCATGTATAAATTTCTCAGAGAAAACACGGTCATGAGTTGAAAAAAATTAAGAAGCCCTGGGCTTGATAGGCTTTGGACTGATCTGGTACAGCCTTATGTCCTCCCATACACCTGAAGGTCCTCCAACTCCCTCTGGGGCTGATCTGCAGAGAATATAGGGTGAAGAGGTGAACACTGCCTCTCTCCACATGTATCAGTGGACACCGCAAGCATTGTTTTCTGAACAGCATCTCCACTAATAGGTTCAGCTCAAATCAAGGAACCCTTCTCAACCAAGTTGTGGACAAGCTTGAAAGAAAGGACAGAGAAAAAGAAAGAGTGCAAGAACTTTTGCTTACTTCAGGTCATTACTGGTGACCAAGAGGTGGGATTCAGCCATACGGAAGATGTTGTGAATAGCCCGAGCTGCCAACACCTGTCTCATTGCTTCATAGATCACCTCAACAGTCTGGTCGGATTTGACAGCCATAGAGCCCAAAAAGCGGACTACAAACATCTGATTCAAGAGTGAATCTGAGGAGAAAAAATAGACAGCCAAAAGTGTATTTTTTTTACCAGTTCAAACTGTTTCTCCAGATATGAAACAATTTAGCTTGACCATTAATTCTTAATTAATTAATTAATTCTTGACCATTAATTCACATGCCAATGTGAGTAGATCAATAGGCACAGCTCCGGCGGGAAGGTAACAGCGCTCCATGCAGTCATGCCGGCCACATGACCTTGGAGGTGTCTACGGACAGCGCTGGCTCTTCGGCTTAGAAATGGAGATGAGCACGAACCCCCAGAATCAGACATGACTGGACTTAACATCAGGGGAAACCTTTACCTTTTTACCTTTATTAATTCTTCTGTCAGGATTTTTCAAGGACAGTTTTGGTGAATATACTGGTGTTTGAATATTTGGTGTCTGAATATTTAGCTACACTACATAGGTTGGGGAGGAGATAATACATACTTTCTTTTTTCCTTCCTTTTGTTTGCGGCATGTCTACCAAAGAACAGCTTTGCACCGCAGATACCTCTGCTAACAGAATAGGATTGCATGGATTAACAGATTGCTGCAATGATGGTCAGAAGTAGGAGAGGTGAAGTTGCCCTGCCTCTAAGGAGCAAGTTAACCTACATGGCCTTTGGGGTCCAATCAGGCACCAATGTTTTATGAACAAAGGTCTCAGCACTTACCAGCCTCATCATCTTTTGTGTCATCTTCAGACTCTCCAAATGGGTTTGCCCGCCTACAACGAAAGTATCAATTATCACTATATGATCACCTGCTACCATGAGAAAATAGGCAAAAATAAATTTTTCATTGCCCCTTACTTGCCACCTCTGTTCTGGTCTAGGAACTCCATTGCAGGAAGCACAATATCAAACTGAATTGGTGTTCCAGGTGCAATTAACTCGGCAGAGTCTGGAATACTGGCAGATTCATGAGCAGTTGTCCTATCATTCAGCATCTCTGTGTTCTTCACATCCTGGCTAAAGCAAAAGTATAGAGAATAGTACCATGTGGAAAAGGCAGTGTTATGACAGAAAAATAAATAGATTCCTAAGAATAGGAAACTAGGTAAAAATAAGCAAACCAGCATTCACTTTCACTGGCTGAATGAACACTGATACATATCAGCATAACATCTGGATAATTAAAAGTGCTTTTAAAATTGATTAAAGCATAATATGTTACTTTGAATGCATCCCATTACTGCCTTCTTGAATATGTGCCCTATATTTCTGCTAAGGATTAAAGAGTAAGAATAGATAAAGGGCCTCCTCCTCTAGGAGAAGTTTCTATGGGTACAGGACAGGGCATTCAAACATAACCCAAGACAAGCATGGCTGTTGAAACACATAATGTTACCTGGGGGACAGAGAGTCCTGCTTCTTTCCAAAACTTGTGATTGGAGTCACAGCTTGTAGTGCTGTTTGATTTAACCTGATAGCTACTGCCTAAAGCAAGAGAGAGGCACATTTTTAGATTACTTTGTTTGGATGAACATTTATATCATTACAGAACATTTATTTTATAGGGGATAGAAATCCATTAAAATAAATGCTTACTTCAGGATTGTCTGTAAGATAGATCTGCCGGGAAATGTTGTTGATTGCACATATCCACTGCAAGAGTTTAAAAGGGAGAGAATGAAAATCTGAAATTCTGAAGCTCTTAATTTTAACAAAATAAGATTCACACAGCAACATTTCTTTACCTCTTCATATTCTTTCTTGCTTTCTGCCTGTAGTGTTATGCCCCTACAAGAAAATGCACAGGCATTAATTTTTTGATCTGGTTTTAATACACATTCATGCACAACATGGTTGGGTAACTGTGTGCAGCCTGGAGACTGTTCTATGTACCATCCCTTTTCGACCAATGCGAAATACCTCTATTTTCCTCTGCAATCCTCAAAATGGTGACAGGAAGATATAATGTATTACTTTCTATTATACCTTTGAGAGGAACTGTGGAAAATAACGAGGTATTGGGCTACTTCAAGGTATTCTTGTGTGGGAGCAAAGAGGTGTTTTCAAATGTTTCGCCTATTTGGAGGGTTTCATGTGGGACTTTGGGGGGGGGGCTGCTAAAAATCAGAGCCATTTTTAAAGATTCTGGGGTTTGGGAAAACTTTGCTTTCAGATATCACAAAAGGAGGTCAAGATGCCATATGTGGCCTATAGGCTGCACTATGCCTACCTCTGATGAACAGAGTATATCTGGAAGCAATAGAAGATCCAACATGCATTGAAGAATCACATCAAATCAAATCAAATTTTGGGGTGGGGGCATAAAGACAAAAAACACATGATGATAATCATCATTGGTGTGGCTCAACATCTGATGGAACATTCAAGGTGAATGGGATGCTTGTGTCATTGTAATTTGATGTTACTTTTAAGATGACTTGTTGTACCCTAGTCCTGAGATACATACGGTTTTCCTGTTGGAGTGGTGATCTGAAAGCAGTATCGTCTGTCCTCACAATCGATTGCCATCACAGAACAATTGTCTAGATCCTGGATCAGTCCTCCTGCTACTGCTCCCCTGGGCTGACACATCAAGTTTCCACCTTGAGTGAAGAAGTACAACCTGTCCCATGTTGTAGTCACTAGGCCTGTTTTACTGTAGAAAAGGCACCGTTTCAAGATCTGTCTCATTTACCAACATTAGTCAAGCTGAGTCCACATCTGCCTCACCCTGGAAACAATCCTTTTGGTAAGAAGGAAATTGGGCATATATCCTTCAACCATTCAGCACCACACTAATGCATTTTCCCTACGGTGTATGAAACACCACAAAACCCATCTAGAAAATTCAAAACAATGTCAGGAGTTTCATCAAATGCATCTTAGTTTACTTTTAGGTATCTTATGTCCAAATTTTATATTAAAAGTGAGTTTTGAAAAGCAATAAACCTGCTAAGGTACTAAACAAATTCTAACAAGTTAAGAAAGGCATACACCCAAGCTTCTTTCCTTACTTTCTAAGATTAAGGTAGCCAGCTTTCTGAATAAGGTTTCTGTTGATAAAGGGTGCAGGCGCATCATAATCGGGTGTGTACACGGATTCACCAACTGAAAGCAGATCTTGCTGAGATACCCGCATAGCTTCAGCCTCAGCATCTAATTCTTCCTGTACACTGCAATAAACAAACAGATGAATAAAATATGAACTCAACGCACTTGACTGTCATAAACTTGCTTACAGAAGCAAAATAAAAATGTGGGGCAAAAGGATAGTACCAATGCTTTTTCAAAAATGTGGTTGGTGGTGAGAGACTTGTGTCTTTACAAAAAATTTAACACACTTCTAGGCAACAAACTGATGGGAGGAAATTTAAGAAAGTGCTTCCAAGTGTTTTCTTAGTATAACAAACAAAACTGGGGTTTCTAGTATTTAATCCGAGTTAATTCCAGATACCTGTGAAGAGCTAGCAACACTTTAAAAAATGTCTGCACTGTTTATTTAGTTCTAGTTCAGCTAATATCTTTGTCTACTTTAAAACATTGGTAGCTCTCCAGAGAGGCAAAGATGCACTGCTACAGAGAAAACAAGCTATTTGCAAGATCAGTCAGTGCAAGTCAACTTTCTCCAACCTAGAGCTCTTCAGATATACTGGACTCATTCCTCCCATCATCCCCAGTTAGCATGGCCATGGGAGTTGGACATGGGGAGAGATGAAAGTTGCAGCCCAGCAAATAGGGAGGGCACACCAGGTCAGGGAAAGCAGGACTCCATAGGCCTAGGCTTAGCTTTCCAGCAAGCATCTCTCTGACACTGGTCAGAATCCACCTCAAGCTTCTTAGTCAAGGATTAGATAGATGCCTCTACTAATTCCATCTCTGAAAACAAAGCAAGCAGGAGGGGAGGGATCCTGGAAATTATGGACACTATTTTCAGCCTACCACCATTGTAGATACCAATAAATGTATTGTGTGCTTTGCAAGAAAATGGGATTTCCACTATTCAGGATAGACATGAACCTGTTTTCCCACTGTGAATAGGCTCTGCATCAGTGATGAGAATGTATAACCTTTGACTAGTCATCAAACTGCAAGTCCCATGATCTGTCACCACTGATTATACCAGCTAAGACTGATGGGAACTGTAGTCCTAAAGCATCTAAAGGACAATATGTTACCCATGCTGCTTTACATAAAGCTACAGATGAATAAATTTTATCTGGGGATGCATTCACATCAAGCCTGCACATGAGAAAAGAATGCTCTTGCTCTCTTCACCTCTGCCATCTTAATTTCCACTTTTCTCCCTGGCCATCTCTGCTTCTATAGATCTCATTCTGCCTCTATTAGCAGGGGAATTAAACTCACAACAACCATTGCCTTCTCCTTCTAAAACTGAAATTATGATGATGCTGCGGCTGCTGTCAGGCACAGTACAAGGAGATAGGGAGGGTGAGCCACATGCAAAGTGGAATAACTTGTTACCTCTGAGTCATGCTTGAAACAGAAGACAAAAAGCTGTCCATTTTTTTGGAAAACATCTCAGCTCCCTTCTTAAAAAACTTAATCTGAAAGATACAAAAAGAACCCCCAAGTACTGGGAATCACAGACCTGTTGGCTAAAAAGCAGGATACATATGTCAGGAACCGAATAAAACAAGTGGGAACTGTATTTTGAGAATAAAATGTTCTGGTTGGAAAATGGGGCTACGTAAGAGTCAGTCATGTAAAATACACAAACAATGCTCCTGAATTATGGAATGGTCACCAACATTTTGGATTTGGAATTAACAAAACTAATACTGAATCCCTTCTTTATTACTATTCCTGTTTCACAGTCTACCAGGAGTTTTAGACCACAGTTGATTCCGGCTCTACCCCAAAATCAGCGAGATATCATTGGCTGGTATGATATACAGTATTCCAGAATAGTCACTTTTTGTAATTGTGTTATTGCAATCCTATCTATAGTAATTAAATTCAAATACTTGGTCAACTTTTTAATTGGTCCAAGAGAACAATAGAATCAAAGATATTTGTTTTCATAGAAATCATGAATCCCAATTTGTTGGTCTTGATACTCCACTATAGTTTCCTCTTTATCTTCAGTTCTGTTATCCCCGGTGACTGCCACATTTATAATCCAAGCATACTTATTCCCAACCACAGTTCTGTTTAACACATTTTATTCTAATTGTTTACAGTTTAAATCTAAATGTCCCAAAAGATCATGATGATTTTGCTACTTGGAAGAAAGAAACACTCAAATGCAAAGAGTGCCAGATGAATCTATAGGAGACATTTGGTTGCTCTACTGGAGTCTTGGAACACATACCTGCGAGCGTGTGTATCCCAGCATGGGCTCCAACATAGCAATTCTCTTGCGGTACTGTAAAGCATTCAAGGCACAGTAATACTGCAAGGATGACAGATGCTGCTTCCTCCTGGCGTTGGCTACTTCTTTTGCAACGTCTGCCTTTAGCTGAATGATTAAATGTTTGTAAAGAACAACATCTAAATAATAGCAAACAGTTTTTTTTCAAAGGAAAGTCAACTGTGTAAGGAACAGGTAATTAAACAATACCCATCTAAGAGCCTGGGGAAAATAATATTTGGGGAAGAGTGATAATGAAATCTAATCAAAATCACTATGACTTTAATGTCCATTTAAGCATTTCTAGTGGTTACAATGGGATTGAGTGTCAATAATGATTGATGCATTGCACCCGCCTCTGATTTCCACCTGTCATATGGCATCCACAGCTAAGTCATTCATCACCATTATATATTGACATGTTCATATCAGAGATCTCAACTTTTTGCCATTCGCCTGGTAGTACCATTTTAACATGGAAGTATTCCTGCTGGGTATGAAAACTTACTGGTTTTTAAAAGCACATATAAAAACATTTTACCTTTTCATTTTCTCTTTTTTTGGGCAGTCTGCTATACTTTGCCATGGAGACATCATGTTCTGCAAGTATCAAAGACACATTTTAGCTTCAGTAGCTTCATGCAGCTACATCATCAGCAAATTCCAGTCAAACAAGAAACAAAATATGAAACATACCATTGCTAGCGAGGCTGAAGAGATCCTTTAAAGTACTTACTTCTAGGGAGAAAATAAGAAGACAGACTAGGAATGTGTGCATTAGGATAAAGAATCACTCTCTCTTTGGAGGTGGGGGCTATCAAAATGTGCTTATTCAACTTTGAACACAGTCTTCCTCTCGACGTCCAAATATATAACTCTTGTACAGTAGAGTCTCACTAATCCAAGCCTCGCTTATCCAAGCCTCTGGATAATCCAAGCCATTTTTGTAGTCAATGTTTTCAATATATCGTGATATTTTGGTGCTAAATTCCTAAATACAGTAATTACAACATAACATTACTGCGTATTGAACTGCTTTTTCTGTCAATTTTGTTGTATAACATGAAGTTTTGGTGCTTAATTTGTAAAATCATAACCTAATTTGATGTTTAATAGGCTTTTTCTTAATCACTCCTTGTTATCCAAGATATTCGCTTATCCAAGCTTCTGCCGGCCCGTTTAGCTTGGATAAGTGAGACTCTACTGTATTAAGTTTGCTAGGTGCCTTCAAGTTGAACCCATCCAATTCTGGTATTTGGGCCTTACTGGTACTGTGAAGAGTAGGAACAGAAGACCTTGGACCATTGCTGAGAGATTCACACCACTATGGGAACTGCCACTTTGAAATATTTATCCATCTTTTTGTAAAAGGAAGCTGGTGACCTCAGCAAGCTCCTTCATCTATGTCATATCATATTAAAACCAAGTGTATGAAACTTCTTCTTATGAAGAAATAATTACAGGGAGAAATCTTAAACTAGAAGAACTTTGTTAATAGTCACCTGTAAGGTCTTTTTCACGAAACTGGATGATGGGAAGAACCATTGTGTCTGCAAGCTGTTTGGCCAGTTCAGTATGTAGAACGTTCAGCTGAAAGATAGATGGGCAACTCAAGTAAGAAAGAAACACAAACAATGGCCAAAAACTAATTTCTAACGCAAACTAGAGTAGCCTCATTGAATTGTTGCATGCTGAATAAATTATATAAATTCCACTGGTTTAATGAAGCTTTTCTAGTTGGGACTAGCCATTAGAATTGGGCCATGGTTCACTAAGCTTTGGCTCTTAAAGTGCCCCCACGAGGAATTAGGACCCCTACAAGGAACTGGGACACCAACACTCTGCAACAGAGCAGTTTTATTAGATTTGGAACATGCTTAAGATCCAGACTTTCTGCTCTTATCTGGAAAAGTTCTGACAGAAGAAAATTAATGTTATTTGGATGGAGATCACTAATTAGAACTTCAGCATTAATTGTATCTCATAAGAATAAATGATGACGGGGCTCCTTTCATCAAAATCAGTTTTTGGCCTGATTGTGACAGTGAAGTTGGCTGATTAGAAAATCTTCACTTCACATAGTCAAAGAATTAACTAAAAGTGGGCCTTTACACAAAAACTATCTTTATCATAGTTAACTTTGCACATTTCAGTGTCTTGTCCACTTTCATTTGTTTTCCCACTTCCTCTTAAGAACAGTAACAAAACTGTTATTTCAATTATTTTATAAGAGAAATTTATACATTCCAATACTCTCAATTTAAAACTTAAACCAAGAATTGTTATTGGCGGTATTGCGGGGATATAAATGAAGGTATGGAGAGGACATCAAGAGGCAATGATGTGTACAGGTTTACAAATGATAGAATTGAAAAGTTTCCCCTTAAAAGGAATTTGGATACATGAGTACTTGGGTTGGAGAGTGGGGACGAGCTATGAAATCTTGTAAGAACAACCTACCTCAGTTCCTCTCAAATCATACTCTGCTTCACTCCTTTAAAAGTAATGATATTTTACTTATCAGACTTTGGGGGCTTTAAGGAAAAATGGTGATTGGTTAAACGGCTGCAATTTGTGGAGACATGGTGCAGGGGTCAATTATGAAAAATGTTTATATTGCAAGACAAGTATTATGTGGATTCTCCAACGAAATACAGCTCAAGAGGATAACATGTCCCTATCAGGATAAATGGCAGTTAAGAGAGGTTGAGAAAAAACAAGATATCAGAAAAGGGAGACATATAACCAGCTTTATTATTAAATTTGGATGATGGCCCAAATATCAAGAAGAAAAGCACCACAACTAGTTAAAGAGGTTAAAATACTGTAAATGTTAAGTGTGTTGGGCCATATTTCAAGTAGGGCTTGAGAATAGTGATGTTGAAAGCAGTAGTAAATAACATGAAGGCACACAACAGCAACATGGTACTTTTGTTAATCTGCTGTAGAAAGAAAGAGGAGGCGGAGACAGCTTTGAAATTAGTATGGCATAAGATTGTAGTTTAAGGTGTCAATATTTTCACATCATGCACCAAACTAGATAGATACATATCTCATATTTACACATTAATGGGGGAGAGAGACAAAATATTTCCCATAGGAATCAAACAGCATTAATATTTCACATATCAAATAAAGTGGAACTCTAGACCACACAAACTGATACTCTAATAAATCTGGAAGTCTAGATCACCACAAGACCTCTAGGGAAATGTAGATAAGAACGGCTAAAACACTTGTCCCTTCCAGACATGTTTGATTTCTCTCTCCTATTTTGGCATCAGAATAACTGGCCCTCTTCTATGGCACTCTCCAAAGAACCAACAGTTTTTCTATTTTTTTCCAGCACTTTTGGCAATCCAGAGATGCTAAGCTTGAGGCAAAGGAAAACAAAGAATCTTTGGTAAACCCTTGATGGAAATTTAGCTTACCTCATCCACAACTTTTGAAAAGTACTGTAGGGTGGATATAACTTCTTCATCTCCTTTACCCAGGGCAAAATTCTGCAAGGTAAACAATGGTGAACAGCTCAGTTTACAGTAGCTCCTATAGATCTTTATAGGACAAAGTAAAACAACTGCCAATAACAGGTACAGCTGGGAAGCTTAGAAAAATTTTTCTCTTGGCACTACAATGATCACAGGTAGGTTCTACTGCAAAGCCAGGATGGTGTAGTAGTTTGTGTTTTGGATTGGGCTTCAGGAGACCAGGGTTTGAATCCTCATTCAGCTATGGAAACTCATTGAGTCACCTTGTGTTGTGGTTTTTTTTTCTGTGTTAACATTACCTTTTGGCTTATCTGCTGAATAAACTCTATTTTTGTTCGCTAATTGGCGTCTGACTCTTGACACCTTGGGCAAGAAAAACTCACTCAACCTCAGATGAAGGCAAGGCAAAATCTCTATGAACAAATTTCGTTAAGAAAATTACAAAATAAGATTCAACCTTAGGGTCACCACAGTAGGTTCACCTTAGAGTCATGGCAACAGCTTTGCCTTAGGGTCACAAAACGTTCTGCTTCGCTCCAATGAATCATTTCCTTTCATGCCTACTTAATGGAGGAAAAAGCAAAGTATTTCTCTTAGGGGAAAGGGAAATTGTCCTTCAAATGTTATGAAACTGCAATTACCAGTACTTCTCGCTATTTACTATGATGACTAAGGCTTCTGGTGAGGCAATACAGCACTATCTTGTGGGTCACACCAAGTCCCATCCCTTACTTAGTGGGAAGCTATGAATTCAAGGTACCGCAATGGAGTTGTGTTGGCTCTCTGCATCTCTTCCACACTCTTCCCATCTCCCTCTCACTCATGCTTCCTATGCTTTTAACAATGTTGAGACATCTTCTGTGAGAAATGACTGGATGCAATCACTACCTGAATTGTCAGATATGAATGCTGTGCAACACTTTCAACTAAAGAGAATATGCACTTACTACAGGGCACAATTGTGGTACCAACAGACAGATTTATTCAACCCGAGATGCAGTGTCAATGAGCAACATCCATTATCTCTAGCCAGCAGAGTTCTTCTTCTGACTACCTAGGGCGATGCGAGTTGAAGCTCAACACTATCTGGAGGGCACCAGGTTGGCTGCTAAGATGAATCTATTCCACTGTCACCTCTACAAGTACAATCAAATAAATACCTCAAGAATGTGGGTAGATCCACGTTTTCATCCCTACCACCTAATCTAACTAACTTGGAAATTGTTCTGGATCAAAACAGAACATTATACATACCTGTTTTTCATATGCAAGTAGTTGCTTAGAGAGCTGTTGGGTTGCCAGGCACATTTCATTCTAGAAAGAGAAAGGGTATATTACTCCTGAAAGTTCACACCCATTAGAAGTGCAATCCCATACATGTCTCCTCAAATGAAAACTTTGCTAAGTTCAGTGGTTGGCTTCCTCAGATCAGGGTCCAAACGACTGCAACTTCTTATTTGTTGCTGTAGCTATTACTTAGCACAGAAGAACTACTTTTTCAAACTGCGTCCCAGAACCCCCTTGTTAACATATTTACCCATAACTAGGAGATTCTGAGAGTTGGGACAAACTGAAAAAAATCACAAGTGAAGCTGTCCCAAACTCTGGGAGGTTTTCTCCAAAATCATGATTTTGCCAAGCTCTGAGCATTACAATGAAGTTGTCGTCATCCCTTTTGTTTCAGATCACACACCGTATTTTCAGAAGGAGTAATATACTGAGAGAGGATGCTAGCTCTACACACAAAATAAGTCCAGGCACATCTATGAAATTCCAAACTTCAGAATCATGAACAACAGCACATAGTTAGCTGCTATCTAAAGCAAGCATTTAGATGCTGCTTTCTGTCTTCTTCACATTGCAAGCACAGAAGTTTGTTTATGGTATGTTTTATCACTGCCATATTAAGAAGAATAAAATTCTGTTACAAAATTGTTTTTTTCCCTTGTTCTTTATCTAAGAAATCTGCTTCCAATTTCTTCATCACCATCACACACAAAGGACTGGATCTAAAGAAAAAGCATGCAAGTTTGACATTTCTGCCAGATCTTAGAAAACATATATGTTTTGGATGAGAGCTTCAAGAATCCCCAGCCAATTCCGATTCTGGAAGTTATAGTCCCAAAAAAAGGAATACTTTCTACATTCACTCTCTGTAGCTCATTACTGCTATAGTAGGTCAGTTTAATGTGACTCAGTTTATTTTGATATATTTGCTTATCTTTCTTTGCTAAAGTTCAGTGTTCACACTGAATGAAACCTACCACCTATTTAGATTTCCACAAATAGTTTCCCAAAACTGTGATACCCCTTCATATACGAGAGCCTCATTCTCCTATGGACCTCAATTACACCTAGAAAATGACAACTAAGGAACTAAAATTCAGCATTTTAGATAACATGGTTTTGTTTTAAACCTACAGCAACTTCTATGAAGCATCCTTCTATGAACCATATAAAATACCATGTTTGAATTCACACTTATTTATATGATGCATATTTCAACTGTAATTTGTACACTGCATTGCTCTTTTTAAAAAGGCTTTTATTACTTTCAGCTTGCTTGCACTCACTTTACTGAGAAGCATCACTTTCTTATAATTTTTACAATAATTACAAATCTTTTCCAACACCAATTGAATCAAACAATTCTATCTTCAAAAGAGCAAACATATCAATATGTACAGCAAGCCTGAATTAAAATATATAAAATATATTATCATATATAACCTTTATGTAAACAAATAAATGTTTAAAGAGAAAAACAAGATCACATTAGTTAGAAAGCCACATTATCATGTCATTGCTGCTAATACCGGATGGTTATTTCTAAATACTATTTTAGTATATCAATTACAAGATTGATCAGTACAGCAAATGCAATTTGGATAATGGGCAGACATGTCAGATAGTACGAACTTGTACTTTGCCCTAATTTGTCATTTCTAGTTTTCTCACAGAGAAAGAGTCAACTAATTTGAAATGTTCTTCTAAGGAAGATTTCTATCAATACTAAGGACTGTTAAGAAGACAAATAAATATGTTTGGGAGCAAACCCCATTGGAACTCTGGATGCTGGATGTATCATGAGAAGACGTGGCTTGTTAGAAAAAAAAAATATTTGGCAAACCGGAAGGTAGTAAAAAAAGAGTGTGACTTTATTGCAAATGTACTTGCTCAGTAAAAGAAGATATGGCCCTGAGTTTGCAAGAACATGACAGGGCTGTTAAAAAGTCAAGTCTTTTGGAGGGCTCTGATTCAAGTCAAAGCCAACCTATCGGTAATTAAAAACATGTGACCAAACATTTCTCACCTAAACATTTGCTTGAGGAAAATAGGTTGAACAGAATGCACCAACAAATCCCAACTACAATGCCTAGGAGATAAACATAGGTCTTCCGGTGATTATGGCACACCTGCAGCTCTTGGAATAAGAGTGTGAACAAACAAGAAAGCCAGGCAGGTGTGGTCCATGCCCTGTTAAGCTCCAGACATTCCATCTGGCATTTACAGAGTTGACACAACAAGTTAAACAGTCCACATGTCAACTCTTGAAGGCCTTGGATCCTAGCAAATTGACTGGATCTACACACAGTGAAAAGGGGGAGGGTTGTTTTCATTTAAACCAAACTCAGTTAACTTTGGTGGATTTAGAGCCCAATTTTCCACAACTGGAACTGTTTGGGGCCATAAAGACTGCAAAGAAAATGGAAGGGAGAGGAAGCAAAACTCAATGTTGGCCAGGAAAAGGATGATCCAGGAAACGTGATTTTGAGCCATGGGAACAGCTAGCGGGGGCTTCTTGTGTCCCCATGGCTAACCTATGCCCAGACTTAATTTAAAGAGAATACCTGGCTTTGTTGCTATTCTTGTAGCAGAGGGGTGAGTTAGAGTTTTCCACACTACTTTATCATTTGGTATTCTGGGAATTCATCTGCAAGGAGCTGGTCTCCAAAAGAAGTCCAAGGATTCCCATCACTGCCTATGACCATCTCAGACCTGTCTCCGTCTATGGGAGCATAAATCCAAGACACAACATGCATAATGGTCTAACGAATAACTTTTTGAACACACATACACCTAGGGTGATCAACAGTAACAAGGACGTTTTTCAACTGCAGAAGTAAAAGCCAAACTATATATGACATGAATAACATATCCTCTAATATTATTCAAGATTAAAAGTAGCCCTGCTTGCCATGGAGTTGCAATTCAAATTCGCATCAGATTAGTTGTGGGAGAATGAAACCATATCCAAATTGCACTGCTTTCTAAATCAAAAACCACACACACACAAAGTTGCCCTGTAGTGCAAATATACCTCCACTTAAAAAGCAGTTCAACCATGTCCTGCTATGGTTGCTACATATTCCTAAATATTCCTGCTTTGGTTGCTACATACTGACAGAATGAAAAAGCTGGGCAAATCCGGTTAGAGTGCTATGGGGGGTGGGGTATAAATTGAGGGATATGTCTGACAGGAGATGGATAGAGGCAGGAAAAAACTGTAATAGAGATAGAACTGCCAGCCAGGAGAAAGAACTAAATAGAGTTTGAGGAGCTGTGAATGATTAAATAATTCAGGGGTTGATATGTGATCTAAATGTATCCTAATAAACTTGTCCTTTTTCATTCTTTTTTACAACTGTGTCTGGCTGTGAAGTTTTGACAGACAATCTGATTATGCTTTCCACCACAAATCCACAAAACAATACATCAACGCATCCATATAGGAATCATCTTACAGCCCAAGTTCAGGGAGAAACTTTGAGAGGAAAAAGAATAAGACGAATCACAGGATACCAAAGTTGGAATTACAGGACCAGTCTAGACAGCGAATCCATCACACAATCCATTGCACAGATCTCCCTCCTGATATCTACTTTGGTTTCCTAAGTAGTAGAAGTAATAATTACATAATGCTGACATAGACTTGCTCAGAAGCCATGATATTGAAATAACAAACCACAATGCTTGCCCATACAATTTGTCTTCTCCTCTGAACCAAAATCAAAAGCTTCTGGGTTTGCCAAGCCACACTTTTCCATGCCATCCTAACCCAGAAACCACAGTTTAATCCCCACCTACAAAAAGCATGATCAAACTGGGATAAGATGCTTCAAGGCTTATTGCAAATGAACTGTATTCATATAGTAAAGGTAAAGGTTTCCTCTTGACATTACGTCTAGTCATATCCAACTCCGGAGGTTGGTGCTCATCTCCATTTCTAAGTTGAAGAGCCGACATTGTCCGTAGATGCGTCCAAGGTCATGTGGCCAGCCTGACTGCATGGAGTGCCATTACCTTCCCGCTGGAGTGGTATCTATCGATCTACTCACATTTGCATGTTTTTGAACTGCAAGGTTGGCAGAAGCTGGGGCTAACAGCGGGAGCTCACCCTGTTCCCCGGATTCAAACCGCCAACCTTTCGGTCAGCAAGTTCAGCAGCTCAGCAGTTTAACCCGCTACACCAACAGGGGCTCCATGTATTCATATATCTTGGCTTAATAAACCAAACAATAAACAGCTGAACTCGGTCAATGTCAGAGATACTATTTTTTTTTATGCTGGCCAGCAAAAAACAATGTTGCTGTAACTGTAATAGTCATTACATTCATTTGTGTTTTGTTATTTTCAGAGAGTGAAGTCGATTCTCTTTATTGTTTCAACATTAACAGTTATGAAAACTTAGTACAACAAAGTGATATTTAAAAAGGGGAGGACAACATAAACTTGTTTAAAGTGGGTTACCTGTGCCCCATAAACTCGCTGCATTGCTTGAAGCAACTGGTTGGTGTACTCTGTAAGTGTTCCAGCATCTTCTTCAAACACACTCAGCAATGAGCGGGTCTAATGAAAGAAAAGGAATAGAAGGTCAATGCCCAATTGAAAAGCTGAGTGAAGAACTGTACACTTCTAAGTAAAAAACACAGCATATACAAAAGACACCTGACAGTAATATCTCTAATGCTGTGACACTGCAGTATGCATGTCCTAGAAACTCTCCAATTTATATACCAAAATCAAAATCCTTATTTTAGCAACGCTGCAAAGACATGCATAGACTCATATGGGAGAATATAGTTTTTCCAATAGCTGAAATATCAGTCAGGCAGGCTTTTAAAGCAGAAAGTTTTTAATATCGAGATAGGGGGTTCTGAGTAGTGTTATATGTATTTTAATAGGTTTTCAATTATTTTAATGGCTCTAACTATTTATTTTTAATAGTTTCATGTTTAATTCCGTTTTAGTGTTTATAAGTTGTACGTTTGAAATTGTACATTGTATTGTTTTTACCATTGTTACTCACTTGGAGTTTTTTTTTGAGAGATAAAGTAGCATATAATTAAATATAACAAAAACAACAACAAAAACAACAACACTGCTAGCATTTTGAAATGTGCCCAGAAATGGACAAGCAGTGGATACAACTTGGGGCCCTTCCACACAGCCATATAACCCAGAATATCAAGGCAGAAAACCCCACAATATCTGCTTTGAACTGGGATATCTGACTCTACACTGTCATATATTCCAGTTCAAAGCAGATAATGCGGGATTTTATTCAGCTGTGTGAAAGGGGCCTTGGACATTCAGAAGTCATTAAAAAATTCAAGTACAAATAGCAAAATGAGCCATAACCACCTTTCTACCACAGTAACTAAACAGCAAGTCATGACCAATTGCTCAGTCATACAGTCACTCATTTGAAGCTCAAGAATCACTGTCTGCCTGTAGAGTATTCTGTATTTTATCAAAGGAAATAATTTCCTCCTCTTTTTTGTTTGGTGTACATAATACAGGAGACCATATACAATTCCACACTACTCTGCATATGCCACACTTTCTGTCTAAACTAGCAAAACTTTGTAGATTTAGTAACCTTATCCTATTGAGTGGCTCCAGGAGAATTATTTCATAGTATTTGAATGTTAGATAATTAATGACTTCCATGAATTAATGATACAGGATGTAGAAAGATGACTGGAGCCATTTCAAAGAAGGAACATGGGTCTAGCTGAAAACACTACTGGCCCTATTCAGGTGTCACTCAACTGTCAAGATTCAATATGGAAAATGTGCTCCTCCATCACCATTCTCTTAACGCAAAAGCAATAAGACTGAAAAGGAGAAATAACTGGGAACAGTACTTTCCTCATAAAGAAAGGGAGGAAAACACAAGGAAATTTCCTCTTTTTATGTTGCAACCAGATGGGTAAATAACACCTGAAAAGGGCTCAAGAATCCAAAGACAGTCAAGACATAGTATCATCTTTGGGACCAAATCCAAAGCCATGCAGCTGCTTTTTGCTCTAAATCAAATTGTTTAAAATGGGGAAGAAGAGATCATTTATTAGATTACCAGAGTATCCACAATACCTAATGATGGTACAGGTTGAGTATCCCTTATCCAAAAATATTGTGACAGTATTTTGTATTTTTTCAGGTTTTAAAGTACCTTCATATGCACAATGAGACAATAACATACAATGAGACATCTTGGAGAAGGAAACCAACTCCAAACACGAAATTCATGTTTCAAAAACACCATAAACACATAGTCAGAAGGTAGTTCTATACATAATATTTTAAATCTTTTGAATATTTCAATTTTTGAATTCTAGAAAAGAGCAACTCAACTTGTATTTGAGTTCATAGGATGCAGGCCTGGCAATTAAAGTGGCACCAAAGTCTTATAGTTGTGTAGTGTAATGATAGACTGCCAGGAATTGAATTTCCTTTCATGCTATGGTCTTTAGGAAAATCCACTTTCTGAAATTGCTATTTACAGGCAGAAGGGTGCAGGAACAGTGTGGCCAAAAGAAAGCAAAATGTTACTCCATGACATGCCCTAATTTGCATGATGGCCATGGACTGCAGTTCTCAGCCTTGTTTAATGCAATCCAACAACATCTAACAATTATGACATGGAGCAATAAGGGCTTCAACTGATGTGATAGGGCAACACTACACAATCTACATTGAGAGAATAGAACAGTGTAATGTGTTCATGCTACACAGGGTCCTAATACATTGTATCCCTAAAATCCAGAGAAGGAGAATATCCCTTGCAGTAACTCCTGCCAATAACGTTCTATAACTCAAGCTTAAATGCAAGGTGGAAGCTTACGCAGTTCTTTAAAGTATTCGTTTCACATGGCTGTGTTAACTTGATGACAACTCCCAGAACCTTGTTTCTGAAAGGTGATTTATCCTCAAGTCTGTTCTAATGAGAAGTGGCTTCTCATCAGATAATCCAAACAACAGGAGGCCGATCAGGGTGGGATATGTTTAGGAAAGGGACAGCTGTCAGCTTAGCACTTTTGCTCAGAAATAAGCAGAACAAGATAAGTTAGAACAGGCCTTTGACTTTGGATTTGGACATATTTGCTGTTCAAAGGGAATATATTTCTATCACAATTATCCATTTGCATTCATATGAACTCACTTTAGTTAATAGGAAAGAATTGTAGAGATAGAAGGGATTTTTTTTGAAAAAATCTGTTACTTAAGTTACTTTCTTTTCTTCATTATTTTCATAATAACCTTTCTGAAATATTTGGTTTATAACCAAGATCTTTAAATAAAGCATATCCTTTATAATTACCAGTGTGTCCCAAAATCAAATGTAGTTTATTTTTGTTTTCGTCCTCTGGTTTTTGATGAGTACAGTAGAGCCCCGCTGATCCGTCATAAACTGGTGGGCAGAATGTCGGATAAGCGAAACTGATGGATAACAGGGTGGGTGCTCGCTCACCCACCCTCCCTCCCTCACTCATTTACCAGGCCGGGTCCCAGCAGCGGCAATGGCAGCACCAGGACCTGGCGGGGTGAGTGAATGAGTGAGAAAGCAAGCGAGCGAGGGAGGGCCTCTGTCGTCGGAAAATACGGAGTGTCAGATAAGTGGAAGTCGGATAAGCAGGGCTCTACTGTATTTAAATTTGGCAAGCCTGAAAAATAAGACCAGCAGTCCCTAACTTGCTGCCTTCCCTATTATTATTATTATTATTATTATTATTATTATTATTATTATTATTATTATTATTTATACCCTGCTTTATCTTTCCAAAGGGGACTTGAAGTGGCTTGACATAAAAGCATTGGTATCCAATTTAAAATATACAAATATACAAACACTAAAACAGAATTAAACACAAACAGCATTAAAAAAAATTCAAGCCCTTTCCACATATCTGAATAAAATCCCACATTATCTGCTTTGAACTGGAATATATGGCAGTGTGGACTCAGATATTCCAGTTCAAAGCAGATATTGTGGGATTTTCTGCCTTGATATTCTGGGTTATATGGCTGTGTGGAAGGCCCTCAGTTAAAATTCATCAAACATATCCAAAGTTAAAACTCCTTGACTATAATATCCACCATCCCCAGTTAGCACCAGGCCAAGGAAAGTTGAAACACACCCAAATCTTGAACCCAGTTGTTTGACAGAAAATTCTATTACACCCGGGCTGAATTTACTTCTAGATTAGCATGTTTACTATAGGAGTGCATGAGTGTCAAATTCAATTCAGATGAGATTAGCCTGATTTTTATTTTCACTTGCTCCTTTTCAGAGGTTACCCTTGAGCCACATTTTACGATTAAAAGGTTGTAGTAATGCTGTAGAAGGGAGATTAGAGAACCACGTGTAGAATTATTCATACTTTGCTCTTGGGAAAACATATGGCAATTCCTATATAGTGATCTGGGTTGGGGGTTTTTTTAAAGAAAAAAGCAGCCAGCTCTGTAGAAGGCAATACAAAAATAAAGATTCAGATGCTAAACACGTTGAGCCAGATAAGGGTAAGAACCATTCAGTCCCAACAGAAAAATATACATATAAATGCTTTGCCACTAAAATTAATAAACATTTACAATACCTCACAACCTCTAAGGATGCCTGCCATAGATGTGGGCGAAACATCAGGAGAGAATACTTCTGGAACATGGCCACACAGCCCAAAAGACATACAACAACCCTGATTTACAATCCAAAACAATTCACGTTCATGCAAAGGATGTCTTCCATTGTATTTACACAAAAGAATTGTTTCATTCTGTTCTATGGGCCTCACAAATGCTGTGTGTGTGAATCTAAGATTTCCACTACAATGTATGAAGCATAATTTCCCGCCCTGATGTTATGGGATATAGGGCTGTGTGGAAGGGCCCTGAGTTCATCTAATAAAACAACATTTTAATATGAATACATGAGACTGCAAAGACTTTTTGTAATAGAGCCTCAGTGCAGTTTTCATAAACATTGACTTCTCAGTGCATCTAGTCCAGTTGAGACTATTCGGATTTAACTGTTTAAGAAACAATGTTGCACTGAATCATAGAATAAAGACACAAAGAGCCATCCAGTCCAGCTCCCTGCCATGCAGGAATTCATGCTATAAGCACTCCTGACAGATGCCCATCTATCTAGTTTCAGTATTAAAACCTCCAGAGAAGGGGACTCCACCACACTCTGGGGAAGCCTAATCCATTGTCAAACAGCTGTTACCATCAGGAAGTGCTTCCTAAAATTCAGGTGGGACCTCTTTTCCACAGTTTGAACTCATTGCTCTGTGTCTTGGGCCCCTTCCACACAGCTGTTTAAAATCCACATTGAACTGGATTACCTGGCAGTGTGGACTCAGCTAATCCAGTTCAAAGCAGATATTGTGGATTATGGTGATGTGTGGAAGGCCCCTTAGTCTCTAGAGCAGCCAAAAACAATCCTGCTCCATCTTCAATATGATATCCTTTCAAATATTTAAACATAGTTATCATGCCACCTCTTTGCTAGCCCCTCATTTTCATAAGAAACAAATAAAATTCCTATCTGTAGCCTTTCTTTGTTCAGCTGCTCCCAACGTGTTGTTGAACTATTAATCCTACAGTGCTGTAACAAGTGTACAAAGGGCTTTGAAATTAACATTTACACTTGCAGGAGGAAAAAGTTATGTATGTATATAGTATGACAACAGTAAATTTACAGTAGGTAAATTGTGATGTATTCCACAGACAAGGTGGGAAAAAGTGATATGTGATAATATCTGTCCAACACTAATCATGGTAGAAGATTCATGATAGCTGAAAAGGAAAAGGGGTATGAAGAATTTGGTTTGTGCTCTCTTGGGGAAACAAAAAGCATTAAAATGTTCCAGCTTTACATCAAGGATAGAATAAGTCGTGTATCTATTGGGGTTTGGTTCAAAGACTTCCCCACCCATGGATACCAACATCCATGGATGCTCAAGTCCCATTATATACAATGGCATTGTAAAATGATTTTGGCACTTATATAAAGTGGCAAAATCAAGTTCTACTTTTTTGGAATTTTAATGGGGAGGATATTTTTAAGCTAAGGATAGTAGAATCCACGAATGTAGAATCTGTAGATACGGAAAGCTGACTGCAATTGTTATACTGTCAAACTTTCAACTGAGCACACAAACCAAACTCAGCACAAAGCTTTCAAAAGGGTGGAGAAAAGTTTCCCCTTTGATCTCCTCTCCCTTAGGTGACATTAAACCTACATCACCAAAACAAGAGATACATCTTGCTTAATTCTATTTTCATGTTTGTATACTTTTAAGTTTTAATTTGTATACAATATTGTATAATTTTCAATGTGAGCTGTTTTGAGTTTCCTATGGGATAGAAAAAGCAGGATATAAATACATGTAATCATACATGTAATACATGTAATCATAGTTGTTGTCTTGAGTATTGACAACATTAACCAATGAAAAGGAATGAATAGCATAACTCTAGGGGAAAACTTACAGTAGAATCTCACTTATTCAAGCCTCGCTTATCCAAGCTTCTGGATTATCCAAGCCATTTTTGTAGTCAATGTTTTCAATATATCATGACATTTTGGTGCTAAATTCGTAAATACAGTGATTGCAACATAACATTACTGCATATTGAACTACTTTTTCTATCAAATTTGTTGCATAACATGATGTTTTGTTGTTTAATTTGTAAAATCATAACCTAATTTGATGTTTAATAGGCTTTTCCTTAATCCCTCCTTATTATCCAAGATATTTGCTTATCCAAGCTTCTGCCGGCCCGTTTAGCTTGGATAAGTGAAACTCTACTGTAATTATTAAAGTTTTATGCTGTTATTACATGTTTATGCGCTTTATTCAGTTGTACTTTATAATGTGTTTTATTTCATGTTTTGCTTTTAGGCACCCTGTGCCTTGTGTAAGCTGCCCCGAGTCCTTTTGCAGAGATGGTTGTGGGATACAAGAATAAAATTATATATATTTATACACACACACACACACACACACACGTGTGTGTGTTTGTGTGTGTGTGTGAGAGAGATAAATATATATATCTCTGTCTCTTCTTCTGTCTCTTGAATTATTAAGACTTTGAGATCCAGTAATAATAATATTAATAGTAGTAGTAGTAATAATAATAAATTTTATTTGTATCCTGCCCCCTCTCCCAAAAGGGACTTGGGTGGCTTACAACAAAAATACAACATATGTAATGATAATGGCAACCAAAACAACACAGAACAACAAATTGTAGTTAATAATAAACAGGGCTGTCTGTTTGAATATTGTCCTAGAGTTTCAGATTCTTCTAAACTGGAAGATTATGAACCTGTATGCAAAAGAGAACTCAGGAAAATGTATGTGTGCAATACATGTCACAGGTTCTACCCCTCTTAATTCTGTAAATAGAAAGACTACAGCCATGGATTTTTTTTTCCACACATACTTTGCAGGCTCTGCTCTTTTCTGTGTGCTTTACAAACCCGCAGTCAGCCTTGCTAAGCAGCAGCATCCATTTAGATGAGTCACATGACGCCTGCATGTTTTCCACTGAATCGAAAAACTCATTTGCCAAGCGGCCTCTCTCTGGGAAAGCTCCAAAATCATCAGGGAAGAAGGGGGAGAAGAGAGATTTCCTGGGTGGAGATGCAACTTTCTATTATTTTTGTTTTCACTCATCAATTTATCTTTTCGCTACAACTGGGATTTAAGACTGCTTGCCCTGTGGTCTTGATCTCTAGCAATGTAAGACAAAGAATACATTTGCTAGTAGAAGCGAAGTTTTGCATGCAAACAAGTGTAGAGTCCCAAATTGGACTATAACAATTTTAATGAGCATCAATAATTAATTGTATGTTAATTATTCCATCTATTGTTCTGAAATGTGTTAGCTACGTGTGTCTAATGTGTGTGTGCCCAAGTTACTCTGGGAGAACAACAATTGGGAATAATCATTTTCAAAGAGATTGTTTCAAGCCCTTATAGGTCCCATTTTGGGAGGAAAACAGAATATGAAATAAATGAATATGCTTCAGTATAAAAAAGAAAGGGGGAGGAGAAACCTAGTGGCATATTTCTTGTAGTTTAGCATGAATTGTCATGCTTTTCTATCCACTTCTTCAAGAGTCCTGATGGAATTCAGTATTCGAGACACAGATATTTAAGCACAGTTACATAACTGTGGATATGGGGTCAGAGCAAAATGGGACAGAGAAAGATGTAAAACGTGACAGTGTCCATAAAGCTTCAAAGGGTTGTTCAAGGTAATATAAGGTTGTTAAGCAGCTTGCCAGTTAGTCCTGAGGTATCAAAGCAATACATTCTCCTTATTCAACATAGAACTAAAAAGAAAGGAATAAAAAAAGAAGCAAGCACAATCTCTCTTTCCCTTCCTTGCCCTTCCCTGGATTTTGAGAAGTGAACTTGCTGTTAAAAGTGACAGAGATCTGTCACAGAAGAGCCTCACACATTGGTGAGGAGTAAAACTACTTCCTGTCTTGCCATTACTTTCAAAATATTAAGACTTTCAACTTGTAAAATGGAAATAACATACTGTGAACAGAAACTGTGCACCAGATAGCCAAAATGCAATTGAATATTTTGTTTTTTTCCCTTCTCTCTCAAGGCCAAGACCTCTTTTTAATACATTTGATTTCGACCTCTATTGATACTTTCCTTCTTCATCCCACATTGTTCCTGTGTGCCTCAAGTTGTTTCCAACTCTGGCAACCATAAGACATACCTGTCACAGAGTTTTCCTCAGCAAGATTTGTTAACTATTACCTTCTTCTGAGGCTGAGAGAGGGTGACCTGCCCAAGATAACCCAGGGTTTCATGGCCCTGGTCTCCAGAGTCATAATCCAACAATCAAACTCCAACAACATATATAAAGCTCACTTGCTTAGTTTCCAACAGACCTCACAACCTCTGAGGATGCCTGCCATAGATGTGGGCGAAACGTCAGGAGAGAACGCTTCTGAAACATAGCCATACAGACCGGAAAACTCACAGCAACCCTTCTTAATTATAACTACAGTAGAGTCTCACTTATCCAACATAAACGGGCCGGCAGAATGTTGGATAAGCGAATATGTTGGATAATAAGGAGGCATTAAGGAAAAGCCTATTAAACATCAAATTAGGTTATGATTTTACAAATGAAGCACCAAAACATCATGTTAGACAACAAATTTGGCAGAAAAAGTAGTTCAATACGCAGTAATGCTATGTAGTAATTACTGTATTTACGAATTTAGCACCAAAATATCACAATGTATTGAAAACATTGACTACAAAAACGTGTTGGATAATCCAGAACGTTGGAAAAGCGAGTGTTGGATAAGTGAGACTCTACTGTAGTTCTTAATGATAAATCAGCACTAAAACCACCCTCTTTCTAAACACTCTTTGAAAACAACAGCAACACCAGGTTAACGCTGTGGCAGCCATAAACCAGATCCATACAAGAAAAGGTGCATCTACATTAATGGAGTTTGACACCACTTTATGGTTCCATGCTACAGAATCCTGGAAAATATAGCTAAGTGAGGCACCAGATGGCTAAAGACTAAACAACACCTAAAACTACTACTGGCAATTAAAGTAGTGTCAAACAGCATTAATTCTAGAGCCAATGCAGCCAAAGATTCAATGACACCTGTTTGCTCAGCCAAACCATGCCTTTTTCCAGATTGCAGACACTACTTTAATTGACATAGCTCAACACTATGGAATTTGGGGAGTTGTAGTTTGGTGAGGCACCACTCCTCTTTGGAAGAGCAGAAGCTTGTAAATCCTCCACTCCAAAGATTCCAGAGCACTGAGCTTGGCAGTTAAAGTGATGTCAAACTATGTTAATTCTGGGTTGCTGTGAGTGGCCATATGGCCATGTTCCAGAAGCATTCTCTCCTGAAGTTTCACACACATCTATGGCAGGCTTCCTTAGAGGTAGTGAGGTGTATTGGAAACTAGGCAAGGGAGGTTTATATATCTGTGGAAAGTCCAGGCTGGGAGGAAGAACTCTTGTCTGTTGGAGGCAAGTGTGAATGTTGCAATTACTGTAATCACCTTGATTAGCATTGAAAAGCCTTGCAGCTTCAAAGCCTGGCTGCTTCCTGCCTAGGGGGATCCTTTGTTGGGAGGTGTTGGTTGGTCCTGATTGTTTCATGTCTGGAATTTCTCTGTTTTCTGAGTGTTGTTCTTTATATAACTTTAATTTTGGACTTTTTAAAGCCAGATGTTGCTCATTTTCACGGTTTCCTCCTTTCTGTTGAAATTGTCTACATGCTTGTGGATGTCACTGGCTGCTCTGTGTAGTCTGACATGGTGGTTGTCAGAGTGGTCCAGCATTTCTATGTTCTCAAATGATATGCTGTATCCAGGTTGGTTCATCAAGTGCTCTGTTATGGCTGATTTCTCTGGTTGAGTTAGTCTGCAGTGTACATATGTTAATTCTACACGGTAGATCAGGCATGGGCAAACCTGGGCCCTCCAGGTGTTTTGGACTTCAACCCCCACAATTCCTAACAGTCTACTTGTGACATTTCTCTTTCAGTTCTAATTTATTATTCTCCTTCATTTTGACCTCCTGGAAGTATATTGCAGAAGCTCCCACCCCCTCCCGAATTTCAGCACTCATTATGGTACAGATTTTTGTCTGTTGATTATGCTGTTTTATGTTATTGTATTTTGTATTGTTGTTGAATTTATTGAGTTATGTTTTAATCTATGTTTGGCTTTAATCTCTGTTGGATTGGGCTTGTTCTCCATGTAAGCCACCCTGCGTCCCTTCAAGGAGATGGAGGGCAGATATAAAAATAAAGTTATATTATTATTATTATTATTATTATTATTATTATTATTATTATTAAGTTCAAAACACCTGGAGGGCTGGTGTTTGCCCATGCCTGGCGTAGATGCACTCTACACACACAACAAAATCTAATAGTCTCATGTACACACAGAATCATATGGTTCTATGTACATGAGAGTATTAGATTTTGTTTTGTATGTAGAATGCACCTACATACACAACATAATCTAATATTCTCATGTATATAGCACAAAGGCCTGTCATTCACTTCTACATCAGTCCCACAACACCATGGATCTCTTAGCTCTGAGCTTTGGGAGTTAAAGTGGATCTAGACTGCCATCTGATACATCTTGAAACTGCATTATATGGACAGTGTACTCAACGAATGCCATTAAACTGTATTAAATTGGGTCTACACCAGGAATGGACAAACTTGGGCCTCCTAGGCCTGTCATTCACTTCTACATCAGTCTCACAGCCCCACGGATCTCATAGCTCTGAGCTTTGGTAGTTAAAGTGGATCTAGCCTGCCATCTGATACATCTTGAAACTGCACTATGTGGACAGTGTACTCATTGAATGCGGTTAAACTGCATTAAATTGGGTCTACATCAGGAATTGACAAATTTGGACCTCCCAGGCCTGTCATTTATTTATTTATTTATTACAATACTTATATCCCGCCCTTCTCACCCATAGGGGACTCAAGGCGGCTTCCATTAAACACAATATACAGACAATTCAATCAATTAAAATTAAATACATTAAACATTGATAAAATATACATATAAATACACAATTGGCGCATTTCAAGTGTGATAACTGGTCTGTCATTGAGTTCTAGGCTGGTAATAATTGATGCTGCTGTTATTGATCATTCACTTCTACATCAGTCCCACAACCTCATGGATCTCATAGCTCTGATCTTCAATAGATAAAGTGGATCTAGGCTGCCATCTGATACATCTTGAAACTGCATTATATGGACAGTGTACTCATTGACTGCGGTTAAACTGCATTAAATTGGGTCTACATCAGGAATGGACAAACTTGGGCCTCCCAGGTCTGTCATTTACTTCTACATCAGTCCCACAACCCCATGGATCTCTTAGCTCTGAGCTTTGGGAGTTAAAGTGGATCTAGGCTGCTATCTGATACATCTTGAAACTGCATTATATGGACAGTGTACTCAACGAATGCAGTTAAACTGTATTAAATTGGGTCTACATGAGGAATGGACAAACTTGGGCCTCCCAGGCCTGTCATTCACTTCTACATCAGTCCCACAACCCCATGGATCTCTTAGCTCTGAGCTTTGGGAGTTAAAGTGGATCTAGGCTGCTATCTGATACATCTTGAAACTGCATTATATGGACAGTGTACTCAACGAATGCAGTTAAACTGCATTAAATTGGGTCTACATGAGGAATGGACAAACTTGGGCCTCCCAGGCCTGTCATTCACTTCTACATCAGTCCCACAACCCCATGACACATTTTGAAACTGTATTATATGGACAGTGTACTCAACGAATGCAGTTAAACTACATTAAATTGGGTCTACATCAGGAATGAACAAATTTGGGCCTCCCAGGCCTGTCATTCACTTCTACATCAGTCCCACAACCCCATGATACATTTTGAAACTGTATTCATATGGACAGTGTACTCAACGAATGCAGTTAAACTGCATTAAATTGGGTATACATCAGGAATGGACAAACTTGGGCCTCCCAGGCCTGTCATTCACTTCTACATCAGTCCCACAACCCCATGATACATTTTGAAACTGTATTCATATGGACAGTGTACTCAACGAATGCAGTTAAACTGCATTAAATTGGGTCTACATCAGGAATGGACAAACTTGGGCCTCCCAGGCCTGTCATTCACTTCTACATCAGTCCCACAACCCCATGGCTCTCTTAGCTCTGAGCTTTGGGAGTTAAAGTGGATCTAGGCTGCTATCTGATACATCTTGAAACTGCATTATATGGACAGTGTACTCAACGAATGCAGTTAAACTGTATTAAATTGGGTCTACATCAGGAATGGACAAACTTGGGCCTCCCAGGCCTGTCATACATCAGTCCCACAACCCCATGGATCTCATAGCTCTGAGCTTTGGGAGTTAAAGTGGTGTCAGACTGCATTGGTAACAATGTGGCTGCACTCCCACCCCGTTCTGCTGGCAACGCCTGCATTTTGCGCCATTCCCGACCTTGCTGCTCCAAGATGCCTCCATCCTTCCCTGTAAATAAATACCTGCGGGCTGTCCTGCAGAGCCTCTTCCAGGCGAAGTTTGTCGACGACCGGCATGGCCTGGCGCTGGAGAAGAAGAGGGTGAATAATTGATGTTCTGGGCCAACTGCGCAGCAAAGAGCGGCGACCCGACGCTCCTCTCCCTTGACACGTCCTCGCTCTCGGCGCAGGGAAAAGAGGCGGAGGGCAAGAGCCGTGCGAGAAAGCAGCCCCGGGGGAACGGGAGGGGGCTTCTGCTTCACCCAGCGCCCAGGTAAGGAAACAGACAGCGATCCTTGCTTCTGCCGCTCCTGCAGCCTGTTGCGTTCCCAACCCAAGCCCTCCTCCAGGTTCCTGCTTCGGGAGGAAGTGGAGCCAGGAATGGAGGAGCAGCAGCAGGAAGGGCGGTGCTCCAGACCTCTCCGCCTCCCTTCACTCTTCGTGGCAGAGCCCAGAAGGGAAACAGAGCCTTTCCAGGGAAGCAACAAGTAGGCGCCGCAGCTGGACAGCTCTTTCCCGCTGGGTGCCAGGCAGGCGAGGCTTCCTTCTTGTGGCTCTGACAAAGGGGCACAGAAACCTGATGCATCCCATCTGCACGGTAGAATGTATGCAGTTTGATCCCACTTTAGTTGCCAGGGGTCAGGAAGGATCTAGGCTGATATCTGATACAGCTTGAAACTGCATTATATGGATAGTGTACTCATTGAATGCGGTTAAACTGCATTATATTGGGTTTACACCAGGAATGAGCAAACTTGGGCCTTCCAGGTGTTTTTGGACTCCAACTCCCACCATTCCTAAGAGCCTCAGGCCCATTCCTTTTCCCCCTCAGCCGCTTAAGCGGCTGAGGGGGAAAAGGAAAGGGCCTGAGGCTCTTAGGAATGGTGGGAGTTGAAGTCCAAAACACCTGGAAGGCCCAAGTTTGCCCATTCCTGGTCTACACCAACTATATAATGCAGCTTCAAACCACATTGTGTGGCAAATCCAGCCATAGTGCCCCACTTGGTTCAGTGCTATGGAATCACAGCTTTGGAATCATAGGCGGTATAGTTTTACAAGGCCTTTAGCTTTTGCTGTCAAATTACAACTCCTGGGATCCCATAGCATTGAACCATAGTAGTTAAAAAGGAGTCTACCATGTGGATGCGCCTGTAAGTTCATCATCTCACTGTTGTGGGAAATATACGGTAGTAAACAAAGGCTGCAATTTGATTTGACTTCATTGACTCCGCCTCTGCTGTTTTCTGAGCTCCTTCTCTCAGGCCCCTTCTGCACTGCCATATAATCCACATTATCTCTTTGAAATGGAGTGTATGAGTCTACATTGCCATATAATCTAGTTCAAAACAGATAATCTGGATTTTATATGGCAGTTTAGAAAGGGCCTGAGGGCCCTTCCAAACATGCCCTATATCTCAGTATCTGATCCCAGGTTTTCTGCATTAAATTGGATTATATGAGTCCCCACTGCCAGATAATCTGAGGCCCTTTCCAGACAGCTGAATAAAATCCCACATTATCTGCTTTGAACTGGAATATATGGCAGTGTGAATATATGACAGTGTGGACTCAGATAACCCAGTTCAAAGCAGATATTGTGGGACTTTCTGCATTGATATTCTAGGTTATATGGCTGCGTGGAAGGGCCCTGGGATAAACAGAAAATTTGGGATCAGATCCTGGGATATAGGGCTTGTCTGGAAGGACCCTAAGGCTCCTTCCACACAGCTGAATAAAATCCCACATTCTCTGATTTGAACTGGAATATAAGGCAGTATGGACTTGGATAACTCAGGGCCCTTCCACAAAGCCATATAACCCAGAATCTCAAGGAAGGAAATCCCACAATATTTCCTTTGAACTGGGTTATCTGAGTCCACGCTGCCATATATCCCAGTTCAAAGCAGAAAATGTGGGATTTTATTCAGATGTGTGGAAGGGCCCCCAGTTCAAACCAGATATTGTGGGATTTTCTGCCTTGACATTCTGGGTTACATGGCTGTGTGGAAGGGACCTGAGAAGTCTAAATAAACACCCCTCCTTAAACGGCAAATAAGGCATTATTTAACAGAGGAAACAGGTGTCTCTTTGTGTGGTGTTTAATCTTTCTTATGTGGATCCGGTTTATGGCTGCAGCACTGTGTACCTGTGAGCATGATGTGGCTCTTGTTTTTAAGTGGATATTTGGAAAGAGGCAAAACCAGCTTTAGTGGCGCTTTATATTTCAAGATCCAGTAATAATAAAAAGAGGGGTGTTAATTGCCCTCTTAGAATTTCCTCTCTAAATAGCTTGGAGTTTAGCTTGAGCATGCTGATAAATAGGTTTTGATAATTTGGATTACAATTCCAGCAGTTCTCAATAACAGAGTTCATTGTAAATATTAGAGCGTGGGAAATGTGAAAGGATTAGATTAAAATTCCCACAACTTTTTCACCAGCAGTGGTGTGAATATCTAATACAAACAATGTATTTTGCATGCCTAATTAACTATTTTTAACAATCAGCATATGAAAGTTTTAAACTATTATTTGGGGTTGCAGTCATGCACACACATTTAACTGGAACCAGTCCCATGGAAATCAGTGAGGCTTCATTTGGAGTAGCATGCCTTCTAACATTTCACAGAGTTGAATGTTTTAGGAAACTTTTACTTTTTTTTTTTTTTGCCAAATAGTGCTGGTGCCTCGCCAAACTACAAATCCCGTGTTTCCATAGCATTGAGCCATGGCAAGTGGTGTTCTGCATTAGTTCTGCAGTGTAGAAGTGAACTGAGTACAAACTATTTTTGCATTTTGAATGCGGTTCTCAATAACTGAAGTAAGCTAAGAAATAAAAAATGGGACAATTTTAAAGCAGCTAAAAAGTGGGACAACAAAGGATTAATTGGGACACTTCCTGGCAATCTGGGACAATGGGGGTTATGGTGAACTGTTACTCATTTGTAGATTTATAGCATACCTTTTCTATGATTACAAGTAAAACTCTAAGATTTACTAAGAGAAATATATAACCCACAATTACAATAACAAGTAAAAACATCATCATGTGCCAGAGGATATGTCAGAAACTATTGTTAGCAAGGACTGAGGAGATATTTTTTCTCACTTCCTTTCATCCTTTGGATTTGGATGGGTCATTATTGTATTTTTTTTTTGGCTGTTTTTAAGGCATAGAATGTTTATTTTCGTATTTGCTGGAATCTGCCCTGAGTCCCCTCGAGGAGATAGGGCGGAATACAAATAAATTATTGTATTATTATTATTACAGTAAAGTCTCACTTATCCAACATAAACGGGCTGGCAGAACGTTGGATAAGCGAATATGTTGGATAATAAGGAGGCATTAAGGAAAAGCCTATTAAACATCAAATTAGTTTATGATTTTACAAATTAAGCACTAAAACATGTTATACAACAAATTTGACAGAAAAAGTAGTTCAATATGCAGTAATACTATGTAGTAATTACTGTATTTATGAATTTAGCACCAAAATATCATGATATATTGAAAACATTGACTACAAAAATGCATTGGATAATCCAGAATGTTGGATAAGTGAGACTCTACTGTATTATTATTACCTAAGAACATTTTAAAGGGGATAAATTTAGGTGCAAGAACAGAGCCAGGTCTGCGACTTGACCTAGTTATAAATAAAAAAACTTATACATCACTTTTAATATTATTGAATTTTGATGAGAATGATGGACACCAGGATATGTGAAATAACTTGTGGGAATGTTTCTGATAGCAACTAGTCAACACATTAGACTTTATCAGTTTAATAGATTGGGGCTGTTGCCAGATATTTATTTGTTACAATGTACACTCTATCTTTCCCCAGTTTTTTTGGGTGTGCAAAACGTGTGGAATTGTGGGGTCCCAGTTTAAAGTAGCTAAGCTTTTGCCAAATTTGTATGCAACAAGCAATTAGCTTCTGGTATCCATGTGACCATGAGTGCATCTACACTGCAGAATTAATGTAGTTCGACACCACTTTAACTTGTCATCGCTCAATGCTATGGAATCCTGGGATTTGTAGTTAGGTGAGGCATCTTTAGCATTTGGAAGAGAAGGCCAAAGACCTTGTAAAACCACAACTTGCAACATCTCAGACCATTGAGCATTGGCCGTCTACAGTATAGATCAGGCATGGGCAAACTTGGGCCCTCCAGGTGTTTTGGATTTTAACTCCCACTATTCCTAACAGCCTCAGGTCTTTTCCTTTTCCCCCTGAGGGAGTTGAAGTCCAAAACACCTGGAGGGCCCAAGTTTGCCCATGCCTGATATAGATGCACCCTATGTGAAGGAAAGGTCAAATAGCCTCATGTATATAATTAGTAGGACAATACATAGGCCTGTCATTCACTTCCACCCCAATTCCAGAACTACAGTGGCAACCCTATGCACATGATAAGTGTGTCTCACAGGCTGTCAACATTAAATAAAGTGTGTGCAAATGTAGTTATCATGATTAAAAGACTAGAAAAATGCAAGGTTTCTGTCCATTGATTAGGAGTTCTTTCTTTACTGGGATTTCAATTCTATGTAATATAGTAGTTAAGCTGGGGAGGAGAAAGTAATTAAAATATGATCTGAAACTTGTCCATATGCTTTGGTTATGAACCTTGATTAATGTTAACCACAGTTATCTATATGGCTGATAGGATTTTTAGACATGGCTGAGGCCAGCTTGAAAATAATAGTAGGAATTGGTGCATGAGAGGAAAGAATACTTTTTTCCCCAAGTTCCCTCGAGGAGATAGGGTAGGTTTTATATAAAGCATTATTATTATCATCATTATCATTATTATCATTATTATTATGTTGTTTATCCTGTTTTTTTAACCAGGGCTAAGAGTTATACTTAACTCTTTTGAGGAACTAGTGGGCAATATACAAGCTTGATTGTTCGTTTGAAATAAAGGTCACTAATTATAGTCCACCGCCGTGTTTCAGGTCTATGTAGCTTTGGCACTGATGGATATTGCATATGAAGTTCAGGAAGTGACCCTTTAACCCACTGTGCTGAGAGTGCCTTGGCAGGCCTTTCTCTCTGCCAAGGCTCAGTCTGAACGCTTCGTTCCAGTCTCTTAATTAAGATACGGAAGCAAGATAGGTGTTCACTGTTTCTCGCGGGAAAGTAAGGCAACTAGTCTTCTGCAAATAAACAGAAATTTCTGTGTACTTGGTAGATATACACACACTCATCAATATGCTATACTTGATCTTAGCCAAAAGACAGAGAAAACACTTGATCTTTGCCAAAAGGCTGAAGTGATTGGAATATGCATACACACAAATAGGTAGTTCACCTATAGTGTTCAAATGTAGTTCACCTATAGTTCACCTGTGGTGTTTGCTTTGCAGTCTGTGCCCCTATTCATCTAATTTTCTGTCCCTGTAATAACTGAATATTGAAAATAATGGCTTGTGGAAACAAAGATCAGTGAAAAAGCTTCACCTGGGACACCTTTTCCCCATGAAAACTCTTCCAGGGGTGAATTTCCCTTCCTAGGAGTAGCTTTCTCTCACTTCCTGTTGTTTCACCCCCATTCTTAACTATGAGTCATTTGCAAGTCAGATGTTTGTAACTCGGAGACTGCCTGTACACACGTTTGTTTGTATGTGCATACCACACACACACACACACACACACACAAAGACTCTGAAATGTTTTAGCCTAACCAATCAATTTAAATTTGACTATGTTTTAATCCTGCTTTAATGTTTGCATGTTTGTATATTTTATATTGTGTGTGAATGCTTTTATGTTAAGCCACTTTCAGTCTCCTTTGGGAGAGATAAAGTGGGAGTATAATTAAATATAATAATATAAATATAATATAATAATAATAATAATAATAATAATAATAATAATAATAATAATAGTAAAGTATACATTTTAACCTGTATTTGTTAGTATTAGTGTCAATTTTTTAAATTGTAGTTTAGTATATGTTTTTAGTATTATATATTATCTGTTTCTTTTAACCATGTTGTACTCTACCTCAAGCTGCCAGGAGAGGCAAGTAACAAATAAAATTATCATCATCACCATAAATAATTAATAATAATTAATAAAGTACTACCTAGAGCAGTGATTCTCAACCTGTGGGTCCCCAGGTGTTTTGGCCTACAACTCCCAGAAATCCTAGCCAGTTTACCAGCTATTAGGATTTCTAGGAGTTGAAGGTCAAACATCTGGGGACCCACAGATTGAGAGCCACTGCCCTAGAGACAACAGTATTTTCAGATAAGTTCAAGGACAACTCTAAATTGAATGAAAACTCCCAGATTGTGTTCCATTTTTTAATACTATGTTAAAATAAACCAACCCAAGGAGCCTAACAGAAAATATTCTGAGATAAACTAAACATGTATGGAGCACCAATAAGAGAAGAAAAAATTGCATTAAAAACAGATCTCTTTTTGAAACTCTTTGTCCTATCATCCTCATGGGGATTTCTGGTGGCAATATTAGGAGCAGCCTTCTTAGTGACTGCTAGGATTTGGAACTCTTTTCCTGGAGAGGTTAAAATGACTTTACTCTCTTTCTATTAGCAGGAAAAGACTACTACTACAACAACAATAGCCTTTACTGGTATACACTTACAATATCAAAGCACAGACATGTGTAACAAAAGAAATTCACAGATAAAAATGAAAAACATGATTAAAATGTACTAATCTCAAGAATAAAACTTGTAACAGAATGCATCAGAGTTGTTCTGGAGGTATGGAATTTTATATCACTCTTGCCATTGAGAATACTGTAAAATTGAATCCCTGTATTTTATCATAGTTGGTACATACAAAGAATGGTAAAGTATTTCAACAGATACCAAATCACAAGAACAAACCCTTTTAGAATATTCCATATTTCTGCATCGCCCACTCAAAAAAGCCAATGGCAACATATTATATCTTGCAGTAGCCAAAGCTCTCCTCTGGGTGGGAATAATCAAAATACGAAGATAAGATGCCATAACTCCACATTCACATGGAATTAAAAATGTGGTAGGGGAATAGGTCGAGCAGGCAAAACTATTTTATTTGGACAGGTTGTGAGAGCTGTTTACTGCTATTGATAATTTAATTACATTTTAATTCTAATCTTTTGTTTATTTTTATTTACACTATACTTGGATTTTATTTGTAAGATGTCTTGAGTGTTAATTATGGGGGGAAAAGTGAGATTTGAATAAAGATAATTACCACCCCACCACATTCTGATGATTTCAAGCATCAGAATTAATGGCCCTTGGTCCATGTGTTCTCCTCCTCTGCAACAAACCAAGAGAATCCCACTGCAAAGTAAAGTTGTTTTGTCCACAAAAATGCAGCACTTCATTAGGGAATGTTCACATCCATCCTCCAGTGTTTCTCTTCATCTTTTACCTTCAGTAGCAGTTTCAGAATTTGAATATGTCCAACTCACACAATTAAACAGTGGTCAGAGGGTTTCATTCTCACCACAGTCAATTAGTTCTTAAAGAGTACAGAGGCTAGGAAACTGATTGCTCTATTGTCTGCATCTGGCATTCATGCTGAAAAGCACTTATAAACCAAAGCTCGGGCAGTGCAAGAAATTCACTCTGTGAAGGTTTTCTATAACAGATTAATCTGAATCTTAGTAAACAGAAACATTCCTCATTTGTGATCAGGAGTCTGTACATTTCATAAAATCATAGAATCTTAGAGTTGGAAGGGCAGCCAGCCCAACCCCATCCCATGCAGGAACACACAATCAAAGCACTCCTAACAGATGGTCATCCAGCCTCTGTTTAAAAACCTCCAGAGATGGCGATTCTACCACCCTGCATTGCAGCATATTCTAGTGCCAAACAGCTTTTGCCATCAGAACGTTGTTCCTGATATTTATGTGGAATCTTTTTCCTTACAATTTGAATTCATTGCTCTGTGTCCTGGTCATGGGCCTGCATATGAACAACATGAAAAAATGCATTTTTGCCAATATGTGCCTGTTTGAAAAACTGCAGAAAAAACCTGCATCCATTTCTAAACTATGCACAAAAACGTTCAACCAATAGCAGGCAACCACACAAAACATCAGTGCATTCTCTTTCATGCTAATAATTTAAAACTAGTTTCTTGACAGGTTTGTGTGTGTGTGTGTGTGTAATTTTTTAGCCAGTGATTCAAAGGCTATTGTGCTAATAAAAATCTATCTTATGTTTTAATTTAATCTAACTACTTGTACTAATTTTGAAACAGCTATCAAAGACTTAAAATGATAAATATATATGTACATTCAGATGGTTTGTGAGCCTATTCTATTTGGGATTAGCAATTGGATTTAGGCCAAATAACTTAATAGGTGTCAATTTTTAACATTAAACTCAGGAATAAACTATATAAAATGAATATTTGATTAAAAGAAAAGAAAATTAAAAGAAAAATAATATTTGATAGCTAGCATGATATAGAGTAAAAGAATAGCAATTTATTTGTGGTTTTACTTTCATGGAGTTCTTGTGCCTCTGCTCTAGACATTTAAGGTTCTACGGTAATATTTCCCCATCATATTTCCCATAGTATATTGCTCTGGCATAGGGTTAACAACAACAACAACAACAACAACAACAACACTTTATTTATATTCTGCCCTATCTCGCCAAGGGGACTGAGGGCAGATCACAGTACACATACACGGCAAACATTCAATGCTGTTTGGACAGACAGACAGAACAGACAGAAAAGAGATATGTTATAGAGATGTGTGCGGCATTTGTTTCATCTGTCTCATTCGTGTATTCATTTCATACCATCCATTCGGATGCACGAAATGAAAGACTCCATTTTCGGACTAAACAAAAGGTGACACAAAAGAAGAAGCTGCACGGTCACCATGCTTTGCTTTTGTTTTCAGGGCACGTAGTTTTCACTCCAGAGAAGGAGGTGGGAGGAGGTGATCCTTGGCCAACTGGACTGGATCCTTGGAGGGTATATGACAGGGGGGGGGGGGCTTCCCCTAAACCAGCCATTGTGGTTGCATCCTTTGCTACTGGTGGTTGCTGCTGCAGCAGCAAAAACTTTTAAAAGAGTTGCTTGATATTGTAATATTTTTTATTAAGAAGTAAAATATTGAGGCTGGCTGTGTGTATGGAGCATCTTTCCATTTGGCTGGCAGCTCCCCTGACACCTCCTTCTGCTTCTGCAGAAGTTAGAGGACCAGGACAGCTAGGAGAAAAGGAGAATGCTTTAAAAGGGGATTATATTTATACAAAGGAAAAAATTGCTAGAAATCGGGGGAAACCCCAAATATTTTAAAAGTTAGTGGGCTAAAAGGGGTCGATATGCCCTCCATGTGTGACAATTTTGAACTCTCTGAGCCTGGGGAGGGGGAGGGGGGCTTGGAAGCCTTCCCGTTGTCGCCAATGCTCCAAAAAAATTTGAGACAAAAATCCCATTTGGATAGGCACCCCGTTTTCAGAAATGGAAACAAAAGCAAGCTGAAACGAATGAAACAAAACAAAATAGATTGCGGTTCCATACAAATGCACATGACTAGTATGTTGTGTTGAGGTCCAGCTTTGGTGTCTTTGGAAGTTGTGCTCAGTTTCAGCCACAGGGGGCGGGGTGGGGGGCTGTTGCTCCATTCTCTATGACAAAGAGCCATCAGGACTTCATCCTTCTTTTTGGTCTCTGGCATTTCTGGTCTTTGATGTATACTTACTTACTTAGGTAATCCCTTGTTGTCCGAGTATGATGGCCTTCCGAATGTAGTGTCTTGGTGGTGGGTACGTAGGGTTGATGTGTAATGTGTAGATCAATAGCAATCTTCAGTAAATTGGTTTGTCTAAGATGCAATGCAATGATATTGGGAAAATAAAGCATTTTGAATAGAGCAGAGCTTTGTAAATACTTTTTAGCTCCTCTGTCTATCCACAGAAATATATAACAAAGGGAAAAAGCATTCTCTCTGGGGTATCACTTAAAACCAGACCAAACAATAGATTTCCAGGAAATGATTCTGAGTCAACAAAGATGTGGGGGAATTTGGGCTTAGGCTGCCAGATTTAAGTGCAGTTTCAATAAATCAGACGGATTAGCTTTCCCTTTCTTTTTGAAACTGCAGAAGTAAGTTTTATGATGGGATCATTTTCAAATGGCTGCCTTTCATTTAAACAGAAACATTCATCCTGTGGTTTTGTTGATCAATAGGATCCCAACTTGTTGATAAACGTCTCCCTTTCAGTATTTGCCCTTTGGAACAACTGCCCATTTTGCCAGATAGCAGTGTTTGATCGGGTGGAAAATGCATTTCTTACATTCTTATGAAGATTGAAATCCCATGCAAGTGTGTTTAGAAGCAAATCCCATTGAGTTTCATAGGACTTATTGTTAGGTAACTTGAGAATAAGGCTGCAGCAGAATTCCTACATAGTGATCCTATGTAGAGAAATCTGGTGCCTACAGCAGCTCGATGAGGTGCATGCTTTTAACTAAATAGTTAACTACTTCCATTAATTAATAGGATATATCCTGAAATAAAAGGCTTGTGCCATACAACTTGGGGTACATCTATTTATTCATTTATTTATTTACAGCATTTATATTCCGCCCTTCTCACCCCGAAGGGGACTCAGGGCGGATCACATTACACATATAGGCAAACATTCAATGCCTTTTAACATAGAACAAAGACAAACAAACATAGGCTCCGAGCGGGGCTCGAACTCATGACCTCCTGGTCAGAGTGATTCATTGCAGTTAATTGCACTGGCTTGCTCTCCCGCCTGCACCACAGCCCGGGCCTATTATCCATTATATTATTATCTACATTGCAGAAGGAATGCAGTTTGACATCACTTGAATAGTCATAGTTCAATGCTATGGAATAATGGGATGTAGTTTGGTGAGCTTGGCAGAGAAGGCTAAAGTCCTGATAAAACTACAATTCCCATGATTCCATAATATTAAGCAATGGCAGTTAAAGTAAAACAGTATATATGCATCAACAGATTAGTTCTACATAGCTGGGGGACTGTTCAAATGAATGAAGTCTATCTCGATCTTCCACAATGAAATTGCTAGTTCTTTTGGTGTCTGGAATAGACCAGGTGTGGTCTATTCCAGACCACACCTGGAATACTGTGTTCAATTCTGGGCACCACAATTGAAGAGAGATGTTGACAAGCTGGAATGTGTCCAGAGGAGAGTGACTAAAATTATCAAGGGTCTGAAGAACAAGCCTTATAAGGAGTGGAGAACGTTTAGCCTGCAGAAGAGAAGGCTGAGAGGAGACATGATAGCCATGTATAAATATGTGAGAAAAAGTCATAGGGAGGAGGGAGCAAACTTGTTTTCTGCTGTCCTAGAGACTAGGACGTGGAATAATGGCTTTAAACTACAGGAAAGGAGATTCCACCTGAACATTTGGAAGAACTTCCTCAATGTAAGAGCTGTTCAGCAGTGGAACTCTCTGCCCCAGAGTATAGTGGCGGTTCCTTCTTTGGAGGCTTTTAAGCAGAGGCTGGATGGTCGGGGGTGCTTTGAATGTGATTTTCCTGCTTCTTGGCAGGGGGTTATTATTATTTATTATTTACAGTATTTATATTCTGCCCTTCTCACCCCGAAGGGGACTCAGGGCGGATTACAATGAACACATATATGGCAAACATTCAGTGCCAACAGACAAACAACATACATTAGACAGACTCAGAGGCATTTTTTAAACATTTTTCCAGTTTCACGATTCCGGCCACAGGGGGAGCTGTTGCTTCACCATCCAGTAGTGGCTGTACTTCCGCATTCCTTTCCTCGTATTTTGCTGGCAGTTTTATGGTGTTGTAAATTAGCCTCCCGCATAAAGTGTCCCTAAATTTCTCTAATTGACAGGTGCAACTGTCTTTCGGGGCTGCATAGGTCAACAGCAAGCCAGGGCTATTAATGGTCGGAGGCTTAACCCGACCCGGGCTTCGAACTCATGACCTCTCGGTCAGTAGTGATTTATAGCAGCTGGTTACTAGCCAGCTGTGCCACAGCTGGACTGGATGACCCATGAGGTCTCTTCCAACTCTGTGATTCTATGAAATCTTTTCTTTTGTGAATCACTGTCTGAAAAAAGGCAAGATTTCCATCTTCCTTCTCAGGTAAGGAGAGTTTTTCTGATAACAATCTAGATGGACTAATGTGTTGTCAAAGTCTTTCATCATTTGCAACTTTCACACTTTTCTCAAACAGACAAGTGTTCTTTCTCCCACCCTGGACATTCCACAGGTATATAAACCCCACTTGCCTAGTTTCCAACAGCCTCACAATCTCTGAGGATGCCTGTCGTAGATGTAGGTGAAACGTCAAGAGAACATGGCCATACAGTCCTGAAAACTCACAGCAACCTAGATGGACTAATGTGGGAATAAATAATTTGTCATAATAAACCATTGAAGCCTGTGCAAACCCAGCTTAATAGGATTAAAATACCTCCCTGTGGTCAAGAAAGTGATGGAGTACTTTCCTCAATAGCAAAAGGATTGCTGATTCAAGGCCTTGATAACACGCCAGCCTATTAACCTTGCTATCCTGTTTTGTCAAATGGCAAACCTTTTATTATTGTGTTTATGCTTTTCCATTTTCAGTAGAATTGAATTTTGCTGCCAACAAGCTTCTTGTTCCCAGAGGTCAAAGTAAGCCTTGTGGAGGTTGCAAATGAATCACAGCTGATGAATATAAGTAGACTGTGCCTTATGACACACAGTATTTAATGTGCTCCAGGACTTTTATTGTTTTGTTAGGATTCTTCTGAACCTAAGAACTGTATTTTCTTTATAAGAAAGGGTGAGCAAAGTGAATGCTATTTTATCTAGCAACTGTTAAATTCTGTGCAAAATCTAACAAAACTTCAGAACTGTCTTGAATCTCAGTTTTGGGGAAGAAGATGGGATGTGAAACAAATAATGGAAATAAAAGTCAGAGTGTTCAAGAAATTGGCTAGTACCAAATGAGAACAAGGGTGGACAATTTCAGAGATTCAGGTGCCATTTGCCTGATGAAGAAGCCAGTGAAGCATTATAATATATTGTATGGATTTTGTTTGGACAAAAGATTCAAACTATTGGCAATAATGCAACACATGCATTATCAATGTAATTGCTGCCATTGCAAATCTGCCCTGCAGATTTCTATAGTTTGCTGATGGGCCTGAATAAGGTATGTTACCCTCTACTTTTTAAGTAACTTGAGAACCTTTCAGGAACCATGTGAGGCAAGCAAGAAGGAAAAAGCTATCAAAGTGCTATGCAATTGATTTTATTGCAAGGGTTATTTAACATGTGCAGAACTCAGCTATTCTAAGTACAGCTTCAACATATGGTATGCTATTTGCATTTAGAGAAACCATTTATGTTATGTATAAAAATACTTTGTGGTAACGGATGCTTTTAGTCATTATAGGTTACAGCAAAACAGACACTGGAATAACCTGATTTCATTAGATATTGTTTTGAATATCCAGTGGGGACCATCTTCCTACCAATGTTTGCAAACTGCTCCGGAGATATCCACACTGTAGAATTTATGCTGTTTGACGCCACTTTAACAGCTATTGCTCAATGCTTTGGAGCTATGGAAGTTGTAGTTTGGTAAGGAATCAGCACTGTTTGGCCGAGGAGACTACAGACCTAGTAAAACTACAAGTTCCACGATTCCATGGCATTGACACATGTGAATTGAAGTAGTATCAAATTGCATAGAGGCACCCTTGGGCCCCACCTACACTGCCATATAAAATCCAGATAATCTGCTTTGAACTGTATTATATGAGTCTACACTGCCATATCATCCAGTTCAAAGCAGATAATCTGGATTTTACATGGTAGTGTAGATGGGGCCTAGGAGAAAAGATAAGAGGGACGTAATAGGTAAAGGTTTCCCCTGACATTAAGTCTAGTTGAGCCCGACTGTGGAAGGTAGTGCTCATCTCAATTTCTAAGCCGAAGAGCCGGTGTTGTCCATAGACACCTCCAAGGGCATGTGGTCAGCATGACTGCATGGAGCGCCGTTACCTTCCTGCCGGAGCAGTACCTATTGATCTACTCACATTTGCATGTTTTCGAAGTGCTAGGTTGGAAGAAGCTGGGGCTAACAACAAGAGCTCACCTCATCCCGTGGATTCGAAACACCAACCTTCCAATCAGCAAATTCAGCAGCTCAACTGTTTAACCCCTTGAGGAACATAATAGCCATATTTAAATGTTTGAAAGGGTTCATATTGAGGAGGGAACAAACTTGTTTTTTTGTTGTTCCAGAGACTGAGGCCCCTTCCACACAGCTGAATAAAATCAAACATTTTCTGGAATATATGACAGTGTGGACTCAGATAACCCAGTTCAAAACAGATATTGTGGTATTTTTTGCTTTGATATTCCATGTAATATGGCTGTGTGGAAGGGCCCTGAGGCCCCTTTAGGTTAAAGTTTTCCCCCTGACATTAAGTCTAGTCCTATCCGACTCTGGGGGTTGGTGCTTATCTCCATTTCTAAGCCGAAGAGCCGGCACCTCCAAGATCATGTGGCCAGCATGATTTATTTATTTCCATCATTTCTATGCCACCCTTTTCACCCAAAGTGACTCAGGGCGGCTCACAATCTGGCAAAATTCAATGCCGATATACAGTACAAAAGATAAAACATAAGCAATTAAAACAATTTAGCATCATACAATAAATACATTTAAAACAGTACAATAAAAATACTTAAACCATTTGTCCATAAAAACCTTGCAAAAACCTTGATTGCATGGAGTGGTGTTACCTTCCAGCAGAAGTGGTACCTATTGATCTACTCACTTTGCATGTTTTCGAAGTGCTAGGTTGGAAGAAGCTGGAGCTAATAGCGAGAGCTCATTCCTCTCCCTGAATTCAAACCACCAACCTTTCAGTCAGCAAGTTCAGCAGCTCAGCGGTTTAATCCACTGCGCCATCGGGGGCTCTGTCTGAAACCCCTTCTACACTGCCATATAAAATCCAGATTATCTGCTTTGAACTGTATCATATGGTGGTGTAGACTCATATAATCCAGTTCAAATCAGATTATATGGATTATAGGGTTGTTGTATGTTTTCCGGGCTGTATGGCCATGTTCTAGAAGTATTCTCTCCTGACATTTCACCCGACAGGCATCCTCAGAGGTTGTGAGGTATGGAGAAACTCAGCAAGGAAGGTTTATATATATCTGTGGGAACTCTAGGGTGAGAGAAGAACTCTTGTCAGTTGGAGGCCAGTGTGAATTAATCACCTTAATTAGCATTGAATAGCTTCATCTCCTGGCTTCTTCCTGCCTGGGGGATCCTTTGTTCAGAGTCATTAGCTGCCCCTGGCTCCCATGTCTGGAACTCCTCTTTTTTCAGAGTGTTGTTTCTTATTTACTGTTCTGATTTTTGAAGTTTTTAATACTGGTAGTCAGATTTTATTCATTTTCATGGTTTCCTCCTTTCTGTTGAAGTTGTCCACATGCTTGTGAATTTCAATGGCTTCTCTGTGTAGTCTGACATGATAGTTGTTGGAATGGTCAAGAAGCCAGGAGATTAAGCTAGTCAATATTAATTAAGGTGATTAACTACAACATTCACACTGGCCTCCAATTGACAAGAGTTCTTCTCTCACCCTGGACTTTCCACAGATATATATAAACCTTCCTTGCTGAGTTTCTCCATACCTCACAACCTCTGAGGATGCCTGTCATAGATGTAGGCGAAACATCAGGAGAGAATACTTCTGGAACATGGCCATACAGCCCAGAAAACATACAACAACCCTGTGATCCCGGCCATGAAAGCCTTCGACAACACAATATGGATTATCTTCTTTGATAATCTGGATTAGAAGGGACCTAAAATGTAGATGCGCTCCTTTAGGGCGTACAGGTTGGATAACTGCAAAGTCAAGGATGCAAAAGCAACACGAGGCTTTCCCAGAGCATCCTTTCATCCCTTTCGAATTCCCGCTCACCTCCGCTCCAGCCAATGGGAGGGCGCGCTTCAGGATGCAGGGGCCGCTGATAGGCTAGCGCTGTTGCCAAGGTGACGGGTGGGGAAGAGGAGGAGGAGGGAAGAAGGAGGGTACCTTCGGCGCCGGCTTCGGTCCGCCTCCCTTGGCTCTCTCTCGGCGCCTCCACCGTCTTGGGCGGCTGAGTCGGGGCAGAGCCTTTGCCGGGAGGCGGAGCGGCTGCGTGGCCCCGGTCCTCCCCCACTTCCACCTGGGGACGCTCTCGCCTCCTTCTGCGCCTCTTGCAAGAAGCATCCGCTGCAAGTAAGCAAAGCCGGGCAAAACTACGAAGAGATGGGTTGCGGGAACTCCACAACCACTACAGCGGGCAGCCGAGGTGAGGAGGGAGGGAAGAGCTGGGGGTTGAAACAAGGGAGGAGGAGGAGGAGGAAGGACAGGAAAGCCAAGACCCTGGGCGTCTGAAACCACCGGGAAAGAGGATGCGGGAGTTTCTTGAAGGAGGAGAAGGCAAGGGACCCCAAAAGGAGGGCAAGAGGAAGGGTCGGGAAGGGCAGGAAGGGAAGGCATCTTTTCTCCTCTTCTTTGGAGAGCGAGAAGACTCCTGAGTGAAGCCGAAGCTCCGTCTCATTTAGCTGTTTTGTTCTGTTTGGAGAGAGCCCTTCTAGAACTGGGTGGAAACTTCGGGTGCATCTACACCGGGTATGGGCAATGCGGCCCCTCGGGCTCTTTTTTCAAGCCCTCCTCTCTCCCACCATCCTATCCTATCCTTCCTTCTCTCTTTCCTTCCTCCTTCCATCCTTCTCTTTCTTCCTTACTTCCCTCTTTCTCCTTCCACCCTTCCTTTCCACCCTTTGTCCTTTCTTCCTTCCCTCTTTCCTCCTTCCCTCTTTTGCTCTCTTTCTCCTTCCTTCCTTCCTTCCTTCCTTCCTTCCTTCCTTCCTTCCTTCCTTCCTTCCTTCCTTCCTTCCTTCCTTCCTTCCTCTCTCCTGAGGAATATTTAGCTGACAGAAGAGAAGGTAGAGAAAGGAACATGAGAACCACGTTTCCAGATTTAAAAGGGTGTCCCATTGAGGAGGAGAAGGGGGAAGACTGACTTTCTGCTGCTCCAGAGACCAGGGTGCAAGGAAGCAATGGTTTCAAATGGCAGGGAAAGAGATTTGACTGAAAAGATTCGGAAGAGCTTCCTGGAGAGTGGCTTCGGCTGCCTGGGAGTGTGGTGGAGTCTCCTTCTCAGGAGGCTTTCCTGCAGAGGCTGTCTATCAAGAGTGCTTTGATTGTGCCTTTCTGCATGGCAGGGGGTTGGACTGGATAGCCCTTGGGGGTCTCTTCTGTCAGAGTGTGACAGAAGCTTTGGAGCACAGAAGAATGGACACTTTGAGACTTCAGTAAAAGCAAACATATAGCTTTACTGAGTAGAGCAAATATACAGCACACACTAGCATTGACATCCAACCTAACAGACAGAAACAAGACAAAACACACTGAAGTAAGAGGAACAAATGAAATGTTATCTCTGAATAAGGCACACTCAAGCACACTCAGGGTCACATCTTCACAGTTCATTAGAGGCTTGACTGATTAACCCTTTCAGTGTCAATTCACTGCTGATGTGATCAGGTTACATTCACAAACATTGCACAAAATTACATTATACATTCACATTACATTAATCTTACATTAACATCTTCCAGCTCTAGGATTCTAGGGTTATATATCAGGAGTAGGCAATATGGAATCTAATGGATATATTTTCTCCTGTCCACCATCTCATCCTGACCAAGGCTAACCCTTTTGGGATCCAAACGTTTCCTGTTTTTCCTTTACTTTCTGCCTCCAAAAGAGAAGGGGAAGGGGAGGAAAGGGCAGGGAGGGGACTTGGGGAGAACGCCCTTCCTCCTGGCCCACCCACCCTGCTCTGGTCTGCCATGCGGCCCCCAAGTTAGAAAGTTTGCCCATGCCTGATCTACACTTTGTAGAATGAATGCAGTTTGACCCAACTGCCAAAGCTCCGTGCTGTGATAGCTTTACAAGGTGTTTAGCCTTCTTTATCAAAGTTTCACACATCATATTCCTTTTCCTTCATTTTTCCTGCATCTGCACTGTTGAATGACTGCACTTTTACCCCCATTTTAACTGCAATGACTCAATGCTGTGGCATCAAGAAAGTTTTAGTTGGGTAATGCCCTAGCACTCTTTGGCAGAGACGGTTAAAGACCTTGTAATTCCAATAGCCTTGAGCCACACCAATCAAAGCAGTGTCAAACTGCATTACTTCTATGGATGCACCCTCAGGGCCTGTCCAGACAGAACCTTTATCCCAAGAGCTTCCGCAGCAATATGGAGAGAGGCCAGATGCTGTTCCCTCAAAATGCGGGAGGAAGCACTACAAGCGACAAAAACCCACGAGATTTTCAGGTGTGAGAATATCCCAGTTCTGAGCCAAAAATCCACATCTTCAAATGTCTGGATGTCCCTGCAATTGGAAAACATGGGATTTTAAAATCTGGGTTTGTTCCTGGGTTTTAGATGTTTGTTTCTAAAAAGAAGGTGACAGTTGAGTAGAAGACAAAAGCTTTGTCCTGGGAAGAGGAACTTCGTCCTTCAACTGTTTAATGAAGTTTGTGGCAGAAAAACAAAGTTTCTAGGGTGGAACAAGTACTTTCACAGTAAGTAGTACACAATGAAACGGGGGCCCTTCCACACAGCCATATAACCCAGAATATTAAGGCAGAAAATCCCACAATATTTGCTTTGAACTGGGTTATCTGAGTCCACACTGACAGATAATCCTGATCAAAGCAGAAAATGTGGGATTTTATTCAGTTGTGTGGAAGGGGCTAAGAACAGACATTTTCAAATCAGGAACAGCACCCTGCTATTCCATGCCACAAGTACACAACCAAATCTGTCTGGACAGATTGCCAGGCAGGCAGACTCTAAAAAGTGTCAATAAAGACAAAGTTCTGTTCCTAGCTTGAAAGTATGTGTTCCTGTTTGATTGTGTAGTGCTGACTTGGGCAGAAGTGGTCCTACCCCACAAACTTTATTTGTGTGCCAGAAACTTCATTAAACGTGTGGATCACAAAGTTTCTCTGGTCATAACAAAGATTTTGGCGATTTGCATATCCGCATCTTGGTTTTTTTAATTTAAAAAACGCCAAAGTTTCTGGCGGACATCTTGCGATGGCCATCTTGGGAGCCTGTAAATCTTTCCAACAAAGCATCAAGTGTGGATGATGGAGCCAGAAATCCTGAGACCAACAGGTCTATATGGGGACCCCTCTGAAGTCCCAGGATATTTTGCCCCTCACTAAAACCCGCAATTTGGTGCTGTCTGGAAGCGCCCTCAGTGTCCCTTGACCCAGCTTGGCTGCTTTGAGAGATTCTGAGCATGTAAACTTGGCTTGTGCGTGTTTGGATGTGTGGTCCACAGCTGCAGTTTATTTCCGTACCCTTCAACCCCTTATGTCTTCATCCCCACCATCACCTTCTTCAAGAAACAGGAAACAAAGCTTGAATTTTGTGTCCAGTTCCCCCTTTCCCTCTCCTAATGTCTGTTGGTAGTCAAGCAGAGGAGACTTTCCAAAGTATGGAAATCAGGCACCTCAGCACACTATAGACACCCAGTCACGTCTGATCTTGCAACTTAAGCACTGCAGGATCAGCACTGGTTGGTACTTGAGGTGCATCTACACTGTATAACTGATGCAGTTTGGCACCACTTTTGTTTCATGCTATGGAATCCTAGGAGTTATAATTTTGTGAGACAGCAGTATTATTTGGCAGAGAAGACTTAAAGCTCTTGTACAACCAAAATTCTAATGATTCCATAACACTGAGTCATAGCAGTTAAAATGGAGTCAAACTGCATTCAATCTACAAAAGGTGGTTCCCAACCTTTTTTGACCAAGGACTACTTGACCAGGGATCACTTTGACCAGGGATCATGCTCAAATATTAGTACCAAAAGAGTTACAATTTAGTTTTTAGTCAACTTTAGATTCGGTGTGGTTATTTGGGGTGCTGATTCAAAAAATTGCATTGGATAGACCACATTAGCTCTAGTTTCTGATACAGAACATATGCCACCCAGTAGTTGCCATCTGCTCCCCCACAAAATGCCATATTTAATAATCTAGAGCAGATGTGGTCTATTCAATGCAATTTTCTGAATCAGCAACCCAAATAATCCAGGAACAGGCCCAAAAACAAAGACAGCAAGGCACTCCTCTTCTAGGTGCCACATGGATTGGCTCCACTCAGGGGGAGAGAGGAGGAGAAGCAGCAGTCAGAAGACTTGTTGTCATGCCTTTTGTAGGTAGTCAGCCTCTCCCCTACTGACATCCCCATTGCCTCAGCACTATGAGGGTTTCACGAGACCCATTGCTCTCGTTGCAATGGTGTAGTAACAGTGAGGCCACGGACCATATTTTAGTTCTTGGGGACTGCTGTAGTGGCTGTGGAGTTCCCGCACTGCTCTACTTGACCACGGTGGTGCATGCCTTAGTTACCTCTAGACTGGACTACTGTAATGCGTTCTACGTGGGGCTTCCCTTGAAGACGGCCCGGAAACTACAATTGGTCCAGCGCTCGGCTGCCAGGTTAATTATGGGGGCGAGTTACAGGGAGAGATCTACTCCCCCGTTCAAGGAGCTCCACTGGCTGCCTTTTATTTTCCGGTCCCAATTCAAGGTGTATACCATCACATATAAAGCTCTAAACGGTTTGGGACCCACCTACCTTCGTGACCGTATCCTACCACAAGCCTACACGTTCCCTTCGCTCATCAGGGGAAGCTTTCCTGTCCCCACTCCCGATATCCCAGACCCGCCTTGTGGGAACAAGGGAGAGGGCCTTTTCTGCTGTGGCCCCCCGATTGTGGAATTCTCTGCCTGCTGAGATTAGGCAAGCCCCCACACTAGCAGCCTTCAAGAAAGACTTGAAAACATGGCTCTTTCGCTGCGCTTTTGGAGAGTAACCATTTTATATTTCTTTTCCGTTGCTCCCTCTAATATCTATCCTCCAGAATACCCCACTCCCTTATGACCCTGTTCGCTGTGGTTTTTATTTTTATGTCTTTCTCACCCCGAGTTTTAACTTAATGTTCATGTGGTCTGCCCTTGTTTTTATTGTCTCCTTGTTTTATTTTGTAATTGATATTATTTACTGTATTGTTTATTGTATTGTGTTGTGCTGTTCTTTTATATGCTGTTTACATTGTATTGTTTTGGGCGTGGCCCCATGTAAGCCGCCCCGAGTCCCCATTGGGGAGATGGTGGCGGGGTATAAATAAAGTTTTATTATTATTATTATTATTACAGTGTAAATGCACCCTTAGGTGGGGGCCAATTAATGTCAGGTACTGCAGCCTATTTTTCAGAGGAAGGAACTGGGAAAACCAGCTCTTAAGTAGTCATTGTCTTAAGAAAACCATATGAAATTCATAGGGTTGCCATAAGTCAACAGACAGCTTCAAGAAACACACATAACAAACATATAGGTGAGAGAGACTCCACATGAAGTCTGTCTTATTTTAATCTAAGGCATGAGTAGAGTGCTTGTCTTGGCCACTGGGTTGCCTTTTGCCCTCTTGGCTAAGGATGTGAGCAGGAGGGAGCAGGAGATTGATTGAAAATAGTTATGATCCTTCTCTGCAGCTGATCATTATCCTCACATCCTCTTTTCCCCATAGTATAAAAGGCTCTTTCTTTTCATCCACTTAAAATGCAGATGGCTCAGGGTGGGAATGACTGACTTTGCATTCATGTGCTTGTTTGCCAAGGAATCCTTGTCCTTGATGAATAACGCTTATGTTAGTGGTTGTAGTGATTCTGATTTAAGTCTTGTGGCAATTAAAAGTCAGGGAAGTTTTGCTCTAACACAAAATATGACCAATAACCATCCCATAATTAACATTTTGCATCTACAACTGCCTCTTTGTATAATTTTCAAAACTTGTGATTTGAGAATCCAGCATCAGCCTGCTCAATTGAATCCATGATCCATTCACATTTCATATTATGCTGCTTTATAATCAACCAAGAAACTATCCCATGACTCCAAGATGTTAGGATCCCATGATTGATCTCTCGAACAATCCTGGAACTGGATATGCTTCACGCTAATCTCTTTAAAAAAGCATTCTGTTACCTTTATTACATTATTATATTTATTATATTAGGTTGTAATTATATAAACTTAACTGTTGAACTGGCATGAGTTCCCCAAATATGCTTGCATGCTGATTTGCTCCAGTCTCATACATGCTTACTATGGACAAGTCTTACTGAACTCAGTGTGGTTTAACCCATAAGCTGAGGGTGTATCTACACTGCAGAGTGAATTGACACTGGTTCGATGCTATGGAATCATGGAATTTAGAATTTGATGATGTGCCAGCATTCCTGGGCAAAGATGGCTAAGGTAGGTAAATGTTTTCCCCTGACATTAAGTCCAGTCCCAGTCGGGTCCGACTCTGGGGGTTGGTGCTCATCTCCATTTCTAATCCAAAGAGCTGACGTTGTCCATAGACACCTCCAAGGTCATGTGGCTGGCATGACTGCATGGAGCACTGTTACCTTCCCACCTGAGCAGTACCTATTGATCTACTCACGTTTGCATGTTTTTGAATAGCTAGGTTGGCAGAAGCTAGGGCTAACAGCAGGAGCTCACTCCGCTCCATGAATTTAAACCACCGACCTTTCAGTCAGCAAGTTCAGCAGCTCAGCGGTTTAACCCGCTGCGCCACCAGGGACTCCAAGATGGCCAAACATCTTGTAAAATGACAACTCCCATGATCCCCACAGAGCTCCATGTGAGCTTTTGGCCATCATAGGTGCCTCTGTTGTTATCAGAATGGGGGGCCTTCATAACCAGCAGAGGATCATGGCCATACCAAGTGGCCACTGTACCCTATCCTGCCAGCAAGAGGAAGCACTGATAGTCTGGCCATGATCCATCTCCTTTCCCTGCATTAATGAGTGCAGGGAAAAGGGCTGGTGTTCAGTCTGGACAACGGTTGGGCAGACTCAGCTTGATCTAGCTGTCCAGACTGACCCAACGCCAAGAGACACTGAAGTTTCTGCAGCCAGACTGCTGACCAGGGTTGATTGTAGGGAACATACTACCCTCTTAAAGCAGCTCCATTGGTTGCCGATCTGCTTCCGGGCCCAATTCAAAGTTCAGGTTATTACCTACAAAGCTCTCTGCGGTTTGGGTCCTGCCTATTTACATGTCCATATCTCTCCTTATGAACCTGTATGGGCTCTAAGATCAGCTGGGGAGGCTCTCTCGATCCCAACTCTCTCACAATTGAGGTTGGTGGGGATGAGGGAGAGGGCCTTCGTGATAGCGGCCCCCTGACTTTGGAATGTCTTCCCCAAGGAAATTAGACAAGCACGCATCCTCATAACATTAAGGGGGGAATTGAAAACCTGGCTGTTTAAGCAGGCTTTTAATGATGGCCAAAAGAATCAACCACTCTATCGGACCGAATTTTAAATGGTTATTAGAACTATATAGTTGGATACTCTGATAATAGGAATGGCTGGTTTTAAAATGGCATTATATACTGGTTTTAGAGGGCCTTATAGACTTGTTTATTTTAATACATTGTTTATTTATTTATGGTTACATTATTGTGCTACTTTGTTTTTATTAATTGATATGTGATTATTGCCTGTGTTATATTATTCATTGGATTTGTTTTTTTGTTATGAGCTGCCCTGAGTCCCTCCAGGGAGAGGGGACGGGATATAAATAAAGATTATTATTATTATTATTATTATTATTATTAAGCCATATTCTTGAGATTCATTCGGACTTAACAAAATTAAATAAAATTAGTTTCAATCACCTCTGCACTGAGACTATTCTGGACTCATTTTTAGCACCAAATTCCATGGTAAACATGTGATAAAGTCCATTAGATCTGTGGATATATTTCTACATTTTGTGTTGATAAGATGGCTTTTTAGGTAAAATTTTAGGCTATAATTCCATCAACATGGGGTGCATCTCTACATAGAATGAATGCAGTTTGACCCCACTTTAACTACCATGGCTCAACTCTATGGAATTAGGGGAGATGTAATTTTACAAGGACTTTAGCTTTCTTCCAAAATGCTGGTGCCTCACTAAACTACAAATCCCAGTGTTCCATAGCATTGGCTTTTAGAGTGCAATTCTATAGGACAGATGCACCCATGGCTGGTGGCAATGCTGACTGAGGAGCAGAGAGTTATAATCCAAAAAGTAATTTTTCCACACTCTGGGTAAATCATTTGTATTTTGTGGAATCCCTTCTTTTCTTGCATCTATTTGAGAGGAGGTGGGGAAGCATTTTTTTTAGGAATGATTAGAATGGTGATTTCTCTAGTTAGTTGTTTTTTAGGTCAGACTGCATCTAAATTGTGATTTATTTAAGATAAATGGTTGCTAGTGACACAAAATGCAGTTTGCTATCACTTGAACTGGCATGGCTCACTTTGACTAGAATAAAGATATTTAGAACAGACTTTTTAGTCTGAAAGACTCCAGATGTGTTGGACTATTCAGTACCCCCCATCAAACACATTTGAAACACACCAGGGTGGGAAAATCTGCCAGCACACATTTATAACTGTCCTTGGAGGATGTTCAAGAGCCATTTCACGTGGACTCTGACCCCCATTAGAACAAGGAGTAAATTAGGTGGAAATAGTCTTTGCAAACATAAATTTGCCATTTGCTGATAATAAAGATTTTTTTTTTTTAAAAAAAAGATTTACTTGGATAAATCAAACACTGCCCAGATGCTAAATGAGCTTGAGTTCCAGGAACTCTAAAGCTTTATCTTTGCAAAAATGTTCACGAAGCTCGCAAACTTGCATTTTGCAAACATATTATGTAATTTGAAGTAATTAGCTAACAGTTAAGAGGAAGATTAAACATTTTCATCTAGGTCACATGCAAGAGAATGGTTGGTTTTGTTATCCTGTGTTGTACATCACTTGCATATTACTTACATTAAGACATGAAATAACGTAAATGTAGTGGCAAAATGGGAACAAATTGAAGTTTTCATATAATAAAAAATAAAATATGGTTTGAGGGCTACAGCTGACCTCCCAAGTAGCATTAATACAATTCCTGGAAATCTTTAAGATTTTTAACTGAGATGCAATTAAAATGTAGTCATAATTTCAGTGCTAAAGAAAAGCTGTTCTGAGTTTCATTTAAAGGACTTTTCTCGTGCTTTATTGCTGTGCTTTTGTTTAGACTTTGGCTGGATCTACACTGCCATAGAATGCAGTTTGAAACTGTATTATATAGTCAGTGTTGATTACTGTAATGCAGTTTAACTGCATTGAACTGCATCATATGTGGCTACACTGACCAGATACTGCAGTTCTAAACTGCATCATGTGGTAGTGTAGATCCAGCCTTTGTGTCATGTCCTATCTTTGTCTTCATTGTCTATATCTGTGAAGATGCTCTTATTAGAAGATGACTTACTTTTCAACTTCTATTGTCTCAGAAATTGCCCTTGTAGGTGTTGTCCCTGCTTGGTGATGTTACCTAACCTTTCATTATATAAGAATTGTTGTTATTTTCTATTACAATCATTATATGGTTGCATTTCGTTTTGGTCTGATAATTACAAAATCAGCCTAGATGGAATTTAGCCATTCCTGCTCTGACATTTCTTTAAACAACAGATTTACAAAAAGAAAATTGTCCTTCTTTGAGAATGCGTAAACACATCAGAAGAAAATAATGTTGATTGCTCTAAACTGGAGTATTGTGGGAGTCTGTGTTACAAAAGCATAATAGATGAGGCTAGCGACAAGTTTAATTGGACTTTACCCTGGCTGTCACTTGCAATTTTTCAGCTGTTGCCCATGCAAGTAGACGTTTCTTGCCCACATACAGAGCACCATGTGTCCCTATTTGAATGGGTGAGAGCCAGGAGATTGCCCCTTGTGCATTTTTCCTGAGAGCGGGAGGGTAGACCAGAAGGAGAGCTGAGCTCTTATTTCCTAGGAACTGGACAAGGTCAAGTGTATTTATTCATTTAGAAGAGTTACATTCTGATTTCCAGTTGACCGCTCTTCAAGCAGGCTTTCAGTAGATTTTTCACAACACACACATCACATCCATATAACTGCAAGCTCTTAGAGCTCTAGCTGATAGATGGGGCAGTATGTTTACTTTTAGCGTTGTAGTTCCAGGGTAAATGTCAATTAGAATTCAGTGTTTTTTGTGGCAGGGAGGGGAGAAGAAGAGCACCCTAGTGCCACTCCATCTTCAACTGACTGATGAGACCAGACGTGCCTCCTCCTTGCAGGCAGATGGTGCAACCTCTTGATATCCTTTGGCCTTTTTTTAGACGGCAGGATGTGCTTCTCATTCAAATGTTGCATTGTTTTTCCTCTTCTACTTTATTTTTTTCCCTGTAGGGTTTTATGGAAGATATTTGCATTTTTATTTGCTTTTTAAGAGAGATAGGGAGCCTCTGGCCTACCAGATGTAACCTTAGGATGGTCTAGCTGGTCTCCAGGTTTCTTCAGCTGTTCACACCTGTCAAATATAAGAAGCATTTGAAGATATGGAAATGTCTTCAAATACCTTCATAGAACTAAGCTGTGATTTGGAGGCTTGAAAACCATGGTATGGAACTATCACCTCCCTCATTTGAAGATGTAGTAATGTGATCTCTTTGAGGTATGAGGTAACTTCCTCTCTATTGGTATTTTGATTGTCCCTAGGCTTTGATTTATTTATTTATTTATTTACAGCATTTATATTCCGCCCTTCTCACCCTGAAGGGGACTCAGGGCGGATCACATTACACATATAGGCAAACATTCAATGCCTTTTAACATAGAACAAAGACAAACAAACATAGGCTTCGAGCGGCCTCGAACTCATGACCTCCTGGTCAGAGTGATTCATTGCAGTTAATTGCAGCTGGCTTGCTCTCCCGCCTGCGCCACAGCCCGGGCCTCTCGGATCACATGGTCAGCCCCATTACCTTCCTCTTTTGCCTTTATTCTCCTCCTGAGAAGATGCATTTTGCCACTCTCCAGGCAAAATGTTGTTACATAGATATTTTTTAAAATATTTTTATCCTTTTACCTTCCTTAGAAGATAGTTAGCTCCAAGAACCACTTCTATCTAGAATAGATTTCTTTTTACCACAATACATATTTTGAACCTATAATTGTGACTCTGCAATCCTTTGCCATCCTAAGGGGAAAAAGCTTATCCCATCTCACCACATATAAGTTTCTGCTGTTTGTGAAGTGTGCTTATGGCACTGCTGTATTTTATGTGGAATCACCCCAAGAGAGGGTTATTTTTGAGTCTAACCGCTCAATAGATTCCTAACAAGGAGCTTCCCAAATTCAGGAGGACAGAAATCTGTTTTCAATCTGGGAAGCCAAAATATTTGTTTTCTATCTGGCCCATTGGTGGCAATGGGGGAAACTTCCCACAGGCTCCTCATCCCATCATTTTGTGCGTCATTTGTCCTTCTATCCTTCATTAAGACTGGGATTAAAAGTATCAGTGTTAAGATACCACTCTTTCTGAAATCCTTTCTTTTCTGTATATAGAGGAGACCAGATTTAATGCTTCGTTAAAATTGTTTCTACTCCAGCTGCACACATACCATGAAAAGCCCAATCTGGCCATCGAAGTACACGTCTTAGTAACATCCAGGCTAGATTACTGTAATGCGCTCTACATGGGGCTGCCTCAGAAGAGTGTTCGGAAACTTCAACTGGTATAAAGGTTAGCAGCTAGACTTCTTACAGAAAAGGGATATAGAGAAAAAACCACTCCGCTCCTGAAGCAGCTATATTGGCTTCCGGTTTGTTTCCGGGCGCAATTCAAGGTGCTGGCTTTAGCCTACAAAGCCCTATATGGTTCCAGCCCAGCCTACTTGAGGGACCTTATCTCCTTCTACCAACCCAATCGAGCCCTGAGATCTTCAGGAGAGGCCCTTCTCTCAGTCCCACCATCATTGCAGACGCATTTGGTGGGAATGAGAGAGAGGGCCTTTTCGGTGGTCACCCGCAGCTCTGGAACTCCCTCCCTAAAGAGGCACAATCGGACCCCTCCTTACTGACATTTCGTTCACAAATTAAAACCCTTCTGTAGAACTAGGCCTTCCCAGATGAATGATAAAAGGCACTGCTAGCCTGATAGTACTCTGATAATATTTGACAAATAACCTCAGTGGCCAGAAGTTATGGATACCTTTACATGATGCTTGCAGTGAGTTTTAACGGTTTTATATGATATGTTAAATTCGGTTTTTATAACTGGATATGACGTTTTAGTTGATTATGTATTGCGTAGGAGCCCCGGTGGCAAAGTGTGTTAAAGCACTGAGCTGCTGAACTTGCAGACCGAAAGGTCGCAGGTTCAAATCCCGGGAGCGGAGTGAGCGCCCGCTGTTGCTCCAGCTTCTGCCAACCTAGCAGTTTGAAAACATGCCAATGTGATTAGATCAATAGGTACCACTCAGGCGGGAAGGTAACGGTGCTCCATGCAGTCATGCCGGCCACATGACCTTGGAGGTGTCTACAGACAACGCCGGCTCTTTGGCTTAGAAATGGAGATGAGCACCAACCCCCAGAGTCAGACATGACTGGACTTAACATCAGGGGAAAACCTTTACCTTTGCGTGCGAATGTGTTTGTATGAGTTTTATATTTTGTACACTGCTTTGAGTCCCACCCAGGGGGGAAAAGTGGAATAGAAATGAAATAATAATAATAATAATAATAATAATAATAATAATAATAATAATAATAGTGGAGAAGGAGCTGCAGGCACATGCACTCTGTTCCTGGAGCAGGCAGTTTTCCCACCCTGGACCTTCCACAGATATATAAACCTCCCTTGCTTAGTTTTCCAATATACCTCACAACCTCTGAGGATGCCTGCCATAGATGTGGGTGAAACGTCAGGAGAGAATGCTTCTGGAACATGGCCATACAGCCCAAAAAATGCACAACAACCCAGGATCCTCCATTTCTTACCTTATTTTGAGGCAAAGGAGGAAGCCTCATTTGCAGGTTGGATTACAAGGAGAAGGAGGCAGCCAAAGGCTGTAGGTCAGGCAGGGGTCAGGGATAGTGCCATCATCACTGGCTCCTCTTGTAGAAGCAAGGCTAGGGCAAAGGGAGAGAGCACCCTTTGTGTGTGGGTGATGGGGAGAGATCTAATTTTTGCCTCAGTGGTCCACTGTCGCTTCAAGGTTGGGAACCACTGCTTAGACAGTAGGGAGTGATAATCCTTACTGCTGTAGTGGTAGAAAGTTTTACTATTGCTGATTTTTTCCTGCTATTAAGGACAGAAAAGCTGGAAACCCTTACCAGAAGTTGTCACAAATTTTGCTTAAAAAAGAGAACTTGCAGCTTAAATCGTCTACTTTGTAGTGTAATAATAGCTCCTGTATGTATTCCTGTAGGTATCCTGGATTGTTTTGCAATATAGATCTTCATGGATCAAGGGATAAAAACTATTATCTTAGTCCTTCCATCATCGCTAATGGGTTGAAAAATATCCTGAGGTTGAATCTTGATCTTCCACTAGAAAATAAAATAAAATAGTTTTAGTTGGAAGAGGGATTGCATGTTTTTTTTTAAACTTCTCTACTCTGAACTGGGGGTTACGTGCTAGGAGTAATAATTAGGTAGTATTTTGTTACAAGAAAAGTCATATTTTTCTGATTAAATTATGCAAATAAATTTACATGTACACATTTCTGGAAAGTATAATCTGCTTACAAAAATTATGATTATTAAAAACCATATGGATAAAGTACTCCACCTACCTAGAATTGGAGAAAATGGCATGACATATAGAGAGTGTACTCCGCATGAAAGCCAGGGTAGTGTAGTAGTTTAATTGGATTAGGATTCAGGGAGCCCAGGATTTCAATTTATACTTGGCCATGGAAACAACTAGGTGACTTTGAGCAAGTCATATCCTGGCTCCCAACTTTTGGTCCTCCATCTGATAAGGTCCTTTGTCACACCACTAGAGAGAAGGGCAATTGCAAGCCACTGCCAAACAAATTTTGTTGAGAAGATCACATGAAAAGTTTGTCTTTGGGTCACCTTAAGTCAGAAATAATGTCAAGGTATGCAACAACAACACTGGATGCAACAAGGTATATCTATGGCCAGAAGGATTATGCAAGTGAAAGAAGGAACAAAGTGAGACCAGCTCATATAATATACTCATAAATCTTTATAATGAACAGCACTTATTTTCAGACATGCTGTGTCAGGGTTTGGTCCTAGGACATGCTGTAGTCTTGGATCATCTCGGCATGGACTAAAAAAAAATCTTGCCACTATTGATTGACGGTAGCCAGATTCTCCCTATCTGAACCTGGAAAAAGGGTAACATAATATGTGCTAAAAAACGCTCATCTTTTTTCTCATAGTCGTAGTGTATGCAAGGTGGTCAAAACACAACAGCCTCCAAGTTTTTGAGTCTTTTCACTTGTCACAGATGACAGATGTCAAGCTAATGGCTGAGGAACAATGAAGACCTACTGCTGTTCCACATTTTCAAATATTAGGATAGCAATTTCCATCATTTGCAGCAATTGCAGCCATTGGCTGTGTTTGCGAGAGTGATACATGTTTTTATTGGACATTTCTGGGGGTGCTGTATGGCAGAAGATTGTTGAGAGCAGCGTATACTTTAAAGAAGTTTTTAGTATATAGCTTAAACTGTGAATGAGACAAAGAAATGTTTTCTAACATGTGCCTTGCATAGTCATCAATTTGTCTGACTCTGGTTGAGCCTGTCCTTGGTGCGAAATCTGAGTTGATTATCGTGCAGTATGTGACAAATCCTTTAGGGAAGCTGAACTGTGTCTCATTGTGTTTACTGTTGTTTTATTTTTATTTGTTGCAGCAGAATGTCTGTCTGCATTCACAACAATATAAGAGCTAGGAGAGACAATGAAGGTCAAATGGCAGGCTGGGGAGCCTACTGGAAGGTCAGAGAAAGTTTCAAAGTCACTGTTTCAAGTAGAGCATGTAAGATTAAAAGCTGTCATTCCTCAAAGGAGGCTTTCTTCTCATGGGTCACTGCATTTGCCATGCTTCCTTCTGTGAGAACAGACAGCTCTTCTGCAGTTGAAGTGATCCAGCAGAGGCAGAACTGAAGAAGTCAAGGACAGAATAGTGATTCATATCAAGAAGTGCTGGGCAACCTTCTGGGATCTTCAGACCCATAGGCTTACATTTGAATTATTAAAATTTACAATATTATTGCTTTTATTTAAGTTGATTATTTAATTTATGTGCCCCAGCATGTCTCTTCCAACATGGATATTGCTTTCACGCCAAGCCTACTCAATTAATAATATTTCATGAGCTATGGATGAGGTTCCATGCTTTGTGTGAGCAAGGAAACATATGAAAAATTCTTTGGACTTTTTCTGGTTTTATCCCTACAGAAAACTACTACTGCAGGTTCAATATTGCATATCAGGAAATCAAAATGTTCCAAAAACCAGATCCAAAATTATCCACATGGGTGGATGAGATTGTTTTACCTTTGCTTACTAATTGTTCAGTGTATACAAACTTTGTTTCATGCACAAGGTTGTTAAAATACTACATTCATTTAACCTGCATTTAAGGTATATGACGCATAAATGAATGTCATGTTTAGTCATAGGTCTTATCTCCAAGTTATCCCATTCTGTGTATTCGAAAATCAGAAAATTGCAAAGTCCTTAGTCTGTTTTCAAAAGTCAGATGGAATAGATATTGTTTGAGTTATCAACAGAAGGACAGCAAGGAAGGGCCCATTGCAACTTTCTTTGGTTAGTATTAAATGCTGGGTTCCTATCGCCTGTCTTCCTCTCCCCTAATGAAGCTTCAAATCAGCAAAGCATATGTGTATTATTAAAAATTCTTGCTCATGTGGCTGTGACACAATATTCCCTGGAGTAGCAACTTAAGCAGAATTTAATCAGCAATAGAGAACAGTTTATTTAATGAATGCCTTCTTAACAACAATAAATATAAATGCTGGTGCACTGCCTTTTCCCAATGTTACAATTTTGTTAGTTTGCAGTTGTTCCTGAACTACAATCTACTGTTCTCTGTCAAGAGAGACAGTATCCCCTTTTTCTTGCAGGCAACAAGCATTATGTTATTCCTAAAAATGTAACTATACATTTACACAACTATAGCGTTCCAGCAATACTATTGTTCTGGGTTTTTGTATGTGTCAGGAGTGATTTAAGAAACTGCAAGTTGCTTCTGGTTTGAGAAAATTGGCCGTCTGCAAAGACGTTGCCCAGGGAACGCTGGGATGTTTGATGTTTTACCATCCTGTGGGAGGCTTCTCTCATGTCCACGCATGGAGTTGGAGCTGACAGAGGGAGCTCATTCGCGCTGTCCCCGGGTTGGATTCGAACCAGCAACCTTCAGGTCAGCAACCCAACCTTCAAGTCAGCAGTCTGCCGGCACAAGGGTTTAACCCATTGCACCACCGGGGGCTCCTATTGTTCTGGCTAATAGTGAGGGAATTATTGACAAAATTGCTTGACATATTTCCTAAAAAACTACTGGACTCAGAGGTTCCTACTGATAGAGGGAAATGCTTGTCAACTTTTGCACTCACTTTTAAGTCTTGCTCAAGAAAACGATCGTACAATCAACCAAAGAACTGAAATAGGAGAATGCACAAAAAAGTATGGACTTACTACAAAAGAGACAAAACTTCAATTCCTGAGTATACTAAAGCAATCAAATATTAGAAGAATTAGGGATGGCAAACTCTTGCAGTACAGGACTTATGGCCATTTTCTTTCCACACATAGTTTGCCTCCACCTTCGTATTCATTACTGGTGAATGTTGATTGAGTTGATTGCATCCCTTTAATTTACGAACCCTAAATGGAGACTCATATTTTCCAGGCTTAAGGCCTAAACTGTACAGGAAACATGGAAAACCATTCTTCTCTACAATTAACAACTGAATAAAGCTGACTAAGCATTATCTAAGCCACTGCTTTTTAAAGTATGGATCCTGAGTCTCCTTCGCTCAGTGTTGGGGTTTAAAAAAATCTGGCCACAGTAAAAGGTTTTTGAACCCCTCACATGTACAGAAATCCATTAGCATCAATTTGCAGAAGACACAGAAAATGCTTCAGCTGTACTTCATAAAAAGTCAATTCAGCCTGTTTAGTAAGATGCTAATTTGTTATAATTACATGTTTGATTTTATACCAGTTTTGCACACCTATATACTCAGGATTATGTAAAAATTTATCAGATGGAAAGGGGTCACGAGTGGAAAAGTTTAAGAAGCCCTGATCTAAATCACTTGGAATACTTCTCTGTCTGGATGATCTTTTTGTAGGACAAGAGCTTTGGAGGAGCTATTAGTTGGGCACAGAATTTGGAAAAGTTATGTTTTGGATAATTAGTAGAACCTCCCAAAATCCCCTTCTGGTCAGTTTTCGCCAAATCCTTGAGGTAGAAGTGATGCAATGTTACTTCAAGTCATTGTGCCAGTGATGATCTGCAGTGATAATCTGTAAAATGGTCCCACACATAAAGAATATCTGTGGGCAGAGAACAGAAATGCCTTGCACTTTATGTCTGCTTGTTCATCAGAAGGTTAGAAAAGAGAGTGTATGTACAACCCACAGCCAAACTTTCATGTGTGTGTGTGTATGCCTTCAAATGGCCTGTTGACATAGTGACCCCATTAATTTCATAGGATTTTTTTCTAGATAAGGAATACTTATAGGTTGTTTTGCCAGTTCCTTCTTCTGAAATATAGGCTATAACACTTGGTATTGTTGGTGGTCTTCTGTCCAAGTACTATCCAGCATAGCTTTCAATATCAGATGGAATCATACTGTAGGATTTTTGTTACATATCAGACTTTGCTCATGTAGGCTTCGTTCTGCCTCCATGTCAATGTGTGAAAGTGGGGCCAGGACCAGTGGGGCCAGGACCAGTGGGTCCTTTGTTAACTGTTGATTGTAGGCTTAAGATTTACAGTAAGAACATGATATCCCTTCTCAAACCAACACAGATTTTGAAAGTATCACTTCGTTCATCTTAATGATGAATCTGCAAAGAGTCTGGAGGGGAACAAGGGAGACTGAAGGTGAGGAATCCATTCAGTGTGCATTCCCACTGCCACAATGTGGATTTGACCGATTAGTAATTTACATATTGGGGTTTATTTTTCAAATATTCCATTCCTTTCCGGCATGTTTTAAATGTGGTGCAGATGAACTGCCAGGTTCATTTCAACTGAAAATGGGAACAATTTAATCAGCATTATTGAGATAAATTCCTGCTTTCACATTTGCTGAATTCCAAAAGTGCAGAGATGCCATCACATCAGAAGGATATAAAATTGGAATGTTTTTTTGGTGAATCACAACTAACAATCCGCAAATATTTTGCTCATTACAAAGCCCATTTGTTCCAATGCAATACACAGGAGCTGTTTTATAGGAGCTCAGATTACACTATGTAACAAAAATTGATTTTTTTCTGTTCTTGATTTGAAAGTATTATTTCCTGTTTACTTGTGCGAATGTACAGTACTTACTTTTAAAGTAGTTTCTATACCCCAGAAACATCATTTTTGTGGCTGCCACAAACTATGTTGAATTGGTTGAGACTCTATGAGGTATTCACTGAAAAACTAGCAGTCAGTCAGTAGCCTTTATTACGGTCAATGAATCTTCGGCTGAAGTCAAGTGGGAATAAATTACAACATTTGAAGTCAAGTGGGAATAAATTACAACATTTGAAGTCAAGTGGGAATAAATTACAACATTACAACATGTAATTACAAATTACAGCATTACAAAATTTGAATCATAAATAGGTTCTGACTTATGGTTTGGCAATAATAGACATCTCCAGTCCCTACAAGTTGAGTAACTGTCTTTGTATCATAGGACTAGTTAAAGTTCTAGATTAAGTCCCCTGAGTACTCGTTATTACTTTTAGCAACTATAGCAAAATGTTCTGCAGGATGTCATGCAAAAACAAAGTTTTTGCAGTTTAATAAACTTTTTCCATGTTTTCATAATAGACCCAATTAGGAAATGGCATTTATAGCCCAAGAACAAAAATTGTGTAACATAGTATTATTTGTCCACTTTGTTGGGTGGCTGGTTTTCAGAGCCTCATGCGGACCCATCACTCATTTTAAAAATGTACACAGCAGAGATATTCTCTGCATGGGTATAACCACATGTCTGTCCTATGAAACCATAAAATTAGAATAACGGAATTTAAGGGCTCTGTTATTGGATTGTGTGTAGATTAAGGCTGACAGGAGTTATAGTCAAGCAACATCTGGAGGGCCAGATGTAAGCCCATGCCTACTACAAAGCAAAAAATGAGATTTCAAATAAAGATTTCAGGATAAATAGTTCCTATTCAAGGTTTCAGCCAGTCATCCATAGTCTTTTTATCATTTTGCCTTGGTCTTCCATTTTATTTTCATTCCCCAAAGTCGTTTAGCATTTTTTAAAATGTTTTAGTTCCCCTGACACCTGCTAATCTCTATTTTCTGGTAATACTGTATATGATTATGTTATTGTTTTGGCTGAGTGTAGATCCACACTCAGATAATGATTTTGCTATCAGTAGCTGCTGTTTGCAGAATGGGAAAGACTAAGGGCTTCCAGCCCCCATTAAAGGCTGTTGATTTCTGACAGTCATAAAATAGGCCGTGTGTGGAAGTAACTTTAGAAGGAATGAAAGTTATCCTTTTTGCAACCATCATGTAACAAAGTCATATTTGAGAAGTTATGTAACAAGTACAAACAATATAGGCCTTTTGGTATAATGAGTAATATTTTCACCCTTCTTTTCATGGGTTTTTTAGAGGCACTGCACAGAAGTTTTCAAATGATATGATGTTCTTTGAAACTGTGAAGGCTCTTTTTAAGGGTGGAAAAAGTAACAAAAAAATGAGTGTCGTAACAAGTTACTAATTTTGAGATAAAACCAACAAATAATGTTTGTCTGTTAATAGATAACAATTTAAAAGGTTTTTTTAAAATCAAGAACATACTGCAAGTCATTTCTGGTGTGAGAGAATTGGCCGTCTACATAGACGTTACCCAGGGGACGCTGGGATGTTTGATGTTTTTAACTAGATGCACAGATGGTTGTGTTACTGGGGGATTTCTCTCATGTCCCCGCAAGCTAGAACTGACAGATGAGAGCTCACTCTGTCTTGTGGATTCGAACCGGCGACCTTCAGGTCAGCAGTTCAGTCAGCACAAGGGTTTAACCTATTGTGCCACTGCTGCAGTGATGTTTTATGGCAAAAGGATAGCAGACATAATTGAAGTGTACTATGGACATGTAGCAGTGGAGGGAAAATAGAAGAAAGAGAAGAGGAGGGAAAGGGGCATACTTGCATTGTTACTTCCATTAAGTTAATAAAAATTATATCTTCACACTAGTCTTTTCTTTTTAGATGCTGAAGGAACAACAAAAGATGTGTGAGTATATATTCATTTCTCTTGTCTCTTTACTCTCTTTAATTGCTAAAATTGAATTGTGTAAATGGTTTTAGGTGAGGAGGGGAATTTTTGGGTCTCCCTAATATTGCTGCATTATAACTTCCATAATATCTGGTCTTTGTTCAAACTGTGGCAGAAGCTTGATTTCAACAATATCAGATAAAACTGCAGATTTTGCAGAAATGATTTTGAAAAGAAGTAAAAAAGTGAAATAGAAAGTATCTTTGAGAAGCCTAAGAATGCATATTTGATACAGAATATGGGCTGGAAAAAGGATAGAAGAAAACTGAATCAAGATGAGAAGAAATGGATTCGTTTATAGAAAAGTTCCATGGCTTGCTTTTGTAACCTGGGGCCATTTGTAATGCACCATTTTGTTGCAGGTGTAATTTTAGTATTGCTTGCCTGCAAAGGTGTCCAAGATCAAAACCTTGAAAGGGGACAAATTTTTAGTCCTGACTCAGTGTTTTTCATAGACTCCCAGCCACCTCTCAGAGTTTGCTGTCATGTTTTGCTGCTTAAATCTCACTGGCTAAACAGAAGGCAATACACATTTCTCTGGCTTTTTTCCCCAGGATGAGGTAAATGTTAGTGTAAACTCATTTAGTTTCCCCTTGTTCTGCTGAATGGGACTCTCTGTAGAAGAAGGAATATAATGGCCTCCAGAGTGACAAACATCTCAACTGAAGGTCAACAAAATGAAATGAATTACTTTGGGAACTGGGAATATGAACTTCTTGATCATAAATGACTGTACTGGCAGTCCCCGAGTTACAAAATCCGACTTACAAATGACTCATAGTTAAAGACGGGGGTGAGACAACAGGAAGTGAGAGAAATCTACTCCTGAAAGAGTTAACATAGGGAAAAGGTGTCTACGCTGAAGCTTTATCACCAATCCTTGTTTCCAAAGCAAGCCAATTTTTTCAAAATTCAGTTCTCACGGGGACAGAAACCCTTTTTAACCCTTCCCTATGCTATCCAAAGCTAGTTAGATAGATAGCTTTGGATAGCATAGGGAGGGTTAACAACCTTGTGGTGTTTGTTTTGCTGTCTTTGTCCCTGTTCAGAAGATTTCACTTCACCTTCTGACTCTGTGTATGTTGGAACATATGCATGTCACCTCAAATGGGTACTTCATGGTTGGAGTTCCACACTCCACTCATAATAAGATGATTTTGAGGATTGTGTCTCTTGTATAGTCCTAATTAATCTGCAGCTTTCAGGTCAATCACATGGAAGTGGTGTTTATTTGGTTATTTTGTTACTGCCGTCATAGCGTGGGAATCAGAGCTTAATCTTTTTCTTTCATTATGTTGTCCTTTCCACTGAGATCACTGGAGGAATTAATCTTGTACAATCTTCTCAGCCTTCAGCTCAAATGACCTAATCATCAAGTGCCTTCCTCCAATCAACAGCTGTGGTCTCAATGTGCTTTGTCAATGACAAATAACATCATTCTGATGACTCACTATAGTTTTTAATCAGCCAGTCAACAAAAAAGACTTTTAGGTGTTCTATGTACACTGTTGGAATAATTAAATGCAGTGTGTGAATCTCATCTAGTGAAGAATATTGCTTTGGCTAACTAAAACCTCCTTTTCCATTTTTAAGTACAGTATGATCTCTGCATCTCTGGGGCCAGTATCAGCGATTTCATTCATCTACATCTGACAAATTGTGTCCTCTCTAGGCATTTTCTAGATTCTCCAATACAATTCTATCACATACATTGTGCAAGAAGTCCTTCATTTCATATATATTTCATTGTATATTCATATGAAATCTGGGGTTGTCTCCTCCATTGATATGAGGGCTGTATTGTGGTCATTTCTCAGTGCTTTTCTAGATCTCCCTATCTAGGTTTTATAACTAAATGTTTGTGTCCTCTGGGTCACATTTCTAGATTTGGTGTCATGAATCATAACTTGAAGCCTCAACATCAACAAATGATTTAGGTTTGGGAAGGGGATTTCTGCTAATCATCTCTACATGCGATGAGGGGGAGAGGTTCAGGTTATCCTTTGCATGGTTGCATTTAGCACATATCGTAATAAGAAATGAGCTGTTTTTATCTAAAAAAAATAATTAGTGGCAGGCCATCTTTATTATCTGATCAACTCCCTCATATTTTTTGGATGTGTGAAAGAATAAATAAACATACCCATCTTCTTTTGGATGTACAGAAGGCTCTGTTAAGCCTACACACATGGATAGATACTTTCATAAAAACACCAACTATCACCCAAGTCAAAAAGGAAGCACAATCAAAGCCCTTGCAGACCGTGCGCAAATAATTTGTGAACCTCACCTCCTCCAAGGTGAACTAAACCGCCTAAACTGAGTTCTCCAGGCCAATGGAGACTCCACCACAGACATCAGAAGAGCTGTAAGGCCAAAAACAAGCCATGAGAGTAAAGACAAAAAGACCCACCCAGAGGAAAAGTGTTCTTCCCATACATCAAGGGAACCACTGACCACATAGGAAAGTTGATGAAGAAACACAACCTACAAACTATCTACAGACCCACTAAGAAAATCTAACAAATGCTACGTTCAGCAAAGGACAAGAGGGATCCTCTCACCTCTGCAGGAATCTACGGTATCCCATGCAGCTGTGGACAAGTCTACATAGGGACCACCAAATGTAGCAGCATTTCCCAAACGGGAATCAAGGGACATGAAAGGCACTGCAGACTGATTCAACCAGAAAAGTCAGCCATAGCAGAACAATTGATGAACCAACCTGGACACAGCATATTATTTGAGAACACAGAAATACTGGACCACCCGTAACAACTAGTGCGATGTCAGACTACACAGAGAAGCCATTGAAATCCACAAGCACATGGACGATTTTAACAGAAAGGAGGAAACCATGAGAATGAACATAATCTGGCTACCAATATTTAAAAAAACTCTAAAATCAGAACAGTAAATAAGGAACAACACTATGAAAACAGAGGAATTCCAGGCATGAATCAATCAGGGGCAGCCAACACCTCTGAACAAAAGATTCCCCCAGACAGGAAGAAGCCAGGACATGAAGCTGGCAAGGCCATTAATGCTAATCAAGGTGATTAATTAAAACATTCACACTGGCCTCCTTCTCCCGCCCTGGACCTTCCACAGATATATAAATCTTCCTTGCTTAGTTTTTTCCAATATGCCTCACAACCTCTGAGGATGCCTGCTATAGATGTGGGCGAAGCGTCAGAATGCTTCTGAAACATGGCCATACAGGCCAGAAAACACGCAACAATCCTGGATCTGTTATTAATGTCTTGTGCAACAGCGATAATCCCCCCACAAGCCAGCTTTCAAGCCAGATGTGTGTGCTTGTGTTGGTATGTGTTGTGGCAGTACATCTACTGGAGGAAGACAGCAGTGCATCTACACTGCAGAATTAATGCAGTTTGACACCACTTTAACTGTCATGGCGCAATGCTATGGAATCATGGGAGCTATAGTTGTACAAGGTCTTTACCTCAGCAGAGCTATCAGAGAGCTGATACCTCAGCAGCTACAAACTGCATTATTTCTACAGTGTAGATGAAACCATTGCTATTTTATAGGATTAAGTCACTAGGAGTGATTGATTCATATACATTTTGAATATGAAACTTCCTGTATTTCTAACATTCCGATTGGTAAGAGATATAAAACCTACATACATTTGGTTGAAATCCAAACAGAGTAAACCATTAAATCAAAGAGCTGTATCTATGTGTTTATTTAGTTGTCAACAATTGATTCAGTGGATCTATTTCAGTTAAGAATCAAGTCATAAACTGAACTTTGCTTTTAACATTTTCTGGGAAGGAGATCTTATTTATTTCAAAAGTGAATGGATAAGATAAAACAAGATGATGTATCTTGTTAACCTTTATTTTCAAATGCAGAGATTTAAGCATGTGCTTGTTTTTCCTACTGGCTTGTGTACAAATACTCAATTTTGGCTGTTGGGTGCTTTGAATACCCTTTTGTCAAGAAAGTACGTAATAAAAATCTAGCACCACCTACTGTGCAGATTTTGCCATTACTTGCTTACCCATATTTCACACTGGCTTTTACTTACCTATTGTACAATATTGTGGACAAAGACATTTTGCATTTACTGGTACTTACACATTGAAGAGCTTTCCTTTGCATGCTTACTCAGAATTTAACAGGTTACCAATAGGGATTGTTATAACCACATCTTTCTCACTTGTTATTATTTCCTTTGAGTTCAAGACAAAAAGCATGCCAAAACAGCTTCTCGTGAAACACATACAGTAAATGAACTGCAAAATAATGAAACAAAAACTATAATGGTAACAAAACGGCACAAAGCATAAAATCAGTCAGCTCTAGTCAAAGAGTACAAAAATGGCTATTATATTTTCCCATGTGAGAGCTAACAACATAGGCTGGCATTATGTATTGCAGTTATAAATTAAAGTTGCAGACCCATTAACGGCTCTGAATTTTGTCAGACTTAAACCTGGCCCGAAAATCTGGTCCGTGAACTTCCTTCCTCTTTATTTTATTTTATTTATTTTATTTTATTTCTGCTCTTTTCCACAAAGCTGACCATAGATAGAACACATCACCTCTAGATTATTAAATATGGTTTTCTGTGGGTGAGCAGATGGCAACTACTGGATGGCATATGTTCTGTATCAGAAACTAGAGCTGACATGGTCTATCCAATGCAATTTTCCGAATCGGCACCTCAAATAACCAAACAGAATTTAAAGTTGGCCAAAAACTGATTTGTAAACTTTTTGGTATTAATGTTGGAGATTGGTCCCTGGTCAAGTGGTCCCTGGGCAAAAAAAGTTTGGGAACCACTGCTTTATACCCACCTGCTGGTCCAGCATCAACCAGGGACAAATGTATGATGCAACCCTTTGTCATGAATGTCATATGGTCATGATTCGGCCTTTGCAACATGTCCCTTATAAATAATAGAACTTTGCTTATATACCACCCTATTTATTTACAGCATTTATACTCCGCCCTCTCACCCCGAAGGGGACTCAGGGCGGATCACATTACACATATAGGCAAACATTCAATGCCTTTTAACATAGAACAAAGACAAGACAAACATAGGCTCCGAGCGGGCCTCGAACTCATGACCTCCTGGTCAGAGTGATTCATTGCAGCTGGTTGCAGCTGGCTTGCTCTCCAGCCTGCGCCACAGCCCCAAAGGGACTCAGGGCAGTTTTCAACAAAAAATAGCAAACATTCAATGCCAGAATACACTAACAAAGAAAAATAAACAACCCCCCAGATCCCAAAAGAAAATTCACAACTATAACAAAATTAAAATTATCACAAATAAACAAAATTAAGTAATAACATAACTGATCAATCACTGAACATCTAACATTAAAACATGACAGAAATTTAAACAAATCTAAAATACATTTTAAATTAAGATTTTTATACAGCCTTAGGTAATATATCACAACTCACTTAATCATTCTCAGGTGTGTGATCACATGTCCATTAGAATTGTATTTTACACAGTAGAATCACTGCCAATGCATTTTCTATCTAACAGCTTATAATTATTTTTACTATATTGATTATTATTATCGTATCCATATTATAGATGGGGGGGCAGTGACACTGAGAGTGTCAAGAGTCAGACGCCAATTAGCGAACAAAAATAGAGTTTATTCAGCAGATAAGCCAAAAAGTAATGTTAACACAGAAAAAACCTTGAAACACTTCACTATCAGTGCTTCAAGAGCAGTTCAAACAAAAATATAATTCAGCAACACAAGCAGGTAAAAACAAAGCTAAACAAACTTAGTGCAAACTGCACTTTCTGAGTCCAAGCCCTGCTAGCCGGCTCTGTCGTTTTCAAAGGAACAGTTCCCAAAAGAAAACAACAAATTGGTCAGGAAACAAACAAACAAACTAAGAATGCAGTAGACTGCTTCCACAATGTGGATAAAGCCGAAGGCTCCAAAAGGATGGTGAAAAGACGTCGTCCGGGATTCCAAGGTCATGTCAGGAGATAACAGCGGTGTCCAAAGAGCAAGCCAGGAGTCAAAAGCTGATAGTAGTCATCAATGACAGGGCGAAGGCAGTAGCAAGGTCAAATTCCGATCCAAGGTCTGAAGAGGGTGCAGTCATCCAAAACAGGTCCACGATAAGATACAGCAAGAGCCAAGCTAGGTGATAACAGCAGATTCAAATCATAGTCCAAGTCCAGTCTTCATGGAAACACAGAGATCCCAATGGCGCCTCAGCAACACCTTGCCACACGCAAAATGCAGTGGCCAAACATTCCCATTTTATTCCCCTTCCTCCTGGGTGACCAAACACTCACACCCAAACACCAGGTGTCCCAAATCTACTCAGAGTCTGAGCTCCACACAGCTAGAGTTCGTGGATCTGGAGTACCTAGCAATTCGTCGGAGTCCCAATCATCCTGCCCACACTTAGCCCCATGAACACTTAAAGAACCATCCTCCCTTCTCCAAGCATCCCAATTGGGATCAGCTCCTGCAGAAACCCCAGGTTCAGAAGTATCCATAGACCCCAAATCCCCAGACATCTCCGGTGGCTGTGCCCATTCAGTGCCCGCTTCCCCAGCCACCACCTGTTCCTCAGCATCCATCTCCCCATCTGAATCTTCCTCAGAAGATCCCCCATATAGCTCTCTAAGTCGCTTCCTGCGCAACTCCTCCAGTGAACCCTCATCACGAGGGTTTTTTCTTCCTCTTCGAATTCCATCCCCATCAACCATAATCCCCGAAGGCGCAGTCACAACAGAGAGATACAGTAGAGTCTCACTTATTCAACATAAACGGGCCAGCAAAATGTTGGATAAGCGAATATGTTGGATAATAAGGAGACATTAAGCAAAGGCCTATTAAACATCAAATTAGGTTATGACTTTACAAATTAAGCATGAAAACATCATGTTATACAACAAATTTGACAGAAAAAGTAGTTCAATACACAGTAATGCTATGTAGTAATTGCTGTATTTACAAATTTAGCACCAAAATATCACAATGTATTGAAAACATTGACTACAAAAATGCGTTGGATAATCCATAACACATTGGATAAGCGAGTGTTGGATAAGTGAGACTCTACTGTAGTTGGATTTTGTAACTGTTCTCCAATCTCATGTCTACTGGATTCAGTGAGGTAGAAGATTGTGGTATTGATGAGGTTTTGCTGCAAAAGGCAGGAGGTTTTAAAATCTAGCTACCAATCATCTTTTTGTGATTTCTCTTTTTGCAGAACAGAAGGATCAGTTTCTGAAGATGACAAAAAAAGGTGTGTTTTGTTGTGTGGACTGAAGTTCAGCAAAAATTGATTTTTAGCTACCAAACCCCTCTCCTCGTTCTTGAACCTGGAAAACAAAGCCCTGTAGTCAACATTAGAATGTCCAGTTACATATCAATTTAGAAGAGGACAAAACAACAAAAGAACACAAATGTGCATAAAATTGTGTATTTTATGTGCATACATATGCATAAAATTGTAACTCTTATATAGAGATGTAAAATTAGAATTGCTATTCTAGAAATGGAAATACAATACATTTCACCATGTGGGGAGCATAGTACTTGTCAAGAGTCAGACGCCAATTAGCGAACAAAAATAGAGTTTATTCAGCAGATAAGCCAAATGGTAATGTTAACACAGAAAAAAAAACCTTGAAACACTTCACTATCAGTGCTTCAAGAGCAGTTCAAACAAAAATATAATTCAGCAACACAAGCAGGTAAAAACAAAGCTAAACAAACTTAGTGCAAACTGCACTTTCTGAGTCCAAGCCCTGCCAGCCGGCTCTGTAGTTTTCAAAGGAACAGTTCCCAAAAGAAAACAACAAATTGGTCAGGAAACAAACAAACAAACTAAGAATGCAGTAGACTGCTTCCACAATGTGGATAAAGCCGAAGGCTCCAAAAGGATGGTGAAAAGACGTCGTCCGGGATTCCAAGGTCAGGTCAGGAGATAAAAGCGGTGTCCAAAGAGCAAGCCAGGAGTCAAAAGCCGATAGTAGACATCAATGACAGGGCGAAGGCAGTAGCAAGGTCAAATCCTGATCCAAGGTCTGAAGAGGGTGCAGTCATCCAAAACAGGTCCACGATAAGACACAGCGAGAGCCAAGCTAGGTGATAACAGCAGATTCAAATCATAGTCCAAGTCCAGTCTTCATGGAAACACAGAGATCCCAATGGCGCCTCAGCAACACCTTGCCACACGCAAAGTGCAGTGGCCAAACATTCCCATTTTATTCCCCTTCCTCCTGGGTGACCAAACACTCACACCCAAACACCAGGTGTCCCAAATCTACTCAGAGTCTGAGCTCCACACAGCTAGAGCTCGTGGATCTGGAGTACCTAGCAATTCGTCGGAGTCCCAATCATCCTGCCCACACTTAGCCCCATGAACACTTAAAGAACCATCCTCCCTTCTCCAAGCATCCCAATTGGGATCAGCTCCTGCAGAAACCCCAGGTTCAGAAGTATCCATAGACCCCAAATCCCCAGACATCTCCGGTGGCTGTGCCCATTCAGTGCCCGCTTCCCCAGCCACCACCTGTTCCTCAGCATCCATCTCCCCATCTGAATCTTCCTCAGAAGATCCCCCATATAGCTCTCTAAGTCGCTTCCTGCGCAACTCCTCCAGTGAACCCTCATCACGAGGGTTTTTTCTTCCTCTTCGAATTCCATCCCCATCAACCATAATCCCCGAAGGCGCAGTCACAACAGTACTCAAGTGAGCCAGCTATGTCTGCTGCTGCTGCTACTTATGTTGTTGTTGTTGTTGTTGTTGTTGTTGTTGTGGTTGTTGTGTGCATTCAAATTGTTTCCAAAGTTTGGTGACATTAAAGGAACCCCAAGGGCAATCTAGTGCCGAAGTTTCTGGGGCTGAAAGTTTGTGACTTGCCAAGAATCACCCATTGTATTAGTCTCTCTATCCTCTCTGTAACTACATATTTTCAACAATTCAGCAATTCAACATAATATGTACAATGAATGGGGCATGTAGTATGCATGCAGTTTTTGTCCTGTCTGTTTTTGCAAGGAGATAATCAACTGTTTGATGTGGTCATCAGAAGACTTGTCAAACAGAAACGCAGCCATCAGATGGTGTATTGCATTGTCTATTGTAAGCATTATAGGAATTAAAGGTAATTTATGCATGTGAAGTTGTTTGAATACTTAAAAGGCCATGGCTTAGTATTGTTAATATGCTTTCCCACCAAGGTGATTTCCATGATGTTTTTTACTTCTCCATTAAGGAACTACGGGGGTGTTTATGTTGGTCTACCAACTGATGTGGCTACCAAGATTTCCAGCCAAACCAGAACAGCACCTAAAGGTAAAGAGTGTGTTTTAGTGGCATCACTGACAAAATATCTCCCATTTCTTTGGACTCAGGGCATCTCTTCATTGTTTGAAATTGTAACAGCAGCCATGCTTGTTACTTGGATTTTTTAGCCCTTTCCTACTAGTCGATTATAGCTTTATGATTTCACTGCAACTGCCATGACAACATCATACAGAGTGTTGATTTGGAGTTTTGGAAGAGGTTCAGTAGCCCTCTTCTGTAGGAATCTCTAGATCCTCCAGGGCAACACTAACATCAACTTCCACTAGAACTGGAGATTTCTTTAGATAACATTCATTAAATCAACAAATAATCAAATCCATACAAGCTAAACTTGCAGACGTGGAGGGTCAACTGTATTTGAAATTCTCCACTGGAAAGCTCTAGTGGTTCACCAAACTACAAACCTTAGAATCCTATAGGATGTAAAGTGGAATCATAGACTTGTAATTGTGTACTGAAAAAGGTCATTTTTATTAGTTTGCTCATTCACTACCAAGAATTTTCATAGTTCTGTACCATGTAGTACAGAGCTTTCCAAATATTTCATGTTGATGACACACTTTGTTTAGACCTGCATCATTTTGCAACACTACAATTCAGTTTTACTAGCAAACCAGAGGTTAAACCAACTTCATGTTAGAGATATGGACACATACATAATTTGTAATAATGACATATCTCATGAAAACTATTCATTTATATTTTTCAAAATATATGACTTGTAATATAAATTTCTAAGATGTTTGTCATTATTACATTCACGTGACACACTGCAGTCAACACACTAACGTGTCATGACACACAATCTGGAAAGCTCTGACACAGAGCAGCACATGGTTTTGTAATGTTTCACCTGCATATGTGTGTTTGTGTGTGTGTGTGTATACATACGTACTGTGGCCTTTATAGTATTGTACTTTTATTAATTATATGCATGCTAAAATAATAGCTGTCTGATTTCAGGCCTTGCTTTATTTCATGTTTATTCTAATCTAGCCTTCGCAAACCAACCACGTTAGAGAAGAAACTACATTTTCTTTGGATTAATGTTTCTTTCTTTAACAAGGCATGGCATGACAATGCAATGTGCAAGTGAACGTAATACCATAATCCCAAGCATCAGCCTTTAGTCATACATCAAAAGATGTTAGTATAGCTTGAGGGAGGACTACCCCTCTTTTTACTTTTATTCATTGGAGATCACCCCTCTGTCATGCCAGCCTTGAAAAGCAGAAGGTTATGTCAACAATTCAGACTGTCCAAATCATGTGGATAGGAATTTTTATAATCTGAGAAGGAAGGTCGTATTTCTCTAATGTGGACAAGCTACATTTAGTGGTGAAAGAACCGTTTCCCCCTGCAATTGAAGGAGGTACACAGATAAATGAGGAAGCAAACTCACCCTGCCTTCTGTTTGCCCCTCTGTGGGCTTTTTCTGCAGGCAACAATGACATTCATTTAGAATCTGGGTGGAACAGTTTTATTGGGTGGAAAGGAAATTCTTTAGATGGTAATAGTTATTACTTTGTTTTCTTCAAAGTGTGTTAAGGACAGCCCCGCTGCTCAGAAATCCTTATTTGCTGCTCAATAATCACAATATACGTTGTTATTTATATGCTCATCTGCGCTCTACACTAATTTGAAAGATGACCTAGTTTTATGCCAAAGGCCCAGTTTGTATGATTGCATCCCAACTTAATATGTGCAAGCATTTTACCCATGTATACAGCCTTTCATTTCCTGTCCTGTCTCAATAAGAATGAATGAATGGTTACCTGATACATCTAAATGGGAAGGTGTGGGAATATTTATTAGCTCTGAAACAAGCCAGCATTCAGAACGATTATTTCAGGTGATGGTGGAAAGTTGAATATTCCTCCATTTGCTCCTTTTAGTGGCTTCACACCTAGGCACAGATCAGGTTAGCTTAATCAGTTACATTTTGAATTTAAGTATGGTCCATAGCAGGGCTTCTTAAATTTTTCCACTTTTGATCACTTTCTGCCTGAGAAATTTGTATGGGAGCCCAGGTATATAGGTATATAAAACAGATATCAAAACTAAACATCTCCTGATCACTATGTAACAAAATTTGAAAAAAAATCCTCTCTGTTCCTGGTTTGGAGGTGTTATTTCCTGTTTAATTGTGTGGGATTTACTTTAAAAGTACTGTAGTAGCTAAACTCCAGAAACTTTGCGTTTGTGGCTGCCACAAACTATGTTGCAATGGTCGAGAGTTGCTGAAATATTCATTGAAAAACTATAGTAAAGTATGTTGCAGATAAATAAACTTTTCCATGTTTTCATAATAGAACCGATTAGGGGGTGACATTTATAACCCAGGAACTAAAATTATGTTACATAATCAGCATTTGTAAGACTTGCGAAACAATCTGATTTTCGTTTTTATGAAGTATGGCTGTCTTCTGCAGAGTTCACTGTAAATACTGCATACCAGATCCACTAGATGACATTCAGAAAAGCTTTACTGTTGCCAATTTTTTCAGGACCTCATCAGGTCGGGAACGATAGTTTAAGAAGCCGTGGTCTAAAGTGGTCTAGGCAGTGTATAGATCAACCCCAATTAACAAAGTAGAAGTAGGTAATGTTTTTATTTGTGGTTTCTCCACTTTCACAGGGGTTTTGCACCCCTAACCCTGTCGAATGCAGGTAGCTGGATGTACTGTTATGGCTTTCTTTGCAGGTGAAGGTAGCACAGTGGCTCAAAGCTTTGTTGCTAGGTTGAGAGATTTTGCATAGAGACTATGGGAATTAATGTATAGAATTTCTCTTTAGAAATTAAATATTTAAGAGTCCATCTGGTTAATTCTTGTGTATCTAATTTCTCCCTCTTTTAAGATTAGAAGACTGTGAACACCGGATGATTTGACTTCTTGGAGGTACAGTTTTCTATACAGTTTTAAAACATATATACCCCCTTAGTGTTGCCTCAAATCCATGCATGCTTCTTATATTACCACCATGAATATGTGAGGGCCTACATTTCAGAGAGTTCCGTGAGACTATTTTAGTTTGTATCTGAATATATTGTACGCATGAGTGATGCTGACAAATTGCCCAGTTTCCTCCAAAATAGATGCTCTTGGGTTTGCTGGCTGAAAATTGTAATAGAAATAGGAAGTATAAATAATAAGGAATAGTAAGGAATATGACTTAGCACATTTATTCTTCCAATGACAATCAAGTTATAGTCATGAGTTTATAAAAATTGCTATTAAAAGTTGCCCACTCAATATTCCCCCGCACTCTACCTGGGCCATATGGTATTCATAACAGACTTTTACCATGTTCTTTTTTCTTTCTATCAGTTATCTGAACAGATTACTCATCACAAAAGAATGGGGTGGTGCCTTTCTGCCAATATTTCACATAGCAAGAAAGACCAAGCCATCCAAAAGTTGGGACTACGAGTGAAGATGAATGCTCAAAATGGAACGGAAGTGAAAGACTGAGTTTGTGGGCCTTTCTGGTGTCATATAATGAATCAGAGGTTGATGAGTATTTCTGCACAAGAGCTGACAGGGTTGATCATCAAAGCTTTGGCCACATTGCAGGTTATTATGAATGGCAAAAGGTCTATTTTCTCTTCAACTACTTTTTGGGAGCTTTTATATAAGGTGATTACTACTGTTCACTCAGTGTTCCTAGAGTGAGATTAGTGAAAAATTATTTACACAAGAGTAATTTATTTGAATATTATATCCTGAGGACACTTGAAGTTAGGCACTCTTGGATTATTCTAGCCACTGAATTTTATACTCTGAACCAATGTTGACACATTTCTATTTAATTATATAGAAATTACTCATGAAAATTGAATTTATTTCATCAGAAATCACTGCAATATTTTTTCAAATGAAATAATTTACTTTGATTTCTTTCTCTTAGGCGTATTAATTTTAGCATTAGTGGAGGGAAAGAGTCACGTTTTATGTTACAGGTGATGGAGGCAAGCCTGTATGCATTGCTGCAAGACAAGCGCTAGCTTCATTCCATAGCTGGGAAAGAAATGCCATGTGAATCCTTTTGAAATAAATACCATTTGTTTAATGCAGTGCTTGATAGGATCATACTGAGTGTGAGACCTAACAAAAATGATCACTCCTCCAATTCTGCATCCATCTTAAAACTGGGGATGTAATAATTGATATCAAAGTTTCCACTTTTGATAATGATATTGATAGTACCACATTATGTTGGGTACAAATAAGGATTTGTTGAACACACATGTATCTTTGATGTATTATATCGTTAAATGATCAGTCATATTCTCAGCTCCCATTAACATTATATCCATGTCTTAAAACATATCACAACTCACTGTCGATGCATGACTAAATCAAATTATTAAAGCATTTTGCACAACTTATTTACTTTACTCTTGTTTTGAAGAGGGCACCTAACAAATCGCTCCCATATAATTATGAAATTATGGGATTCAATTCATTTTGTGGACTGCATTGGTATGCACAGCCTAGTTGCTGACTGAGTGAATGTTGTAGGTCAACATCCCTAAAACCATTGCCGCCCCAATAGACTGTGTGGGGTTTGTGAAGTCTGGGCAGCTCTGACAATAATGTTTAAAAAACTGTCCAGACAGAAGGTGAAGTGCCCATAAATTGCTAACATGAAACCACATTGCTATTTTATGAAGAATGCTGCAGGGGAATGTCTGATGGAAAGACAAATTTTCCAGGGGCGTCACTTTTAAAAGAGAGGATCCCATGCAACTAAGTGGGAAAGGGCAGTGATAAATCCAGCATTCTTCAGCTTTTTGCAGACTTTTTGTCCTGCACTTTCCCAGACATTTTTACTGTCTGGGACAATAAAACAGTTGCATTCAGAAGAGACACCAAAGGAGAAATAGAGGAGCTAAGGATGACAGGATATCTGATTTATAGCAATACAAAGTCACTGCCATATTTTAAATAATATCCCTCAAAATACTTTGATGGGGGACAGACTATCCTTTCTCGCCCAACTGTGCCATTAAGTTTCAATGACAATTTTGATACTTGCTTTTTGCTGCTCCAGAAACTAGAACCAATGGATTCGAATTAGAAGAAAAATGAGATTCCAACTAAACATTAGGAAGAACTGTTTGACAGTGGAATCAGGGCAGGGTACTCTCTTTATTTGGAAATCTTTAGACAGAGATTGGAAGGGGATTTTTCATGAATGTATTTTTCTGTGTGGCACAGAATTGGACCAACTCTAGGATTCCATGATTTTCTATGAAAGAAGGCATCCATTTGTTCTCATCTCACAATACTTCTCCAACCACGAAACATCTGAATCTTTTGAGATTCTGCTCTTGTAGGTGTATGGGTGGAGAAGAAATACAAGAGAAGAAAACACTGACTTGAGACACTAAACCATTTCCTTGCTCATTCTCAAAATTATTCTGACTTTTAATGTAATTTACAGATAAGAAAAAAAAATATGCAGCAGGATCTGACTTCACACAGTTTGGTGATGGTGGAATTTGTAGTTTAACACATCTGGTGGGAAAAGCTGTCATAAATGTGGGAGGAGGGAGGCTTTCCAATTATATTTCATGATGCATCCCTTTGCCATGAAGTTACTTTATCTCCTTTTGGAAACCACGCAGGCATTGGTTGTCATCACTACTACATCCCATGGCAGCAAATTCCAGTGCTCAAGCAAATACGAGTATTATTATTGGGAAATCCCACTGCTGCCTCTGCTACTATAAGGACTGGACTTCTAAGGGCCTGGGAAGTCTGTGGGCTTGTAGCAGCTGATGATGCCATTATCCTACTAATTAAAATATTTTGGACATTCTGTTTTGTTTCTGAGCAAAGAATGCATGACTAAATGGGCCACAAATATTGGATGACAGATGACATTAGAAGAATGGGAAGACATTTGGAACAGAAAGTTAAAATTCACATATGCAAATGACCTTAAAAGAAAATTGGTTTAAAATGATGTACTGCTGGTACATCACACCTCAAAAATATTGCAAAGATATGCAGACAAAATGCTGCAAATGTGAAGTACAAGAAGGTACATTCTACCACATGTGGTGGACGTGCAAAAAAGCCAATGAATATAGGAAAGGAATAATGAAGAAACTCAAAAAATATTAAGCATAAAATTTCAAATGTTACTGGAAATTTATTTATTAGGAATAACAAACAAAAACTTGGGGGGGGGGAACTCAAAAGAAATATTAAGCTATTTAACAACAGCGGCGAGAATTGTGTATGCGAGGAATTGGAGAATAAAAGAAATACCCACAATACAACCATGGGAAGTTAAGACATTGGAGATAAGAAATATGGACAAACTAACTCAGTTGCTGACAAGATAACAAGGATCGGCAAGAGGTGAAACAGATTGGAGTCCAGTGAGGGACTACCAGATACATAAGAAAGAAAAAATGACAGAGTAATAAAGATAAGAAATACCATCCGAAGACTAGAGGAAAGAAAAGGAGAAGCAAATTTGGAATAAACAAGATAAAGACTGAAAGGAAGAAATATAGACACAATGAAGAAGACTGGAAGTTAAATTTTGGGACTTTTACTAGACCAACCCCCTTTGTTCCCTTTACTATGTCCTCTTTTGTTCTATCTTTACCCTATCCCCTTTTCTTTTCTTTATTTCTTTATCTTTCTATACTTCCTGAGAGTTTTCTTCTAATTTCATGTTATGTATAAAGGAAAAATTCAATAAATATTATTTTTAAAAAAGTTTTGGACATTCAAGGCTTGGAGTTGTGGCGCCACCAAAATGCAGTTGATTGTCCTTGGTGGCAAGCAATGTCCAAGCCCATTAACTTCAAGGCTGATACCGAATGGGAGACTCCTTCCTGGGCACACAGAAGACTTGGCGACTTGGAATGTGCTGAACAGACTATGCTCTGGCACCAAGAGATGCAGGGCCAACCTTCAGAAATGGGGTCACAAAGTGGAGTCCACAACATGTGAGTGTGGAGAATAGCAAACCACAGACCACCTATTACAATGCAGTCTGAGCCCTGCCGCATGCACAACAGAGGACCTTCTTATCAGAACACCAGAGCCACTCCAAGTGGCAAGATGCTGGTCAAAGAACATTTGGTATTGTGACAAGTTTTTAACTTTGTTTGTGTTCTTAAATACATTAAAACTGTACCCTCAGTTCACTTCTGACATGATAAACAAACAAACCAGAGATCTAGATTTTTAAAATGGTGGCAGTGGGGAAAATGTGTCCAAAGACGAGTTAGATGTCTGTCTGTCTTTCTGTCTATTTATTTATCTATCCATCTATTTCAGTGATATAAAGGTAAAGGTTTCCCGTGATGTTAAGTCCAGTCATGTCTGACTCTGGGTGTTGGTGCTCATCTCCATTTCTAAGCTGAAGAGCTGGCGTTGTCTGTAGACACCTCCAAGGTCATGTGGCCGGCATGACTGCATGGAGCGCCGTTACCTTCCCGCCAGAGTGGTACCTATTGATCTACTCACATTGGCATGTTTTCGAACTGTAGGTTGGCAGAAGCTGGCGTTAACATAGGGCGCTCACTCCGCTCCCGGGATTTGAACCTAGGACCTTTTGGTCTGCAAGTTCAGCAGCTCAGTGCTTTAACACACTTTGCCACCGGGGCTCCCATTTCAGTGATATAGGGAAACATATTTTAATCTTGTTATTTTGTGCCTTCATGAAGACACAACAAGATTGAAATAGGATCATCATAGGGTTTTCTTGGCAAAATTTACTCTGAGGGGGTTTGTGATTGCCATCTTCTTTTGCTGAGATAGTGTGACTTGCTCAAGATAGCCTAAGGTGGTTTCATGCCTGAAAGGAGTCTCCCAGAATCCCAGTTCAGCTCTCAATATGTCAGACTGACTATGTTTGAATCTACTAAATGGGATACAAAACCATTGTGAGAAGGTCATATTTGTGACAAATACTAATTTTAAATTTAAATTGTCGATCCAACTTTAATCTTCATCAAGAAAACATCTTGTTCTAAAATTGGAGCAAACCCTTTTATTCAGTATGATCGGGATTTGAGAAATCCTAGATTTGCATTCTTTAAATCTCCCACTAGAGGGAAGAATTACTCCAGCAAATGAGATATCACTTGTTTGCTTTGACCACATTGGATCACATCAGAATGTGGTTTGAAGAGTGGAGTCTGAAGTGTAGTTTTTAAATTTATTTTATATGTTATTCTTCCTTCCCACATAATTTTTGTCAGAGGCCAGACAGTATCTTTTAAATTAATCTATAGTGCTATTAAAACATGGGGGGAAATATAAACAATTCAATCATCAATCTTTCAAATGTGTTCATAAGCTTAGTGTTCATCCTTGGGAAAGAGTTTGAAAATCTACAACTGTATCCTGACAGTTTCTTGTAAGTGAATAAGTACAATACCAACTATTTTCATGGATTTCTCTGAACATGCACAGTTGATTGCAGGATTTGTTCCATACTTTATTTCACTTTGCAAAATCTGGAATATTTTTGATGTCATTATTAAGATTTGTTGGTATGGGGAACAAAGGAAAAAAGCCTGGAAGAGAAATTATGGGTATGTTTGTAGTTGTATAAGCACTTACATAAAGGTAAAGGTTTCCCCTGACATTACGTCTAGTCATGTCTGACTCTGGGGGTTGGTGCCTCTCTCCATTTCTAAACTGAAGAGCTGGCGTTGTCTGTAGATACCTCCATGGTCATGTGGCCGTCATGACTGCATAGAGTGTGATTACCTTCCCACCGGAGCGGTTCCTATTGATCAACTTGCATTTGCATGTTTTCGAGCTGCTAAGTTGGCAGAAGCTGGGGCTAACAACGGGAGCTCACCCCGCTTCCCGGATTCGAACCGTCGACCTTTCGGACAGCAAGTTCAGCAGCTCAGTGGTTTAATCCACTGTGCTACCTAAGCACCCACTTAGGACTAAATTCTCTTTAAATCAGTGAGATTTACATCTGAATAGACAATAGCAATAGCAATTTGTCAAAAGAGCAATAATTCATTATTTGTGACATGCAGAGCTGATAACTAAGACTACAGTAAGTCTTCCACTTTGGCAGGGGCATAGAAAAAAAATCAAATAGATGGAAAAGATATAAATAAAAGTCAAAGAATTGCTAATTAAAAATAATATGTTTTTAAATTGAGAAAACACTGTGCTAGGCATTTTTGGGTTCTCTGGTAGAAGCTTCTAATACAGTTACACTGGGGGGCGGGGGCGGGGGAGAGATAACATATAAATCAAACCTGCAGATGATCGAAGGAGGGCAGATTGAAGCTATTAACACGGTTCTGTTCTACCTGAATACCAAATGAAAGTGTTGATCTTAGTTTACCTAGGTATATGTTCCACTATAAAATTAAAATATTGTCCACCTTAATAAATTACACGGCCACGCATTTTCATGAGACCTCCCTTCCCAACACGGGGGATTTGAGGGGTGGGGAGCATCTTGTTCAGCCTATACAGAAGCAAAAGCTTTCTAGCCCTCAGAAAAAGACCTGGGACAAATCCAAATGAAAAGAACACTAATGGAAGACTGTGTGAAGTTAAGATGAGGCTGTTGCATTTTTTGCATAACTTACAGTAAATTATAGTTGTCCATGAGAACCAGTGTGATGTGGTGGTTCAGTCGCTGAACTACAATTTGGAAGACTAGGGTCTGACTTCCCACTCAGCCATGGAGACCCATTGGATGACCTTGGGCAAGTCACATATAATAGCTCAAGGAACCTGTGGGTCCTAAGGTGTTTTGGCCTACAGCTCCCAGAAATCCCAGCCAGTTTACCAGCTGTTAGGATTCCTGGGAGTTGAAGGCCAAAACATCTGGGGACCCACAGGTTGAGAACCACTGCCATAATATCTTGACCTTAGGATTGCCAATAGACTGAAAGGTGCCAGCAACAACAACAATAATGTATGCAACATGTTGTATATGTTATTAGGCAAGGATCGGTTGAAGTAAACCGAGAACAAAGAAGGAAAGGAGGAGGAAAAAAAAAAACTGGGATAAACAGGATAATACAGATTTATGATCTAACTTACATTCCATTAAAAAAAATAGAATGAGGTGATTGATTAGTATCACCACTACCAAATTAAGACAGTTGGAAAAAAATAGTTTCATTCTCTGGGTTGTTGTGAGTTTTCTGGGCTGTATGGCCATGTTCCAGAAGCGTTCTCTCCCGACATTTCGTCCACATACCTTACAACCTCTGAGGATGCCTGCTATATAGGTGGGCAAAACGTCAGGAGAGAACGCTTCTGGAACATGGCCATACAACCCGAAAAAGTCACAACAACCCAGTGATTCCAGTCATGAAAGCCTTTGACAACAGGCGGGGTGAGTCAGACAAAAAATGCAGCTAACCTGTAGAATTACTGTAGTTTGACCCCACAAACTGCCATGGTCAAATGCAATGGAATCATGGGGGTTACAGTTTTACATGGCCTTCAGCTTTTTCTTCCAAAGAGGGCTGGTGCTTCACTAAACTACAACTCCCAAGATTCCATAGCATTAGTCCATGGCAGTTAAAGTGATGTCAAATTGCATTAATTCGACAATGTCAATGCACCCTAAAATAAATGAATGTCTCTGTTAGGGAATCTGAGATTTTCCTGGCTACGGGTAGGGCAGATTTGAACACAGATTTTTCTACTACTACTACTTATTTATTTATTTATTTATTTACAGTATTTATATTCCGCCCTTCTCACCCCAAAGGGGACTCAGGGCGGATCGCATTACACATATAAGGCAAACATTCAATGCCTTTAGCATAGAACAAAGACAAGACAAACATAGGCTCCGAGCCGGCCTCGAACTCATGACCTCTTGGTCAGAGTAATTTGTTGCAACTGGCTGCAGCTGGCTGGCTGCTCACCAGCCTGTGCCACAGCCCGGGCCTCTTATTACACTATATCCACTATGCTATGCCGTGCAACCTGTGAACTTGATGAAAGAATTCTGCAGGTGCTGGATTAGAAGCAGAGCTGAGAAGTCTTTGTCTTTTGGACAATAACACCCAGAATCCCCCACCCAGTGTGGCTATTGACATACTGGCTGCAGGATTCCCGCAATTGTAATTGTCTCCAACCCCTTTTCCAAGCTTGGATTAGAGATCGTCACAGTCCAAAATTCAAGAGGAAAACATGCACATTCTAGTGGTTAAATTCCAAGTTGCATTTAGTTTGCAGTCAGAAAGTCCAATATTTGTGGAGAAGCAAGACCACCCTGAATTTCAATAACAGCGTGCAATAAAATCTTGGCTTTTAAACAATGCCTTGGCCGCTCTTTAGCTTAATGGGTATTTTTTTTTAAAAAAAAAAGTTTAAAAGGATACTTCCACTTTCTTTAAATCATAAAGGGTGTATCATATTTTATTTCATTGCAAAGAACTCTTTAAAATCTGAAATGTGCTGAATAAGAGGGCGGCATGGTTGCAAAAGAGTTTAGAATGAATCAAAGCTGAGTGAATATAATAATGATTGTTACAGATGATGAGTTGTGCTATTAAACTGTGCCTAGATTGCTGCTTTGGGGCCTTTTGCACAGGTATGTGTCACTTAAAAGGGAAGGAAAGAAGGAAGGGTAGACAATGTGACTTCCATTAGCAAAGCAGCTCCTTTTACCAAAGTCTTTTCATACCCACCCACCCACCCATTCTTTCTTCCCCACCCTCTGTATATTGGGCCTTTTAAAAATCATGGCTCATCTTTCTCCTGGCACTGGATCTTTTTATTTTATTTTTTAATAAATATTTTTATTAAAATAAATCAAGAGTATGATATAAAAGCTGTTTTTCTTTTTACATTAAACGTGGGGGAACATATAAGTTTTAGAATAGTAGGAATATAGAGATAGAGTAATAAGCAAAATGTCTTGGATTAAAAAAAGGGAAGTTGTATGAGCTTCCAATCTTCACCTATGTTGTCCTTGACTATTTTCTGTGTTTGTTTTTGCTTCTGTCTCCATTATGAACTATATTAGCAAGCGATCTTCATTACTGGATTTATATAAATATCTTTTTATTCTCTTTCTTCACGAAGTTCTTAAAGAACAACCAATCCGTCATTTTCTTAGGTTTTCCTTGATGCTGAGTTAATAATTGCGTTAAGAGATCCATGTCCATAATTTACATTATTCTCAATAACCATTCTTCTGTTCTCTTTTTGTCTCCATTTCTTGGCATATACTATTCTTGTTGCCATAATGAGATAATTTGGGAGGATTTCTTTGTTTGGATCCATCTTTATATCTGTTATTCCCAGGAGGAAATATTTTGGTTTCAACTGTAGCTTCGTATTCAATATTTTCTGTGCACTGGATCGTTTTATTGATTTTCTTTTTCTCAGTGGCCTTTGGGAACCATTCCAGATTAAGCATAATACTCGATGGAGATGGAAAATCTGCAGTTCCTTCCTCACTATTACTCATTATAACACAAAACCTCAGAAGTTGAAGACTAGTCGTTCCTCACCAATGCTGGTGACCCCAATATTAGTGGGTTGTAAATCTGCTCTGGATTTTATTCTGAATGTTATATACTGAATCTGTTTTGGGAACGGGCTCAGCATGTACACATTTGGACTAGAACTTTGTATTGATTCACCTGTTCATTGATCCAAAACGTACCAATACTTTCACCCTTCCTTGTCTGCCTTTTATCATATTTTGCCAGGTTTTTATAGATTTTTGTAACATCTCAAAGGTTTGTACAGATTTTTGTTGGTTTAATGACCCTTTCAATCAGAATTTTTGAAACTGATTGAATGAGGGGATTCAAAGCCCATGGAAAAAACAGCTGGTGCCCAACTTCTGGAATCGGCTGGTCTGGTTCTGTCCTTGGATTTTGCATTTTTACATTGCCTCCTTGCATTTATTATTCATTTCAATTTGATAATTGCTGTGTGTTTTGAACAACAGTTCATGCATATACATCCAATCAGTTCTACCATGAACTGCCAACCCAATTGTCCTGATGCCACCTAGGGAGCTTGTTTCATCAGAGACTAATTAATGCATCTAATTTGATAGTGTACTGAAAACAGGTCAGGTTTCGGTGTTCTGACATGATGAGCTATGTTCAATCCAGTCCCAAAAGTGCAAAATTCCCATTGTAATTAACTTTGCTATTCATAGTCCTCAGATTTCAGCAAATGCAAATATAATCATATTTGGGGCACAATTACATGATGATGATGATGATGATGATGATGATGATGATGATGATGATGATGACAACGACAATGATTATAAATTTTATTTGTGACTGAAGGAGGGGTACTACATATTCAAAACATATCACTATAATATATATATACAACAATATATATATATATACAACAAAATACATATATCAAAACACACTATTATAAGCTACATACACCAAAACAAGTGGTATAAAGATAAAAATACAGCAGCAATAGAATGCAAATCCAAAATCCATGCCCTCTGCTATTCTTTTTAAAAGCATACCCCAAACTTCATCATGCAGTATGCTTTCTGCTGGTTCTTCAATAGAAATATTTCCTGCTTCTTAGCAGGGGGTTGGACTAGATGGCCCATGTGGTCTCTTCCAACTCTACTATTCTATGATTCTATGAAATGAAGGTTACTAAGGTTTCTGTACTTTTGATAGATTATGAGATGGCATGACTAAATGGAAAAGATGATAATACTTGTTAAGGTGGAAGGCAGTTAGAAAAAAGGAATATCCTATTACAGGTGAATTGACTCTATCAATCACTTTTAAGACTTGAGTAGGGCAGTTGATGACTAGGACTATTGGAGATCTCTTATTTATAGATTCACCAAACAATAAAAATGATTTGATGGTAAACAATGGCTTGATGTCATGCCCCCAAATCTGACCATCACTCAAGTTTTCCACTGTTGTGGTTGCTGCCAAAATTTGAGGACAACGCTGGTAGGACACTCTCCCATACAATAAAGCCAGACAAGACTGTGGGGCAGGAAAGGGTGGCATCTTCTTTTGGGGAACAGAAGTGAAGGCCCTTAGAGGATGCAGTAGTAGGAGCATGAGCAAATGGGAACATATTGGTGAAAGAAATGGTTTTGTAGTGGCTTTCCTGGTCCTTTTGCCTATGGCTACCCAGGCTTGGGCTTAAATACAAGGCTGAGATAAATCTGTCAATTGTGTGCTGTGGTTTTACAGAACTGCAATCTGTATATATGTTTTTTTTAATACATGGATTATGGAATAATAACATTTATTTTTAAAAAGCCATCAATCTCCAGTGCTTTATCCTCCAAAAAGGAAACGACATCCTGTAGTGCAGCTTCTGGAACTTCTTTCTTCTTGAGAAGCGGGGAATGTGTAACAATATCCCCCCTTCAAAACCTCTAACTTTTGTTCATTTGGCATGACTTCAAAAATGAAAGACTTGCTTGAATTCTGTTCATATTTTTCAGCCATAAATGGCATCCCATAAACGTTTCACTTGAAAATACAGAGAATGTAATAAATATTTAACTTTCTCTGTTATTTGGGTGAAATATGGATCTCTTGGGGTTGTTTGGATTTCTCTTTTAAGATTTTTTCTCTCTTTTATGTTATAGTATATCCTTTTCACATTCAGATTATTTTCCCTATGGAAGACATTCAAAGATAGAGAAATTTCAAAAAAGAAAGGTTGCATAGTTCTCAGAAGTATTTGTAAGTCCCCTGAATGTTCATAACCCTCAGATTTAACAAGGCTGCATATCAGAATATGTGACTCCTTTGATGGAACAGCTGCTGAAGCTTCCAGTTTGTTTCTGGTTACTGTTCAAAAACCTGATGGTGACCTTTAAACCCCTGAATGTATTAAGACCAGGTTATTTGAACAGAGCTTGGAAGGTCTTTTTTTAAAAAAGTAATTCATTTCTGTTATGTGTTATAATGTTTGGAAAGTAATTTGTTGTCATTACAGATGTCCGTCAGTTAATGAAGCAGAAAAAACAGCTGTGTACTGGTTTGAGTGCTGAGAAACCAGTGATGTACTGGTTTGAGTGCTGGAAAAACGAGTGGTATTTAGGTCTGAATGCATGGACTGCTCGGTCATGAAAACGCACTAGTTGACCTTGAGCAAGTCACACTCTTTCTGCCTCGAAGGAAAGCAAAGGCAACCCAAATCTTGCCAAGAAAACCTCATGATAGAGTCTACCTTAGGGTAATCAATCATAAGCTGGAAACGACTTGAAGGTGCATTACAACAAACATGAAGTAGAGGTGCTCCTGAGCATTAAAGAGAAATTTGGGATCCAGAGTCAGAAATAATATGGAAATAATAGATATAGGGTTCCTTCACCACCAAAAGGAAGAGGAAGAAACAGGGAAGGGAACAGGAGGAGGAGGTTCAGCTTGTTTCAGCAAACTTTTTATCAATTCAATACCCACACTTGAAAAATGAAAAAAGCAGCTCAGGAAACAAAAACATTTATAACCTCCCAGAGATCACGTGAAAGCTTATTCCAAAATGCATCCAGGGAGTACATTTCCTTTCACCAGCTTCCCAGAAGCCAAGTATTCAAGAAATTAAAGTCTTGGAACAGGCAGGTTTCTCCTCCCATTGCCTCTTTTTCCTTTCTTTTCTTATCACGCCCACATCACTGTCTTTTTCTTCTTCTCATTGGCATCACCATTACCTTCACCACAAGCTGATGGAGGTATCTTGGCCTTTGGTTGTCATATGCTGTTCTCTGCTATTTTCACTTTGTTGTGCTAGACTGCCAACAGGAAGAAAGCTAACTGTTAAGTTACTGAGGTGTGGAAATGAGAATATTTCTCTTCCCAAATAAGAATAAGAATATTGCCTTCCATCATGAAATATTCCTTCATTCTCCAAACCTTTATCACAGTAGTAACTTAAACTTAAATTCAGTTCAACATTTAGAAATGTAGACATCTAATGAAACAGATAAAGCAAAGTAGGTAATTCTGGGTGTGAATTATTTTCAGTGTTACTGTTTGGAATGCTAGACATTTGGGGGTTAAGGAAAATTTCTTTAGGGAGCCCCCCCCCCAAAATGCTGGTACAGTAGAGTCTCACTTATCCAAGCCTTGCTTATCCAAGTTTCTGGATTATCTAAGCCATTTTTGTAGTCAATGTTTTCAATATATCGTGATATTTTGGTGCTAAATTCGTAAATACAGTAATTACAACATAACATTACTGCGTATTGAACTGCTTTTTCTGTCAAATTTGTTGTAAAACATGATGTTTTGGTGCTTAATTTGTAAAATCATAACCTAATTTGATGTTTAATAGGCTTTTCCTTAATCCCTCCTTATTATCCAAGATATTCACTTATCCAAGCTTCTGCCGGCCCGTTTAGCTTGGATAAGTGAGACTCTACTGTAATTACACTTTCCCTTGTTCCTTTGTAGGCATAGTTATACCAGTGAACAGAATCTGGTGCATTGCTAGATTGTGAGCATAAAAACAACAACAGTAACACTGCTTCAGGGTTTGTGTGTGTGTATCCCCCTTTCACATCCGAATGGATAGGCACCTAGAAGAAAACACTATGCCTCAACTTCAGTAAACAGAAATGAAATCCTTTTCTCAGATCATATGGGACTGATCAAGAGCATTCGTGGGATTCCAGATGTTTTTGAAATCTGGTTCAGCCCATGTATAGGCTACTATCGAACAAGGCAGCACAAAACTTCTTCATATTGGCATTTTTGCTGTGGGAGGGATGCCCTGTTATCCTAAATATGGCCCAGTTCTTTGATTAAGAATCCTTGCATGTTAGAGGGATAATCCCAAATTCAAAGAGGACTTACTGTTCTGACATCCTATTGAAAACAGCAGGATGCTATGGTTCTGTCTAATTTAATTCCCCATGGATTGCAATAGGCCCGAAGTGTGACTAACATTGTTTGGAATGGAGCCATATTGCTCAGACCAAACAAGGGGAATGGAATTCACGTTACCAGCGACAGGCTATACCCAGGAGCTCTATGGATGCTGAGCGGGAAAGAAAGAGGATATTATAAAGTAAATTCTTAAGCCATCTTTGGCACAGCGTTGGATTAAGTTGTAGCTGGAATGCTTCTGAAGCTAGGTGTGGTCTTCAAGGTATGTGTATCTCTTTCTAATAACATATAAAACAAGATTTCAAGAAACCATCTGTGAACAGTTACAGCAGGTAAAACAATGTGAGGAAATATGCCCAGAATGTTATCTTTTCAGCTGCCAACTTTGTCTTCCAGACAAATGGTCAATGTAAGTTCTTTCTTGCGGGCTAGCAGCAGTGAAATAAAGCGGTGGGTGTTTTTATTTTGCCTTTGGGAGAGAGGCTTAAATTCAAAAACATTCTGATGATTATTCCATTTGACAACATGATGGAAACAGGAAAAACAAAGTCAGGCAGGCGGAGGCTCAGTCAAAGAAAATAAAAATGGCTTATTATTAGCTGGTTTTGTTTCCAGTGCCAGATTCTCAGCTTAAGTAAATCATCTTGAGCTGGGCTGACTGTACTGAAACAGCATTATTTCAAAACTGAGACACACGCTTCAAGCTCTTAACTTCTTTTTAAAGATATTAAAGAACTCCTCACTCTATGAATCAGGCCTCTTGGTGTTAGATACCAAAGTTGTCCAGACACCAGCCCTCAAGCCATTCAGCAAGGGGAATTGGGACCATCCATAGTGGCTCTGCTCCATGATCCTGTATTTGGTGCCCCCATCATCCATGTTTTCTCAATAGATGCATAGACTATTTCCTAAGGACAATTCAGGTGAGATGCTCTCCCTCCACACTTAAACCATACTTAAACCATTGTTCATTTGTCCAATTCAGTAAGATTTTGTTTTAAGTTTTAAGAGAACTTTTGTTTCCACAGTGAGATGGTTTAGACTGAATCCTAAGTCTTGGTCGACTTATTTATTCTCAGAGCAGATCAGGGTTCTAGGTTTGGGCCGTGTTTAATCCTGGTACAGGTTGAACATTTCTTATCTGGAATTCCAAAAACTGCCAAAATTCAAAATTGTCCACATGGATGATGTAAATAGTGACACCTTTGCTTTTTTGATGGTTCAATGTACACAAACTTTGTTTCATGCACAAAATATTAAAATATTATATATAAAATTACCTTCAGGCTATGTATATAAGGTATATATGACACACAAATGAATTGTGATCCCATCTCATATGCAAGTACAGTAGAGTCTCACTTATCCAACACTCACTTATCCAACGTTCTGGATTATCCAACGCATTTTTGTAGTCAATATTTTCAATACATCGTGATATTTTGGTACTAAATTCGTTAATACAGTAATTACTACATAGCATTACTGCGTATTGAACTACTTTTTCTGTCAAATTTGTTGTATAACATGATATTTTGGTGCTTAGTTTGTAAAATCATAACCTAATTTGATGTTTAATAAGCTTTTCCTTAATCTCTCCTTATTATCCAACATATTCGCTTATCCAACGTTCTGCCGGCCCGTTTATGTTGGATAAGTGAGACTCTACTGTATTCTAAAATCCAAAACATTTCTGGTCCCAGGAATTTTGTATAAGGAATACTCAACTTGTATGTCTCCATATGTGTTGAAGATTGATGACTGAACAGCCTAACATTTCTTTGTACAAAGTGATGTAATATAATATTGTCACTTGTGTCCTGAGTGAATCTTAAGAAGGGTAAGTCTGATCTCACAAATTACGAATATTAAGTACTATAAGACATTGAAGGAAGTCATAGCCAATACCATCGTATATTTGTAGAGCAGAACTATAAAGTGGAAGGAGCCTGCAGTACTGTTGACTGCAGGGAAGTCTTCCTAGCTAGTTGCAATATACCAAAAAGGATATAAGACCTAAGCTCACCATTTTACATGGAACAGCTTTGTCAATTCTCATTATAGTTCATGCAAGAAGGAATTCTTTTCTTCTTCATCATCTGCAATGGGATCCTCAACAGTCTCTGACTTCTAATGCTTCCAGAGATGGTAACAGATCAACTCAAATTTAAGTCATCTCAGCTGTTATCTTAAGAGTTTACAAGGTTAATAACGGTTAGCTTACATTAGTAGTCAGTATGATTTTCATGTTCATCTTGATGCCCCCCATTTTACAGCTCCTGCCCTGACAGTGCAATACTCCTGGTGGCATGAAGCGTTTGCACACTCCTTTATTTCTCGCTTGGCATCCTCTTTTAAATTGCCTTTAAAGAAGCCTATGAAAGCAGACACCTCAGCTTCCTCATGAACTCACCTTCCAATTAAAGAATGGTTTCAAATCCAAGACTAAATACATTTACTGATTCTAGTTTCTACTGCAAACTACCATGGCTGATATTTAGGAAAAGGGACATGATATCTTAGAAATGATGTATTACCCTTTAAAATAGGGTAATACACACAAACACACACCCACACTATGTGTGAATATATATATATATATATATATATATATATATATATATATATATATATATTCACACACACACACACACACACACACAAGTCTCTCGCTTATCCAACATTCTGTATTATCCAACGCAGTCTGCCTTTTAGTAGTCAATGTTTGTGTAGTCAATATTTTAAATACATTGTGATGTTTTGGTGCTAAATTTGTAAATATAGTAATTACTACATAGCATTACTGCATATTGAACTACTTTTTCTGTCAGATTTGTTGTAAAACATTATGTTTTGCTGCTTAATTTGTAATATCATGATCTAAATTGATGTTTAATAGGCTTTTCCTTAATTCCTCCTTATTATCCAACATATTCGCTTATCCAATGTTCTGCTGGCCCGTTTATGTTGGATAAGTGAGACTCTACTCTGTATATATGTGTGTGTGTGTGTGTGTGTGTGTGTATCTATATACACACATAATTAATTAACAGAAAAGTAAATCATGTTCAACCAAAGAATGCAGAATTAGGCACTGATATTTAAGTCTGGATTAGGTGGCTATTGAAAGATGTTTCCAAAACAATATGGTTCATTTCACAGAAGATGGAATTAGTTTGGACTCACAGATCTTAAATGAAGAACCAAAATGGTCTCTGTATGGAACTGGCTGAACAAGGGACTCCAGGAATAAATAAATATTGTACAGTCAGCCCTCCACATTTATGGGCTTAACTTTTTCAGTTTTGCTTATTCATACAGTCTTTGAGCACCTCTCTAGGAATCGCTTGGTCTTCTAGTGTGGTCGACTACCATATTGGAAGTTGACCATAATGTCACATTTAAAGGACCTAGAAATTCCTAGCAAGTTGTTCTCTCTGGTTAAAACAGTGCTTTAAAAAAATTCATGGCTTTTCAACTGCCACAGGGGTTTTGGACCCTTAACCTCAACAATTATGGGGGACTGACTATATTCATATTCCTCCTCAAAAGAATAGCTCTAACAGATTCTACCAAAGACAAGAACCAATCATACTATCAGACCTGTTGTTTTTTGCTCCTTACACAGAACACTACATATATTACCGCAAGATACTGAAATATTATTCAAATTGGCAGCCAATTGGACTGAATAGCAATATTAGCAAGTATTAGTAAAGATGATTCAGTACTTCCAGGTGTCTGATGGTGCTGGGTGCCACTGGCTATGTGTCAGTCACTGCTTTGAGTCTCTTTAAGGGGAAACAGTTTATAAAAAGTATATTAATAATAATAATAATACCTGTCCAGTAGTCTAAGCTGAGTTAAATTACAGTTCTACAGTGATTACAACATAGAAGGGATCTACATACATAATGTGATATCTTGGCAAACCAAATATAACATTCATTTGTGTTTCATATACACGTTATACATAAAAGGTACTTTTAGACAATATTTTAAAATAATTTTGTGCAAGTTTATGTACATTGAAATATCAGAAAAGCAAAGGTGTTGCTGTTGCAGGTAACCATGTGGACAGTTTTGGATTTTGGAGTATTTAGATAAGGAATGTTCAACCTGTAAAACATTGCTGTTTCATCTAACACAAGTGTGCCTCATTCTGTATATTGCAAATTATTTTGCTTTTCTTTGGTGATTGGTCACTGAAAAGTAAACAAGGGCTTCATTTGCAAGTCTGATTATTCAGGCATGGGAATTAGAAGGAAAGGTGTGGCTTGAGGGAAAACATTGTAACAACAGGAAATATGCGTTTTCCTTAATGTGCGATTTGACCTCAGGCTTTTCTTTATCACACCCAAGGGGATTGTGGTTATTCTATCCAGTATAACTTATTCTTGCATAATAGCTCTGTTGTGACTGAATATACATAGTATGATTTATTTTGATGGTGAATCAAGGGACATCTATAGTCACAGGTGGAACACTGTCTTAAAACTGAGTCATACTACTACTTATTTAATTAGTGTTAATTCACGTAAATAATACCAAAGTCTATAGCTTTTTAGAAAAATCCAAAATATCAGTTAACAGAATTAAAGAATAAATGGCTATAGAGAATCAGAATTCAGATGTTATATTAGAACAGCTTTTCAGAAGTTTCTGTTGTACAAACTAGATGCAGTTGATGCTCTGTATCCATTAGTATTCCTTGTCTATGAACTTCATGGATTACCATCAGTTGACAAGCAATTTGAAGGTACATGCAACACAAATACCCAAGAATATTCAGAAATGCAAACCTAGGTGAAAATCTTAGACCGTGAAATGATTAATCTAATACTGGCTCGTGCATTAAGAACTTTTTCACTTTGTGGACTTCTGCATTGCTTACTACTGCTTTGGCATACTATTGTTGCCTAGCCTTATTCAGCATGATAGGATTTGTTTTATGCCTATGTTAAATTTAATGTTGTCTATCTATTTGAGATAGGGGGCATTGGATGGAGAAAACAATTTGTGGAATGTAGTGTGAAACATCCTAGCCCATGTTGAAACATCACATTTTACATAAAATATTCAAAACAGCAACAACTAGTAATAATTGTGAGCCTTGCTCCTCTTGAAGGAAAAGGGAAGCTAACAATGTGTACATTTTCTTGAAAAATGCAGTGAGGAATGTTTTCAAAGACCCATTTCCAGGAGTTTCTGGTTCTATCAGGGAATTTGGTCTCTCCAGTTCACTGCCTAGTAAAAATAGTTCAGATTTAATAAAGCACAGATGTTGACACACACACTCACCTTCACCATTGCATGGATGCATTTCATACTAAATTTCACCCAAGGAATTTCAGACTTTCAAGATAATAATCGAAAACACTTCTAGCTTCCCATTGGGATTATTCCTCGTTTGAGATCACAGATGCCCCAACAATTTTAGGGCAAAGAATTTTTTTTAAAAAAAACCCTAATTAAAACATTTTGTATTATCCTATCTTCAGTTATATTAGCAGCTCAGTTTGGGACACTTGCTTATTTCTCAGGCCTTCAAGAATGTTTTCTTTTGTCAATATCTTTCTTTTTGCTATCAGAGAAAAGTAGCCATGTATAATAAAGTTAAGGTCCCATTTCAATATAATTAGATATAGTTCCTTGCTGACTGCATTCCAGGAATTCTTTTGGAAAACAAAGTGCAGCCTTTTTTAACATCGGAAAAGGCCTGCTATGTTTAAATTTCAGCCAAGAGAATGTTGCTTCACTGCCTTATTTTCAATTCTAAAATGAATTGAAGCATTTGTCATCCAGTTCAACAAGATTTGCATTCTAATAATAAGCACACATAGCACAGAAGTAGATATTTTTACTAGTATGACTTCAGATTGCAATGTTAAAACCTGTGAAGAGGTGTTAAAAAATCCAAAACACACAGTCCTTGGCCAGTGTCAAAAGCTCCATGAAATAGTTCTGTTTGGTGGCATCATCATTTTTATTTCGAAATTAAAGTATAAATTTCTTACATCAGGACTCAAGGTAAGTTCCAATATAAATACTACAAAAGATCAATATTATAATGGAATAAAACTATAAACCATATAAAAACAATTTAAAATATGAATTTTTTAAAAGCAGTTAAAACAATTAAAACAGTACAGAACACTCTTTAAAACACTTTCATTAAAAATTTCAGTCCCAAAAATATTTCAACCCAAAAAATTTTTTTGCCTGCTGAAGGAAAGCCTTCAAGACCCTTCACTTAAGCTTGACTGGATAATGTTTTAACCTACACATTTTAATATCTATATCTTTTTATAAGTGAAGCCAGTTAGGATGGTCCCATATTCTGGACTTTCTGTTTTTAATGTTTTGAATTTCTGGATTTAATGTTAATGTTGTTTTTTTAAAAACTCTCTGATTGTAATGTTTTACACTTCTGGTCTGTGACCATAATAATAAAATTCATACGCTCAGCTTGAGTGGTCCCTCCTGAAGAGATGATGGGGTGATCTGTGAAGGCTCAACTACTAGGTCAGGCTGAAGAATAAGTAGTAGTGAAGAAGAGGAAAAGGGCAGCAAAAAGACAGCACTTAGCAAGGACAGTGCCATGCCAGATAAACGAAGTGATAGTGGCAACGATGAGGAGGATTTTAGCAGTTGGCTGTTGCTGATGTACGTAAGTGACTGTGGTAATTGAGGCTTTATTCCATTCCAATAGCTACTGCCCTGGCCTTGAGAGAAAAGGCAAGCACAGTGCCATCACGTCTGATCCAGATACAAATGAAAGGTCCTCCTTCCATCCCAGCTGCCACTGCCCTGGCCTCAGAGGGACAGAAGAAGAGACGGGTACAGCACTATCATGTCTGGGCCCAGAAGCAGATGAAAGGTCCTCTCTTCCTGAAGACATCAGTCCTCTCCCACATGCTCACTCCTTTTCTCTTTTGTGTCATATTTTACCAGATTGCAAGCATGAGAGCCAGAAACTATTTTGTTTTTTCTGTAAAGCCTATGTACAGAGATGGAGTTATATAACTAAATGAGATTTATAAATGATGATGATACCAGCAACAATTTCTTCCTCCTCCTTTTATGGGGTGTGAGTTGAGAAAAGAGCAATGTGGGATCTGCTGCCACCACAGCCACCACTGTGCAGTACAAGTTCCATGTCATTAGGAGCAATCATGAAACAAGTGCTAAATCAAGGTGGGCGGTTGTGGTGGTATTGGTGGCAGCAGCCCCAAGAGGACAAGGAGAATGTGTCACCCTGTGTCATCATTGTTGCTGCTGAGTACCAGCAACACCATTGCTAAGATCCAAATTGCTCCACTCCTCTTCATCTGTATCACTCATCATCTCCCTGGCAAGGTTGCTAAGGGCTAAATTACTGCCCTCCTCTTCTGTGCTTTCACTTTCTCCACCCAGCCTAGATGAGACTTTGCTGGCCATGCCATATGGCTGTACTTCATCTTTGCTTCAAAAGGAACTGCCCACAAAGGGGATAGATTAGACATTGGGGATATGTGTGGTTTAGGTTGGTATATGAATTCAAAGTCATGCTTTCTTGAGCAATGTTAGAGTTCACATTTGAGAAACCCTGCTCTAGATTGTCCAGATCTGATACGAAAACTAGGTACTAGCGCTTCTGACTTTACATGTTCTAGACTGGGGTGGGCAAAGTGAACCCTGTGCTTGACTGTATACAGGAAGCAGCCTTTCAACATTGCTACATCATACCTTGTACTTTTAAACGATCCCACTCTCATCAAAGTAGACATGGCACAATGAACATTTAATCCCTCAAGATCTGAACTGGACAATTTGAGGAAAGCAACTACAGTTAGCTAGTGGTGTTAACACTAGACTTCCCTCAATTAGACTTCCTCCATCATGAAATATTCCTTCATTCTCCAAACTTTTATGGTTGGACTTCAACTCCCATCTGTCCCAGTAAAAATGGCATCATGCTGGCTGATGATGATGGGCCTTATATTGTAACACAACATGGAATATAGCAGGGTGAAGGAAACATCTCTGTGTCATCTGTAGACCACAGCATGTAGTGGAATGTGTGACATTCCACTAAACGCAAAGTGAAACCAAAGCTAGTAATGAGAAAATAGTTTATAGCATGCTTTCTTACTAAGAAAAATAAAAAAGGGCTTTTTTAAGAAACAAAGAAGTCCATATCCCTTTGTTTCTCTGTCCAAGGAAAACCCTGTCTTTCAACTGATATAAGCTCTACTTTGGAAAGAGGCTTATGTTCTCTTCCTTTTGATGCTGTTCCACATGTATGAGAAGATCCTACCAATCTGTCACTTGTGTCTTTAAAACATGGAGTGTAATAAATAAGTGCCATGAAAGCTGCCAGCCAAAGGCAAAGGGGGGACATTGAGGCGATTAAGAGAAAGTGGGGTGTCAGGCCAACTATAATAAAGCCAGTATCAATTCAGGCCGCTGTAATTTAAAACAGCTGCTTGCTGGCCATGGGTTGTGGTAGAGCAGGCCAAATTCTTGGACACTGAGTTATTCTTAGAAGTATGCATGCAGGCATTGGCAAGCTTTGTTGAACACCGCCTTCTGCCAGCACCCTGTCAAAAGCATGTGCCAATGGATCTTAGAGCCATTGTTCGTATTTATGAAACAATAACACTTTTGAAATTTCAAATTATCTATAGGTCAAAGAGGCGCAATAGCCAGCACGCTCAAAAACTGACTCGACACCAGCAAATGATAAGGTTGATAAGTCTGTCATTTTAATGAAGACAAAAGTTGTCATTCATTTCATTCATCACCACATATATGGTCAGATTAAATATGATTGGAATGTATTTCCTAAGCCGCTGAGACATAATGATTAGACAGATCCAGTTCTGCCTACCACTGGGCAAAGCAAAACAACCAGTTCAGACATTGGGGCTGGGGCAGATCCTATATTGGGGAAAAGATTGGTAAACAGACAAAAGTTGCAGCTTCTTCAGAGTTCCTGATCATTCTTCCTTCCTGTAGATTAGAGTCAAATGCACTACATACCTCCTAAAGTAGCTCCGTGTCCATCACCTTAGTTTTGAAGATATGTCCCTGCTTAAAGATGTGTTCGAATAGGGATGGGATAAATCTAAATTCACTGTCTAGGTAGGTCTTGGAAAGCAACATTCTGTGGCCTGTATAAATAATAAAAATTTAATAGATGTTCATTATTTATGGTATATCTGTCTATTGATATATGCTTTACTTACTTACTTACTTACTTAGGTGATCCCTCATTGTCCAAGTGTAGTGTCTTGGTAGTGGATACGTAGCTGTCTGTGGAGCCCTATTCTTAATCTGCGTGTTCTTCCACAGTGAGGGCATCGCTTTCCAAGTGGAAGGCGATTCTGGTCAGGGTTGGATTGAAGCGCCTTCCTCTTGGCACATTTCTCCCTTTTGCCCTCCATTCATGCCCCTTCAAATAAACAAACAAACAAACAAATAATTAACCCTATCTTCCCGAAGGGACTCAGGACAGTTTCCAACATGAAAGGCAAACAATCCACTACCAGAAAGAAGCCATACAGACAAACAAAATAGACACATTCAACAATATAACACAACATAATACAAATTCCACAGCACTGCTGACCTCCAGTTAGAGCGCTCAAGGGACAGGGCTTCCCAGTTCTCAGTGTCTATGCCACAGTTTTTAAGTTTAACTTTAAGCCCATGTTTAAGTATGCATAACATAGCTAAATGGTGTGAGTTACAGTTTATTATTATTTTATTGTATGAGACAGCAAACAAGATAGATATGCTGGATTTCGTTTCACAAAATCACAAGTCGAAGACTTCCCAAGTGTCTAGAACTGTGTGATGTATTTCCGGATGATGCGTGCAGATCCCAGTAGGGTGGCCTTTTGCAGTTGGCAGATCGTAATTTTGTCAATGTCTATTGTTTCCAAATGCTGGCTGAGATCTTTTGGCACAGAATCCAGTGTGCCCATCACCACCAGGACCACCTGCACTGGTTTCTGCCAGAGTCTTTGAAGTTCAATCTTGAGGTCCTGATAGCGACTGAGTTTTTCCTGTTGTTTTTCGTCAATGCGACTGTCACCTGGGATGGCAACATCTGTGATGAACCATGGGCCTTGCAGTCCTGCTCAGGACATTGTAATTCCTGATGAAGATGAAAACTTGGGTTTTTTACCTTCCCAGTCTGAACTGGATTCCTCTCAGCCAGATCTTTCCCAGGCAGATCTGGGAACCTTGCACCTGCAAGAAAGTTGTGCCCCAGAAGTATGTCAAACAACCCCAGAGCCTACTTCTCCCGTGTTCTTGCGCCGGGAGTTTTGTAAACAACAGAGAAGTTTGGATTCAGCTTCGCGCAGGAGTGCGAGGATAGCAGCTAAGAATGTTGCCAATTAACACTGGTTCTCGTGAGAATCTTTAAGGAGTTTAACATCTGGTCTCAGAGTTTAGCTTTCGTTTCTGATTCCCAGAGAACCGCTTTGGTGAGAAAGTTGGACTCTATATAGGTGTTTTGCCCGCGTAGCAACTTCGCGGAGTCAATTCGTCAGCCTACGGAGCGAGTCGTGTCTGGACAGCGCGTTCCGATTCAAGCCTCGCTCATGCTCAAGCCTTGCCTTGCTATCCAGCCTTCGCCTTGCTTCCCAGCCTTGTTTACCTGCGGACCTTGCCTTGTTTCCCAGGACTAATCCTTGCCTTGTTTCACGGATTTTACCAAGTTATTCCACGGACCTTGTTCTTGTTCTTAGTTACCTTGTTCCACGTTCAAGCCCTGTTTCTAGTATCAAGTTATTTCCTAGCCACGCTCAAGTTTTATGGACTAAAGGACCTTGTCATCTCCCCTCACTTTGCTTGGCAAAGTGAGTGTTTCGGTTATTGGATTACAACTTTGGACCTTAATATTTCATATTGGACATTATTTCCTTGGACTAATTTTGACCTTTCCTGAAAGGTCTGCTTCTGGACTATCTTTTACATTTGCTTTTACTAACTTTATATATTTCCTTAATAAAGATATTAGATAGATTCTGGCTTCTGCGTATGGTTATTGGTGCTCTGTAGCCTGGGTCGTGACAGTTTGACTCCGCCACCCTAAGCACCAATTAACCTTGGCCAGAATGTCTACCGGAACCGTACCCGGTGGGCAGCCACTGAGCTACACCATCAGCAAGGACGAAGTGGATCGCATCCGCGACAGACTCAACGCCCAGGATGGAGAAATAAAGGGCTTGCGGGAGCGCGGAATCCGCCTCCCGGCCATGGCGTTGCCTACCAAGTTTACTGGAGAAGCTTCCAAGGTTCATGTTTTCCGTCGCCAATGTCAAGCTTATCTAGAGGCCCGTGATGCCGAGTTTCCCCAAGAAGACATCAAAGTGGCATGGGTTTACAGTCTTCTAGACGGGCCAGCGGCCAACTGGGCGACGGCACTGTTCGACCAAGCCTCTCCACACCTAAGATCAGCGCAACATTTCTTGGACCACCTCAAGGAGACTTGGGGAATCGAGGACAATTTGGAGGCAGCCGGCCACAAACTCCGTCGCCTTTTCCAAGGAGACAGACCTATGTCTCAGTATATAGCCGAGTTCCGAGTGCTGGCCCACAACACCGGCTGGAACGATGTAGCCCTCAGAGGACAATTCCGGGAGGGTCTCAACATTGAAATGCTGGAAGAAATCTCCAAGGTGGATCCTCCCCAGACCCTCGAGGCACTCATTGATCAATGTTTACGGGCTGAAGTCATGATTGCCAACAGGAAACAGTGGGTTCGAGGCCAGGGCAGTAGAGCCGGGGCAAAACCCCCCGCTCCCGCCAGCGTTCAGCCACGTCCAGTGTGGAGACCCCCACCGCCAACCCCATACCCCAGAGGAGGCGAGGAGGTGCCGATGCAGTTGGGCAATGTGCGTCCCAGACTAGATGCCGCCGAGAAGGCCCGTCGTCAACGCTTAAACCTCTGTTGGTACTGCGGGAACGGGGGCCACTTCGCCAGAGAGTGCCCAGCCAAGGGGAAGCCTGCCGCCCGGCTTGCGGCGGCGTCCTCCACGGAGACGAAGACGTCTGAGCCGACTGGCACACAGCCGGCGGGGGAAGCCAACGACCGGGTGTAGAGAGGCTCGCCAACCCGGTCAAAAAATCCATTCAAGAGCCGCCAACCGGGGTCCTGTTCCTTCTCGTGGTCACATTATGGTCAGCAAAAAGGGGACCCGTCATGATCCACGCCATGATAGACTCTGGAGCTACCAACAACTTCATTGATAGAGAGTATGCCGACTCTCTGGGATTACAATATCATGATTTCAAGAATGCCCGTGTGGTGCAAGCCATAGACGGCCGCCCCCTCAAGACGGGCCCCGTAAGTCAATGGTCGGAACCCACCAGGATGTGGATAAGAGAACATATGGAAGAGATTTCCTTCTTTGTTACCGAGGTTCCCCATTTCCCTGTGATTTTGGGAATTCCATGGCTGACTCTCCACGACCCTAACATCTCCTGGTCCAACAGAGAACTGCAGTTTGCTTCACCGTACTGCCAAAACCATTGCCTCGTAGCCAAGGTATGCCATGCCACAGACACCGAGCCCATCATCACCTTGCCAAAGAAGTACTCCGAGTATTGGGATGTATTCAATGAGAAAGAAGCCGAGAAATTACCCCCACATAGACCTTATGACTGTGCCATTGACTTGGTGGAGGGGGCCCCGATCCCGCGAGGGCATCTCTACTCCCTGACTGAACCAGAGCAAGAAGCTCTCAGGGAATTCCTAGAGACAAACCTTCGCAAGGGATTCATCAGACCCTCTCAATCCCCAGCCGCCTCTCCAGTGATGTTTGTGAAGAAGAAGTCAGGGGAACTACGATTGGTGGTGGACTACAGAGCATTGAACAATATCACCAAGCGGAACAGCTATCCCCTGCCCTTAATCTCGGATCTACTGGATCGGCTTCGAGGAGCCAAGGTTTACACCAAGCTGGATCTTCGGGGGGCTTACAACTTAGTTCGCATCAGGGAAGGGGACGAGTGGAAGACCGCCTTCCAGACCAAATTCGGATTATTCGAGTCCCGAGTTATGAATTTCGGTTTATGCGGAGCCCCCGCAACGTTCCAGCATTTTGTCAATGACATTTTTCAGGACTATCTGGACAGGTTCTTGATAATCTACCTGGACGATTTTTTGGTGTTTTCTAGATCACAATCAGAACATGAGAACCACGTCAAAATGGTGTTACAACGATTGCGGGATCATGGACTTTATGCCAAACTGGAAAAATGCGCCTTTGATCTACAAGAGGTAGATTTCCTTGGTTACCGCATCTCGCCTTTAGGGCTCTCCATGGATCCAGCCAAGGTTTCAGCAGTATTGGAATGGCGGGCGCCAACTAACAAGAAAGAGGTGCAGCGTTTCTTGGGGTTCGCGAATTATTACCGCAAGTTCATTCCAGATTTTGCCCACTGGTCTGACCCAATCACTAGCTGCATCCGTGGAAAACAGCCCTTCCGCTGGACTGATCAAGCAGAGAAAGGGTTCCAGCAACTAAAGAAATTATTCACGTCCCAGCCAATTCTACAGCACCCAGATCCTGGAACCCCTTTTGTTGTGCAAGCGGACGCCTCGGATGTGGCAATTGGGGCCGTACTCTTACAACCGGTGGGAGACCACCTTCATCCCTGTGCCTTTTACTCCCGTCAACTAACCACACCAGAGAAAAATTATACCATTTGGGAAAAAGAACTACTGGCCATAAAGGCAGCTTTTGAAACTTGGAGACATTGGCTAGAAGGGGCCAAATTTCCCATTGAAGTCCACACTGATCATCGTAATCTAGAACACCTAAGAACTGCCCGCAAACTAAACCAGAGGCAGCAACGTTGGGCTTTATTCTTTGAACGTTTCAACTTCCAGATCCATTATGTGACCCCAGCCCAAACCAAGCAAGCAGACGCCCTGTCACGTAAACCGGAATACGCTGCAGGACGCAAGGAGACCTTTGAATCCCAACTGCTACAACCCGAGAACTTTGCCACGCTCACGGTGGGGAACACCAAATCCATTCCCATTGGTTCAACTTCCCCTACTCCAGGACCCATCTGTGCTCAAGAAATCAGGGCTAGTCAGCAAGCAGATGCCTGGGCGCAGGACCAACTTCGCCAAGGTCTGCATTTTCCCTTTTCGCTTAAAGATGGGCTGCTCTGCTATAGAAATCATGTTTATATCCCACCCGGACCGGGCAGGGAAAAAGCGCTTCGCCTGTGTCATGACTGCAAACCAGCAGGACACTTCGGACTATTTAAAACTATGCATTTGATCCTAAGGGATTTTTGGTGGCCCAAGATCCGCAAGGATGTAGAAAAATATGTCAACACCTGCCCAGTATGCCAGCGCTCCAAGATACGAAGGGAAAAGCCCTCAGGGCTTTTACACCCCCTTCCTACCCATCTCGCCCATGGGAAATAATTTCCGCGGATTTCATCACTGACCTACCACCTTCCTGTGGATTCACCACGATCTTAGTGGTGGTGGACCTTTTCACCAAGTTAGCCCATTTCATTCCCTGCGAAGGCCTCCCCACGGCCAAAGAAACTGCGGATCTATTTCTTCAGCATGTTTTCAGACTACATGGATTGCCCAAGAGTTTAGTCACAGACCGTGGATCTCAATTCACCTCTCGTTTTTGGAAGGCACTACAAAAACTACTGGGCATAGACTCTCGCTTATCTTCAGCTCATCATCCCCAAACAGATGGGCAAACGGAGCGCACCAATGCCACTTTGGAGCAGTATCTTCGCTGTTATGTAAACTACCAACAGGACAATTGGGCTTCTCTGTTACCACTGTCTGAGTTTGCCTACAATAATGGAGTTCAAGCTTCTACAAAAGAAACGCCGTTCTTTGCAAACTACGGCTTCCATCCACGTTTCTTTCCCCCTGTCATTGAAACTTCAGAAGTTCCCGCAGCAGAGGATTGGTTGCAGGAACTCACAGCGGTGCAACAACTTTTGCTCCAGCAACTGGACCAAGCCAAAGAGGACTATAAACGCCACGCTGACAAACACCGCCAGCCGGGCCCTGAAATCAAGGTAGGAGATCGGGTTTTTCTGTCCACTCGCTTTCTGCCCTCCCACCGCCCTTGCCGGAAGTTAGATGCCCGTTTCATCGGCCCCTATCCAGTGGTGGCGCAATTAAACCCCGTGACTTTCAAACTCCAACTTCCGCGTTCAATGCGCATCCACCCAGTGTTTCACCGTTCCCTGCTCCTTCCGGCGGATGGTGTGCGTCCTGATACAGACCAACCGGCCCCCCCTCCTGTTTTGATGAATGGGGAGGAGGAGTTTGAGGTTGAGGACATTTTGGATTCTCGCTTTCATCGCCGCCGCCTACAATATCTCATTGACTGGGTGGGTTTTGGGCCTGAGGAACGCTCTTGGGAAGACGCCTCCACAGTCCATGCTCCTGATCTAACCCGTCGCTTTCATCTGACCTATCCCACCAAACCGCGACCTCGCGCCTCGGGGAGAGGATCCCAGTTTGGGAGGGGCCCTGAGGAGGGGGATAGTGTGATGAACCATGGGCCTTGCAGTCCTGCTCAGGACATTGTAATTCCTGATGAAGATGAAAACTTGGGTTTTTTACCTTCCCAGTCTGAACTGGATTCCTCTCAGCCAGATCTTTCCCAGGCAGATCTGGGAACCTTGCACCTGCAAGAAAGTTGTGCCCCAGAAGTATGTCAAACAACCCCAGAGCCTACTTCTCCCGTGTTCTTGCGCCGGGAGTTTTGTAAACAACAGAGAAGTTTGGATTCAGCTTCGCGCAGGAGTGCGAGGATAGCAGCTAAGAATGTTGCCAATTAACACTGGTTCTCGTGAGAATCTTTAAGGAGTTTAACATCTGGTCTCAGAGTTTAGCTTTCGTTTCTGATTCCCAGAGAACCGCTTTGGTGAGAAAGTTGGACTCTATATAGGTGTTTTGCCCGCGTAGCAACTTCGCGGAGTCAATTCGTCAGCCTACGGAGCGAGTCGTGTCTGGACAGCGCGTTCCGATTCAAGCCTCGCTCATGCTCAAGCCTTGCCTTGCTATCCAGCCTTCGCCTTGCTTCCCAGCCTTGTTTACCTGCGGACCTTGCCTTGTTTCCCAGGACTAATCCTTGCCTTGTTTCACGGATTTTACCAAGTTATTCCACGGACCTTGTTCTTGTTCTTAGTTACCTTGTTCCACGTTCAAGCCCTGTTTCTAGTATCAAGTTATTTCCTAGCCACGCTCAAGTTTTATGGACTAAAGGACCTTGTCATCTCCCCTCACTTTGCTTGGCAAAGTGAGTGTTTCGGTTATTGGATTACAACTTTGGACCTTAATATTTCATATTGGACATTATTTCCTTGGACTAATTTTGACCTTTCCTGAAAGGTCTGCTTCTGGACTATCTTTTACATTTGCTTTTACTAACTTTATATATTTCCTTAATAAAGATATTAGATAGATTCTGGCTTCTGCGTATGGTTATTGGTGCTCTGTAGCCTGGGTCGTGACAACATCAATAATCCAAACCTTTTTCTTTTCCACAACTGTGATGTCTGGTGTGTTGTTTTCCAGAACTTTGTCAGTCTGGATTCGGAAGTCCCACAGTATCTTTGCGTGCTCATTTTCCAATACTTTTGCAGGTTTGTGATCCCACCAGTTCTTTGCTGCTGGGAGGTTGTTATTATTATTATTATTATTATTATTATTATTATTATTATTATTATTATTATTATTATTCATGTTGAAAACTGTACAAAACATCGAAACAGAAATGTAGAGTCAATGTGGAAAATCAACTACATGTGAATCACTCTTATTCAGATGGCAAATAACATGATGAAATGTGAAGCTAGTAACTATCAAATGTTGTAGCACAAAATAGTTATTACAAAAACTGTAAATAGTCGGCCTTGTTTGGTTTTATTTAAAAATCTGTTTCAAATTTGATTTTTAATATTTTAAAATATTTTTCCAGGAACCTTAGGGTTTCACGGAACACAGTTTGGGAACCGCTGTTCCAGACTAACATGGCTATGTCTTTGAATTCTAGTCCCAATGATGAAATACTGGTTTAATGTGGAAGATATTTCTATTGCAGAAATACTTATTTTTTTATTTATAAGAACTGATAATGAATGAAATGATTCTGGGGAGGGTGCAGAGAGAATGTAATTTTTATGATAAGCATAGGCCTTTTGAAATGCCTTCTTTGAAAAGAGTGTTTGGTTTCATACGCTGCTGGTGCTGTGAAAATGCCATCACTACTAGTCATGATTTGCAAGATCAGCCACACTGGACACCTCATCAGATGGCTGCTAGGCTCAGTTTTCATGCACTTAGGAAATGGAGCCCCAAGGGAGTCCCACGGAGGCCATCACATGACTGAGGGAACAGTGGGAATTCATGGGACTCCATTTCCTAAGTGCATTGAAATGGAGCCCAAAGGACCAGTGAGTCCAGTGTCAATTGACTCTTGATAAGAGAAAGACGGGGTAAAATGGGAAGACGATTTGAGAAAGACACAATAAGCCTGTGGGATGTCTGGTCATCCCTGAAGATGGGGAAAGATGGAAGGGAACTCTTTCCCCTCATTCTGTCTGATGAAGTCCTGGGTGTGAGCCTAGTCTGGCAAGAGATTAGTCTCTCTCACCTGTAGTCACACTATGGAGCATGTCCACACTATGGAGCATGTCCAGCAGCACATAAACACCTCCAAAAGCCAACACCAGCTTTTGAGTGTTATGTTACTGTGTTCAGCAGTTACATCTGGCCACCATATTTCCCCCCAGGCTTGTCGTCCCTGAGCAATTCTAAACAATGCTGAGTTACTTCACTTTTCTCTTGTCACATCACAGTTTTTGTTAAGTCATTAGCTTGCCCTCAGATCTTTTTCTCTCACACTTCAATCGCCTCCCAGTTGTGTTTCCATTTGTTTCTCTGACTTTCGTTTTCCTGCACTCAGCCTCTCCACTTCACAATTTTTAAAAAAAGAAATCACTGTTGTCATAGCTGTTTTTAACAAAAATATCAGTCATCTTGGTCTTTCACACTCTTTCTAATAAAATCATAAAACATGTCGAACTTTTACTTTTCAAAGGAGGATTTAGTTTACTTTCCTGACTTCTTAGTTCAAGTCAAAGAAAACTCCTAGCAAAACATTGTCCAACTGCTACAAGTCTCTTATTAGCTAGGAAAGTTTCCTGTATGTTAGATTTGCAAGTGTCATCTTGAAATTTATTATAAATTAATAAATCAGCTGTATCTGTAATTTAAATACATTAGCTATATCTTTCTTTTATAGATTTCCTTTTAAAAAAATCATTTGCTCCAGGTACAATGAAACCATTAACAACAAAATGACAAAAAATAAAACATAACAAAACACAATAATGGAAAAAAAAAACATCAATAAAAGGGGGAAAATAGTCAGCCAGGACTTTAATCTAAAAAGGAAATGATAGATGGGCATTTCAGTAGAAAGTATCTGATGGGGAAAGGATGTGGATAGAAACAGAATGGGTATCTTAGAGTGCATCCACACTCTATAATTAATGCAGTTTGATAGCCCTTTAACTGCTATGACTCAATGCTGTGGAATCATGGGAGTTAAAGTGGTTTCAAAATTACATTAATTCTACAGTGAAGATGCACTCTAAGATGTAACTAAAGGTATTACTTGCAGAAAGCTACATTTCCAAAGGGGTGAAAACCCCTGGAGATTGACAGAAAGGTCAAATATCAATAAAGTACACATGGCGATATGTTAATACTCTCACCCGTTAATCTAGGCTAAACAAGATTTAATTGGCTTCTTTCTTTCCCAGCCTCCTTGACCTCATTTTTAAAGCCATTCTCTCTGAATCTTTTGTAAGTTGTCAATGTCCCTCGTTAAAAGGACGGGGCCCCAAACCAAACACAGGAATTTAAGCAAACCTTTATCAGTCCTGGAGACTATTACTTCCTGAACCAGCTGATAGTCTAAAGTGTGGCTGACTCTGCCATAACTTCATTGGTTTTTTCCCCTCAATGTCCTAAGAATACCCCCTTTCAGTGCACTGCGCTCTCATTTCTTGCTAATTATTTCTATTTGCTTGTTAAAATACAAGGAGTGATTTATACAATCCTTGAATTTTAACAAGCAAATAAAAATAATTAATAAGACATTTATACTTCTCTGCCAAAGAAGGCTGTTCCCTCACCAAACTACATGGCAGTTATAGTGGTGTCAAACTGCATTAATTCTACAGTGTGGATGCACCCCTAGAGCACATCTGGGCTTCACGGAAATTTCTGGGAACAAAAGCTTATTTCTCTGAAATGAGGCATCAATTCCCTTGTCTCTTGTTTTAGTCTGGAAATACAGGGTTTTTTTTTTTCAGTGGAGGACTCTTAATTCTCCAAAATTGGGGATGTGGGCGTGCATGTTGCCTATCCCAAAGGGAAAATCTTGGTTTGTTTCACCACTAAGACCCATTAGCAACAGTTATGCAAAGAAATCTACAAAACGAAGTATACCACGCCAACATATCCATTAATGTTTAACTTGCGTAAATTGAAGACTGTATCTTATTCCTGCATTCTGTCCCTGCCTGACCTTTAGCCCGCACACAACTACTAGGTTCATCTGTCAGATATAATCATGGTATCTGCCTGCCAAGTTTGCTTAGCAATCAGCTTTATGGAGTCAAGGGCAAATTGACTTCAAACCCACAGAAAATTTTTTTCCTGTCTCTCCAAGAGGTTAACTCCAATCATGAGGGCAACTCCCCTTATCATAACACAGTTGGGATCTCGACCCCTGGTGATCTGCGATGCTATTTAGTTTGTTAAGTGAAAACATTTAGGAAAAAGTTGGGCTTCCACTGTGGTTAACCCAGGCCAGTGAAAAGGCTGACATGGGACAGAGGCTGCCCTTAATAATATCAAGTTGAGATCTCATTTAGCGGTCTTGTCAGCAGTTTTTACTTCTTCAAAATTAACCTTTAATAAGCACACTCATGAATCGGGGTTTGTGGAAGTATCTTTTGCGAGTGCTTTCATCGACTCTTTGGGGTGTATCAACCCTTAATGACTGCCTGTCTACTTATTGCTCAAAGATGGCTTGCAAATAAGACATCTTTTCTCCACCGCAACTCAGTCCATCAGACTAAATGGACCAGAGAGAAATGTCAAGTAGCACCAATGCGCACAGAAGGTTAAGCATTCATCAGCTTGTCATTAACTGTGCAGGCCATTTTGGTGAATATGCATTTATTATACCCCATTAGGTGTCTTCATGGCTGGCTGAACTTCATGCCAAGTGGTGGATATTTGAACTCTACAACATAGAGGCTCTTAAATCAATGGGAGACATCAGGCACTTCTCCAGCAACCCATACTTATTTCAGACTATTGCAAAAACATCATCAGAGCATAATATATTATGATGCAACAGTTTTCACTGTAGACAATTTGATTTTTAGGCCATCAAGATAAGGACTTAAGACTTACTTCCTCACATTCTCCTTATCTCCTTCACCATCCTAAAATCTATTGTTTATTTTTATGATAGTCTTAGAAAAATAATCACAGTCTTCAATTCTATTGTAGTGGCAAAAGAGCCACATTTCATTGAGAACATGGCTGTGCATAATCCTTCTGATTAACTTTGCTTATATAATCAAAACTGTATTTTGCTCTATTCCATTTTTGATTGATATATTTGTGATATGATCACCGGTTGAAAATTGGAGAGGGCTCCTTTTCCTTCAGCAGTGGCAAATTGGATATTTCCGTAGGTGTTGCTTGCCATGCAACGATGCAACATTTGACACCTGCTGAAATTTCCTCATCCACACAACCATTAAATGGACAGAAGTCTTTGTCCCCTTTTTCCCCATCTAGTTTGGAAGCATGGGATGAGGCTGTTGTATGTAGGCTGGAATGCTATAAGTACTTACTTTGGATGTATTTGAGACAATTGGACTTGTGAGCAGGCATGTAATAAAATGGGCAGTTGTCCTAATTCAATTTCAAGAAGCTAAAATGGTTTACAGTAAAATAAAAAAATCACAGTTTGTGTCAGTTGGGGATGGATAAACTGGGGATCATATACATGGTTATACCTATGTATACTCATAATACATCCAAAACTACCATCACTTTCCTTTCCAAGTATTCTGATAACACAGAAATTTCCACTCAAATTCTTGTTCACTAACAGTAGGAGATACTAATCTCAGAACACCAGGAGCTATAATTTCCTCTCACTATGGCCCATGTGATCACCTATGGAAACAAGAGGAGAAATTATTGCAACAAAAAGAGCATGGTGTACTGCCACATTTGGAGGCCAAACAGGGGAAGTGGGACTTCATAAAACTCCAAGTTGTTGTACTGGCTAACCTCAGATATCAGGTAACCCTAAGACCAATAGTAAATAAACCATCACACCAACACACAGGAACATAACTGAGAATAATATATTCATTAAAGACACTATGCCAAGTCCAAAGATAATCCAGAGAGAGTAGTCCAAAGTTCAAATGTACAAGTCAAGGCTGGAGCAAACAGGTCAACATCCATGCCTCACAACCTCTGAGGATGCCTGCCATAGATGTGGGCGAAATGTCAGGAGAGAATACTTCTGGAACATGGCCACACAGCCTGAAAGACATACAACAACCCAATAAAAAACCAGCTAAAGGCACTTATTTTAACATGGGATGGGTACTATCAGATTTCCCCATTTTAGATCATTGTAGTGACATCAAAGTGTGGGCATTGAAATTTGCTTCAATGCTCATTTTCTCAACATTAATCCTCTTGCATGAAACTTTTACAGTAATTGAGTTGTTGTGAGTTTTCCCGGCGGTATGGCCATGTTCCATGTCGAGGGGTCAACCTCTGAGGATGCCTGCCATAGATGTGGGTGAAATGTCAGGACAGAATGCTTCTGGAACATGGTCATACAGCCCAGAAAACTCACAACAACCCAGTGCTTCCAGCCATGAAAGCCTTCAACAACACATTTAACAGTAATTTTTAAAAATAAATTATTATTCAGGATAAAATTGCACAATTTTAATATATTAACAGTTTGCTATAGCTATATTTCCCACCTTTTTAGACCTACATTTCAGACATCTACAATGTTGAGATTTCTCCCTTTTTAATTAAAAGAAAATTCCCATGGGATGAGGTCCTTAGTTTCTAACTAAATGCTAAAAGGAAGAGGTGTTGTTTATGCCATTTAGTACTGTCTCATTAGCCTACCTGCTTTGCTTTGGGATAATTTTGTACGAACAGCAGAGAGAAAAATGTGGGCTTTAAAAAACCTGGCAGTATATCTGTTGTGTGTCCTTGAAAGCATAGTAACTGGAGTTCTGTATGATTTTTGACAGCATTTGCAAGGCAAACAATTTATTTGCTGAGAAAAGCCAGACTTTCTTTGTCCTTGACCAAATTCTGTAGGTAGGTGTAAGATTCTGGATTATTAACCCATGCATGTGTATTTGTATATATGTGTGTGTTTATATATGGGGTAAATACATAAAAACTTTGTTTGAGCTTAATATCAGTTTTTACTCTTTTTAAAAATCTGTTTATTGTTGTAATATAACTATAATGTTACATCCAAATTGAAGCATTACTAATATACTATAAACATTTTACATTACTTATATAAAATCCCCCAAAATTATCCATCCTCTCCCCATGTTTATTAAAAATAATAATTTCCCATCTACCAACCTAAACGCATCTCTATGAAAAAGTAAGAATCTCATCATTATGCTATAGTATATACTCTTATTTTCTTCCTTGTAGATACAATACTATTAATATCAATCTTCAAACCTTTTACACAGATTGCAGAAATACTTTTCCCAGTACCGGGCAGCAAAAGTACAATTGCAACAATTTTTTTCATGTCAGGAGCGACTTAAGAAACTGCAAACCACTTCTGGTGTGAGAGAATTGGTCGTCTGCAAGGACGTTGGTCAAGGGATGCCTGGATCTTTGATATTTTACCATCCTTGTGGGAGCCTTCTCTCATGTCCCCACATGGGGAGCTGGAGCTGACAGAAGAAGCTCACCCGCTCTCTCCGGATATGAACTGCCAACCTATCAGTCAGCAGTCCTGCTGACACAAGGGTTTAACCCATAGTGCCACTGCAACAATGGAAGTAATTAACATTTGCTGCCCTTTGATGGAAACTTCAGCCCGCTCCCAATAAGGTTACTAAGTCAAAAACATTGCAGACCCTGAGATTTCGGGGCCAAAATCTGAGACCATGTCATCAAGCAGGATACATTAAGCATCAGTCACAATTGCTTAAAGCATGCCACCTTCACAAATTAGGAAATATTTATCTGGAAATTAAGCCCTGAACCAAACAGAAAAAAATCAAAATTTTCCTAGTTATATTTTTAACATTTTAAAAGCACTGTATTCATGACTATTTAGGAGCTGTAATCCAAGCAAAGAAAGTTTACCAAGCTCTGATTTGAACAAAAACACCCATATTTGTCACATCTGTTTTTTACACTTTCAAACCCATGAGTATTTATACTTTGTGTAATGTATGTCAATGTGTAGGTGTCATTTCACATGATGCAGAACTTCAGTACAAAACATACAGTGTGCAGTGGTGACATGTATGCTTCTGTCCATAACTGGATGCCAGCTATTGGAAATGTTAAAGTTTTTTTTTATATTTAAGAGATATCAATATCATACATGTTTTTCTTTGTTAACTTGAGCTGCCCTTGCAATATCAGTGGTTCATCCCTAGATCTGAAACAAATAGTGGATTGTATTACAGTTGAGCAAAAGGTTATTACTTAATGCATGTTGGCAACATTGAAAACGAGCACCAAGTACTACTACTTAGCTTATATGCAGATCAGTCCTTTTGGATACTCTTCTTTTTTTCTGAAATCACTTTCTCCTTGTGCATCTAGTAAAAGAAAGAAAAAAAGACAGCTCTCCATGACTCCTTTATGATGACCGTCAGCCATACCTCAAGTCATGGAAGCCAGTTCTAGGGGTCTCTATAACTGAGTTTAAAAACCTTTTCCTTCCTACACAATCCATAAATGGTTCCCCTAAGATAACTCATAGCAGGCTTTTCCTTCTGTCTAATACCAGCTCCCACAGTGGTTATTCTATTCCATAGTCATAAGCAGAGCACTAGGTCACCGCAATCTGCCAGCAAAAATACCAAATAATACTAGCAGGAGGATCAGATTTTGAGCAATTCCAGGAAGGAAGAACAAAGTTTTCAAGCAATTAATCCTTGACTTCAAATATTAACCAGTTGCTCTAAAGAATATGTACATTTTTGGCTTTGAATTTATGTGACTAATTATACTAAAAGTTAAACATAGCAGTGTGTTTGGCTTTTTGGCAATGGAATTAATTAACTGGAGGAATAGTAGAATCATATTTGCTGAGGTCTTTAAACAATTTCCTAGACTGAGCAGGCAGCTGGATTAAATGGCCAAAACCGGGAGGTGATTTACAAACTCCACTCTAAATCTTAGTAAATACTCTACGAATCTTTAAGGCTATAATTCTAAATGCATTTTCCAAGAATAAGCCAGTGAAATGAACTCAGAATCAATGAATCAACTCTGAGAGATGTACTGAGATACATAGAACTGGATCATGTGTTGGTCAAGAGTCCCCAAAGTATAGTGGTTAGAACTTCTATGACTCTGAAGCAAGGATTTGAATCCCTCCTCCTCCATGGAAACCCACTGGTTTTGAGCAAATCACACTCCCTTGACATCAGAAGAAGATAAAGGCAATCCTTCTCTGAACAAATCTTACAAAGAAAATATGTCACCATGAGTTGGAATCAACCCAAAGACACACAATATGCATTTACAAGGGTTAAGTGTGCCTGATATTTCAAAACTGTTTTCTTGACTTAAAAACTTCATTTTGCTTTTTTATTGCTGTTGTTCACTTACACCTGTAAAATCCCAATGCGTGCATGTACAACTTTTGCCAAATTTTGAGATATTGTCCAGTTGGGATCAAGCCCTTTGTTTTAAAGCTCTTAGGTCTTCATACTAAAATGGTGAGAAAACAAATGGTGTGTAAAAATTGTGATCCAGGCCTACTAATCTGGAATTAATTTACCCTGATTCTTAGTGGAGAAATTTCTGGGAATGAACCAGTACAAACTTGCAAAGGAGAAAAAAAAGAGAGAAGATAGAATAAAGTTAAAGCTGTACCCACACTGCAGAATTATAGCAATCTGATACCACATTAATTGCCATGGTTTTTTTTTTAATTTTGTGAGCTATTATCCTCTAGTGCCGTGAAAAACCACAAGCTCCAGGATTCCAAAAGATGAAGCCATGGCAGTTTAAGTGTTGTCTAATGGTAATAATTCTGTAGTATGATTGGTCTATTAGATTGTGGCAGGAAATTACTAGTAAAGTACATCTGAGGAACACTGAAATCACTTTCCTATAGATGAGAAGGGGGATACACCTAGTTGAAGGATGCAGCGCCTTTAGATAGATCAAAGGACAACCAATTCACAGGAAATGGCTACATGGTTTCTGTGTGTGTTTGTGTGTGAGCATGGGTTCTTCTAACTCAGTGCCAAATGGTGGCTTCCATGTCAGTAGGGCATGAAATCATTCAGGGTGTGAATCTGAAGTGTAAAGTAGCCAAACAAGGAGCTGAAGTCTATTGCCACAGAAGAACTATCCATGGTGCTGAACCCTATTCATGCCAATGGGGCAGTGATATTGAAGTCGCTGGCAAAATAGATCGGTTTTTATGATTAGGTGGTCTTCAATAAAACACTGAAGAGAGAAATTGGAATATCACTAGACAAAAATTATCTTGAAACAAGAGAGCTCTGTAAAGCTACTCATTCTGGTCCTATTTCAGCTAAGAGGGAAAAGGTCACTGGAAGATTGGTTTAGAAGCTCTTTGTTGTTGTCTTCACCTGAGGCTGAGACATTGTGACTGATCCAAGGTCATGTGAATTATTTCATGACCAAGGAGAGATTCAAACCCTGGTCCCCAGAATCATAGTCCTACAATCAAACCTGACTCCCACAGATATTCTATCCAACATTAAATACCAGAAACATTTCTTTTTTTGGGGGGGGGGGGGCAAAGCAATTTTGAAACAGTTGGCCAAATGTTTGTGAGGTGTGGTTGGCTATCCATAGGACTTCCTGATCCTAGTAGCTGATGTTATTATATTCCTATTGGTGGCTATGATAAATTACCTCCATATTGATTGGGAAAGGTCTGAGAGCTGGACTCCAAAAAAGTAGCCAATTCATGGTATTGCTGTCAGTTGTCCTATTGCAGTTCATTGCTCATATGAGTAGACACTGAGCACAGATAAAACAGGCAGCTGATTGTACCATGTTGTAGTGCAATGTTATTTATGGACAAAAGATCAACATTCTTTGCCTTTATCGGCAGTGCTAGCAAGTAGCAACGGTGTGAGGTAATGCTGAGCCACATGGCTATGGTGTGTTACCAGATAGAGAAGTGTGCCTGGCAGCCTGAGCTGTTATTGTTGTCATTCTTGTAATGCTGTACCATGATCCTTATTCCAAATGCGGCTATTTATAATCTCACAGCACAGTGTAAACAAAGCTCCAGGCCTTTCCCTCTAATAAATGAGATGAAATCCAGCTCCATTTTAAGAGCATGAAAAAACGGAAGAAGAAATTGAGTCAATCTTTTTTTTCCTTTTTCTCAGTAGCTCACTGTACCTAGTTATGGAAGTTAAATGTGGAAATTCTTTAAAAAAATAAAATCTTATGCATCCCTTGTTCTGGTTCAGCATCCAGCTCTTCCTTCATCTGCCAACTCACCCCTTGGGAGTGCCTTCTCGTGCCTTGCAACTGCAGTAGAATTGCAGCTTGGGTTATCCGTTGTTGCCAAGTTCTGTTTCTGTACTTCACTGAACTTAGATTGTTGTACAATGATTCAAAGCATCTGCTCTTGCCTCCACTGTGTGCCTGCTCACATATTCTGTTTTTTGTGGTTCTGGAAACATTCCATTTTCTGGTCTCATGGGTTGGATAGGATACTTCCAGTTTTCTCTAAGGTGCTATTGTTGAAAAATGGTTCATCTGCGTTGGGAATAATCTGGTGAAGTGGTTAGAGTGCTAGTCTAGGATTTGAGAGATCCAGGTTCTAGTTCCCATTGAGCCAGGAAGCTCAATTTGGGACATTTCTTTCTCATCTTGACCTGCTCCATATGGCTTTTGTAAAGCTAAAGTTGGAAAGAAGAGAGTGCCATATACCAATATGAGCTCAGTGCAGGGAAGGTGGAACAACAGTATAACTAATCCCAATCTAATTAGTAATAGCAAAATTTATTCTAAACATGGGTTCTTGGATGCATGTGCATTTGCTATTCACCTTAGTATACACCCCATTGGTTTCAAAAATGGGAGTCATTCAGTTTGCACATAACTTTGTGTGCATGGTTCACTTCCTTTCTGTGATATTAATGCAGATCTCTCTGTGTGAGAGAGTTTCTGTCTGAATCTCTTTCACAAGGATTCTTGGGCTGTGACAAAGGAGCAAAGTAAGGTGAGTTTAAATTGCAACAACTAATAGAGCCCCATTGGCAGGATTCCCCATGAATTCAAGAATGGCATAATGACATTGAAACCAGAAATTCTCTTTTAAAATTAAGCTAAATTGCATTCAGTTAGAATTTGTTTTTCTTAACCATGCTTCATGCAAAGGGACCATATTACTTTTCAGCTTTCATACAAGTTTGGGATCTCTCTCTGTGTGGTCTAGGTGTTATGCGATTCAGTTTTATTTAACCCAGATTTTCCTACTGTTGAACATTTAAATCATGCTGAATAATACACACCAAGTTTTCCGTTCTCCTCCTCCTCCTTTCCTAAACTTCTGTGTTTATAATTTACCAACAAAAATGATAATAGTCACTGGGGGCCATTTTTAATTTCTCTTCAGTCTTTGGAGGTCTGATGACGATTGAACACAGTTCAGTCCTTCTGCATAAACCAGCTTCTCAAGAGGGAAAGAGAGGGTTGGGGAAAGAGCATATGCAGATAATCATTCATAATGGCTGAACTTCACAGCTGGGGAAACTATTACATTGCTTTGGAAAGTTTACATAAGAGTACCAGGAAAATGTGTTCTTTCTGTTTAAAGGCCCCATTCATCTCTCCAAGTTACTGAGTCTTTATCCTATTTTATCTAACCAGAGCTAACATTTCCATCACTGATACTCAGTGGGTGGCTATGAATGCATATTTATCCCAAGACTAGTTGAAAATTTATTACATGGAACCTCATAGGAAGCAAGACCATTAGGCAAAGTAACACAGCTGCCTCAGGCAGCAGATCTGATGTGTCATGGAAGGGCAGCACATTACAGTGGTATATTTTCACTGAGGAAGAGGGAAGCATTCATCTAAGGATTATTTCTTTTACCCACACAGTCATAAATTGCTTGGGGTAAATTGCTAGCTTTGGGAAATATGCACCCTGTTAACTTTGAAAGTGCCTGAGAGGTATTGGCTATTCTGCCTCAGACAGCAGAATGTTTGAGTGGCTCTACATGGACACATTATTTCAGGGTTAATTCGGAGTGTCAAATCCTAGATCAGCCCCAGGATGGCCATTAATGCCAGCCCCCAGGATACAGCAGAGATGAAAGGGAGCCCATACTGCCAGACCCCAGGGACAGCCTCCCATCCGAGTACAAAACACAGCTGACCATGCTTAGCTCCCAAGATCCGCCACTTTTGGGCATTTAGTCCCCTTATGATGTCCACTTAGAACAGTGGTTCTCAGCCTGGGGTCCCCAGATGTTTATGGCCTTCAACTTCCAGAAATCCTAACAGCTGGTAAACTAGCTGGGATTTCTGGGAGTTGTAGACCAAAAACATCTGGGAACCCCAGGCTGAGAACCACTGATTTAGAAAGATGTAAGTCTCCTATTGAATTCCAGCTTGTCTCTTTAATTAGAAAATATAGGGAGAGGTAGAACTTTTAAAATGAAATAAAATAAAGAGCATCACGTATATTAGGTGAATGGAAACCTAAGCAGAGCTTGGAATGGGAATTTGCTTATGCTGTATTTGTTTGGCTAATTTTGTATGTAATCTCAGTGTGTAGGCTTGAATTACATTTTGACACAGAAGATTCAAAAGCAGTTAATTTGACCAGAGTCATTGTTTACAGATCTTATTAAATCATTTAGCCTTTGTTGTTTTTTTTCCTTCCTACCAATTAGCAACAAGCATTCCAGCTATTGTCAACATGTAGAGAAGAGATGTCTTTAGTGTAATTAGTTTACTATAGGATTTAATGGTATTTGCAATGTATATCACTGATAAAATCAATCAGTATGTCCCAATATTTAATTATCCTTTCACAACACCTCTGCATAATTGTAGGTAAAAATTCTTGTGCATAAAAAAGACTGGGAAATCAGCCTGGCTATATAATACTACAACAATGTTGTGGTTGTTTTGTGTGCTCTTTCAATTTTGTATAGGAGCTCATTCAAACATTTGTCCTTTGCCAGCAATTGGGATCTGTGCTGTCCAAGAACAGTGTTGTGAAGATGTTAATCTAAATGTGTAAATTCATCATTTCAACTATGACAGTATGATCCTGTGCACATACGAGTAGTTCTGCTTATGAAAACTTGCATCTGGGAAAATCAGTGTGCATTTTTAATTTTTGTTGCTATCAAGTAAATAAATGTGAGATGGGAATTCCATCTGTCATAGATACTCTGGTTCTCAATACACTTGAGTGCTGAAACTAACAAAGACCTTATATTTCATAGATTATACTACCATTTCCCCTGAGCCAATGTCAAAAAATGCAGCTATGTCTCTCTCTGGTTTTAGTGTTTTTGTTTGTCCAAGTGTCAGTCTACTAAGCACGTACATTAATTTCCTTTCTCAAATCTGAACCCTAGGCTTTTGTTATTTATGTAGGACTGAAAGTAGGCTCTATTCTCATGGTGCTTTTTTAAATCTCCCTTGCGATGGGAAAGTCAGGATGAAACCTGATTCATAAAATGTAAATACAATCATCTCACAGACTATGACAAGTCCTGTATATCTGATGAGACTAAGAGAAATAAAAATGAGACTTACCCAGCTAAGAAGGTAGTTGTTCAAGGAGGCTTTTTTCTTGCTTGCTTTTTAATAGAATATTGCATTACCAACAGCATGGGGAAGGTTCATGATGTACTTTATGATTTGGTGAAAAGCAATTTCTAAAAAAATCAACATTGAATTTTTTTTATTGTGTCAGAAGCAACTTGACTACACACTGCAAGTTGCTTCTGATGTAAGAAAATTGGCCATCTACAGAAACGTTGCCCAGGGGATGCCTGGATGTTATAGCTGTGAGGCTTCTCTCGTGTTCTTGCAACTAGAGCTGACAAGCGGGAGCTCAACTCATCTCACAGATTCAAACCGGAAACCATCAGGCCAGCAACCCAACCTTCAGGTCAGAAATTCAACCAGCACAAGGGTTTAATCTATTGCACCACCATGGCTTCTGTTATCAACATTGATTATAAGAGCTTGATCAGCAATGGAGCAACAATATGTTTTTGCCTTAGCATTCTAAATTCAGATACATTTGCAACTATACCCACATTTGTCCATGCAGTTTTTTTTATTGCTGGTTGTTGTTGTTATGTAGTGCAATCACTATACATAGAGCTTTACTAGTAAAAGATCAATCCAAAAGAGCAGACAAACTCCAGAATACCATGAGAAAAAAATCATTAAGAGTGAATGCCCCCACCCACATTTGATGGGATTTGATGGGGAAGTGTGGGAAAGAGAGGCAGTGAAATATTGTCAGAAGACTTCCAAACAGATTTTTGGAAGACGATCCAAATAAACCTAGTTGCGATAATGTTTTATCAAAAGCAATGAGATTTCATTTATGAGGTCATGAGATTGAGTTGTTACATTCATTTCAGTGGAACTTCAGTTGTATTCTTATGCACATATGCATTTACCTACAAGAATGTGTAACTGAACATAGATATGTCTTCCCTGTCCTTGGTCTAATTTAGATGTGACAGTAAAAGGGAAAAAATGATGGTATTAAAAATAAAAAAAATGATTTGGGATGGGATTAAGTCCAGCAGATATTGATTCTTCTTCTGGTTATTGGAGACTAGGGTATATTACACTTCCAATATCAAAAACAGTGTGCCTGTATATATTAAAAGGTCCTAATATGAATGAGAGGATATTGTTGCTCTCCCAGCTTGTGGACTATCCCAAGGTATCTAATGGCTACTAAGGGAAGAGAAAGCTGGACTACATAAGGCTTTGGTCTGACCCGCAGGAATGTTATTGAATTCTTTAAAAGGACAGATAAATGATAGATCCTTTTAAACTTCAAAGATATATGTTTCAAATTGCTACAAAGGTACAGAGAACAATGAAGGTTTTTAACTTTAAATTTAGAGGCAAGTATATCAGTTTTTTAAAAACTGGATTTTATGAAGAGAGTTGAAGTCATTTATGGCTTGGATCCAAGATAGATGTTTTTGCTAGATGTTATATATTCATATATGCAGAAACACCTATGCATGAAGATGTGGGTGAGGGCATCTATTAATTTAAAATCATCTCTCTAGTCATGCAGCAAATCATTTTTAAAGCATAAACCAACTATTTTTCCTAAATAAAAAGTCAAGCAAGTGGCAGGATGATTGAATAGCTCAAAAAAAGGGTGCAGGTGGAAGATAAGAAATAGCATTTGTATCTGGAGTTAAACGGATGCTAGGAAATCAGAAGATGAAAACAATCTAAGATGAGTCATCCATCCTCCTGGACGGACCGGGTAAAACTGAAGCCAGAATCAGCAGAGCAGACAAACTCCAGAATACCATGGGAAAACAATAAGCAAGGATGAACTGAAATTTTACAGTACGGATTCCGGATGAAAACATGGTATTTTGATAGGGAAGTGTGGGAGAGAGAGTCAATGAAATATCGTCAGAAGTCTTGCAAACAGGTTTTTGGAAGACAATCCAGATAAACCTAGTAGGATCAAGTTTTTCGAAAGCAACAAGATTTTATTTATAAGGTCATGAGATCCAGTTTTTACATTCATTTTAGTGGGACTTTGGTTGCATTATTATGCACAAATGCATTTACCCTGTGGTTCCCAACCTGTGGGCCACAGCCCCACTGGTGGGCCACGAGACCTAAATTAAGGTCTGCAAGACATGTGGGGAAATCGGCTCTAGATTGGTTTTCTGTGGGCAAGCAAATGGCAACTGCTGGATGGCCTATGTTTCATATCAGAAACTACAGCTGATGTGGTTTATCCAATGCAATTTTCTGAATCAGCACCCTGTTTTGATTGCGCTGTGATTGCCCTTACAGTCCTTTTAGGTCTATTACATTACACAGCTCTCCTATGTGAGGGTATTTAAAGGTAAGCCTAAAAGGAATGAATCCTTTCCTAGCAACTTGGGATCTCCTGAGTGTCTTTGCTACAATTTCTATTCACACTTAACAGGCAGGGGCTGATGGGTAATACAGTCCAAAACTATATGTGTGTGAACCCAGATTTGCTCTAAGCATTACTGTGTTATACTTTCTGGTTCTAGGTCCATTGAGTTTAATAGGGAAAGATGGATCAAATGGATATTTTACAGCAATGAAGGAAATTCCAGTGATACTTCCATCAGTACACTGTTAGCAAAGAGCGAGGACAAACATTCTTCAAGAATAAACTCTTTCAAATTATTTTTATTGAAAATGGAGGCTGGCCCCTTACTATATTTTTTCCAAAGGCATTCTATTTTATTTTTGTTTTATTGAGGAAGTTTGTTCTATAACATCTGTTTTCTGCAGTAAACGAATGCTTGGAAGTTACACGGCACTCAAGGCCAAATTCCCACCCCATCCTTCAAGGCATGATTCCATGCACCTGCTGGAGAAAATTCAAACAAACAAAGATTCGTGGGCGGCCAGAAATGTCTCGCTTTGAATGAATTCCATTCCAGATGAGTCAGGAGCAGCAGCAGACATGCAATCCAGCCTTAAAGATGTTGGGCGTTTCCTTGGCCACAATCTGAGGGGAGATAAGAGAGCCAGTGACTTGAGTAAGGGGTGTGGATGGGAAAACGAAGAAGATTTAGCTGCAGCTGTAATTGCTTTTGGTCAGGGAGTGGCTGGTTCCTTTTCTGCAAAAGCAGCATTTTCCCTTCCTGAAATAATTTAGCAACTTCTGTTAAATCTGCACTTCTCCAAGCATGAGAAGATATCCCAAAGAAGACATTGGCTGAAACTTCAGAGAATATTTCCTTCTGGAACCAAATGAATATGTATTGTTTCTGAGACAAATGACACAATGGCAACCACATCCTTCATTCTACATACAGAAACACACTGGATGTAGAATTTTCCTTTGCAACGGGATAGGGTCCTTATTTACACCAAGCAGCAACTGTCCAATTTTGCAAGTTACCACAATTTTCTTCCAGATATATTAAAATTCAATAAAGCTGTGAACAACCATCTTAGGCTGGATCTACACTGTCCTATATCCCAGGATCTGATCCCAGATTATCTGCTTATCCCAGTTTTTCTTGCAGTATAGATTCATATAACCCAGTTCAAAGTAGATAATCTAGGAAAAGATCCTGGGATATAAGGCAGTGTAGATCCAACCTCAAGATGGATCGACACTGCCATATAAAATCTGGATTATCTGTTTTGAACTGTATTATATGATAAAGCAGACTAATATTGGAGCCCCCACTGGTGCAGTGTGTTAAAGCGCTGAGCTGCTGAACTTGCAGACCGAAAGGCCACAGGTTCAAATCCAGGGAGCAGAGTGAGCACCCGCTGTTAGCCCCAGCTTCTGCCATCCTAGCAGTTTAAAACATGCAAATGTGAGTAGATCAATAGGTACTGCTAGGATGGGAAGGAAACAGCGCTCCATGCAATCATGCCAGCCACATGACCTTGGAGGTGTCAATGAACAATGCCGGCTCTTCGGCTTAGAAATGGAGATGAGCACCAACCCCCAGAGTCGGACATGACTGGATTTAATGTCAGGATAAAACCTTTACCTTTACCTAGACTAATATAATCCAGTTGAAAACAGATGATATGGATTATCTACTTTGATAATCTGGATTATATGGCAGTGTAGATCAAGTCACCCTCTTTGATTTAGAGGAAGGCAATGACAAGCCACTTCTGAATATATCTTACCATGAAATTTGTTATGATATAATCAGCATATGTCAGAGACAACCTAAAGGCACAGAAAAAGGTCAAACCCAGGATCTTCAATTAAGTTTAGGAGCAAATTGAAAGTCAGTGCAGTTCTTGTAAGACTGCCAGTCTGACATATAAATAAATAAATAAATAAATAGATAGATAAGCAAAATGATTGAATAAGCAAACAAAGAAAAAAGGAAGCTAAAAACGCTGTATACTACGCACACCATAAAAGAGGATATTTTATATGTCTTAGGGCCCTTCCATACAGCCATATAACCCAGAATATCAAGGCAGATAATCCATAATATCTGCTTTGAACTGGGTTATGAGTCCACACAACCATATAATCCAGTTCAATGTGGATTTTATACAGCTGTGTGGAAGGGTCCTCAAATACATGGCTAACTCTACCATGAGCCATGACCACAAGGACATGAGCCATGAGGCCCAAGTGACACATTAGTGAGTATCACATACATACATTCTTCTATTGCTTGCACAGCTCTCCTTTTCTGACACAAGGCTGCCACCATACTGCCCCTCATCCACACATCCACACATCGAAACAATGCTGTGCCAAGATTGCTTCTTGAAGAAACAGATGATGTACTTCCAGGAAAGGTGGCGCAGAAGAATGACTACACTGCTATTGCTTTTATTTGCACCCATTGAAAGAAAATTGTACAGTTCAATGCACAGAGACCACTTCAACTATGATGCTCTACTTTGACGAAGATGGAAAGAGGGCTTGCATTACAGCTGCTACACTTTGACATTGCTATTTACTGCTGACTTATTCCATACAATTACTCAGACTTTGGAAACTTGTCCCACATTGCATTGTTCCTTTTTGTTTCCTCCTTTAGGCTGCAATCCTGTATACATTTACATGGAAATGAGCCCTAATGAACTCAAAAATGCTTGTTACTTAGCCACGTGGCTAATATGTCCTGGAAGATACCGTATATACACAGACATAAAGATAAACTAAGCATGGACAATGTTTGGTCCTCTAGATATTGTTGAACTGGAACTCCCTTCACCACTGGATATGCGAGTCCCTTCACCACTAGATGTGCGAGTTCCTGTCCAAAACAGGGTGGAATATCTCCCATTGCTGCAGTAAGTCATCAATATATCATTGTTGCAGTGCCTCAATTTTGAGTCACAACAATTTCCTTGGTTTGGATTAAACATTGGTTGAACACTTGATGAGCACCAGGTTTTAACTTCCTTTTATTTGAGAGAGGGAATTGCAGCATTCTTTAAAGTTCAATTCTCATTATTCTCTCCATTTTCTCTTCCCACCCACAGCATAATCAAGGTATAGAATTAAGTAGTTTTCTTATGTTCAAAGCTCCTTCTTGTACTGAATAAACCAATGAGTTTCTGATGTATTAGTTTAATAAGAGCGAAAGAAATTTACCAGGACAAAGGGAAACATCTCTAATTTGCATTCCCAATAGATTTTCACAATCAGCTTGGGGAATTTTGTAAGATATATTTCCTTTCACGCATCCCCCACATTCTCTGTCCAATGTTTGTTCAGTAAACTTGATGGAATAAAGATCACATCTGCCTTTCTGTGAGTTCTGTTCTTGGGAGGTAACTATGTATTGGTTTGTTAAGAGGAATGTGTGCAATACTCCCTCTGAAGACACAGGTTCACAGCTTGGGAGTGATTCTGGATTCATTGTTGAGCCTGGAACTCCAAGTGTCGGCGGTGGCCAGGGGAGCTTTTGCACAATTAAAACTTGTGCGCCAGCAGCACATGTATCTTGAGAAGCCAGGCATCTCGAATAGATTACTGCGATACACTTTACGTGGGGTTGCCTTTGAAAACTGTTTGGAAGCTTCAAGAGGTCCAACAGGTGACAGTCAGATTCCCCACTGGGGCAGCGTACAGGGAGCACACAAACCCCCTATTACGTCAGCTCCACTGGCTGCCAGTCTGCTTCCAAGCACAATTCAAAGTGCTAGCTTTAGCCTATAAAGCCCTAAACAGTTCCGGCCTAGTTTACCTGTTCAAATATATCTTCCTCTATGAACCCCCTCGGAGATTAAGATCGTCTGGGGTGGCCCTGCTCTTGGTTCCATCTCCTTTGCAGGTGCAGCTGTTGGGGACGATAGACAGAGCCTTCTCAGTGGTGGCCCCTTGGCTATGGAACTCCCTCCCTAGTGAAATTAGAGCAGTCCCCTCCCTCCTGACCTTCAGAAAGAAAGTAAAGCATGGATATGGGAGCAATATTTTGGATAACAAGTTTTAGTGCAATAAAAGAATTCAGAATAATGAAATTTTGAATGGAATGGCCTTGGATCATGTTTTTGGATAGCATGATTTTAATAATTGTTCTTAAGTTGTGTTTAATGTCTTGGGTTTTAATGTATATGTTTATTTTGTTATATGTTTGTCTATGGCATGGAATTGTTGCCCATCTGCAAGGCCGCTCTGAGTCCCCTTCGGGGTGAGAAGGGAGGGATATAAATATTGTAAATAAATAGATAAATAAATGCCCACACATATACAACCCCCCTATCTATATCATCTATATTTCTCTGGCCCCATCCACATAGTACCTTAATCATGAGAGTTCCCAGTTCAAAATGTGGGGGTGGCTAGATGACATCACTGGAAAATGCTCAATGATTTGCTACAAAGGAGGAAAGTCGTGGGATAAAAAGGTCCCCTTTTATGCAATTTCTGGGTGAAAGATGTGGATATTTGCATGTCTGTGTGACCCTGCATGCCAGAAAACACGTTTTCCTTCCCTCCCCCCTGTAGAGACTGCTCCAGCTGATGTCCGTCCCCTTTTAAAAGCCTGAAACAGCTGATCAGCTGATTGGGCTGTCAAATGGACACACAGCTGGTTGAAAGGAAGCACAAACAGAGAGTCATTAGAACTCTCTGAAACTCTTTAATTAACAATATAAACACTGTAAATAATTAGGGAAAAATCTGGCAGAATTTTTTAAAAATTCCCTCCGTTATGCATTGTTCTGTATTTGCGGACATGTGAATATGCACATATGTGGATCAGCACAAAATTACATACTTAAAAAAAAACTTCTAATGGTTGTCCCCCATCCACCCTCCATTTTATCCCAAGATACAGAAAGGAGGCCATTGAGGACAGCAGGGGAAGAAATCCCAGGACTGGCAGGCCAGTGTGGGGACTTGCTCTGAGGTCCCAGGTTTTTTTGGTCCTCTTCAAAATTTTGCGATTTAGCGCTGTCTGGAAGTGCCCTCTATCTCTCTCTCTATTTCACACATACCTGCAAATGCAGTATACCAGTTTCTGCACTTAGTTTGACTGGAATGATATCATCATGTTCAGTATAAGATTCCAGATTTAATGGACAGATGGTCTTTCCCGAAGGAAAAAGAGCATCTGGCATTACATTTAATAAAGTTTATTATGCAAGTTAAATCTTTGCAAGACTGGACTTAGGAAAGAGAGAAAAGATCCAGCAGTTCCTTAAATAATCCTGCTGCTCTTCTGCAAATTTTAATAGATATCACTCTTTACAGAGATTATAAAAGTCAAGCAATTAATCTCCATTTTGTAAATATGGAAGACTTACGTGATAGTTTAATGGAGTTTTGGTAAAATAATTACAAAATTGTAAAAGTTACTGCTGCTGTCCCAGTGCAACAAATGTAAATGGAAGCTTTCAGGCAGATAAATTCCCCAAGGCAAGATGAAACTCAAATGACACAATACTCTTTATTCCATTTAGGTTTAGGGGGCTACTGAAATACAACAGCATGATCAAGAGTTCATTCCAAGACATGCAAAATATTACTGGCTTGTACAACAGGGAAGAGAATAGAGAAGTGAGCAGTTTTAAAAAAAACTTTGGGTCTATCCATCAAACTGATACAGAAGAGCAGTTTAATCCCAGAAAGATAAATCAGAATATACTTTAAATGGAACCTTCTCTTCTTTCTCAAGGAGAAATTAAAGTCAGGGCCGGCACTGCCATTAGGTAGAGTGAGCAGACAACACTATCATTAGATGGAGTTGGACTTTGATCATAGAGAGAATGAGATGACCATCATTTTGAATGTCATAAAAGGAAAACAAATAATTACCGGTAGTTATTTAATTTATTGTTTTAATATTTTTAATGCCATGGATAGAAAGAGGCACTTAGGAGGATTTTCTGTATCCTGTGCCAGAATAACTTGGCTCAGTTAAGATATAATACAATATAAGATATAATATAATTTGACTTGGGAGGGTGGGGGCACCATTCACTAGTCCGCCTCATGGAGCTAAATGTTTTGGGCTGGAATGCTGAAATATTCCCATATTTTATGACAAAACTCATTATGACTATGTGAAACACTGGCACCGTCACTCATTTTCTAGGGTTTTAAGTCTTGCTTCAAAAACAACTGTCAGTAGGAACTGAATTTTCCAGCAGTTATAAAAATACTAATTAAGATTTGTGCCACTGTGATTTATAAACAGAGTAGTTATCATAGTTGAATCCTCATGTCTTTTCAATTCGTTGTGTATTTCATACTGAAATCAATACAGTACTTATTCCCCAGCCACACACATTTTATTTTTTCTTACACTAATCTGGGGAGGGGAGATTATACCATGTATGTGGGTTGCCATGAACATAAAGAGACGGCTGCCATGAAAAGCAATGGCTTCTGTGTGGTGGCCATATGGTGGGTGCCTTCCCTGGCACACTGTCTGTACCCAGTCAGCCTGCCAGTCAATCTGTGAAAGAGACTGTCTCTCTTATCAGGCACCCCTATATCTCTCCTGCCAGGTTGTCAATCTTTCTGTCAAACCATCTTTGATTTGGACTATCTGTCTGGTGATTGCTGGACCATCTGACTGACAGAGTGTTTTGGAGACAAGCAGCCTGTCTTTCAGTCTACCTGTCTGTCTGAGTAGCTATCCTGAATGTCTGTGTCTCTTTTAGATTGACAATCTGATTAAGAGTGTTGCTTATCCGGGAGTTTGCCAACCACTCTGTTTGTCAATGTGGACGTCTCATCAATCTGATAGCCTCTGGTTAAACAAAATGCATGGTATGCATGGAAGCTTTTCTATCCTGCAAGGACACCAGTGCAGGGGTAGGAAATGTTTGAAACTCTGTAAAAACACCCCACTCCACACCCAAGGACTCCAATGAATTTCCCCTTATTTGAATCTTTAGACACAAGGGATGAAGGGGATGGGAGTAGGGCTGGTGGGGAGGAGGTAGCTTAAACTCTCTTACCTGTAGATAAGCCTCCGAAATGGGGCTTCAAAGTGGAGTCCATGACATGTGAGTGTGGTCAGGCCTGTAGCGAGGGGGCGGTTTTAGGGGTTCAACCCCACCCCCCGAAATTTTTCAGGTTATAAAAAAAACCTGGCTTACTCATGAATTTTAACTGGTTAACCAAATCCCCATGCTAAGTCTATGAGACACAAAACATTAAGAGTCCCTCCAGGCACTATCTCAAGCAGATATTGACAGGTTTGTAGCGGGGAGGGGTGTGTGCAAGGGGTTTAACCCCCCCCCCCGAAATTTTCAACCCCCCCCCCCCCCGAATTTTTTTTCTGGCTACAGCCCTGAGTGTGGTAGATTGTTAGCTGACTGGGAAGAAATCAAGGCACTTTTATATACACAGAACGTGTCCATACAGGTTTCCAGGCTTGTTATTGTTTTCTGCCTACCCACCTATCCCGTCCACATTGCAAACTATTTGACAAGTCCTCTACTTAAAAAGACAATATGTGGACCTTATGTGCATGTACTGTACTAGTGTTTCCAATATGTGGAATAGTAGCTACTACCCATCATGATGACAGGGAATATTGCACAGATGCTAGCATCAAACAATTGAGACACTTTGCCTCTGTGAAGCCATATTTATAGGTACGTGGCACGACTACACCCTCCCTCTGTGCTGCTGCCTATCTTTTGGGATTTTATGTCCTGCTTTATTTCCCCAAAATGTCCTAGGTTCAAATCCCGGAAGCAGAATGAGCGCCCGCTGTTAGCCCCAGCTCCTGCCAACCTAGTAGTTCAAAAACATGCAAATCTGAGTAGATCAATAGGTACTGCTCCGGCGGGAAGGTAACGGCGCTCGATGCAGTCATGCCAGCCACATGACCTGGAAATATCTATGGACAATGCCGGCTCTTCGGCTTAGAAATGGAGATGAGCACCAACCCCCAGAGTTGGTCATGACTGGACTTAACGTCAGGGGAAACCTTTACCTTATTTCCCTAAAAGGGACTTAACTCTGCTATCATTTAGAAAATGCCAGGTAATTTCCAAATCCTGACAGGTCTCTCTTCTTTCTCTCTAAATGAAATGCTGTGGTACAATCACACTCAAGTATACACCTTCCAATATTTTACAGATGAAAATGTGTTCAAGTAGCAATAGAATGTGATCATGCTGGCAAAAATAATAATGAGGAAAACTGAAGTTGCTTGTTTTTACTTGAATCCCTTAAAAACAAAATTCATGCCCATCTTCTTCCTTGCTGCTGAGTTAATTGAGAGCAAACTATTTTTGCACTTTGAATTCAATTTTCAGAAAAAGAAGGAAGCTTAGCACAAAAGGGGAAAGTAGGAAGAGAGAGAAACTGGGACATTTTAAAAGCAGCTAAAAAGTAGGATGACAGAGGATTAATTGAGACTGTTGCTACCAGTTTCAGGAATATTGGCAGGTATTCAACTCAAACCATATACCTAAAAGCCCATGTTGTGATTTTCTTTGGACATGGGTCTATGCCCCACTGGTGTGCCATATAACTCTGAGCACCCCTCAGCTGCTCAATAAATGTAAAATCATAATAAAAATAATAATTTAATAATAACAGCAGTATAGTCACCCAAACAGATGTTCAGGCCTCAGATCCCTGTACTTAAAAGGCGTTTACTACTCTGGGCAGACAGTCAAAATAACTACAGTGACTGTGGGTTTTTCAAAAGGGAAAATAATGGTGGAGCCCAAAAGTCTCGCTGCCTTAATGGCAAGATATTCCAAAATGTGGCATGGTATGCAATAGGGGCTAAGCATAAGAAACAGCAAAAATAAATAAAGAAAAAAAAAAGAAAAGAAAAAGAAAGCAAGAGAGAGAGGGGGGTGAAGTTGTGTGTGTGTTTTGGGTTCTTGTACTGGAACTGGCCCAAGGTTTTCATAATATGTCCATCCCCCTAAACATCTGCCTCTGAGGATGCTGGCACCTAACAAATTATCCAATAAGGTTGTCAAATGTCTTTTGTTGGAAAGAGAAAATAAATGTGACAAATGTAAATACCTAAAAAGTAGGACCTGCACCAGAAGGACTGATGAAGTCAAACCTGATAAAGGGTGATTGTGAATTCCTTTCCTATTAGTCAGACAGCTGCTTTATTTAATAGATCAGGGCTTTTTGGACCAGTTGTTCATTCCTGGCCTATATATGTATGCACACACACACACACATCCATTTGTACCTTTTAGGCATGTTGGAGATATAAGGTTCCCATTAGCCTATTGCAATCAACTTCCACCAATGTTCTCCCTTTAGTGCTAGTTCACAGGCTAAAAAACACATCAAGATAGTCTGGAGATTATTGTTTCACAAAACATGATGCAAATCTGATTCTTCTCTGTATCGCTCTTTGTACAAAAAAACCATCCGGTTCAGATGTCAGGGACCTGTGCTTTCAATTACAGACTCTTGGATGTGTAAGCCTTCCTTAGGCAGGACTGGCACAGAAAATATGTCTACAAAATGAAATGGGAAGTCTTAAAAAGAGGACTGCAACTTTGGATTGGGAAGCTTTATTTGATGAATTGGTAAAAACCACAGAAGGCTGTGTGTTCAGGGCATGCATTCGACTGTTCAAGGCTATTTTGTTCCTTGTGCGTTGCTCCAATAGGGAATGGAAAAGAAAACATTAGAGAGCTGGAAAAAGTGCAGAAAATGTGATCAAAATGAGCAGCAACTTACCTATGGGGAAAGGTTGGGACTTTTCAGTTTAGAAACAAATTAAGTCAAAGAGACTATAACAGAATTGTATAAAATTTTCATGGTGTAGACAAAGTGGGAAGGACTATGAACGGGTTTTGATTTTATTGCCCTAAGATCTTCAGCTACAGGGCAGGATATAAACATTTAAACTAACAAACAAACAAATAAACAAACAAACAATGAAAACTATTTTTCTAACTTGTTTTTGCAGTGTCAAGGTGGAAGAGAGTTACTTTTAGAATTATTAGAAACAGTCATGACTGTAATATACTTCTGTTCAAAGGAATGTCAGTGGGCAGTTTGCCTGTTACTCATTGCTTTCTCTGCATGTGATGTTGTGGTATGAACAAAGGGAGGAAGAAGACATACCGAGTGTAGGAATGGTTGCATTTGCACTACCCTATAATCCAGTTTCTGAATCTTGATTACTGTATCTGCTTTGAACTGGATTATAGGGCAGTGTAAAGTAAAGGTAAAGGTTTTCCCCTGGCATTAAGTCTAGTCATGTCCAACTTTAGGGGTTGGTGCTCATCTCCATTTCTAAGATGAAAAGCCGGCGTTGTCCGTAGACACCTCCAAGGTCATGTGGCTGGCATGATTGCATGGAGCGCCATTACCTTCCTGCTAGAGTGGTACCTATTGATCTACTCACATTTGCATGTTTTCAAACTGTTAGGTTGACAGAAGCTAGGGCTAACAGAAGCTAGGGCTAACACCCCACTCCCTGGATTTGAACCACCGACCTTTTGGTCAGCAAATTCAGCAGCTCAGCGATTTAATCCGCTGCACCACCAGGGGCTCCTATAGGTCATTGTAGACCCATATAATCCAGTATAAAACACATAATCTGGATTCAGAAACTGGATTATATGGCAATGTAGACCCTGGCCCCTCTACACTGCCATATAATCCACATTATCTGCTTTGAACTGTATTATATGAATCTACACTGCCATATAATCCAGTTCAAAGCAGATAATCTGGATTTTATATGGCCGTGTTAAAGGGGCTCCAGCCTCAGAATATCCAAGGTGCAATATTTGAAGTGCCATTTGGAGGAACTAGAGAGCATTCAGTATCCATAGTGGTAATTTGTTGGTAACTGGTAATGCAGAAAATTACTCTTCTGAACTACGGTAACAGTAACAAGCACTGGATGACCAGAGTAGTGAATTAAGGAACTAGTGGCTTTTAAGAAGCAGTACTCTGAGTCTACGTTCATCCAATGAATGGTGGAAGAATATATGAAAGGGAGTTCTTCACAATGTTACCGTTATATAATTTTTAGCAAAAGCTGCAAATTCATGTACAGTAAGGGTACCAGTGGTTGCTAGTTATGATGATTGTGTAGTATCTTTAGCTGAGATACTGTCAAGCCACCAGAGCACCCTAGTTGAGAATACCCCTTGCTAAACCGCAACGAGAACAGTTGAAGTGGAGTAAGACTACTATAAGTGAATTCTGTGAACAGAGCCCTGTGTTTGCGCCTAGACTGGTTGACTATGCCTATAATGGAAATAATTTGTGAAACTGAGGCTCTCTGATAAAAGTTCCCAAAGTCTGGTTGTTAATTTCATGCAACATTATTCGAACATTCATATTTAGTTTAGGGTTTTTTGTTCTTCCTCCAGCTAATGCTCATAATTTTGAAATGATGTCAATGTGTTTATTTCAGGGGAATTGTTAGAAGGGTAGATTGACTTCAGCAGAGAGAGGAAACAATCGAAACCCCCTGGGAAGTTGCCAGAGTCAATCTGTGCCATTATGCAAAAAGCATCCTTGGTGTGACATTGATAGAGGGAAGACCACATCCTAAATTAGATCACTTGATGTTACTGATTTGATTAAGAGTCCTTGCCTGCTGCATTGCAAACATCAGGGTTTTTAACTAGCTCTCTAACAATTCAGCCCATCATCTGGCTGAGCTGAAGAGCCGGATGTTCAAAAGGCAGCGTAATGTGAAGAAAAACACTGGAATGTGATTGAAAATGCCTTACAACATAAATGGGAATCATGCATGTGAACAATTTTGGAGTGTTTTGGATTTTGGAATTCTAGATAAAGGATTGTCAACTTTTAGAAACAGTATTGGAGTGCAACACTCATAATCCCTGTCCAGTCCACTGACCAAGCTTTCTGGTACTGAAGAAAGTTGGATTCAGGGACACCTAGAGGTCTAATGCTCCCTGTCTGAAAGCATAAATATTTTTGTTGTTCAAGTCACACACAAACACCAATTTCCAGTTTTTAAGGGAAGGCATATGGCCTCCCTGTAAAATATAGCTTTTTCATTACTTTCCAATAAAAACTATTTCAATCAAAAAGTAAAATTCATACTTACAAAGTCTATGATACATGCAAGATCATTCTGCTGTTTTTCAGTCACAAGTAGATAGCCTAAATAATGGTCTCATGTCTTTGAAGTTTCTGTGTGAGCCACACATTCTTGGCAGGGAATGTCTTTTTCTTGGGAGGTTTTTTAAGAAAAATCTTTGGCGCTTGTGATGAGCAACTATCTAGCCCTTGTAACTGGGAGAGGTTTACAAGCCAAGAGTATCTTTGTTGTGGCAAGCCGCTTCCTCTTTCTCTGCTTACAATTGCTTTAGAGTACAAACTCTGAATTGAAACTAAAAAAGATGAGAGTAAACAATCTAATTTTCAACATTTCTCTGACCAAGAATCTTTAGGAATAATTACTCTGGAGATGCCAAGCCCAGCCTCATACCACAACATTATATCTTAATTCCGAAAATGCATGCTGTGGGTGGGATTGGGGAGAATATGAGTTTTAAATGTCATTTTATTATATCTATTGTATTTTAATTTTGTTTTTACCGCACTGTTACTATTTAATTGCTTTTTAACTTTTGTATTGCACCTTTTAAACTTGCCTAGTTGTAAAGCAATGCTTTTGGGTTTACAACAATACAGGTTTACCCCTTATGGCATAGATCTGACTAAGTGAAGCAGGTGAATATAGCACTGAATGAGACATGTAGAATAATCACAGGATGACTTAAACCTGCACCTGTTGATAGACTCTATAAGCTATGTGGGACTTCCCAGATGAGGTCTTTGGGGAACACGAATTAATTCACCACTAACCAGGAAAACCCTGGTAGTCCATTTGATAGTCCATTTGTCTATCAAATAGCTTTTATAGTCCATTTAAAAAATGTTTATAATTTCAATCCAGCCTAGCCTGAGCAAAAAACAAGCTCATTCCGTTCTATATAAGATATGTTTTCATATCCAAATTCTAAGCAGCTCACAGTTGGCTTCCAAGTCTTTTTCATTTTCCACTTGGATGTGGTTTAGTCTGGATAAAAATGACTGGAACAGAACTGGCTTTAGCACATCACAAAACTGACGTAACTGGGGTGAGGATGGAATCAGCACCAAAGGTCTTTGTCCAGTGCACATCTTATTCAAAGCCACAAGGATTTTAGTGGCATTACTTCAGAATAAATGTGCATAGGAATCGCTGCACATTTCCTTTGGAAACACAAGAACTAGACATGTATGAATATCTTCATAACATCCTAAATGTAATTTCTAGAACTACATTTCATAAGTAAGCAGATGCAGTAGGAGCAGAGAAACAAGTGCACATACAGGCAATGGCATGTCCCGCTTTGCCCCCAAACATAAAAAAACACTCCCAAACATTAGTTTAAAAACACTGCCCAATCAAACATTGGATTCAGTATTAAACTATCTATTTCATTGCTGACATCAACATTAAGCAATATTGAACTTTTACAGTACACGACAGCATTGCTACTAGTGCAGTGCAGAAATATCTAATCAATGTATTTCAGTAGCTAGCTTCACTGTTGTTTTCAGTCCTCGGGAGAAGTCTGGCATTTCAGTGCAGAAATACAAAACCTGTATTTTATTTTCTGGCCTAAGAAGTGAAAGTTCTTCTAGAGCAGGCATGGCAAACTGAGGCCCGGTAGCCAGATGTAGCCCCCTGGGTGTTTACCTCAGGCTCTCCTCATTTTCCATGTCTCTTGTAAAAGGACACAGCATAGAATCATAGAATCATAGAATCGTAGAATAGTAGAGTTGGAAGAGACCTCATGAGTCTCTTCCATGAGCAGCAGTCTGCCTTATCCTTATGCCATAAAGATGGGTGAGGAAGTGAGCCCGACACACTTTAGTTGCCATGGCTCAGTGCTATGACATCCTGGAATGTGCCATTTGGTGAGGTAGTAGATTACAATTCCCATGACTCCATAACATTGAGCAATGGGAGTTGAAGTGGTGTCAAATTGTATTAATTCTACAGTGTAGATGTACCCTAGGAGGTCTCTCATTCATAGGGTTGCCATAAACTGAAGTCAAATTGATGGCAGTTAATAACAAGAACAGATTAGCCCCTGCAAACAGCTTGGGGTAATAGTTATAGAAATGTGATAGAGAAACAATTACTGAGCAGGTATCTGATAATCCTTTTTTTAAAAAGATATTTCATTCTATTGTAAATATGGGCCAGACATCTTGGCTGAGGCTGAATTTCTTTCCATTTACCTTGCAATTTGCAGAGGATTACTGAAATCTGAGCGAGAGGATAATACTAATTAGAGATCATCCCATTGAATCTGGCATACGAGGGAAAAGAGGAGACTTATGTGGCTTGTAATAATGGCCCTTCTATGAACCAGATGTACAGATATCCTTTTGATCTCTGTAACACCAGACAACTCAAGAAATGTAGTGAGATTCATGTTTCATCTCTACTTTTAATCTTGTAGCCACAGCACCGGACATCGAGTTCAAAGGGATGAAGGCAGAGACAGTCATTAGCAGGTCCAGTTCAGTTCCACAGCAAACAAGAAAAATAATTTAAAAAGTAGAACTGCCAGGTTTGAGGGCTCGCTGACAGTCTGAGACTCAGAATCTTTAACTAAAATGGGTGGGTGAATGTGGTTTAGCCTAAGTAATGATTTCAAGAACAGTGGCTTTATTACCAGCTCATTTAAACAAACAGTGTCATCTTAAGTACACTTGCTAGAAAATATATCCCATTGAGTTCAGAGGTACTTCTTCTATGACTAAATATTATTTACTGTGGCAAATCATTTTCTGGGTGAAAGTCCCATCAGCATGCATGGTTATTTTCAGTACATCCCAATCCAACCTGAGAGTTTCACCTTCTGGTACTATTTATGGTTTTGTTTTAAATTGTCTCATCATAGGATTTTCATGGTAAAGGACATTCAAAAGGATATCACTGTACCTTCTTCAGCATAGCACTAGCATGTTATGGTGCCAAATATCCTCTGCTAATGTTTGCCCCCAATGCTGCTGCTGTTTGGCACATTTTAGTCTGGATTTTCAGAAAAAACTTGTCTGCAGTGTGTGGTCTGCCACTTTGTGGAGCATCCTTAATACTGGCTTGCCCCTTTTTCACCATATATATAACCCTCAATAAACTGCTTTGCTTGAACTTCTGGCCTCAGTGTGGTTTTCAGAGTACTCTCGTACCTTTGGGGTGCAACACAGTGACACTTTCCCCCACATGAAGTGCTACAGAAGGCAGGGCTGGCCCTAGGAAATTTTCAAGTGTAAGCAAGTAGTATTTTTGGCACCCCCCCCCCCCCCCGACAAACCAATCACTGAAAAATAAAAGGTAGAAGGTAGAGGTGAATAGAACACACACATGGCACATATGGTCCCTGCATATGTGTTTGTGTGTGTGTGTGTGTGCATCTTATATATACATACACATACACACAATGTTGAAAATATGTGGAAAGGTAGGTAGGTAGGTAGGTAGGGAGCCATGGCAGAAGAACCTTCCCTGGAGCAAGGCCTAATAATAATAATAATAATAATAATAAATCATCCCAACAAAGGATTCCCCCAGGCAGGAAGCAGCCAAGCAATTGAAACATTTATACCTGCCTCCAACAGACAAGAGTTCTTTCTTTCTCCCACCCTGGACTTTCCGCAGATATATAAACCCCACTTGATTAGTTTCCAACCTCTAAGGATGCCTGCCATAGATGCAGGCAAAATGTCAGGAGAGAATGCTTCTGGAACATGGCCATACAGCCCAGAAAGCTCACAGCAACCCACTTGTCTTTACTGTATTACACAAATGTAATGTGCACCTCAATTTTGGAATAGTCATTTAGCCAAAAAAGGTGTGGCTGAGATTGATGTAAATATGGTAATTTTAGCCTTCTTACTCAGATAGAAGCTTCAATAGGGCTACAGTAACTAGGGTTTGGCATTTTAGAGAATATACTCAGCATGATAACTATGGTACTTGTCCTCTGCTGAGCATGAGAATGATGAGCAGACCTTCTTTTCAATCTCTGACAACTCTGATGGCAAAGCTGGGGTGATTTACTTGAAGTGTGGGCGAAACGTCAGTATTTTAAAAACTCTAAAATCAGGACAGTAAATAAAGAACACCACTCAGAAAACAAAGGAATTCCAGACAGGAAACAATCAGGGCCAGCTAACACCTCCCAACAAAAGATTACCCCAGGCAGAAAGCAGCCAGGCTTTGAAGCTGCAAGGATATTTAATGCTAATAACGGTGGCCATTTGCAACATTCACTCGTGCCTCAGACAAGAGTTCTTTTCCCCACCCTGAACATTCAACAGATATATAAACCCCACTTGCTTTGTTTCCAACAGACCTCGCAACCACTGAGGGTGCCTGCCATAGATGCAGGCGAAACGTCAGAAGAGAATGCTTCTGGAATATAGCTATAAACTCAGCAGAGAGACTGGGAAAACGTAGAAAGGAGATGAGAAAGAAAGGAGGGAGGAAGGGAGGGAAGAAGGAAGGAAGGAAGGAAGGAAGGACGGAAGGAAGGGGAAAGAGGAAGAAAGAAGGCCAGAAAGGCAGAAGAGGGAGAAGAAGGAGAGAGGGAGGGAGGGAAGAAGAGGAAGGGCGCCAGGGGATCCTCAATCAGGGCAAGCTAACACCTCCCAACAAAGGATTACCCCAGGCAAAAAGCAGCCAGGCTTTGAAGCTGCAAGGATATTTAATGCTAATAACGGTGGCCATTTGCAACATTCACACGTGCCTCAGACAAGAGTTCTTTTCCCCACCCTGAACATTCCACAGATATATAAACCCCACTTGCTTTGTTTCCAACAGACCTTGCAACCACTGAGAGTGCCTGCCATAGATGCAGGCAAAACGTCAGGAGAGAATGCTTTTGAAACATGGCCAGACAGGGAACCGCCATCTTGATCAGGCCACGCGCGGGCTGCGGAGGGGGCGGGCCGAAGGGCACTTGCAAGGCACTCCTTCGGAAGCAGGGGGCGTGGTCTCCTGGGAGGTGCGTGCCCTCCGTGCCCTTAGGTCCCGCCCCCGCCCCCTCCGTAGCCTCAAAGCCTGGCTTCAAGGCAGAAAGGGAGACCAGGTAAAAGAGGAAGGAGGGAGGGAGAAGAGGGAGGGCGCTTTTGGGCGATGGTGCTGTGCGTGAATGTTGGTGTGGGGTTTCTGATTGAAACCCTGGCTGGAAGGAGGAGGCAGGGGTGTGCGCGTGCACATGCACACGCACAGGCGCCTCTGGCGCCCCTGGGACAACAACGCCACCAGCGGCCGCATAGTTGCGTATAGCCTTGAACCGGCCCTGACAGAAGGCAATGCAAGGCGCAGGGAGACGGTTTACCCTGCTGGCCCACGAATTTATCACGATGCTTGGTTGTCGCCCGGCTTCAGGACTTCAGTGTGATGAGATCCTTAAAATGTAACATAGAACCAAACATTCCTTCTCCTAAAAGTCAACTCTTTAATACAGGCTTCATGTCTAATTAAATAGTGGATGAAACTCATTATCCAGAAAAAATGGAATGAAGTCATGTGATACCATGCCTTTAAACAAAGAAATAAAGAAATATTTTTGCAGTGAAGACACTTTTCTTTTGCAAATGGTATTGGACTTCTAATCTGCCACTTTGTGCACTTCTAAAATGGACATAATTAGCTGTTGGGGAAAACCTTTTTTAATTCCCTCCAGCAGTGCAGACTTAGTCAAGGAGCAGTGGAGCAAAGGACAAGAGAGAGAGAGAGAGGAGTTCCTGGCTGGAACACTTCCTGAAGAAACCGCTTTTTAAAGAGAAAAGAAAAGAAAAAGAGCTTTTCATCCTTTACAACAATGTTCTGAGAATTGTTCAATGTTCTATTCAAGAAAAAGAGATGGAAAACTCAAGATTTTAATTAAAACAGTCATATAAAGGCATATTTTAGAGGGCACAGGAAAGGGCAAATTTCATTGCAAGCGTTCTTGGTGGAATTACCTCAGCTATAATTACCCCAGAGGAAAGCAGCTAAGGCCTCACACTAAAACAAATACTAAAATGTCTCTTTTGTTTGACAAACACTGATCATGCAAGGATGCAGGCAGCTATCTTTGGCCCTGAGCAGAGTCACAAAAGGATGCTTTAAAGTTCCTGGAAGTTCCACTTGTTCGGCGTAGTTCCTGTTTGGGAAGGGGGAAAAACTATTTCAGAAAATAGCCTTTTCACAAGAACATTGTCACAATTTCTTTAAATATCGTGTGCCTTATTTATCTCTCCCACACTCTGTTTTTAAAATGTGTTTGGAATGAAACTTGCTTCACAGGAAACGATACGCACAAAGCTTGTTTAAGATCTAAATAGGCTTCCTTTGCTGAGATAAACAGTTTCAGATGTTTGCATTTGTGGGTTTAAAGGACTTGGATGGGCCCAGGTGGGACACCTTTGAGGATCTGGAGCCCAGAAATAGAAAGAAGGAATGTGGAAACTGAACAAATCAGTTCATTTAATCAGCATAGTTAAGTGTCTTTTTTCCCCAGGACTGCACCATTTGATGGAAACCATGTGGTGAAATCACATTATGTGTGTGTGTCTTGCTATGTACGAATCATGTAAAATAGATATATATTGTTGTGTATGAGCTCAGGTTTGTGTCTCTTTTTCAGTCAATCCTGGAGAAGCCAGTGAACTCTCCTTCTGCCAGCAGACAAAAGCCCCATCTACATTGACATATAATGCAATTTAATTGCATTAATATTTTATAACAGCATTATACGGCAGTGTAAATGGGCCCAAAAAGTATTTCTGTTTAAAGAAGCTTTGGACTATTTACTGGGTATAGTTAGAAGGCCTTTTTTAAATGCAGATGTGCTGCATTTTTATATTCAGCACTATGCTTCAAAAAGTTTATTAAGTACTGGCTCTACTCTAACAGGATGGTTATCTATGCTTTCATTTACTTGCATCCAATAAAAATATGTCATCTCTAGGAATTTTCTAGATCCTCCAGGTAATGTTTCAGGATTCACCAGAGAGTTAAGCTATTACATGCTTATAGCAGATATCTCTCTAGGAATTTTCAGTGTTTTCCAGAAAGACTCTATGGACTTTATTACACACAATAAAATTAGCAATGGGTTAAACCCTTGTGCTGGCTGAACTGCTGACCTGAAGACTTGAAGTTCAGTGGTTTGAATTGGCAAGATGGGGTGAGCTCCTGTCTGTCAGCTCCAGCTTCCCATGCCAGGATATGAGAGAAGCCTCTCACAGGATGGTAACACATGCAGGCGTCCCCTGGACAATGTCCTTGCAGATGGCCGATTCTCTCACACCAGAAGCAAGTTGCAGTATATTCTCAATTCGCTTCTGACACAATAAAAAATTAGTGTTTTTTCTTCAAGTAAAAGAAAACCCAAGAGGAGACAATGGGAGGAGATGATCTCCCACATGATGAGAAGGCAAACAGATAATTTGAAAAGAAAGCTGAATGAAGGAAAAATTGTGGTGGGGGTAGGAAAATCATTCATTTAATATCCAAATGGGGTGTTACAAAACTTAAGGGGAAAACAGAGACCCCCAACACTTTATTTATTTAGTGTGATGAAGACCTATGATAGTTTATAGTGAAAATTATTAATTTAAATAGAATTTGCTGTACCAACATTAAATTCAGGAATGTATCCTTCATGGATAGGAAGTTGTATTGTACTTACTTATTTCCTTTTAAAACTTTATATTATACATTTAGTATAAACTTTATACTATACATAACAATACTTATGTTGTACCAAAAAGTGTTAACAATTTTAGTGTCTTCATCATCTACTTTAAATTATATAAATAATGTATGGACATTATTTTTGTTTTCTTGATGTTCAGCTGCCTTTAAACTATAGAACAAGAGCAATCCATTGATTATGTTATTATTTCAGAGGCCTTCATATGGAGTCAGAAATCAGATTATACATACTGGTATTTATATAATTCAGTACATAGACTAATAAAATTTTATGTACATACTTCTTTTTCAAATGAACCTAATGCTCCCTTTTTCATTTGATCATTTCTGAACAACTTGATAGGCTTAAATGTATTGTTTTTATTATACAAATTCCCCCACAGAGCTGGCAATCCAGAAGAAAAAGAGGACCATGGCATATTACAAATTCCATGTTTGCAGCCAGTTCAGTCTAAAAAAAGATAAAACATAATGTGTTGCATGCTATCATTGAATGAAAAATGAAGACTGATAAATGTTGAAGTAATGGTTATTTTGTTATTTTTGGTTTATTATCCTGACACATGCTGCTTTAGGAAGAATTTTGGCTCCCGTTGACTTGCATAGCTAGAATAATTATGCTCCTAGACTAAAGCAGCAGTTCCTTTTTTTACCCTTGACTAGAGCTGAGAAAAGAAAACAGGACAGAAAGCTATTTTGAAAATAAGGTTGCTTCTCATGCAACACCCTTTATGCTATGAAAGGGAGATAAGGATAGAAAATGATATAGATAGCCAAAATTTAGGGAGGTTACTTTTTTAGTAATATGTATTTCTTATCCCCATCTCCCTATGCTTTAAAGTGGGAAACAATTAAATACAGCAACAAATAAACACACAATACAGTTAAAACCACAAATGGAAATTAAAATACATTCTCAGTTGAATGAGCATAATATTAATTTAAGATGCATGCATATTGACAATAATCCATTTATAATGTAAAAACTCATAATTTCAAAGCCATTTGGATAGACCTGCCAGAAGAGATTGGCCTACAGCACTGTTTTAAATGTAGATGGTATATCCAGCTGTTCAATCTCTTCTGGCAGGTCAGTCCACAATTTGATTTAAAAGTCCTCTGGTTAAGAGTTACATGCCTAGTCTTGGCCAACTGAAATAAATGTCCCCAAAAGACCTGAGTATACAGGGTGGATCACAGAAGCAAAAGCACCCCAACCATAACCTGGCCCCAAACTATGTAGGGCTTTAAAGGTAACAACCATTAATTTGTACCTTGACAGCCAGTTGAATTATTTTAAATGCACCAATAACCAATCTGGTTGCCATATTTTGTGCTTGTGAAACTTTTGTACTTCAAGTTTCCAAGCTTGGTATAGAAGTAGCCTCAGCTCGTTGCAGAAGTCAAGCTGAAATTACTAGTGTGTGCGTGACCATTTTTAGGTCATCATGCTTTAGTAAGGAATGCAGCTGGCGTATCAGCCGAACCTCATAATAGGTGCTTCTGGATGTCTTCTCTATCTGGGCTGTCATTTGGAGTGACAGAATAACAACCAGATCACACACAGTCTGGGCTCCATTTCAATGCACTTCAGAAATGGAGTCCCACAGAGGCCATCACATGATGCAAGGACACTTCTGGTGGGATGCCGTGGGACTATGTTTCTGCAGTGCATGAGTGTTACTTGACTCTAAAATGAAAAAAAAAAATAGGAGAAAATTGGGAAAGATGGGGAAAGGACATGGGATGGCTGGTCATCCCAAAAGATCAACCTCAGTAATAGGGAATCAAGTAAGATTGTTCCCTCCATTTTCCACCACTCCTCACCCTCTCCCCTCATGGGATGGGGTCCTTGGAAGTACCCCACAGTTTTTCAGAGGGAGTATAATCCAAAAGTGGTTAGCATACTTCTGATCCCAAGTTAAGACCTTAGCAAGGCTGAACTTCTAGATCAAAAATGTGTGCCTTTCATGAGTTGGGAAGGTATACTGTCCACCTTAGGAAAACTTGGTAGGTTTCTACCAGTGCACCACATTTTGGAGGCCCTTTCCAAAAGTGCAAAAAAAGGGAAGTGAGGTGTAGTCAACTTCTGATTGAAATGCAGTGTAGGTATGCATTTCTCCTTCTCCCCTTCTGAGGAAGGAGGTTGGCAGGGAGTTAAGTACAGAGACAAGCTCAAAGTGAAATTTCCCTGTGGACATTGCAAGGAAACACAGACTAGGCAAAAGGCCCCTTTTTTGGACACAAGGTGGGCCATGGGCAAGGAACAAGCTGCAACACTGACAAAAGGATCAAGAATACTACTATCATTACTAACTAAAGTAGCAACTGATAGAAGAACCTGAATGTGACGAAGTTTTCCACCTTTCAAGCGATCACCTGATTGCTCCCTTCAGTGCTTGATTTTTTAATGTTTGCGAGGGAGGATGTGCCAAGGTCTCAGCCCCTATTATGGTCAGAACCATTGAGGCCAATGCATCAAAGAAAGGGAGAATGGGCTCCAAGGGTTGTTCCTATGATGGTGGCTCTCTCCTCCTCATGTTCTGTCCACTTCAGGCAGAAGCACCTTTTAGTTCGGAGGTGATTTCAGGGAAGAGGTTCCCATGTGACTGTCCAAACTAATTTCAATTTTGATTGAAGCAGGTGTGTCTAGCAGGAGTCAAACCAGGACAGGATACTAAACACTGGAGCTGGGATATAGTCCTTGTGTGGATTCAGCCTGTATTGAACACTGCCTTTATCATGATTTGAAGGCTGTCTTGTCATGGAAATGACAGCTTTGCAGATCAAGTTACATTGGGACACAATAAAATCTATGAAGTTGAGTCATGCAGAACCACTCATTAACCCAAAGAAAGGCGCTCATTGCCCCTTTGCCAAAAGGAAGGGGGCATGAAACAAAGGAGCATAATCCTCAACTGACCAGAACAGAGTGCTGAATAGACCCTCACGTGTGGTAAACACAAATAAGAGATTTGGTACATGCTGTTCTCTAGCAGAAAGACATTGCCCAGTTTGGGTGAGAGACAACCACCGAGGAAGAGAAAGGGGGTAAATGCTGTGTCCTGTAGTTGGAATTCAGCCTAGTTTGTTAAACAAACTGCTCCACTTAGTCAAAGTATAGCAACATAAAAGGAAAGCAAGCCAAGGACAAGAACTGTCTGTGTTTTTTCTGAACTTTTCTTGCCTTTCCCTGAAGTGTTGTCATTCAAATATCGACAGCTTCTCTACACTATCTAGTTTACCCCAGAATAAGCAGTAAAAGAAGCAGTGTTCAAATTAGATTCTTCTTTTGTTGTTTATGTTTTTAACATAATACTGTGATTCAAATAATAGTATAGTACATGGTTATACCCATGACAAGGTTTATTTTAAGCATTTTTCCTCCTTCTCAAGAAATGAGAAAGTTGTTAACAAGGAGACTTTTCCCTCCCATTTGCACGTTATTTTATTTGACTATGTTGCAGCCTCATGGAATTGTGGGAATTATAGTTTTACAAAGCAAATAATGCCAATAATAGCTGATCTGAATGTTGGCTACACTTTGCCATTGATGAGATGAGCTTTTTTTCATGGTGAATATGAAACCCCATGTAGTCACTATGCCATAATATTTGTATTAACTGGCTTTTTAACTTGTTTTGTTCAGCCCCTGTAATAATAGTTTCATGATACCAGCCTAATATTGGAGCCAGTATCACAGCTTGATCGTACTTAATATAAGGAAGAACTTTAATAATATTTTTGGTGAAGCTCCTGTTGGCATCACATCCCTATTTTGTCTCTGTTCTGTGGTTTGACCACTTGCATGAACAAAACACAGATACAGTTTTTAACACAGCATTCATTGTAAGATTTATAAAACTTCTGTTTTTGCTATATCTTGGGAGTTATATTGTTTTTACTGTATCTTGGAATTTTTCTAACCTGAAATATTTCAGAAGCTTCTATTTTCTTTCATTTATTTTCAGCCAAATGCTAAGGTGCCTGGTCAGAAGAGCTATGGCATTATTTATCATTCTTTTTAAATCTAGCTCCATTCCTATAATTTAACTATATGTATGAGAATATAACAGCTATTGCTTCTTTTATCATTCTATTCAAATCTAATTCCATTTAGATTTCTTAATTATATGTTGTAAATTTTTCTTAAATTACTATAAAACTAACACATGCTGATTAATTACTTTCTGAAGACTTGTTAAGGTATGAGCAGGGCTAATAATTTTTTCTTTTATTCGGCAGCTGTGGTTGATAGTCTTAAACTGGAAGGTCTAGTAACAGCTGGAATTTGTATCAAATTGTACTAAGAGCAAAACTGGTCCTGAATTAGTATTGAGATTTTCTGGGCTATGTTGGTAGGTCCAGTAGTGTTCATTGGGCCCTTAGTTTGTCCCAGTCTCTGAAAAGATTAGGATCTCTAGTTTGCATGGACTTTTACATGGCACCAGAGATGCAGACATTAATTATGTGCCACATTTGAGATTTCTTTATATGTGCAAATGTTAGGCCTAGCAGCCAATCCAGAATCGACTAGATTTCAGAATATGAACTCGAAGGTTCAATGAGATCCATCCAAATAAAATCTATCAGATTAGAAGCCAAATATTTAAACTATTTTAACTTCATTCTTCTACACCTTTCTTCTCCAATTCTCAATTACATAGATTTTTTTTCTTTAGTGCTTTCCTTAGCTCACTTCTCTATTTTGTAATGTTCTGTTTACCATTTTTTCTTCCCTTAGAAATGGCACAAAGCTTTGGAAGAATAAAATTGCCTGATATGTTGTCAGTGGTTTTCTGAGGGTGTTGAACATGTCTTTAACAACTGCTAAGTAGTAGGTATATTCAAAATTTAAGCTATATTAAGTTCCTGTGTTAATCACTGGTTACAGCTCTTTAAGTGAGCACAAAGAAAAATGAGCGGGCATATCAGAACCACATGAAAAACCATTGTGGTAATGTCAGCATGTGCTTTTGCTACACTCTGAACCTCAGAAGCAGATTGTGACATAAGTGGTATCACATGTCAAATGTTTGTGCCCCAGGATAATTTACAGCTATCATCCCATCTGTATTTTGAGAAATGAAGATCTTAATTCTAAGCAACCATGAAATACTTCAAAAATGTACCTGTCACAGCTTAGTAGATTGATCATGCTGGGAGACCATGTTTTCCTGCAAAGCTTACACTGTTCTGTGCTGTGCATTAAAAGCCTGAATGTTCCTTTTATAGTCTCGTAGAACTGGAAGGGGTATCATGAATTATTGACTACAATCCATTGGCCAATGCAGGATCTCCATGAAAACATCCCCAGCAGGTCGCTCTTTTTGAAGATGTCCACTGATGGAAACCACACCACTACACTGGGCAATGGACATCAAACATTTTGTTTATAAGATTGTTTTGAAAAGTTAAGAGACAAAATATATGTTATCATTTAGTCCAGAAAATGTGCAAAGCTAGAATTATTTGGAATTTTAAAACAATCTTTTGTAGATCAATATCAATCCAGAATGTATTGGGTTAACCCAACATCCCCCTATCCATTCAGTGCTCCTGCATCTAGACCTGAATAGTATTTTCTTTGGTCTTGTGAAGTAGAAGATAACAGTTTTCTAGCGGCCACGGGGGTTACTTTGATTTCCTGTGTTCCAGATAGATAAGCAAAATAGCCTAGCGAAACCCAAGCTAGCTTTTCAAATACATTTTTAGTTAAAAATTTATCCAAGGAAAGGAAAATGATTGAGTTAGAATGAAAAGTCTGCATCTTGCTTCTGATGTTTTACCATCTTTGCCTGATGAAGATTGCAGTGGACTTTGAAAGCTAATATGTGTCATTTTGATGGTCATATAAACACAATACTACAACATGTAGGTTAACTTAGACTGTATGAAGAAGGCTGAATGGAGCTCTGTCCTTCCAATATACTGTGGCCACATTGTTGTATTTTGCTATATGGTCAGTATGGGATTAAGAAGAAGTGAGATAGGTCTTATTCATGCTGGTCACATTCTCATGTCAGGAGAGGTGCCTGCGATGGCTAGGAGCTCTCATGGAGCTCCATGGCCAGCAAGGACTGGCAATGACATAGCCACAATCCATACTTCTTTTCCATACTCCGAAAGCCATGGGATACTGTGGAGTTTCCAGAAAACTCTGGGTTATCCCCAAACTTTTAGTCAGTTCAAAGCTTAAAAATCCCAGGATACACACCAGAAGTAGCTGTGTGTCATGAAGAGAGACAGCCTTCCATTCATTGTGAACCCAGGATTGTGTGGACAAGCCTTCAGAAATGTGTTCGTGTTTATTATCATAATAAGATGTAAACCCTTTAGGAGGGATGGGTGAATATTATATATCAGTTTTGCTGTCCATCACATCAATTTTTAGTTGTGTTTCTTATTAACGGTGCTCCATGCAGTCATGCCAGCCACCTGACCTTGGAGGTGTCTACAGACAACGCCGGCTCTTTGGCTTAGAAATGGAGATGAACACCAACCCACAGAGTTGGACATGACTAGACTTAATGTCAGGTGAAACCCTTTACCTTTACCTTTCCCATTAAATAATGGGAAAGTTCTTGTTCAAAAACTAAACCAAAGAAAGCAATTATACTTCCCTAACTGTTACTGGGTCTCATTCCCTGGCAACTGTGCAACTGCACCAACCTGAAACTGGCAATGCTCTGGTCAGTCTGCTATTCTAATCCCTTGACAGCTTAAAACACCAGACTCATCATTAATTTAATTGCCAGCAGATGCAGTTCCAGTGAATGATGTCTAAATGTAGGGAAGTCATACTAGAACAATTAAGTGCTGGACTGATTTTGTTCGTTTTGCCGATCTTAAAGAACACATCTGCAGCTGTGATCTTTGAAAGAAATTAATTTTTTTTATGGCTTGGAAGCATTACCTGGCTAGGAAAGGAATTCTAGTAGTCATTAACTTAGTATCAGAGAGGCAGGAAATGGGACATTTGTGTAAAGATTAGAGACTTATCTTTCTGGGTTAAGGTGCGGCACACATGCATCATTTAAGGCTTTAAAAAGTCTGTTTGTAACACTCCATCCAAGTAAGGCATTGTGGAGAACTATATGGGTAGGAAACGGCTGAGCTTATGCTTATTCAATTAGGAAGGCAGCCCTGTCAAGAAACAGAGCAAGGTATGACACTGACTGTCAGAAGAAAAGCTTAGAAAAGCCAAACGGCATGTTGAAAGCATTGGACATTATTTTTCTTTATTCGGGTTCTTTCTGCCACCTAGTCAATAAATCAGGAGAGAAACATAAAATGTGGAGACTAACACATTCTCAGCAGCTTAAACACGTTTCAGAAATACCACTTCAAGCACACACACAAAAAAAGCCTGGATTATTTACATTCCATTATCCCCTGTAAGAGCAAATACAGAAATTGCTTTGGGGTGACAGCATACTGAATCACACAAGCTTCAGTTTTGGTGTTGTTTTCTTAAGCCTTCTAGACCTGTGAGGATAAAAGTGGTCAAAGTTAGAAGTAGAAGCTAACTTTTCCATTATGCAACCAATTTCTCACATTCAAACTTCTTTCCTTTTCCTCCTCTTTCATAGAAGCAGTACAGGCTTATGACACTCATGTCAGTGAGTGGTAAATATACTGTGAGTTTAGTCTAAACAGTAAGTATTTATCTACTGGGCTGAACCCTATCTCTTGAACAGTCCCAGCAGTTTGAATAAATCCTTTAAAACTTGCAAGTGCTTCTCTGGTCTGCTGATATGAAAGTCACCAGTGAAACTAGCAGTCATGGGAAAGATTGGGAAAATCACCAGTAAGACACTCATAATTATGGGATCCAAATCTGCAATGATACTTACCTGCACCTGGAAGAAAATGGTCTCCTTAGGAACTTGCTGAGTTTATTTATTTATTTACAGTATTATATTCCACTTTTCTCACCCCGAAGGGTAGTCAGGGAGGATCACAGAACACATATACGGCAAACATTCAATGCCATTATAAACAGACAGGATAGACAACAGTACAGATAGAGATATATAAGCATTTACCATCTTTGGCATCCTGGAGATTGTGCTCGATTTCAGCCATGGGAAGCGAGAGTGCTTTTGCTCCATCCTCCATGTCGAAGAGCTCTGTTCACAGACTTCATCCTTTTTTGATCACCAGCATTTTTCCGGAATTTCCTTATGGTGCCATTAAAATACCTCCCTGCTTGAGTGGTACCTATTTATCTACTCATAACTGTTTTTGATTGCAAGGTGGGCAGTGAGCTGAGCTGAAGGTCAGGCGCTCACCCCTGACCCAGGCTTTGAACTGCCAACCTTTCAATTGGCAAGATTTATTGCAGCTGTTGGTTAACCTGCCTGTGCTAAATCCCAGCCCTACTGTTCTCCAGGCAGTTCTATGGTATGTTTTCACAGAGGTTGCCATAGAGTTGCATCAGTAGTATCATGCACATACAGGAATCACATTATGTAATCTGATTTCAGAATCATCTTCATCCACGTATGCTAAACTAAAAAAAATCAAGGATATACATTTTGGATTTGAGGAAGCCAGTCAGAATTTGGAAGGTATCTACTATTTATGATTTATCTACCATTTATGAGTTATCAACCATTTATGATAAGATGTGTGTGATAACCTGGTGTGACAAGATGAGTTGTGGTTAAGTAATTTTAGAATTCAGACTTCATGGGGATGGAATTTCAAGAAGACAAGTGTCTTGTTCCACTTACAGATTCATGGGAACCTGGAAATCTACCCCCTGTTTTGTTGGTACCATAGATAATAAACTCTCTGGCATGCATAGAGGGCTGGCACAGAACCTCAACAACATTTCAGCTGTGATTATATTCTTTTTCCACCTTTGGATTTCAGCTACTCTTATATTCTTCAACCACAAATTGCTTTTTAAAAAACAAGTTCTTGATTTTCAGGGTTTTTAGATTTGACATGGAATTATATGCATTGGCCACACAGACCACACATTACTGTCATCAAGATGTGCAAGTAACATGTGGGCTAGAAATAATGCTTTATGGCTTGAGGTATTATGAATCAATTTCTGTGTCTGCAGAACAATGAGTTTTAGAGGTAAAGGGGCATGGAAACATAAAATAAGAACAAAGGGGGAAACTATGGAATGCTTTTCATCTTCCTTTTTCAAAAGTCTAAAATAACAACAATTAACATTTGACAAAAATGATGAAAGTTTTGACAAAGGAAACCACTGGTAGTTGAGAGGGGGGAAAATCCACCCATCTGGCAGATATCTGGGACATAAATCAAAAGAAATCAGCAGAGAATTTAATAAAAAACTTATTGCTCATAATTTCCACTGGTCCTATATTACTGAGGTTACAGTTATGGCTGGCTCAGCAATGAAGGCAGCTGAAAGCTTTTATATTTGGCTTTTTGGGGTGTGTGGTAATGGCAGTGCTGCTGCTGGAATATTCATTCACTGGTTCTTTTTAAGCAAAAAGAGAGAAGACTAACCAATCAGTCATTTATGAACCCTTGGTTTTATTTTGTTTTAATTCTGTGGAGGCTCTTCAAGCCTCACACTTTGAGAGAGATGGAATTCGAAGTGGGTGAGTCTCTCTGTACCCCAGGCCTAGCTGGTCATTGTAAAGGGTAAACTCTGCCTGTTAGTATAATTGATAGCTGTTATTATGACTTTGAGGTCTGCATTTTAAACTCTTTTATTGGATTAACAGAAAACAAGAAAAATTACACTGTAATTCGGTATCCACTTAGCTGGGAACACTTAGCTCCATCGAACTTGGCAGGATGGAAATCTGAGTAGGCAAATGAAAGTCAGCTTGTTAGTCACTTACACTTACGTAAGTGAAACTTAGACACATATAAGTACCTTTTTGGAGAGGGCACAGAGGGATATTTTGTTGCCCTTGTGCTCTGTGCAAAAACCTCCCAGGTCTGAAGATCTATTGTCGCTTCTCTTTAGCAGAAAGAAAGGGAAGGGAGGGGAAGGGAAAGGCGATTCTGAACTCTTGGTAAAGAAAAACTTGGGCACAGTCAAATTGAAAGAAAACTGTTATTTTTCTGATCCCCTCCACCGAACTGGTACCAGCTATTTCTCTTTTGTCTGAACTAACTTCCAAACCAATAAGTGACCAAAGAAGCAGCCCTTTCCATGACTTGACAGCTGCAATACTACACATGTGCACATGTATGTTTCGGGGGTATAGAATGGAGCTGTAAAAGAAATATGGTTTTCACCCCCACCCACCCCCAAAAAAGGACTAAGTATTTTAAATCTGCAAATGTAAGCTAGAAAAAATATTTCAAAAACAGTTCCATGATAATAGCCTGAATATATACCTATTGTACATTTTTTGACTTGGTGTGCAATGTGTACATGAAAACATGTGTCTGAGCCATTGGCTCTGCATATTTTTATCTAAGATGATCCTTTTTACAAAGTCTTGTTTTTTTCGCTCCTTTTTCTTCTTGTCTTCTAACTGGAAGGTTTTTTTTTATCAGCATCAGGAGGATGGTGAATGAAACACAGATTTTCAGTGTAGGATTACAGCATTATGTCAGAAGTAAACAATGCAACAAACAAAGCATGAGATGGGAAAGAGCAAGATTCCACACTAGCCAATCCTACTGAATCTGTGGGTGGTTGGTTTACAATAAGCACGGTAACTAAAGGTTTTCCCTGACAGTAAGTCTGGTCATTTCTGACTCTGGGATATGGTGTTCATCTCCATTTATAAGCTGAATAGCCGGCATTGTCTGTAGACACCTCAATGGTCATATGGCCAGCATGACTACATGAAGCGCCGTTACCTTCCCACTGGAGCAGTACCTATTGATCTACTCACATTTGCATGTTTTCAAACTGCTAGGTTGGCAGAAGCTGGGGCTAACAGTGGGAGCTCACTGCACTCCCTGGATTCAAACTTTTCGGTCAGCAAGTTCAGCAGCTCAGCGGTTTAACCCACTGCACCACCGGGGGTTCCAAAAAGGCATGGTAAACAATACCTATCTCCAACATGTTGAAGATCTATATGTCTGACAACTATTATGAAAATTGTAAGAAAAGTTAGCATAAGTGAAAGAAAAAAAATATTCCCAACATACATTTTTGAAGGAGATTTCATGTGGTCTCTAGAAGATTCATCTATCTATGTATCCTTGATTGGCATAACAAATTTACAGTAGAATGTAGACTTTGGATTTTGTTTTGGTGTAAAGAAGCCTATCTCTGCTTTTAAAAATTCTATCTAGTTTATACAAAATCCCGTTTGTATTAAAAACTATCCAAGATGAGAGACCAATAAATCTGTTTTGCTTTCTCAAACACTGGATTTTTATAAGTGTCAAGCTCTCTTCATTGAATTTATGAAAAGATGTACAAGTTTGGTATAGTTCTTATGAAAGATTAAACCAAACAATTCTCATCTATCTTCTACTGCATAATTCAATAGATACAGTTGTTCCTGAACTGGAGAAGGATGTTGTACTTGTATGTTAAAAATGAAGAGCCTGTAAGACAAAGGGAGGTACCATAACTCTATCTGAGCACCAGAAACATGGATAAATCAACTGATTCAAAGCCAGGCTTTAATGAGCTAAGCAACTGAGTTCTTTTCATTGAAGTAGTGGGGGCAAATTCCCTGGAAAGTTCTTGTTGAAATAAATGACATTAAATTCTCGCCCATCCTAGTAGTGATCTTTTTCACACTGCTCAGTTATAGTTTTACAATCCCACTTAAACTGCCATGTCTACATCCTATGGAATCCTGGTGTTTATAAGTCTGGGGAGGCACTAGAGCTCTATGGCTGAGAATTCTTAATATGTCATGAAACTACAAATCCCAGGATTCCAGACTCAGTAATTGAATTGTGAAACAAACAAAAGTTTTCCTCCTGTTAATCATCCAGTAGAGAGTAATTTGCTTTCAAGCTTTGTTGTCCACTTTGTGTTAAACAAAGATTGCCCAGGCTCTAAAATATTTCAGGATTCCAACCTCAATAGTTAATAAATTAAAGTATGTCATCTGCCTCTGATCCTAAGACACTTATCTGGAAATGCACTTTGAGTCTGTCAACATAATTATTTCTTAACTCAGCACTGGATGGAGATGCACACCAAGCCTGTAGCAAATTAATAATCGGGGAGTTCACCATTCCTCCAGTCTATCTCCCAAAATGGAGATAAAGTGGCCTATCAGCCATGCTAGCTGTTATCTAGCAACACATAGCATGACATGGCTCATTGCTTCAGTGCAAATACATCCTTGTCACCATGGAGATAAAAATGAATTTGGAGGACTTAGATTGATTAGAAAACTAGGGGGATTCATTTTTCATATAGCAGTACCCCTTAGGGGTTTCGTTTAAATTGCATTTGAGAAGCAACGTTTGTATTAGATCATATCTTCAACTGCAGGGGACTAAACAATCGTTTCTAATGTTATATGTAACTGCTTAAGGGAGGAGGACTGGCAGATGTGGGAGTTCTGTTATTCCTCTGTGAAACTTCTTATCAGTTATCATATTCTGCTCCAGAATTTCTGCTTTAGGGAACATGGCCAATGGGAAGGGATTGCACAAATAAAGTGAGGTGATTGAATCACTGGCTTTATTTAGGTATTCATATCAGAGGTCGTCACTGGTTGCTTTTCAGGGCCATTGGTCATATCTCCGTGCATTTCTCCCAAATGTCCATATTGCTGGAATGAAATGCCATAGGTATTTAAGTCACTTTAATGTCACACACTGTTGTCAAGCACAGCAAATGATGAAAGATAAACTCACAATATAATATTTGGATAATACCCACATGTGCCCACTTCCCTCTGTTATTTAGCTAGCAGTGTGCCTTTTGCGGTTTCTATCTCCTTTTCACTATTAATACACCTCAAACTTTGGCCCTGTATGAAAAGACATGGTTTTCCTTTCATTTGTCCTCTGAGGGAATCCACTTGAATATTATACTTAACTCTGTGGGACCATGGGATTGTGCAGGTAATTGTTGGACCATAGGATTGTGCAGCTGTGGGACCATGGGGTTGTGAAGCTGTTGAGGTAATTCATACAATATGTGTGTGGTAGCCTATGGTGTTCATTATATTTATCATTCTTGTCCCCCTCTGCTTTTCTATGTAGTGTGGAGATGGTTAAAATCCAAGTACAGAAGTTAAGATTTGAAACTTTGAAAAACTGCTTTGTAAGGGGGTCAGATGCCAGAATCCTAGACTGAATAGTTACATCTGTGTAACTAAGTAATGTCGCTTGGCCTGATCCTCCCCTGGTCAACTATGTCCGGTGCCAGACAAGGCAAAAGAAGTTCATTTAGTGGAGTGCACTGCCCCTTTTATATGATCACAAAATCGCTTCACGATCCGTCAACACTTCCCAGTGGTTGTGAATGACTTGCATGTCAGTTAATCTGTTCCAGTGTTAGTTAAAACTTTAAAGGCACTATCCAGGGTGCTGAAAACATTTTGGTTGTATGATTTAGCATCTTGGGTTGATCCTTCATAGTTCAGACTGAATTCTAGAAAGTATTCTCTGTCCCAATGACATGGAAGTTATCATCCAGCTCTGTGAATACCATCCTGACAGTAACAATACAACAAACCAAATGAATAACCAGCTACTGCCCTTTTATGATACACAAAATTTATTTATTTACAGTATTTATATTCCGCCCTTCTCACCCCAAAGGGGACTCAGGGCGGATCACATTATAACACACATAGGGCAAACATTCAATGCCCATAAACACATCAAACAGAGACTGAGAGACACGCAGAGGCAAGTTAACCTTCTTCTGAGGGGATGTTCGATTCTGGCCACAGGGGGGAGCAGCTGCTTCATCATCCACACTGACGGCACTTCCTCATTCCAGGTCGTAAATTAGTTAATCTTGCCTCCCCACTTTTATAAGTGGTACCTTATCTCCTACTTGATAGATGCAACTATCTTTCGGGTTGCTAGGTCAGCAACGAGCAGGGGCTATTTTTTATTTTTAATTGACGGGTGCTCACCCCGCCACAGGCTGGCCTCGAACTCATGACCTCATGGTCAGAGTGATTTAAGGCAGCTGCTCAACAGCTGCGCCACAGCCCGGCCCAAATCTGCTGCCCAAGACGAATGGTAAGGCTGACTAATAGTAAGGATGGCCATCACTTTTAGCCGTTGTAGACCTTTGTACTTTTTTGGGTTACAACTCTCAGAATTTCCATTTCTTACCACCAGCTATGCTGGCCATGTTGGCTAGAGGATTCTCGAAGCTGTAATCCAAATAACCACCCCAAATACTCCTAAAATCTAGGCTCTGTTATAGACCTATCTTTTTTCTCTCTCCTTGCTTTGGGTTTTTAGATATGTTGATTTGCTTTTGTCAGGCATGATTTCTTTTGTTCTTATGAGACTAGAAAATGTTTCTCATACAAAATCAAAAATATGATATTTTCACAGCATGCAGGCTACTGCAACAACCAATGAACGTGACTGTGGTCAAAGACTTTACAATTCTCCTAGAATATAATGGATGCCTCTTTTTGCATAAACTTATCTCAGCTTCAAAATATCTCCTATTTCTGAAACTGATCTGGCAGATGAAGGTAGGAGAAAACTATATGCAGCTGTATTATTTTGGATTACAGAGGTTTAAAGCCTATCACCTCATTCCTCTAATTACTGCAAATTCTGTTGCACTTCAGCTTTTCTAGTACACAGCTCGTGTCTGGCCTTGTTGTTCCATGTGCCCTGAGCATGAACCTCAAATCTGGCATGGAACAGTTTGCTCAAGTTTACAATACAAATGGTTAGTGGAAATAAAGTGGCATTAGGAATGTTTTTGTTAACTCTGCCAGCTCGAACCCACATAACTCATGCATTGAGTTGTTATGGTTTTGCAAAGAGCTGTTTGTTTTATTTTTTTAATGCATTAATTAAATGGCAAATAAAGCTACTAACCTCATGTGTTGGAACGGATGCCAAGATGGACATTATAAAAATGTTCTCCTCAGTATTAATTCTATGTTTATGGGGCGTCTCATGTCTCTAAAACCTCCCCAGACCATTATTAATCATAACCTATCAAGAACATTCATCACATTTTTCCTGTTACACTCCAAAGAATGTCTTTATTAATTAAAGGTTAAAAAAATGGAAAGGGAGAGCCCCCTTTAAACTCATTGTTTTCACAAAGAGGAAGTGGTGTTCTCTCTGCTCCTCATGTCTCTCTGTAATTTGAAAAGGAGGCTCCAGTCAACATTAAAGCAATTTAAAAATTGGATGTTCAATCAAACAAAGGTCACTGTGAGTCAAGAACAAGTTTGCTAGGCAGCAGAGTATTTTTCCCTACATAAAAGCATATACTGCTATTCAACATAGGCACATACAGTATCATCCCCACATCTATGATGACATGTTCTTGGACTTTGTGAGGAGTTGTAGAACCTCGGATAATAATGAATATTATTGAAAGGAAGAACCTCTGGCCCAAGAGTACTGTAGAGTCATACTGGAGGAACTAGAAAATGTCTACAAATGACTTACAATAGCCTATTAGTGTGCTATCTACTGGGTTTGGTTCCAGAACTCTTTGGATGTCAGAATCTGAGGATGTTCAAGTCCCATTACATATAATGGCATAGTAAAATGGCATCCCTTATATAAAAAGGCAAAATCAGGATTTTCTTTTTGGGCTTTTTTGGTAGGGAGGATATTTTTTTAACTGTGTTGAATACAGAAGTTTGACTTTATCTGATCGGAAGTAAATAAATGAAATTGTGCTGATCAGTCCTGCGGTTATGGGGATCATACTGTAGTCAAAGTAATTTATTGCTTGATTGAAACTATATTAGTAGTAATTACCGAGCATTTAAAACATGGTTATACTGTCAGTATTACACACTGCACAATGATAGCAATTTGATACTGTTTTGACTATACTGGCTCTATCATATTGTATTCTGGGACTTGTAGTCTTTAAAGTTCTGAAGTGTTGTATACAGAATTTGGGCTCTCTCGTAGCAAATTCTACACATCACGCCAAACTACAAATCTCAGGACTCTACAAGCTTAAACCATGCCAAGTAAAGTGGTATCACTATGTAGTATGGATACAGATAAATTAAAACCAGTGAAGAAAGGAACGTGGTTTCCAATGGGTCCAAGTCATGTTGGATATATATTGCTTCTTGTATCAGAGGCAGTATGAATATGAAGAAGAAAGACCAGTCTCTATGGAAAAGTGATCTGAGGAAATGAAGTCCAGGTCGAGCATATCTTAACAAGAATTCCAAAATCTGAAATACTCCACATTTCAGAATTGTCCATATCAGTCGCTGAGATAGTGATGCTTTTGCTTTGTGATAGTTCATTATACTGAGACTTTATTTCATGTCCCAAATCATTAAATTATTGAGTATGAAATTATATTCAGACTATGTGTATAAGATGTACATGAAGCATAAATGAATTTGGTTTTTAGAGATGGGTCTCATCTTGAATGCATCTCATTATATGCATATATGCAAAAACAGGTATCCCAAAATCTGGAAGAATCCAAAATCGAGAGTGCTTTTGATCCCAAGAATTTTAGATAAGGGATACTCAACCAATATTCAGAATCTAAGGGGAAATAAAATAACTCAGTCTCTTATATGCTCACCATTCTTGGACAAAGCAGATTGCTCTGCAAAACTACTGAACAACAAATCTGGAGAAAATTAAACTCCATCTCATAAAGGCTAAAGCTTGAACAAGGACAATGGTTTTCATCATAAAGCAGTGTCAGTCAATTCAGCGATATAAGGGTGTTTGTGTTATTACATAGTATACTCACCGTTTAACAACAGTGAAATAAATTGTCTCTTTCTGTATTTTCTACAATTTCTTTCTCTCTAACCTTGCAAACATATCTCCTCATGTATGTGTGTGTACATGTATGTGTTTGCCAATTGAAGACATTACGTCATGCATCTGATGAAATGGGCTGCATCCATGAAAGATTATGAAACAGTATTTTTTTTACTCTTTTCAGTATTGCAAGACTCTTTTTGCCAGGTGATAATTCTTCTCAACAACCCTTCATTCACTAAAATGAATAAGGATCAAAGAACCAAATGATACCAGGTAATTTGTTGCCATCTTTCATATCCAATAAATTAATGATATCCAGTATAACCAGATAAGAGGAATTTCCAGACTCTTCTATAATTGACTGTGTCTCCAAAGTGGAGTGTGAGCTGGAATGCGAAGTATCAGTGTGATAGAAATGTCTTGATAGAGGAATGGCTGGCCAAAAAGAAAAGTCACCGTTTTGGACTATAGTTCCTAAAAACCCTCAGCAAAAATGGTCAAGTTTTCCACATTTGGGTTAAAGCAAATTTCTCAGCTCTCATGAAACCTCTGTTGGATAAGATTGAAGAGACACAGGGGAAGGAAAAGCAGAAAATGACCAAGATCCTACTTTGTGCTTCCATAGTGTAAAATCTGCACTCACTACACTAATTGGGCTCCATCAGTCTCCTGCCAAATACTGCCATTGTGGAACCAATGGTATTTCTTTCAATCTGTCTGTTTATTGCTCTGTTGTGAAATGGGAATTCTCAATGGCTGTTTCGGCAACCCCAGCTGCTAAAGTAGATTACCGTAATATACTCTATGTGGGTCTGCTTTTGAAGAATATTTGGAAACTTTAGCTGGCCTGAAGAGCTGCAGCCAAATAGTTACAGTGAGCACACAACTCCTTTATTGCAGTAGCTTCACTGGCTGGTAGTCCATTTCCAGGCATAATTTGAAGTCCTGGTTGTGACCTATGAAGGTCTATATAACAGTTATCTGAGTCTCTGTGAGTCTTACGATTGGGGAAAATAGGATATAAATATTGGACTAAATGCACTATAGGCACCAGATCTTGGCTGATCTTGGATGTTGAGTAGTGTCATCACTAGTTAGTACTTATTAGGGATTCTGCAAATGAATACTGGGTAATATAGGTTATATTTCAGAGAAAGTAAGTGTCAAAATCACCTCTTTATATTCCATACCTAAGAAAATCCTAAGAAATTCATGGGATTGACATAAAGGTACTTATGTACATATATATTCATACACATCCAAAATCTCCTATCATATGAAGCCTAAAATATCCATATTTGCTATATTATTAACCCCTTAAAGGGGCCTAATTTCCTTAAAGCACCAGATCCAATTTGACCTCAGAAGCTATGAAAATCATTGTGTTTGTTTGTTTCATTAGGCTTTTGAAGGCTGGTTGCTGAGTGGGCTTTTTGTTATATGCGGTCTTGTCAATATGAGCTGTTTTCTCTGTCTTTTTAATGACCATAATTTTAACTGCCTTTAATTCTATTGATAGTGTAATTACATGATAACTTGTGAACTTTTAGTTGTGTCTGTTTTAATATTTTCCCCAAACTCCACCAATGTTCACATTTGGGCATATTGAATATTCTTGCCAAGTTTGTTCCAGATCCATCATTGTTTGAGTCCACAGTGTTCTCTGGATGTAGGTGAACTACAACTCTAAAACTCAAGGTCAACGCCCACCAAACCCTTCCAGTATTTTCTGTTGTTCATGGGAATTCTGTGTGCCAAGTCTGGTTCAATTCCATCATTGGTGGAGTTCAGAAGGCTCTTTGATTGTAGGTTAACTATAAATCCCAGCAACTATAACTCCCAATTGACAAAATCAATCCACTCCAACCCCACAAGTATTCAAATTTGGGCATATCAGGTATTTGTGACAAATTTGGTCCAGTGAATGAAAATACATCCTGCATATCAGATATTTACATTATGATTCATAACAGTTGCAAAATTACAGTTATGAAGTAGCAATGAAAATAATTTTATGGTTGGGAGTCACCACAACACGAGGAACTGTTTTCAGGGGTCGCAGCATTAGAAAGGTTGAGAACTGCTGCTTTAAAGGAACTCTCCAAGGTTCTGAATTTAGCTGGGAGCACTTTGGATAGCTCATTTAAAGTTTGGACTAAAATTGAAGCAGGTTCATTATCTCACTGACGTGAGAATGCAAACATTCCCTTTACATCCCATAAAACAAATTTTAGGGTCTTCCTGTTCTGTCTTTTTGTCCAGCTCACAGGCCTTGACTGGAATTTGCTCTGTGTGTATGTGTATATAACAAAGCTTTTCAGCAAATATGTTGAGTTATTCTGAATTTCTTCATGATCTGGGAGGTCTGTTCACTGAAGTCTCATTAAAGTCAATAGGGGTCCTGCATACATAAACAAAGAACAAGAGTTGAGACAATTTAGTAGCGCAAAAATTCTACATAGATTTCCAGTTTGGCAGTGCAAAAATCCCACTAGTTGTTGTGGGCATTTTAGCAAACTCAGTATTTGAAACAAACAAAAATCTTAGGCCACCTCTAACCAATAATTAATTCAGCCTCAAAAAGAATTGTTTGGGCGATACGCTATATGTGGTTTTACGGCTTGAAAATCCCTGAGGCTATCATTCTGGGAAAGGGAAGATAAATCTTTGTCTTACAGTAATTCAGTGTGTTGAGTTCTCTCTGTACATTCTCTCTGAACCAAACAGCAGCCTTCATCTCAACAGATGAAAACATTATTCTAGTTCATGGCAGCCAGCTTTTCCAGAACAAGAACTGGATTTTGTCTATTTTATTAAGAGATAGTAGTTTGCACTCAGTTAACTCAGGCAGAGGGAGGGGAGAGGATGGAGTCTTGTGTGTCCCAGAAGGCTCATTTGGTGACTATTTCTTTTCCAGCAGTCTTCCGTTTAGTATGTAAACTCTAGGATTTCTCTGCTTAAAATATTACTTTTGTGTGTTCTTCCTTATTAATAACTATTTCTTGCTTGTTGCTTGGTCACACCGCTTTGGCTACACAGATGAAAATGAATACAATTAGAGTGCATTTTATACATGGGTAGGTAAAGCTAAAGGTTTTCCCCTGATATTAAGTCTAGTTGTGTCCGACTCTGGGGGTTGGTGCTCATCTCCATTTCTAAGCCGAAGAGCCAACATTGTCTGTAGACACCTCCAAGGTCATGTGGCCAGCATGACTGCATGGAGTGCCGTTACCTTCCTGCCAGAGCATACCTATTGATCTACTCACATTTGCATGTTTTTGAACTGCTAGGTTGGCAGAACCTGGGGCTAACAGTGGAAACTCACTCTGCTCCCCAGATTTGAACTGCCGACCTTTCGGTCAGCAAGTTCAGCAGCTCAGCAGTTTAACTCACTACACCACCGGTGCTGTACTTAAATGTTACTTCCTTTCTTTGCAATATACAAGTTAGTCTAATACCTGACAAAATGTAGAAAAACTTTTTGGGGGGATGCTCCAAGTTTCAGAATCATCTGCCTCCTAACATGAGCGGTTGAGTCAAAAAAGCAACTTTCCAAATGTCTAGACCCCAGTACATTTTGAGAGAATCACAGCCTCACTAGGTCAAATCATATACATGCCTACTCATAAATAAGAAATGTTTAGTGTATCTTACTCCCTGTTAAATGGGTTTAGGACTGCAGTTTGTAATTAAGATTTCTTAATTATGTTTCCTTCCTTTCTGTGAGTGTAATGGTTTGAACATTGGACTGCGACTCTGAAGACAAAGGTTTAAATACCTGCTTAGTCATGAAACCTATTGGATAGGCTTAGGCAAGCCACAATGTTTAAAGCTCTACTGAACAAATTGTGTCAAGAAAACCCTGTGATAGGGTTATCACGGTTTAGAAACCACTTAAAGGCACACAACCACCACTTCAAGGGACTACCATCCTGTCAGTGACAGACACGGGTGTAAGTTGTACAACAGACAAACAACAGTTATTTAAACATTGAACAATGTCTGTAATCAGCTAATGAAACTGCACATGTGAAACTGATGTAGATGCACAAAAAGGTACATTAAATCTTTGAACATTTCACATTGTGCAACAGGGCTCATTCCTGAAGATATGCTGTGCAATGTTGCTGTTCTATATAGAGGTTGCATAGTGCTAACCTGCCATAGCTCTACTATCATATATTTATGTTATGGCCAACCTGTGCTGCACTAGTCTAGCAATTCTAGACACTGATACTTTCAAGTATATCTGAAAACAACTTAAAAACAAAAGCCACATGAACCCCAAGTGTCAATCAGTCCACAGAGTCTCTTCCATGAATTCAGCAAGATTCCTGCCAAGTTGGAGAGTTAACTTTACTTTCTTCCAAAGGAAAGTGTTTGGGTTTCTTCATGCCAGGATCATTCTTTCAATAAGGTTTCTGTCATTAGAATTACTTGAAAGAACTGCAGAACGCCTACTCTCCTCTTCCCTGTTTCTCTTTCTCTTTTTCAGTCAAATAAAATGTGGCAGATCCAGCCTCAAATGTAATTTTGGATTCGGAACTGTTTATGGAACATTCAGACGAACATGAAGCCTGGGACTTGGGAGCAGCTGTTAAGATTCGGTTTCAAAGTCTTCGGTCTGGAATTTCCTATTTTGTTTTAGAAATATGCCAATACCCTTCATATGATACAGCACATGAAAGACTTGCTAAGAAGAGAAAGGAACATGGGTCCCATACTTACTACAAGGAAGAATATTGCTTCCTTGAATGTATTTTGCATTTATTTGCCTGTAGAATGTCTTCCAGATGATAGAATGTGCCATATAGGAGACATGGAAATAGGACTCTGAAAGATGAAATTATAATCGCTCTTGGTAGGCCAGTCCTAAAGATACATGAGGCTGGCACTGTTGTTGTTGCTACTACTACTGCCACTTCTGCTGGTGGTGCAGTTGTTGCTATGTGCCTTCAAGTTGACTGTGACTTATTGTTAACAAGATTGATTCAGAGGGATTACTTGTCGACTTCCTGTGAGACTGGGTGACCGTGACTTCTCCAAGTGCTCTTTCATGGTGGAGTAGGCTTTGAACCTCTGGTCTCCCAGTTCAACTCTCAAACTACTACACCATGGAGTGACACCTTTGCCACTGGCCATACCATGTGAAAATGCTGCCTCAGACAGAGGAAAATGCCCACCTCATGAGAAACAAGGCAGCCTAGAAAATTAAGTGACATAATTTGAAACAATCCCACCTGAAATATCAGAGAGCCACACTCGGTGTATCTAGGTACTGAACAAGAGGCATAAACAGTCTGACTTGTAGTCTGTTTAAACAGTGAAATTGTAGTGTTATGATTCTAATTCAACATTCATGGCAACATTTGATGGAATCTTGAGGTTGGCAGTTTAGGGAGGAATACTAAGAATTTTCAGTCGGAAAGTTCCAGTGCCTCACCAGAGTATAAGCCAATGAATGTTGTAGGTTGTTGTGATGGTAGTGAAAGGGGAATGGTTGAGTATTGTGAAAGGGTCCCTGAAATGAGACAACATTCTGTGGCTATTTGTAGCTCATTGGGGGATAATTTAATGTCTTGAAATTGTTAGTATCCCCTAGAGTAGACCTACTGACTAAAATTTTGAATATATTGCAACAAGTCACCTCTATTTGTAGCTCGTTGGGGGGGGGGGGGGTAATTTAGTGTCCTGATATTGTTAGTATTCTCTTAGTAATAATTTACCCTGCTGTATGGACTTAAATGCATTTAATACTTTTTAATTGTATTTTAGTATTTTATTTTATCCTAAATGTTTGTTTTATTGTATTCTGTCATTGAAGGCATTGAATTATTGCCTATGTTGTAAAGCTGCCTTGAGTCCCCCCCCCCCCCCCCGGGAGTTGAGAAAGGTGCTGTAAATAAATAAATAAATAAATAAATATTCACTAAAGTAGACCCATTGGCTTACATTTTGAATATATTTCCACAAGTCTACTCTAATTGGCACTACCAATAGGATTCAGGCCAACATTTCAGATTACCACTGACTGCATGATTCCAGTTGTTTCTTGTTTGCAGTTTTCATTCCAGAATATTCATTGCCGGGATTAATGCAAACAAAAATGAATGTCTGTTGCCTTCAGAAACAAAAAGAATCTGCACAAAGTATGGACCAAGTTCTCAACTCCCTCTAGGAATATTACATGACAAATCAGAAAGAGGAAGTAGCCATGAGTTTTATGTGCTACTTATGTCCCTAATTGATCACTGTGAAATGCGACTTATTGATGGCATTTGCTAAAAACAAGCCAATAAAAGCCATAAGCCTCTAATGACAGATGACAATACGCCCATTCATTACTGTGCCTGTGCTTAAGAGGGGAAGCAATGGAGCCTGTTGCTATGGAGATTCAAATGAACCAACCCTCATTTCCTATATTTCAGCACAGTGAGCAAATTTACAAAGTGAGATAGAATGGCTGGATTTTCATGGCATTTAAAAGGTGTTTTCATATTAAAGCATTTGCATGGCCTGCAGGGTTTTTCTGAAATTTAAAATGGGAACAAAACAAAGTGCATATTTTATAACAAAAACAAATAAAATGCACATTAAAATACAGAATACATTTTACCCAATGAGGGAAAGTTGCATTAATGAAGAAAACTGCACAAAGAAATGCACAAACCAGGGAGGATTTCACCCCAATAGGAAAATGGGAATTTTGACAACAAAATACAAACCAGAAGGAAGAAAATGAAGGGGATATTTTGAAAAAGTCAACACTGAAACTTGTACATCCCTTGTTTTGATACAGAACCTTACAAATTAACCTACTCCCCATGTGTGCAACTGCATGTTTAATGCCTTAGCTTACCAATAGGTTTTAGAAACCAGGAGAGAAACCTATTAAAACTAAATGTATATTTTGCCACCCTCATGGAAGCAGGACATGTTGGCAGAGATATGGCAAGAAGTCCAATGAGGAGCCTTCTACACAGGCAATACAATTTAGTTTGAAGTTGTTTCACAGTCACAGTGTCCACAAAACATCCATCCTCAGTGCACAATGCAATGTTCATCCAGCTGGGTGACCATATGCATTGTTCATATGCATTTAGAATTCTACTCATCCTGTTTTTAAGTGGTCTTATCAGTTTATGATTCTGCTATGCACTTTCCCTGCTGAGCAAATTGGATCTTTGGGCTGTAATAAAGATTGATCAATTGACTGATTGATTTATAGTCAATGCAGAGCATAATCCCAAGACCAAAATGTTGAGTGCTTGTGAGGACAGGGCTAGCGCTGAAGCATTCAGGGGAAGAAGTGGATACACAAATTGCCCAAAAGATAAACAAATTCCAACATAGAGGAAACCACAACTTTCCAACGAGAACATTGGCTTTCTTTTTCTTGCTTTCCCCTTCTTTCACCTAGCTCTGATCCTCATTGGACAGGCACATCTTGCAGATGAGGTAGCAAAGCCAGGTCTCTTGTTCCACATTCTGACCTGGTTTAAATGGTTGAGTAGAAGAAGCCTATATTTAGTCATACTTCACAGGAAAGAATAAGCTTTGTGTGTCATGGGTTTACCTTGCCAGCTGGAGTTGTCAGATCAGAATTATCCATGGCTCTGAGATTTCATCACCAGAACCTAAGATCTTGGAATGACCACTTACAGTCTCACAGAAGGCAGGTCTATGGAGATATGACAAAGGGCAGCCCTATGGGATGTCATTAAGCAAGTCACATCAAGCACAGTTGTACAGAGCATGTCTCTGCAATAAAAAGAAATACTTTTCAAGTTACTCACTTTGAGGTTCTTCCCTTTTGCCTTGAAGGCTAGATAAAGGTTCCAGATCCTCAAGGCCTGGCCCTGAGACCAGGGAACCCCACTGCCAGCAGCAATCCTATATCATTCAGGATTATAGTTACAAATATTGTATTAATGTATTTAATGAATGATAGAGATACCTTTTTATACAGTTACATAATAGTCCTTTTCTAATCCCTTGATTTAATGATCCGTGTGAAGGAAATGGCTTTATCTTCCCCTTCTTCTTCCATCCTTGCTGCAGATTTATACTCCCTTTCCAAAAACTATGATTTAACGCTGTCATTTTTATACGTTCAGATCTCCTTTTTTCTCCCTCTTCTTTCAGTCTTTGAGACTGGTGAAGGCTGGGTTGTTTTAAAAAACTAACAGCCATAATCTATGTAAGCAATAAAGTATAACGCCATTATTTGCGTTTCCCCTGTCAAGAGGAATTCCACCTCTCCCAAGTCCTCATCTTCATCAGTGATTGTGGTACAGGAAACTGAACATAAAATCACCACCCTTTTCCTTTTTCCTTTTGGCTGTGCTTTCCAATCGGCTTGGTGAAAAATGCAAGATTTGAAATATTGCGCAGGAAAAACAAAGCCACTCCCAAACCTCTGGGATCTCTACTCTCAAGTCTGTTACTGATAGTGCCTATATTAACTTTAAAAATGAAGAAATTAAGTCTAACTCTAATTTGTTATGCCTATCTGGAATAAACCCACTGAATCAAGCATTGTTAGTTAACACTGTCATTCCAAACAAACTGCAGAATTACAATTTGGCACCACTTGAACTGTTATAGCTCCATTCTATGAAGTCCTGGGATATGTTGTTTTTTGGAACACCAGAACTCTCTGACAGATTCTACCTCTGTAAATACCTTGAATTCAGTGGATTTATTCTATTTGGGAGTAGCAATTACATTTAGGCATCAATGTTGGGAACATAAGAGACCATATAGATCAGGCCTGCACAACCTGTGGCTCTCCAGATGTTTAGGACTTCAGCTCCAGGATTTCTTTACCATTGGACAAACTGGCAAGGGCTTCTGAGAATTTGGAGTCCCAAACACATGGGTGACCACAGATTGTATAGACTCAGTTTGGACCAAATCTCAGGTTCTATTTAGAACGAAAACACAGTATTACTATAAAAAAGATTTTCAGTCTTTCCTTAAAACCAGGTGAGATATGTTCATAGAAGGACATTTAAAAGTTTCTTTATAAGAAGGATATAAATGACACCTTACCCACAATGTCTGACTTTTCCTTGAATGTGGAGCAATGCAATAGGTACAAATCTAAAGTTTGCTGTAGGACAGTGCTTCACAATCCTTCTCAAGCTTCAGAATTCCTACAAAATGGTTTTTTTGGCATGTGAATCAATGCAGAAATAAAGAGTTCATAGAGAGCAATGTTGCAAGGCTATAATGGCCAGAAAATATTAGGATCACCCTGGATAAGTGACAATCAGGGATTGTCAGGAAGACGCAATAATCAACCAGGAGGAGGTAAATGCTGCTTGCTTTATAGTGCAGCAGAGGGGGGCATATGGCAACTACCCAAAACAAATTTACCTTGTGATAAATGCTTTCTCCCTCCTATAATGTATTTCCCAGCCCTCAGATTCAAAGAGTTTTGCTCCCCACCCCTGTCCGGTTGTGCATTTAGAGAGTGTTTATTTTTCAAAAAGGCTATTATCAGCCAGCTGCTCATAAAGTCTTCTTTCCAATGCAAGCATTTTTGTGCTGTGTAATTGCCTTCCTTTGCTAAGTGCTTATCCCACTGGTTTGAATTAACTGCTAACTCCTTATGATTATGGCGATCATTCATCTCCAGCAATTTAAGTCAGGTTTAGACTGAGCTGTGGTTACATCACCCTGTTGAAAAAAAAAAGCCCACAGGGACTTACTGTCCTCAAGACAGGGCTGGACCTGTGCTGTGTCTTTCCTTCTTCCTGCTCTCTTTGCGAGTATATAGAAATCAACAAAAACTTCTCTCTGTCATTTTGCTTTTATGCTATGTATCTTATTCCTATCATGCATCCCTTGGGAAGTTGGGTGTTATGTCTAACTAACTACTAGGTTCCATTTGTAAATGCATTCAGATTGAAATGGATTTACGATCTAACTTAATAAAAAAAATTGCACAGCACATTCTTTATATCTATAGTTGTCTCCCTTTTTGCATCTGAAGTCCATTGTGCAATGTTTCTTTTTGCTTTTAAATAAACAAAGGCATAAAATGTTTAGTTTCAGTTTGGTTGTCTTGGAACAGACACACGCTCATACACAAACAAACCCTCTGGATCTACCATAAACCTTCCATCTATGATGCACAGTTTTCATGAATTGCAACTGCTTAGTGTAGAAGCAATAGCTCAAAAATGTGATTTACTGGACGATATTGTCTGATATCCTAATTCAGCTACTTAGTTGTATACAAGACCTACTTGCTTCCATGTGCAAGTGCAAATAGAAATACAGTAGAGTCTCACTTATCCAACATTCACTTATCCAGCGTTCTGGATTATTCAACGCATTTTTGTAGTCAATATTTTCAATATCACTTATTTGGTGATAGCCTTCCCCATCACATTTGGAAGAAACAGGCTAACTTAGGAACTGTGTGTGTGTGTGTGTTGGGGGGGGGGGATATATGGCACACACTGGTTCATACAGTATGTTTCAAATGTTTCCAATGATCAGTCAGGTGAGGCAATGGTCCTAGTCTTCCTAACAAGGCCAGCTCTAAGTTGTGGACCACAACAAACAATGAAGAGTGTTTTTAACAACAAAAATTCAGGGATAACCACAGAGAGACATGTCTTATATATTGGTTTAAGGAGGCATAACAAACAAGAGCAGTAACCCTTCCAAGGTCCTTCCATGTGAGAGCACCTGATACAGTCCAAATAGTTATCTTACAAAACTCAGTGGGTTCAACAATATTTAGGGGTGTCAGCAAAGGTAAAAACCTTAGGTTGCAGAGTATTAAAAGAAAAATTTAATAAGGCTGCAAGAGAGAGAATACAGGCAGAATGCAGAGAATATATAAATGAAAAAATAGCTCCACCTGTATCTGATTGATAAAGCTCAAAATACAAGCATACTACCAGTTAAAGGTACAGACCTACTGACTAAACATGAACTATATAATTTTGCAAACATTATAATACTTTCAACATGGGGGTTGGGGGGCATAGTTTTGCTAATCTCTCTGCATATGATAATGCTGAAACTTATTTCTGGCAGCATGAAAATAAAGCAAAGATGCCCTTGCCTGTATCATTAAAGACTTCACCAATAGAGTAAGGGTCAATTTTCATAAATTTGGACTGTTCTAAATGAGTAGAATTGCTCATTCATTACAGCATCCCTATTTATTGGAATTACACACCACCATTAATTTGGGGCTCAGTTCATTCAGTCTACAAGATTTCCCTCATTGCCTTCTCACAGTACATAGGTTTCCTCTCCACTCCTAAAGTTGCTGAAAGTAACAACAATTTCACCACCATCAAAAAAGGCCTCCCTAACCTTCTGCCCTAGCTCAGATAATAACAAGCCATTGGAAGAAAAATGAACAGAGCACAAGCTGTTTGCTGTTCTAAATGATGGCTCCAAATTCCAAGAGCTTCCTGGCCCAGCTTGTTGTTCTTTTTTCTTCTCTGGGCTGGAATTTTAATGGCTGTGATAAGAGAAAAACACCAGCTTTCATCAGATGGTTGTTGTGTTTATTTTAGCCCTCCATTTCCTTCTCTCCAGTTGCTTCTGCACACAGGCCAACACTATCAGTTGAAGACAGCCAACCTTTTCAGCATCTGCACCAAGGCACTTGAACTATCCATTACCCCAAACCTGCTTGAGATAAAAATAATAATCTGCACTTGCAGGGAGATGTCAGCAAAAGAAATGAGGCTCCACATATGCTGAAGTTCAGCCTTGGTGGCAGGAATGAAAGATCAAATGGGCCAACCAGTCTGTCGAAGGAAACTTTAAAATGTGCTATAGTATTGTTACTGTGTGATTTCCAAATTATAGGAACCCAAGGCGAACCTATCAAATCTTCTCAGCAAAACTTACTCAGAAGAGGTCTGCATTTCCACTGTCAAGTGGGGATTTGAACCCTGGCCTCTCAGAGTCTCAGCCAAATGCTCAAAACACCACACCATACTTGTTCTCCTAGTATTTTACAGGGATCAAGAAGAATACATAGTTGTGGTTCCTGGTTCAAATCTAATTTCATAGAATCATAAGGTTGGAAGAGACCACAAGGGCCACCCAGTCCAATGTCCTGTTATACAGAAATATATAATTTCAACCATGGATCCCCATCAAAATGTGGCCCTCCAGATGTTGCAGGCCTGCAGCTTCTGGAACTCTAGCAAATTGGGTCACTTTAACAAGGAAGAGAAAACTGCAATATCCTTTTATGGTCGGGGTTTTCCACATATTGGACAGATATAGGAAGGTATGGCCTTCCAAAAGGTTTCTCTCCCAGGGTTCCTAACCAGGACTGACCAAAAGTGAGGAATGATGAGGATGCAGATGTGAAGGCTCAGGAAAAAACATGGAAACATTGAGAGGGAGGAAAGTATTTTTTCATTCATTATTCAAAGAAAAAGGGAGAGAAGTTGAGTGTGTGAGAGAAGGAAAGAATAAAATGTTTATGAGAAAGTTTCATATATTTACTCTCCGCAAAGTTATTTCTAAAAATTATGTAACAGGAAGATGTTTATGTAAGACCAGGTACAGTATTATATCATTGCAATTCCCCATCTTTCCCTTTTTTTCTGTTCTTTTTCATGAAAATGACTGTGTAATGTCTGCTTGACATGATGGAGAAGTGGAAGAGGCAAGTAGATGGTTTCTTCTGTTTTGGTTGGGCTTAATAATAATAATAATAATAATAATAATAATAATAATAATAATAATAACAACAACAACAACAACAACAACAACAACAACAACAACAGGAAAAACTCAGCCGCTATCAGGACCTCAAGATTGAACTTCAAAGACTCTGGCAGAAACCAGTAGAGGTGGTCCCGGCAGTGATCGGCACATTGGGTGCTGTGCCAAAAGATCTCAGCCGACATTTGGAAACAATAGACATTGACAAAATTACGATCTGTCAACTGCAAAAAGCCACCCTACTGGGATCTGCGTGCATCATCCAAAAATACTTGAGAAGTGTTTGACTTGTGATTTTGTGATACGAAATCCAGCATATTTATCTTGTTTGCTGTCTCATACAATGTTGTTATGTCAATTATAATAATAATATATTCCTTATAACCCACCTCCATCTCCCCAAACGAACTCGGGGCGGCTTACATGGGGACAAAGCCCAAAAAACAAGAAGTTCAATATACAATTAAAACACAATACCATATACAAAATTAAATTGAATAACAGAACAAATAATTAAAAACATATTAAAATACACCACACAATATCATCATCACAGGACAAGAGTAGGACTATTCAAATTGCATGGGAAGGGCAGGCTTGTGCAAAATACAGATGATAGGACCTGCTTTGCCAGCTTCCAGTATGTTGGCCAAACCAAACAGGTTCCTTACAGTTCAGGATCTTGTGTTTATATTTGTAATGACAATAAAGTAACAAAGTTTAATAAAGATAATTCAGCTCAAAAGAGAGCTGGTGTGGTGGTTTTTGTTGTGTACCTTCAGGCTGTTTCCAACCAAATAGTAACCCTATCATGGGATTTTCTTGGCAAGATTTGTTCAGAGGGAGTTTGCCTTTGCCTTCCTCTGAGAGACTGACTGCGACTTGCCTATGGTCACCCAGCTGTGTTCCATGACTGAGCAGAGATTCAAACTCTGTCCCACATAGTCACACTCTGAAATCACTACACCTGAGAGCTGGGTCTGGTCCTTGCAAAAGATCAAAAGGTGCACCAACCTCCGCATTAACCACAAAGAAGCAGCAATTGTGGAACAGGAGGTAAACATAAGCCTGTATGTGTCACTAGCCAAGTGCAAGCTCATGACTAAGAATTGATCCATTTATTAATTTTATGAAAAATTTCATAGCAATAAAGGTTAGACTATAGGTGCATTCAACATTGAATAGTTCAAAGAAAGAATTCCAAATGTTTTGGGCCATTTCCTTTTTGTCAATTCTTTAGGGGGTATTATTATTATTATTATTATTATTATTATTATTATTATTATTTAAAAAAAACTATACAGCACAACAAATGACATGACAAGTTACTTTTAAAACATTGTGATTATTAGATTAAATAGCAGGGACAAAACTAACAAAAAGAATGTCAACAAGGACAAAGTAAGATACTACACTTATGCAGAAAAAATGAAATGCAAAGATACAGGATGGGTAATGCCTGGCTCAACAACAGTCCATGTGAAAAAGATCGTGGAGTCTTTGGGGACAAGTTGAACATGAGCCAACAATGTGATGCAGCAGCTAAAAAAAGCCAATGGAATTTTGGGTTACATCAAAAGTATAGTGTCTAGATTGAGGGAAGTCATGGTGCCTTTGTATTCTGCTTTGGTTAGTCCTCACCTGGAATACTGTATCCAATTCTGGGCACCACCATTCAAAAGAAATATTGACAAGTTGCAAGGTGTCCAGAGGAGGGTGATAAAAATGATCAAAAGTCTGGAGACCATGCCCTATGAGGAGTGTCTTAAAGAACTGGGTATGTTTAGCCTGCAGGTTAAGAGGAGACATGATAGCTATGTATAAACACGTGACAGGGTGTCACAAGGAAGAGGGAGCAAACTTGTTTTCTGCTGTCCTTGAAACTAGGATTAGGAGGTGGGCTGTGGCACAGCTGGTTAGTAGCCTGCAATAAATCTCTACTGACCAAGAGGTTGTGAGTTCAAAGCCCAAGTCGGATTTGAGAGCCTGACTGTTAAATAGCCCCAGCTTGTTGTTTACCTAAGCAACCTGAAAGACAGTTGCATCTGTCAAGTAGGAAAATTTAGGGACCACTTATTCGGGGAGGCTAATTTAACTAATTTACAACACCAGAAAAACGTCTAGCAGCTTGCGTGCCGGATGAGGAAGTACTCCATCCAAAGGACCCGTCACAGTGGATGATGAAGCAGCAGCTCCTCCTGTGGCTGGAATTGAACATACCCTCACAAAAGCCAGAAGCTGGAAAGTTAAATAGTCTCTATGTCTGTCTCTGTGTTGTTTGTCTAATGGCATTGAATGTTTGCCATATATATGTACATTGTGATCCGCCCTGAGTCCCCTTTGGGGTGAGAAGAGCGGAATATAAATACTGTACATAAATAAATAGGAGCAATGGGTTCAAATTACAGGAAAGGAGATTCCACCTGAATATTAGAAAGAACTTCCTGACCATACGAGCTGTTCAACAGTGGAACTCTCTCCCTCAGAGTGTGATGGAAGCTCCTTCCTTGGAAACTTTTAAACAGAGGCTGGATGGACATCTCTCAGAGATACTTTGATTGTGCTTTTCCTGCATGGCAGGGGGTTGGAATAGATGGCCTATGTGGTCTCTTCCAACTCTATTATTCTATGATGAGTAGCAGCCACAACTGGTTTTGAAACAGCTGAAGTGGCAACACATTACTTTTAAAATGGTTTCTTCCAAGTTCTGTTAAATGTTGCGTGTGAAGCAAGGGAAGCAAACACTTTCTGTATGTACAATTTTACATACTTCAAGCATTTGCTCTGACTATCTAAAAGTAAGGCAGAGTGCTCTTTTATCCCGTAAAAACACTTGACATTGTCAGACATATTTTGCTATTTGACAAATTTACCTGTTTCAGGATGATTGAATGAAACGGTGCATTCAGTACTGACAAAAGAAACTATGTCTTTCCACACATCTTGCATTGGCTGTGGTAGTGGTGGAAAATGAGGAGGGAGAACAACATGAGAGAAAATATTTTAAGGACCAGAACTCCATAATCAAAATGGCCAATGGCTCTGTTGAACTGGGGGGATTTGGGGAGATATAGTCCAAAATGGTAAATTTTCCAAGCTCTGGAAGCTAGCTGCTATAACACCACAAAGGTTTGGAAAATACAGTACTGGATGCATTGTCATTACTTCAAGACATATGGCAAAAGTGCATAAGAAATCACTGGCAAGAGTCTTCAACAACATTTCACTCCCTGTAATGTATTATGTGCAGGTTTTTTATGATAGCCAATAAATATTATTTTACCATGTTGTACCAACTAGGTAAGGTACATCTTACCTTTCAAAGACACAAACAAGATATCATAATAAGAAGTTTGGAGAACAGGTCTGGCCATCTTTGATGGAAAACGTATCTCACTGGAAGACAGATTTACAGTGCAATGCTAAAACATGCAGGAATTCCAGATATCACAAAAGAAATCATGTTGTTCACAGAACTATATATGCTAAGAGAAATGGAGATGGCGGGGGGATATCTTCTTGGGGAGAAAAATAATTTCCTTGGCTAATTCTGCACTTACTCTGGAAAAGGGATTTTCTGTACTTTAAGTAGTTTTCCAGGTTAAGACAAAGTTAAACTAGAAGCCTTTAACAATGGGCTTTTTATAGCAATCTCTAACCCTATCAAAATAGCATATATATATTTTTTTATTTTCTTTGCTAGCAAGGGGAAAACCGATTTCAGAGAGAGGATATATGCTCAACATTTACATTTCTGCCAGATCTTTTTTTCTCATGTGATCATTGCAAGTAAGGGCTGAGCTTGACAGCAGAAGTGGATTAAAATCCCAGGCTTCCATATTGTGTCTTTGAAGCACGTGTGTGGCTTCCATCAGAGTCATGGAAGCACAGATTGGACTCCCAGTTTTCATAGTTTCCCTACGGAAGTTAAATTAATGCATGTATTATGGACTTGTCTACACTGATGAAAAAATGTAAAACTGAGGGGGAGGGGAGGTTTTTGAACCAGATTAAAATCCAAAGAAAATCATGAACATCATGTATCAGAATTGCAGCATCTATAAGATGGGCATGGTATTTTTAAAAGAAAAGCTGTTACAGATATTTCTTTCCTACACAGGATTCACTGTGCATCAAAAATTTGGTAGGAATCTTTTCTCCATGATGCCAGTTATTCAGGCCCAGCATTATCTTCTTACATTCCTTCTATCTTTTGTTTGTTGTTTGCTTCACCACATAGAGCACTGAGGGCAGATTACAGTAGAGGAGAATGTTTCTAAGAGTGTCATTCAACAACAACTATATAATTCCCTTAGAGATGAGGAAAGTTAATTTGTTAAGACTTTAACCCTCAGAATCCATCAGAATCCATCAAGATGGTATTTTACAGTATGTTTCATGCATGAAAATAAACCCAAACTGTAGTCCAAAATGATAACTTTCTCAAGCTCTAGAATTCCCTATTCTTAGGTCCTCTGGAAAATACATATTGAGCTGAGAACAAGAAGTAGTACTGGAAGTGAATTCCAGAAGGTGGGAGCAGCCACTGTGAAGGCTTTTCCTTATTTCCTCACCAAATGAGCCTGATATAATGGCAGAACAAATAGAATGCCTTCCCCTTAAAATTTTAGAGCTCAGGTAGGTTCATATGAAGAGATGAGATCTTTCAGAAAGTCTGGACCTAAGTCGTATAGAGTTTTATACGCCATAGCCAGCATGTTGAATTGTGCCCAGAAAGAGACTGGTAGCCACTGAAAAAAATCTAACAACATTTCTGGGAAATTATGTTTGCCAGGATCACCACTGATGAGTTCTAAATACCATCTTCTCTAGAAAATAGTTTAAAATCTTAGCAAAATAACGTATGCTCAAGGCTCTTCTGAGCCACTAGCTGGAGAATCACATCAGTTACACAGCCTCAAGAAAAACAGGAAGATGCATGTTTCCAAAATGTTTTTTTTAGACTCATCAATTTATTTAAGTACTGCCTGTTTGGTTGTTGCAAAGTGGAAGCTTCACTATAATTGCCTTTAGCAACAAGCAGACCACAACAAAACAGAGGTTTGATGTTAAACAACTTTGAAAAGACAGAGAATAAAACTTTAAATGTTTTTTGGTGGACATGGATTGCTAGTTGGTGCATCTAGAGAAGATGCAAGAAAACTAAAATTTACATTTATTTCAAGCCACCAATTAAATCAAGACCATAAATTAATAAAGCAACCAGTCATGAATGATCATCCAGTCCATCAAAGTCTATGCTGAATGGAGTTGGATTGGCTCCTCCCTGGGGTCTCTTCCGATTCTATGATTCTAAGTATAGTTTCACACCATGTTTACACCATGTTCTTGTTTTAATCATAGTACCATCATGACTACAGAAAGTTTGTGGACAACACAATGCCCTACATTCTGGTGGTTAGTCCCAACTTGAGTAAACCCACTGAATTAATTTCTGATGGTCCAATTTCTTATTGTTTCACTGTTTTGGTTTTATTGTAAAATTTCAGTTATGTATTATTACAAGTGGTCTTAACCACAAAACACCATGTTTATCGACTAAGAGATGTATCCAGCATTTCCCAGATTTAAAACCACATTGTCCTCAACCAACCCTGGGCTCACTCTTTCCCTCCACTCTTTCTCTTCTCTTCCTTGTCCTTCGACTCTTCTTATTTTCTAATCAGTTTGCCTCATTCACTTTTGGTGCTTACTCATTTTCCTTTCAGCTCATGCTCCTCCCTGCTATCTAATCTAACAGCAGAAGTTTTTCTTGTTAGGTCTGTAAGCCCTATGCAATGCCATACAATGCCATACTATATAGTGTTCTATGGAACAACGAATGTCCCAAGACTGCCTCTAACTTGATGTTTAGGGAAGGCTGAAGAAATCTGCCATCTGGTGATTAAAATGGTATGACAGAAAACTAACAGATTTTATTTAATGAGAATTGAGCAATCAAAACACAGTAATTTTGCATATGCATTCTGACAAGTTGAAAATATGTAGGCTTTATGTTCTTGGAGCTAGGGCAGAGAAAAACCAACAAACTGATATTAATTTTTAGGGACACGGTCCTTACCTTGAATTTGGAGTGTTTACTTTGCCAGTTCTTGTAATACTGGCATTTCACTGGACAAAAAAGGGCTTTCTCCATGAAACTTTATTTGTTCAAAACATTGACATTGCACTAAAGTAAGCCTGACTCATATTTTTGCTCCTCTGTGTTGGAAGAATATCTAGAGGGCATAAGCTTTTTTAAATGTCACAAGCAGTAAGTAAATATGGGAGATATAAACAATATTTAGATAAACTAATGCCACTTGTAAAAATAACAAGCAGCTTAATATACTTCAAAAGTGCAAATACTGAAGTCAAGATGATACAATGGTGCAGTGGTATAAGACCAAACAATATCAGGCTCCATTTCTTTGCCCTCAAAATGCCATAAGTTTTGGCACGGAGATAAAAGTGGGAATAGATTCAACTGCTAACTACACCAGAAGCACTTTTTTCTTCTAAACAGCAGTGCTGCACTATACAAAAGCAATTCAGCTGCACATGTTTGGTCTATCATTTTACTGTCCAACCAACCCTGTTTATTTTTTGTGCCTCATGGAAAATTGGTAAGGTTTTTGTTTAAAAGTTAGACTTGATGGATGGATGCCAAAAATGTTTTGAGTTTTTTCACACACAAAAAAACCCTGGAGTAGAAGCATTTCCGCTTTGTGTGCATGCTTGAGGAGTTGGGTGGTTGATGAAGTTGACACACCAGTCCACATTGCTGCTGCAGCCACATGAGAGATTGTGGGCAGAGTGCACATGTTTGTTTCCAGTGCTTCCTCTGCAGCTGCTCTCACAGGTACTGTTGAGCCAAGACAGGCAGGATGGGTGGTGGCTGAGCCATCTGGCAACTTGGCATGGACATCCATGAGAACTGCTTGCACACCTCTTCTCAAACCCACTTTGACTTTTACCAAGCATAAGAAGACGGGGCAAGCACAGCCCACAAGATCAAAAAGCACCAATTTTGAGAGGAACAAACCATGTGCTTCCTGTTAGCTCCATTCCTACTGGGAGACTTTTAGGCCCGCAATACTAAAAACGAAGTGCTGTCTGCTCCCATCCTCAGGGTCTGCTTGACCTACTAGCAGGACTTTGAATCAGAAAGTTGGCAGCTACTGCAAATATTCTTTACAACTCCCCAAGAAAGACCTTTTTGACCTTAGCATAACCTGGGTTATTGTCAGTTAGACATTGCCCTTCTTTGTGTGGCTGCTTACTGTTGTATCAGACCTGCTTGTTTCCTCTTTATTTCCTCATGGCTTCTTTATTCACTTTCCCCACCTGATTGGTTTTTTTTTAGATCCCACTAGTTTATATGTCATTAATCTATTGTTTACTGATGGATTACACCAGTAAATAAAAGAAATTAAGTATCTAGGCCAATCAGTCATGGCCACCTGATTTGGATAGCAATTCTCATAAACCCACACCATATGCCATGTTGACAATTCCAGACCTGGGCTATGGAGGCTAGGACTAAGGGGAGTTGTAATCCATCACCAGTTTGAGGAATGGTCTAGGTCGGAGATGCAAGCTCTCGCAACCAGAAAGAGCCAACTTTGTCAGAGGAAGAAAATGCAAGATATATATCTCAACTGTTCTTCTGTTGCAGAACAGACCATATAAGAAACCTCTTAGTCCAAATGTTCCATAACAAGGGCACACATAGTCCACGCCATGTAGACTTCGGCATCAGCACCAAGTGCCAATTCTAATGTCATCAAAGCCAGGTATTTCCTTTGAATTATATTAACACAAAACATGTTCATTCTGAAAGCCTTTGTGTTGTGTGTGAGAGAGAACAAAGGAGACCTATAAAAATGTAATAAGCCTGCAGGAAATGCAACAAGTAAAATTCACTATAATATCATTAAAGAGACTTCCAGGTGTTTGTTAATGGAAAAAAAAAGTGACATTAAATGTACATGAGATTGGACAGGGCAATGATTTGAAATCAAGTTTATGTTAAATTATTATGATTATTATTGACACAACAACATAATATGACACAGCAAACAAGATAGATATGCTGGATTTCATATCTATTATTATTATTATTATTATTATTATTATTATTATTATTATTATTATTATTTATACCCCACTTTATCTCCCCTGAAGGGGAATCAAAATGACCATTTAAAATAAACAAATATACAAACAGTAAAACAGGATTAAATTTAAACAGTATTAAAAATTCCCAGTTAAAAATCATTAAAACAAAATTAATAGATTATAGCAGTTTAAAGACCCTCTGAATGGGCCTGTATTGATTTAAATATTTTTCTTGCCAGAATGATAAAAACAGAGAACTCCACATATCTATAGTCAAAGGGAAACAATAGTTTTGCTTTGACATCAGGGACATCACGGCTAACTTACTATATTTTCTTGCTTTTGAACATCTTCCCCAATTTAACAGAAGCATCATTCCTCAACTTGAATCTCCTGCATTACAATTTCCATAATGTCCAGTCAAGCACGGCCAATAGAATTGCTGGCTGGAAAAGATGGAAGTCATAGTGTGATATATCTGGAGGTTAAGATTGACACAAGTTGAGGAGAGCTGCTGTAGAAAGCTACAGAAACACGGGGAATCTGTTGATAGGACAATCTTCAACTTTAGTGCTACTCAAAGTGGTGGTCCACAGACTGATGCCTGTCCCTGAGCCATCTGCTGCCAGTTCCTGGAAAGCTTCTTTAAAAAGAAAGGAAAAAAAACAATTTTAGCAAATGGACAACACAATACCTGTCCCTGGCACAACGGGGAAAAGTTGCCATTCCTCCATATCAGAAACACACTACTTTACATGGCATCCTTTCAGATATTAAAAACAAGGTTATTACATAACTCACAATAATTATCAAAGTTACACAGCTAGTAATTCCTCGTAGTTCATGATTTCCAGACCTTTGACCAATTTCGTTGCCTTTCTCTGAACATGGTCCAACTTGTCAGTCTCCTTTTTGAACTGTGGTTCTGAAACTGGGGCGCATTATTCCAGGTGAGGACTGACCAAAGGAGAATGGAGTGGCAATACTACTTCTCTTGATCTGACACTATACTCCTTTCGGTGTGGTCTAGCAGTGCATTGACTTTTTTTGACATTACATTACAGACTCATGTTTAGTTTGTGGCCCACTAAGACACATACATGTCAGATTTCACCAATTCTGCATTTGTGTTTTTCATTTTTCCCTGTTGAAATTCTAAATAGTTCTCAATAGATGTGTGACAGCTGGTGTGACTAGTTGCCACCTGGGAGAGGGGTAAATATGGAAGTACAGAGAGCTAATTTGGGTTGTTTGATATGTTTTCTCTGTTTTGTCTGCTCCCCTCAATTCCTCCCCTTTCCCTTATACATGTAGCAGTCCCCATTTTATCTCTCTTTTCCAAATAGACAGTTCATTCTAATAAACTTTCTGTTCACTGAAGTTTATCTTTTGTTGATGATTCCAGACGTGGACATTCATATAGATTAACACAGATGTCATTTTTTTTAAAAAAAGGTAAATCAGAGGCAGAATGGTTTCCAGAGACAATTTAACACAGTTATTAAAATTAAGGAAACCTTTTCTTTTCTTTTTTTGGAAATACAGTAGATTTTTCTAGGATGTTTACTTTTTCTGAGCTCAGCAACATCTTTGTTTGAACTATTTTCGTTTTCCTTTAGAAGGACAGTAGCAAAGCAAAGAAGGGTCTCTCTGGGGTTATGTAGCTGGTATTTTAGCAGAAGAACCAGATGTTACTCTGGAGCTTTGTGGCTTAACATGCGTATTTTATTTTATAAGAAGATGCTATTTTTGCCTTACCAAGCAAACTTAATGGCTCCACATTTGAGGGTAGGGGCAGAGAAAGGCAGTTTAAATTTCTTTTTAATTCTGTATTTCTTGGCCTGTTGTATCAGGATTGAAAGACTGTATGATCCTCACATTATTCCGTTTCTATTGTCTGCCTTTTATTCTTTTGGTGCTTTTCAAAGAGCACATCTGTTAAAATAGAAGTCTTGTCCTAACACAGCAACAATACATGTAAGGATTATATAAATGATACCATTTCAGTTTCTTAGCTGGAACATTCAAATATCCAGGTGTTTCTTTAATCTTTCCAGCGTTAATCTTAAATATCATAAAGTTACTCTGGACCACACAGTTTTGTGAATGACAGAGCATCAGCCAGCCAGCCATATAACTTCTCCTCAGATGTAATGATGCAAAAAGGTGTAAAATCAATAAACCAGACACTGAAGTTTATCCTTTTTGATGTCTGAACTCACTAAACCTAAAGGCCAAATAGCCTAGTATCAAAGCTAGAACGCATTGCTTGTTTGGATTACATCAGCATGGGTTTTCACTTCAGGAACAATGATTTGTTGGATTCTGAATTTATTGTGTCTAAAAGTAAATCTCCCAAATTTGCTTGGCATGATCAGCTATTACAAACAGCTGACCATAGCCCAAACCCATTCCCAACTATTGAATTCACTGTTGAATTGTGAATCAACGTATAAATAAATCTTGTTGTTTGAATTGATCTTCTCTAGTTGGGACTAATAATAGGATCCTGACCCCTGAATGCTGGAGGGCTGCAGGCTGTGCAGGCCTGATCTAGGGCATTCTGAGAAATGTAGTCACAAAAAGAACTTCATACCACTGTTTGTTCACTTGCTCTGTTCTTCAGTACAATTATATGTTCAATTTCATCCAAGAGGGGAAAATCTCAAAGCAAGCAAGAATCCTGTGTCAATTCCTTACTTTTGTCAATGCTTGTATTATCAGAGGAGCTAAATGAACAAGTACCAAATGCAAGGAGCAGAACAAGACATTTTATTGGTCAGTGCTATCTCCCTTGAAAGCATGAAGATTTTGGAGATATCCAATAATTCAGATACCACTGCCAGCCCTGCAGCCAAGTTATGGATGGGTGATAGGGTGAATGTTAGAATATACAAATATCTATTATTGGCTGGACTCAGCTAATTTTCCTGATTAAATTATACATTGGCATGGCAATTCATAATCTTGACATGACATATGTATTTTACTAAGTTACCTACAGGATCATCTGAGGTCCTCTTGGGGGCAGTGACTCCAGCCCACCAGAACCTCACTGGCCACCTTTTCATCATCTGCCCCAAGACTGTGGAATGATTTGCCAGAAGAGCTCCCACCGCTAAATGAGCTGTTAGAATTTAAAATCCATCTAAAGACTTATCTCTTCTGGTTAATATGGACACATTAACCTTTCTGATATCCAAATCATAAGGTAGACACATTAAAACAACAGACTGGACTCTCTTCAAGGAATGGTTGAAATAAAATAAAATAAAGATATTAATCTAATCACAAGAAAATCAGAGACTAGAATACCGCCACAGATGGGGTAGAAAGTAGAAGAAGACTAATGGACCCCAGTGGATGAATCTTTTTACAAAATCACTATAAAGAAGAATGGAAGTACAAACATAAACCCCATTACCCCCTTTCCTCCCCCACTTTTTTCCCTCCCCCTTCCCCCTCCCCCTTTCTCTTTTCCTTCCTATTTCTCCCTTCCTTTTTTACCATTCTTTCCCCTGTTTTATTATGTGTATTAAAATATTTCAATAAAAATTATTTTAAAAAAATAAAGGCCTATCTCTTCTGGCCTCCATGCAGTCATGCTGGCCACATGACTTTGGAGGTGTCTACGGACAACGCCGGCTCTTCGGCTTAGAAATGGAGATGAGCACCAACTCCCAGAGTCGGTCACAACTGGACATAACGCCAGGGGAAACCTTTACCTTTTTATCTCTTCTGGAAAGCCTACCCAGATAGTTTTAAGCATAAATATATAATCTTGTGTCTTGTGTTTTAAAATCTGTCCTATGTATTTAATATGTATTTTATAGAAATACATTTTAATATGTATCTTTTATATGACTATATTTTAAAATGTGTGCTTTTTGAATTTTTGCAATGCTTGTGTGTTTAACTGTGCTGTGACCCGCCTCGAGCAACAAGGAGAGGCAGATAAAAATATTATTATTACTATCATCATCATCCTCATCATTATATCACTTTATGTATTTTTTGTTTTCATTCGATGTTGCCATTTGCCTAGCAGGTGTTTTTTAAGTATCTTGTTAGAAGTCAGCTTTATCCAGATAGGTTTCCTCCTATTTATATCCTCCAGTATACCCTCCTGCATTTCACAGATGGCAATCAGGACACATATGGCCAAGCAACATCAGAGTCTGGTTAGGATGTCAAATAGTATTAATGAGGGAGAAGATACAAGATAGCAGAGTTTACAACAGCTCCCTTTGGCTTAAGTCTACTTGAAGAAGTGAGACTTTCTTCTCCTTTCCTCTATGTCCTGCTCTATCCTGCTGAGTTAAATTGAATGCAAACTACTTTTCCACTTTGAATGCAATTTGCAGAATTTTAAATAAGCTGAAGAAAATTAGAAGGAGGGAGGGGGAGACACTGGGACATTTTTAAAGTAGCTTAAAAATGGAACAATTTAGGATTAACTGGGATTGTCCCTATCAAATTGGATAGTTGAGGGTATGCATTAGGTCAGACAGTGCTTTTCAAAATTAATGGATAAATTGGTGTAACACTTGTTTCTAGTCTCTGTTTTGTTGTTTGGGTACTCTGCTTCCTGAATTCAAAGGGATCAAAAACAAAGTAGAATCAGGAACTGGATTCTAGAATATATCCCTAGTGTAATTTAGACTTTTCCACATAGTCTGATATTCCATCCCATAGTTATATTTGACATTTCATGGAAGTAACCACCACATAATTATAGCTAGACAGTATATAGCTGAATTGAGACCTTGTGCTAGTAATCTTACATGGGCAGTACCACAGTATAAAATGGATTGCCGTCCTCATCTTTCCAAACTGTAACTTCCTAGCATGCAAGAAATAGAATGATTCCTAATCCTGCACACTATCATTTTCTTTTCTGGAGCATTAGCAATGAGAACACTAGCAATTATCTTCGCAGCAAATACTATTAGGGGAAATAAAACTATGTAACGCTTGGCTAAATCCAGCCACAGAGTTTGACTTGCTGACCTTCTGTTGCATCAAAATCCTCGAGATGATTTGTAGGGTAAGCCGCTTATTCTGGCAGCTTCCTTCAATGGTTACAATTTTCTCTATTTCCAACTCATCATTGGTCTACTGCACCCTTCCAAATGGAAAGATTAAGAGAAATGAACTACTGTTGCTTTAAAGCTATAGACAAACAAATTCCCACTCACCTAATCTGGCCTTCTCTGGTGACTGATAGATTTCCTGTTGGTGGAGTGGTGAATCTCTTCCAAGTTTTGATTCCAACTTCAAAACTACTGACGCCTATGTCCAAATGGGTTGAGCAGTTTGGGTAGCTTCTAAAATTTCAAATTGTAAACCCAGAGCACATCCAAAATTACCAAATAGTTTGTAACTGTAGTCACCATCTTCACAGAAATCAAAGATGGTCAACTGCTGCTGTTTGGCCATTTTCCTATGCCAGGAGTGCCATGACAGCAGGCAGAAAAGTAACAAGCAAATATTTCCCTCAATTATGCTACCTTCTTGTTATGGAAGGCTTCACTTACATAGCTTCTTTGCCTGAGATTCTGCATCAGTCATGCACAATATCATGGCTACAATTGGTCTCTCGGTTTGACTCCAGAAACCCACCTTGAAATCGAGTCAGTTCCACCAAGAGATGGAGTTCTGCAGGGTAGGGCACTGAAGGGCCCAGACCATTCCTATTCACAATTGGCAGTATGCTGAGAAGAATCAGGAACCATTCGATAGTTCCTCAGTATGTCACCAGTTGCTGGTGGAAGGAAGCTGAATATGTTGGTATAACAGACAGGGCCATAGCCAGAAAAAAATTTCCAGGGTAGAGGGGTTGAAACTCTTTTTTTTTTTAGCAGATCATGAAGAGTAGTTCCACAATGCAAAATAATTTAGAAATCAGGCTTTATGGATAAACTTCAGTGGACACTCAAGACAGATAAACTTCAGTGGACACTCATGGAGATTTGGTTAATCAGTTAAAATTCATGACTACACCAGGTTTTTTTTTTAAAAAACGTTTAAAAATCGGGGGGTGAACCCCTAACCCCCACCCCCCCTTGGCTACAGCCCTGATTTTTGTTTTGTTTTTTTCATGTCAGGAGCAACCGGAGTTGCTTCTGGAGTGAGAGAATTGGCCGTCTGCAAGGACGTTGCCCAGGGGACGCCCGGATGTTTTGATGTTTTACCATCCTTCTGGGAGGCTTCTCTCATGTCCCCGCATGGAGCTGGAGCTGATAGAGGGAGCTCATCCGCACTCTCCCCGGGTGGGATTCGAACCTGGCAGCCTTCAGGTCAGCAAGCCAACCTTCAAGTCACAAGGCTTTTATCCCCTAGGCCACCGGAGGCTCCTACAGCCCTGATAACAGAGGATTAGTGCCAAACCAGGATGCTGGAGTATTGGTGTTACAAAACTTCTCTTTGTGAGAAGTGCAAAACATTATCTAATGACCTTTAAAACACTACTGACCCAATGAAGAGAAGTCAGACAAAGAGTTTCTAGTGCAAAGAGAAAATCCATCAAAAGATGAGGGTCCAATACCAAAAGAAGGATGGAGGGCAAATGACAGAAAGGTTTTATAACAGCAAGGTTCTATTTGTGGAATGCTTTGTTCATGTATGCAAATGGTGCTTTCCCAGCTGAGACAAAGTTTGCCGTAAACAGGCTGCCTTTATTTAGTTTTTAAACCAAGGATGAATATTAAAGTTTGAATTTGATTACCTATTTATGTGGGCCACTCCCCACTGACCAGATTCAAATAAAAATATTAATATTCTGTCAGAGAAGCAGCATACAAGATAGGGTGATAGCAAAATGATTTGCTTAACCTTATAAAATACTGATTTCTTTTTTATCTGACATGAGCATCCTACACACCATATGTTTCCCTAAAATTAGCAAGTATGGGACTCATATGTGCCTTGTTCTTTTTATAACTGCAGTGCCTGCTCTCCAATATCTGTACATTTTCCTCCCACTTTATATGCTTTCTTTTTCTTCAGTTAAACTTACTGCTGTACATGTGGAAACATGAATCCTGAGGGATGGTGATTTCAGGAAAGTGGCCAAATAATGGCCATAGTTACAAAACCATTCTGAAGGTGGAGCATTATGTGGTTTCTGGGCTATATGGCCATGTTCTAACAGCATTTTCTCATTTTGTTTCACTGGCATCAGAGGATCTGATGGTAGTAAAGCAAGTGGAGTATATATACCTATGGAATGTCCAAGGTGGGAGAAAATGACCACTATCTTTTGATCAAGTGTAAAGGGTGCAATTAGCAAGCTAGATTTGTATGTGTTGAATGGGATCCACTCATTAGCATATGAGTAACCACGAAGATAGCATAGTCAATTTGTGAGGGCTTCTGCATAGAAGTAGCCTGGCCTTTGTTCCTTTTGAATGGTTTGCTGCCTCAAGACATCCTTTGTCTGCATGGTGCATGCCTTTGATTGGTGGTGTTCATTAGCTACTGTCTTGATGCTAATGGTTTTTCTAATGAAATGATTTTAGTGAGAAACATTGGAATCAAGTCAGTGACAACACTACTCAGACACAGGAGGTCTCCAGGCAGGAAGCAGTCAATGTTCCCCTTTTTTAACTATTGGCAAAAGGAAAGTTTAGCAGTTGGATCATTAATGAGTCACACCTGTGTTGCTGAATAGACGTAACTAATGAGTCACTTAGTAATGAAGCTGAAAACAAGATGGTGAAGAAACATGTTGAAGCTAGTTGAAGATCTAGGGTGTTTCCCTTCGTGTTCTGGTTTGGATTTTATCATCTACTGCAAGAAATAAACTGGAGGCCATGTGTTTGCTGTCAGGTGGTAAGGCACTTGATCAAAATCACATTGATGATATTTGTTTTCATGAGGCCACTCCTTAGAAAATATATTCTTTAGAGAATCCCCCCCCCCCAATATGTAGTAGGATTTTGATCCTACATATTGGATAACATATTGGTTTTCAACAGAGCCACAGGATTTAGAATTACAAAACATGCCCAAAGCCACATACCAATTTTCTAGAGGTGAGCCTGAAATGGAGGTGGCAAAGTGTGTTAAAAGCACTGAGCTGCTGAACTTGCAAACCGAAAGGTGCCAGGTTCAAATCCCGGGAGCGGTGTGAACGCCCGCTGTTAGCTCCAGCTTCTGCCAAGTTAGCAGTTCGAAAACATGTCAATGTGAGTAGATCAATAGGTACCGCTCCGGTGGGAAGGTAATGGCACTCCATGCAGTCATGCCGGCCACATGACCTTGGAGGTGTCTACGGACAACGCCGGCTCTTCGGCTTAGAAATGGAGATGAGCACCAACCCCCAGAGTCAGACATGACTGGACTTAACGTCAGGGGAAACTTTTACCTTTAAGGAGAACAAACTACTGAGCTTGGAGAAGAACAATGGATCTGGGGGTGACTCACAACTTTTTGAATGCTTGAAGCAAAAGTTGGGAGGGAGAGGAGGGGATGAATGGAAATGATGGTTAACAATGAAAGCAGCAGCTGGAAGACCCTGCAAAAGAACAGGAGAGGTGTTTGGTCCACTGGGTATCTTTTTAGATCATATATTGGCAGGTGGGGGGAAGGAGGGAGTGTGTACAACAAATTCATTCCTTGATCCAGGCCAATTTTAGAATGTTCTGGAACCAAATATAGCCCATCCACCCCAGGTTTATGTAGTGTACAAACTGATAATTGAATGAAGTGACTGCTCACGTTTTTTGGGGTGGGGCACTGCTTGTTTGCTTTTGCAGTCACCTGCACTCAAGACCATCCAAACACCATCTTTTTACATATTGACTAAGCACTTCATGAGATATCAGGTAATAAAATCAGCTGCAAGGTTTCTCTGAAATGTGCTGATCTGGTAATATGGCAGTACCTCCTGTTCCAGAATAATAATTCTGTGGCTTCAGGGGAACAGACAGTATGCAAAACAAATGATAAAGGAGGGCACAGAATAGAAATGTGCAACCAATACTGCCATCTCAAAACAACCTTAGGAAAACAAGGTACTAATTATGGATCCAATCCAACAAGCTGCAAGTCAAAGCAAAATTGACAGTAATTCTGAGAATGGGTTGCATAATTCCCTTGGTAAACATTGTGTAATGCTAGATGTTTTTCACTTTGTCAGAGCTCACCCCAGGAGTCTTCAAGGGAGGCTTGTACTGACACTGAATACTCCATCCATTGGAGAACTGAATATTCAGCTTTGCATTACGTCAATGCTGAAGAGCAACAGTGGACCCATCAGCTTCTAACATGAGCATAATTTTGACCATAGTTTGGAGGCATTACTCCTGGTCAGTAGGAAGGCAGACCAGGGAATAGGGATTCAGCCTGTGCTGGATGGGATTACACTCCCCCTAAAGACACAGGCTCCCAGGTTGGGGGTCCTCCTGACTTGGCATTGAACTTGGAGGCCCAGGTATCAGTGGTGGCCAAGAGGGCCTTTGCACAATTAAAACTTGTACTCTACTGCGCCTGTTCCTTGAGCAGCCAGACCTGGCCATGGTAGTACATACCTTAGTAACATCCCTTAGTTACAGTATCAAAATGAGCTGTACGTGGGGCTGCCTCTAAAAAGTGCTTATCTGGTCCAAAGAGCTGCAGCCAGGTTGCTAACTGGGACTGGCTACAAGGAGTGGACAACCCTTATCTACCTGTTTTCGGGAACAATTCAAAGTGCTGGTTATGACCTTTAAAGCCCTAGATGGATCAGGTCCAGGTTATTTGGCTGACTGCATTCCCCTTGTACAAACCTGCTTGGGCTCTGAGATCTTCAGGAGAGGCCTTTCTCTCAGTCCCACCTCCAGCTCAAGCTCAGTTGGTGGGAACTTCTTCCATCATATTACTGCTCCAAGTGAATTAGAACTCCTTGGTAAACCTCACCAGCTGCTTTTCCATAATAAAAAATGAGTTTAATCATGGATCTGCCATGTAAGACAGTTTTAAGTGGTTTGCAGCTATGGTTAACTGCAGAGGACAGAATTGTTATTTGTCCTGCATAGTTTGCTGCTTTTCTAAATCTCCATTTATTATAAGTACTTTGTGGTGAGTCTGGCAGGTCTGTACTAGTACTTGCCAAACTTATATATGAAAGTTATATAACAGAATGGGACAGTATATTCAGGCTTCTTGTTGACACACAGAAATGCTCAAGGCAACAACCAAGCAGGGTAAAAAACAAAGCAGATTAAAACCAGATCAAGCGATGAAATCATTAAAACCATCACAATCAAAATAATTAAAACCATCACAATGGAGTTCAATTCAGATTAAAGAACCAGTTGAAAGGTCCTCACGTTCTCATACTCCCCAACATTTCAGAGATTAAAACTGGGACACATGAGGGCAAGCAACATCAGAGAATAGTCAAGATGGCAAAAGTTACTTAGGGACTCATCAAGACTGAATAAAAAGACCAGAAAGTCCCTGATTTTGTTACCCCTTTTCTGATTCTGTTTTCGAGAGCCATGCACATTTTGTTTATCCCAGAATATTTTCTGTCAGCTCCAGATACAATTTTTTTTAACCAACTACCCAAGTTAGATGGGAAAGAACAGGAACAAAATCAGGGATTTTTCAGTTAGTCTAGATGTGTCCTACAAGGAAAAACAGATAAGCTAGGGAAGGCCACAGCCTTATAGGAAGGGCAAGATTCAGCCCCTTACTCTTCTGCTGAAATAAAATCTCCTCTAAAAATAAGTTAATTTTCCACCACATTTCCTCTATTGCAGTGAAGAATCTATCACACACTGAGGGCATTTCCAGACAGCATCAAAATGTGGGTTTAAAAACTGGGGTAAAAAATCCCAGGACCTGACAGCAAGTCTACACACAGACCTGTCAGTCATGGGAAATGGTCCCCCATCCACCCCACATCTTCCTTTGAAATGAATCAAAATGGAGGGGGATGGGGACATCCAGCAGAAGTTTTTTAAAAATCTCTCCAAGATGCACTGGACTTCATATGTGCCTATGGAGATCCCAATGTACATACAAACAGATTTTGTATCACCCAACTGTTAATTCAAGCTCTGTTTATTATTATAAGAAAAAAGGAATGGTTGCAGAGAGTTCTAATTGCTTTCCAGATGTGCTTCCCTTTGGCCACCTGTGTCTCTGTGGCTCTATTTTTTAACAGCACGATCAGATGTTTCGGACTTTTAAAACACGCATGTGCACTGGAGCAGTCCACACAAGGGGATGGGAAGTAAGTCACATGTTTTGCATGACTGCAGGAATATACAGTCATGTGAAGGTGCACATTTTTGGGTTGGAATTGGGTTTTAAGAGAAACAGATGGTCTGAATTATATTTGCACATTCTAATCCATTAGCAGGGGTATGAACAAAAACAATGGCCTCATTGCACACTGCATATATTAACACTAATGTTCTTGCTATTGAACCTTTAATAAAAAGGAATATTTTCAGAAAGGGTTTTGAACCCAAGGAAACTGACTTTTGGTAAGTAGATTTATTGCTTTCACACATCAACATGAACTTGTAGAGATCTGACAGACCTGTATCACTTTCCATAACCCTTTGAAAATTTAGGGCAGTTTCCAGATCTTATTACATTCTGTTCCACTCCCATAATTGTGTAAAGATTCTTTATATCTCTCAGCATTCCATCCAAGGAAGTGGGTTTATATCTATGAAAACTCATGCTAAAGTAAAAATTAGTTAGTTTTAAAAATCCTGCCATTATATATTTTTCTTTCTTTCCTTACTTTCCTCCTTTTTGTGAATAGAGTTTGCTCAGAGGTTTGAACTATGAATCCATTTATTAAATGAATCCATTTAATCAGTATCAAATGGCGCAAGATCCCAAAGTGACTCTTCCTACTGCAATAAAATCTCCAAAAATAAATGTGTTTTCCACCACATCTCCTCTCTGGCAGTGAAGAGTCTAGACATTTAGGGATGGTTTTTCAAGCAGTTCTTTATTACGAATGGCTAAAATAGAAATGCTAAGCTTACATAATGAATGTTAAAGGTTTGTTACTTTTCCCTGTATGGCTAGTTTAGCCAACACTTAACCATAGCAAGTTCAAATCAATATATTTTATTAAAGCTACACTGAAAGTTTGCTCCTTATCGTATTTCAGGTGAAAACCGCTGGTGTGACATGGGGGGTTGTATATACATGCTGTATGCTGTGAGGCCATCAATAGGACAGTTCCGTTTAAAGTGGTGTCAAACTGCATTCTATAGTGTAAATGCACCTAGGCGTAATTTCTCATGCCCCTATTATTGGTAATTTAAATATGCTACTTATCTTGGTGCTCCCCTGAGTCCAAATTAAGTTGGATCAATTGAAGTTTTTTGGGAGGCGGCTTGGCCCTTTCCACAATAAATTTCTTTCATCCAGAATCCCAGACATTTTATGTATACTATTTGTGACAGGATACATAAACATATGTCTTGCAAACTAAATAGGAGGTGTAATACCCCTTAGTCTTTAAGTAAACATTCATGCTTACATTGCTGGATTCTTGGAAACTTTCTTTTAAGAAGTATTTTCATTTGATGTAGCCTATGCAAAGACAAGGTGATTACAAGTGCATTGTAGTGTATGACCAAAGAATGATCCTGCCACATTGAAACTCATCATTGAAGCAGTTGTCAGTTTTACCAAGCACTTGCAGTATTGCATTGTTTTAGTCTATGAATGAATGACATGAATCCTGAAGCTCTGAAATTCTCTAAAAGCCAAGAACTAAAAAGAAATACTATTGAGCATATAATCCCCATGTAGCAGATGGGGCCATTTTCAAGGTCTTCAAATGTTTGTTAGATATATGTAGGTCACGAAGAGTCGGAAACAACTGAGTGAATGAAGAAGAAGATGCGTATATGTGTTATTTACATTTATTGGCAGGCTAATGGCTGCCCATCTCTATTTCTTAATTTTGGGGATATTAGATAACAAAAATAGAGGCTGAATTTATCAAAGAAAATGTCTTCATTTTGGGGAGGTAGAAACAGGATTATGTTATACCCTGAATGAAGATGAACGTTAAACTACAATTCTAAGAATCATCCCCCCATTCACTTTGGTCTACAGCTCAATTTTGTCAGCTTCCTGTTAACAATTTACACAAAAGTACATGCAGATTGTGCACGCCTAACCCTTTTTGGAAGCGGTGCAGAGAGCTATTTGTGTGACCTTGCACTCCATCCAAAGGCTTCTCACTGATAGCAAGTGTCAAGCTGCAGGAACAGGCCTTACGGATCATGCTTACTGGGGAGAGAGGAGGCAATTCAGACAATAAAGATCTGACTGACTGCTCTGTGCTCTCAGTGGAAGGAAAGGTCGGGTTCTTCCCTCTGAGAATGGCCTGTCATTTCTCTCCTGATGCAAGCTGAAACCAGACGTGTCTACTGAATCACTTCTTCCTCTTCTGGTAAGCAACAGGTCCCTTACTGTGGTTGACTAGTGTTAGGTAGTGGTATGATATAGAACTATGCATGCAGAGCTATGCACAGGTGTAGGATCTCAAACTACACATGTTACCTTATGAAGAATTTGGGAAGGTGACTTATCTGAACCACAAGAACAAGTGGAAAGATACTTCCAACTATCTGACTGTCTTTATGTCTATTCTCCCCTTCTCTCTCCCCCCCCCCTCCAAATTACAGCTTCCAACTGTGACTTCCAAAACGTCTCCAATGAAGAGAATAAAACTTTCTGTTTCACAAGCAAAGTCAAGTCAACCCTCCACATTTGCAGGTTTTCACTTTTGTAGGAATCTCTAGGTTCTCCAGCATGACTTTAAGGGCAGCTTTTTTCCAGAACTTTGGTCTCTAGGTGTTTTAGACTTCAGGTCTCAGAAACCCTAGCTGACTTAGCCAACCGTTAGGCATTTTGAAAGCTGAAGTCCAAAACACTAGTAAGACCAAAGTTTGGGAATCACTGTTCTACTGCAGTTTGGCTATTATACCCCAACTACATTCACAGCTATTGGGTTCTTGTTGCCTCAGCGGACAGCATATCAAGCACAATCACTGTTCTTTTTTCTCTTTTGGCATTTCATGTGTTGGCAATGTCTTGGCAAATGTGCTGTTTCTGCTCCGATGCCACCTTCTTCCTCCTGCTTTGGAAATCATTTATCACACCTCTTAAAATGACCCAAAGATGTCATACTTCTCTCTCCACCCCCTCCTCTCTCCCTCCCTCCCTTGGTACATGTCTGTAAATTAGGGATTTTTATTTCAAACATCAAAGCTGTCATCAAGCAGGTAATGCAAATTACGTTTATGTAGGAAAAATATGTAGTCATCAAAAGGATGACAAAATTGGAGCAAATTAGATAATATTCTTTGTTTCCCAAGTTTCCTAGGCAATTAAAGATAAACATGATCACTTAGTTTTACTACTTTCTAATGTAAATACACTTTGGTTTGTTGGGTTTTTTTTTTAGCTTATTAGCAATTAATTAGAAATATCAATCTTTATTAACTTCTCTATCTCTGGAGGGTAGACTTTATCGTTCACATATGGTGCAGTTTTGAAGGATCTAACCTATAGTAATAAATAATCTGGATGACAATAGAAAAAGTGGAAATTGCTTTATTCCATGTCAAACTACCTGTCCATTTATCCCAATACTGGCTATTGTGAGTGGGGAAAGTATATAATGTCAACCTGCATCTGCAATCTGAAGTGTAACAGTCCAAACAAGAAGTAATAGTTGAATCTCTCTATTATATATGCACAATTCTGAGCAAATATTTCACCTAATATCTTAAAGGAGAGAAATTCTCCAAAAAAAAATTCTCACTAATGGAGCTTGTTATCAATATAAGTCACATCAACTATGTTGGTAACATGGGTCCTGTTTTGTACTTCTCATCATTTTCTAGACCTAGTATCATTCTATGACATTTGGGATAAGATGGCAGGGAATGTCAGGCTCCAGATACACACAAAATGGATGGAGAGTGTTTAGATAAAATCCCACAAAATAGCATTTTTCTAGGTGGTTGAGAAAGCTACATCTCAGCATTTTGTGTTATTTGAAAAATTCAAGTTTCCTCTCACTCCAGTCAAAGGTCCAGGGCAGAGAGCACCTATCTCATGTTATTGTTGGTGCAGATTAGTGACAATCAAGAAGAGGAGATGGTTTTCAGTATGATTTGAAATTATCTGTGTAATCTTTGGCTTTTGGGAGCCTGCCTACATAAGAAATTTACAAATATGAGTTTTTTTTATCAGAATGTCATTAGCCGCCAGTAACTAATCTGTAAAGTGACTGCTCTTATAAGCTATACCCCCGAGTGAACATTTTCCTGGCTAATCGTTTTGCCAGTTGGGGAAGAATTACACAGGCTTTCTCTGAATCGTTTCCCTTGCTGATTAACATCCAGTTGCATTCAGGGAATTAGGTTCTTTCTGAAAAGGTTTTACCACCTACACATATCATCCTAATGCAGTACTTAAATTTTATACTGACATGTATGAGCTGCTTTCCTAATGTCGGTTGAAGTCAGAAAGAAAATGGAGCTAAATTTAACCATTAGGTATTGATTTTGCTGAGCTTCATCTCACAAAAGTGGGTCCCTAAAATGCCTTTAAATCTGTGCTGTTAAAGGAACTATGATGCATCTGTCATCTCAGGATATATATATACTAGCTTTGCCCTGCCACGTGTTGCTGTGGCTTATGGGAATCATTTGTTGGCCAGGTGGAATAGCAGTGAATAGCCTTGCAGCCTCAAAGCCTGGCCATTTTCTGGAGTAGCTGGAGTAGCACCCTCAATCAAAGAGCCTCTTTGAAGCCTGGCTACATCCTTTGTAGGGGAATCATTGTTTTGCCAGATTGAATTGCACTAAATAGTCTGCCTGCTTTCTACATCGGGCATCCTTTCTAGGCCAGGTTGAATGGGATGGAGTAGCCTCGTGGCTTCAAAGCCTGGGGATGTTTCACCTAGGGGAAATCTTGGTTGACCAGGTTGAAAAGTACTGAATAGCCTTGCTGCTTGCAAGCCTGGCCGCTTTCTATATTGCAGAATCCTTGGTTGGCCAGTTTGAATAGCAATTAATAGTCTTGGTGTGGCAGGTATGAATGCTGCAATTAGCCACCTTGATTAGCATTTAATGGCCTTGCAGCTTCAAAGCCTGGCTGCTTCCTGCCTGGGGGAATTCTTTGTTGGGAAGTGTTAGCTGGCTCTGATTGTTTCCTTTCTGGAATTCCCAATTTTCCTGCTTTCAGAGTGTTGCTAGGATATGAAGAGGGCGGGGCCTAAAGGCAGCAGAGCCTACTTTTCTAACTGGCAGTTAGGGCGAGAAAGGTTATTCCTCATCCTCTGTAATTTGGACTATTTTTCTATGTTTTTTTTATTGAAAGACATATTTTGAATGACTATGTCTTTTGTGGCCATATTTGGTGTGATTTGGTTCAGTGGTTTTGTTGTTTACTCCATAGTGAAACGAACATTACATTTTTTATATATAGATAGGCAAAGTCTGTATGGCTGTAAACTATTGCTTGGAAAAGCACATAAAATGCAGTGGTACAACTTCTGATTGAAAGCCCCAGCATCTCCAGTTTTAAAATAAAAAGATCTGATGTAACTGTCTAGAAAAAAAATGAAGTGGTTGCTAGTCAGGACCAGATAAGATGTGGCGTTATTCGTAGTTTAGTATCAGGTACATGCAGGTGTTGCTTTAACTAAATAACCAGTGCATGGGGAACTGTCTTAGATTGGGAGCAGAGGATCAATCTCACTCCCTTGCTGCAGCTATCAAACAAAAATAAATACAGCATGCCCCCTGTATTCACGATGGATACCTTCTCAGACTGTTTGAATTAATATGCAAAACTGTAGACAATTGTGAACCCTAGTGAAATGAATAACTTCTGAACCAAGTATACCATAGAGTTGTGCTAGAGAATCTAGAAAATGCTTAGAGAGGATATATTTTGCCAGATGTGTATAAATGAAAATACAGATGTCAATCCTGTAGATACAGGAGGTCACATTATGTGCCAACTGAAGTAATAATGTGCCATATCTCTTATAGCCATTGGACTAGTAGCCTAACTGAGCTTCAGGTACATTGAATATTCTTGAATATGCGAGATTCTTGGCTGCTGTATTAAAGCCGCCCTGAGTCCCCTCTCGGGTGAGAAGGGCAGGATATAAATGTTGCAATAAATAAATAAATAAATAAAATGAAGAGGGTATTTATTTTTATTTTTTTATTTACCACATTTATACTATGCCTTTCTCACCCCAAAGGGGACTCAGAGTGACCTTACAGTAAGCAACAATTCGATGCTACACAAATACATACAATAAATAAATATGTTAACATCCAAAAAGTTTAAAACATCAAACATTAAATCAATTCATTAAAACCATGTAATCCAAAATCGTAACCCAGAGCCATTCCATTCGTCATTGCTTTTAGTCATAATGCCTCTCACTCACAATGGAGCCACTGTGATCTAGAGTTTGAATGTTGGACTTTGTAGACCAGAGTTTGAATTCCTGCTTGGCCATGGAAACTCAGTGGGTGACCATGGGCAAGCAACACGCTTTGAGCTTCAGAGGAAGGCAGTGGCAAACCCCCTCTGAACAAATCTTTCCAGGAAAAAGTCCATGATAAAGAGACCTTAGGGTTGCCATAAGTTGGAAATGACTTAAGACACACACCAAAAACAATATTTGCCATGACAAATGTATAATTAATTGTAGATGAAGTAAAGCAAATATCTGTTTATTTATTAGGAGCCAAAGAAAGCATTGCCATCACAGTTTCTAAGCTGGCCAAATGCCATTTTCATCATTCAGTAAGATTACTATTTTTGCTATTACTGCTATTATTCATAGTCATCAAATTTATAGTTCTTTTTCTTTCATGGTGAAACTCCAGGATAGTGCACATAGGTTTCTTTGTATTGACTAGAACCAAATCTGTTTAGCTTCAACATGTTTGCTGTGTCGTGTGTCTTCAATATAGACTTAGATTACAGTTTCCTTAAATCATTATTCCTAACTGTAATGAAAACAGAATGCAGAAGGGCTGAATAAAGCAAATAATTGAGGTCTCTAGCTGGAAGCTTTCCTGTAGATTAGAAGGAGAAACCCAGGAGGCCAGATGTCATTTTCTTTGTTCATTCTGCTTCTGCTATTTGTTTGCATTACATTCTGGCAAGAGTTAATTCAATGCAGTCATGGTTTTGATGGAGACAGGTGGCATTAGAAGTGAATGGCACCAAGTAGTATTGCCAATATGGGCTGTGTTAAGCGGCTCAGATATCAAAGAAATTCTACTTCATTCGAGAACACATTTAGATGATTAAATAATGTCTCGGGGTCTGATTAGCCTGCTGCTGCTGCTGTCGCTGCACTTTTAAACATCATTTTAGCCTAAATGCAATTGCTTTTAAAAATAGCAGCAAGAAATCAAATAATTATGATGATACATATAATAACAACATAGAAGGGAACAGCCCCAAACCTATGTGCATGAAAACAAGCTAAAAACAAAGTAAGAAACATTAAATACCCCTGGAAAATATTTTTAAATAATTGTAGGATTAAATTACCCATGAAAATCTTCAATGGGATTTCAAAGCAAAGACCAGAGGCATGAGAAGGGTCTGACTGTAATAAAGAGCAATGGCTAGAATAGGGCCCGAATCCTGTTTCATCTGTTTCTTTCATGGTTTTGTACTGTTCCGTCTATTCAGATAGCATGGAATGGTACAACCCCCACCGGAATTAAATAAACAGTGAAACAAAAGAATGAGGGGAATGGTAGCTATTTGATCAGCTCATTTTTGGCGTTTGGTTGTAGATGGTGGCTGGACCTACAGCCAAGCGCTGGGCTCTCGATGCTCATAGGCCTGACTTGCAGGGCCTACAGCTAAGCGCCGGGCCTGCTTGGCTGTAGACCCTGGTTGGCAGGCCCTGTGCTGCCCAAGACCCAATAATCTTTTTTTTTTCAGACCTTGGATGGAAAAGCCCATTTGTATAGGCGTCTGTTTCTGTAAGTGCCAGGCAGAAACAGAAATGGGGCCATACGAATAGTACAAATAGAAACAGACAGTGATTCCATACAAATGCACAAGACTAACAATGGCAAAATAAGAAATCTTGCAAGGAGAAAACTGTTGATGTATCTTAGATTTCCAAAGTTAAAGTCTGATTCTGCAGTTTAGAAGGCTGACATTAAGTTGAATAATTATACATAATAGTTCCCTCTTTAATTGTACTCTTCCCTATTTGCTAAGCTATAGTCGAAGCCAGAACCTTATCCAAAAAGCGGCAAACCACAGCTGAAGAAATCCTCTAATATTTTATCTAGTCTCTCTCAACCTGCAATTTCTATAGATATTTTATCTGGAGATGGCTTCCTTATGTTTGTATTAATCCCAATAATGGAACACAAAAGAGATTTGGTAGAAATATGGACTATTTTGCAATGTTTTTGCCTCCTCTTAGAATCATAGTATCATAGAATAGTAGAGTTGGAAGGTGGGGACTTCTGCTTTGTCACAGAATGCTCCCCCAATAATGATACAATATATCAAAAGGAAAGAATATAATTGGTTAGTTCATTTAGCAATTCATCATTGGCATCACTAAGGATGCACACCACTTTAACTTTCCAATGCTATGGAACCATGGTAGTTGTAGCTAAAACAGTGCATGTTACAAAAGATAGAAATATTAAACAATTCTATTATATCTGTAATTAAAATAAGTTTTAAGAGCATTTCAAACATACCTTCAATATGTTTTAAGGAATTACAGAACCTCCTTTAAAAGACCATTTGCAACCACCAGCTGACAGCCAAAGGGCTGTCTAATATTTTTAAAGACTTTTGCCAGCAAGTTGAAAGAGAGCAGAGGGGCCACCAAGCTTCCCAGTCTGAGCAGCCACCAAGACAGCCATCGCTGTCACAATGTATGTGACAGTGACAGGACCACGACAAAAGAAAGCCCTTCCTGACTCAGGTGGGGTTATAGTGAGATATGGTTTTCTGATGTTTGGACCCAAGCTGTATAAGGCTTTATGGGTCATAACCAGGACTTTGAATTCTGCCTGGAAACAGGCCAGTGGCCATTGAAGAAATCTAATAGCATTTCCTTTTGCTCACCATCCACAATACATTATAATCAGAGGGTACTCTGGGAATAAACAAGTGTCTCTTAATTTATTTCCAGGTTTTTACCCTAGTTTCTGTTGTTCTTGTGCTATGTCTAGCACTCTGGATTTCGTATACTGTTCTCTACATTGTGCAAGTCTAATGATGAAGTGGGAACTCCCACACCCAACTTCTTTTGTCACTTTATGCCTGCAGAAGTGATGATAAAGACTTGGGGTGTCACTTGCCATTTGTGGGTTATTTCTGGGAAATAGCAAAAAGGACGCAAACCTCTCCCCCATCTGACAAGTAACCAACCTGGTACAGAGAGGAAAAAGTTATACAAAGGTTATTTTCTGCATTTGGCAGGTAAGGCCCTGGCACCTTGTCCTCCCTGATTATTGCAAATAGGAAAAGTATTCTTTTTAATGAATCCCTCAGGCACAGAATAAACTGGGCGTCAAATTTTTCATCCTTTGCAAATAAGCTGTTAATAATAGTACAGTGGTGTGAAACATACCTTCAAAAACCTCAAACTGGCAAAAGCTTGTCTCCAGAATCCAACCCACGTTTTCCTAATGAGTTTATTATGGTAAGCAAAACAGAGCCAATTGTCGGCAAGGTCTCAAGCAAAATTGCTTTTGGAAAAGGCAGTATCCTGCAGAGTCTGATGATTTCTGGTGGAAAACATGGCAAGGATATTGTTTTGTGTGGAGAGTGTCCCATTTGAGCTCAAAATCCAATGTCAGCTCAGGGAATTTGAACCCACAAAAAACAAATCCAGGAAGCAAATAGTACCATAGTGCCTGCAAAATGAAATTGCTGAGTGTCAATGGCTCCAGTAAGCTGAATGTTCTTGTTGTGCACCTACTCTTCTAAGAAGGACAGCTATGGAGAAAACACTTTACCTGTAACTGATTGATGTGCGTATATAATGCAACAAACCTCCTACCATTTGGGGGGGGGGGTTGTTGGGTACTGGTTCTTATTTACACAAATTTTGTATTCCTTAATACCAAGTGTGTGACTGGACTATGTGGTAAAGACTTGCCCAATGTAAACAACAGTTATGTGCATGGAATACAGCTTGCGGAGTCCCCCAGCCAGCATGGCCAATGTCCAAGGAGCTTTTCCTTCATTCATGGAAGGCATCTCCCACAGAATCCATAAAGGTTAAGAAAGCAAGAATCATTTTGTCCCTGGTAAATAGTTGGCATTCTCTGAAGACAATATAAGGCCATGGCTGATTACATTTCTTTTGGTAAACCATCTTTTGGTAAACTCTTACATAAAGCCTTTGTATGAGAAGAACAGGCAGGTCCATGCATGCAGTGAGGCCATATGACTGGCATCTTGGCCATTCTGAGGATACAGAGTTAGCACGTAGACCCTCTCTGTGCCACATGTCAGACTTTGCATAGCATTGTGTGCCTTTTGCTGCTTTGATTAAGCTTAGACCTGCTGACGGCAAGCCTGTCAAACACACTCTGTAAGAAACAAGGCAGTCTTGGCAGGCTATGCTGTTTTGTGAATATTGCACACACGCATAGAGAACAACTCCCCAAACTGGGCACTCCTTCTAGCAACACCTCGGAGTCACACTTTGAGACTGTCTCCCCACTTCATTTTGGTTAGAAAATACCAATGTCTACATAAATGAAAAATGTAGGATTTTTTAAAACAATAACTAGAATATTGGGACACTCATACAATTTCTTTATCAGCCATGAACCTCACTGCATGCCCTCAACAGTCTTCTCTCTTAGTTCAGCTTTACTTGTACAGTCTGACTCACAGGTTATGATAAGGTAAAATGTCTTGAAGCTCCTTGAAGAAAAACGGCAGACATTAATAAATAATCCAACTTCTGCCATCATGCAGAACTATTCAGTAAGAAGAATACAGGTGGGGAAAATTACCGTACATACACAACTCCACAAAAACTGGGTCGACTTGTTCATGGATCAATATGAGTACTGTACCTTAACAAATTAAACATCCCCTTCTCTGAGTAGAGTGGCAAAGGGCAAGTGCTCAGTCTGTCCTGGGAGAACTTAAAAGAAGCATTAACCTTTTCTACTTTCTCTGCTGTGATGCAGCTTCTGGGATTTTTTGAATGCCTGGGTGGGAAAAAACATGGTGGCAGCAGCAGCCAGGGACTCCTAAGGTGGCATTAGTGCTGTCCTCTCTCCACAGAATGACCCTCAACTTATTTAAAGGTCTAATCAAAATCCAGAATATTGGCCCAAACCCTGCTTTCAACTTATACATGTCACAGACAGAATGCCACCAGATAAGATTCAACACAGTTTATTAAAGATACAGAACCAAAAAATGCTCGTAAAAAACAAAGGGCTAGGCAAACACTCGCCTTCAATATGAAAAGTCACTCAAAAACGGTTCAAAAGATAAACCGGATTAAACAGGAGTTTAATCCGGGTTAAACCAAAAATGCTTATTTCAGCCTGGCACTTTTAACAAACAAAAGCTGGTAAACAAAGATTCAACAAAACATAAATACTGGCAGCAGATTCCTCTCTGCTACTCAGCAGCTGTGGTTGAGTAACTAAGTTGTTACTCCTCCGTGCAGCGGGCGAACTCCGGGTCCAAACACATCAATCAGGGTTGCAGCGGTCAGCGGGGTCCCAATCCGGTCCGAGGTCGATAGCCAGGTGCAGGCGTCTAAGGTTCCACGAACTCCACCGATAGCCACAGAAAGGATAGTCCAAGGTCGTAGTCAGTCAGTCAGTCCAGCGTCAATCCAGAGTAGGTAAACAATGTCCGTCAAGAAGACGACGGAGGTCCAAGCTAATAAGATTAAACACAGGTTGCACAACAAAAGCCCACACAGTTCCTCCCGCCGTCTATGCCCAATGTCCTTGGTAACTTACGTATTCAGCAAACGAAACACACCCGTCTTCAGGAAATTCCCAACAAGAGCCCAAGCGTTCGTCCAGATTACCTTGCCCAACGCAATTAGCCCTGGATTCAAGACCCCATTTTATGCCAGATACAACTCCTCATCACTATCAGCTGTTACCCTAATTCCAGGTGCCTCATCATCATCATCCTCATCAGAGCTGAAACATCTTTGACTACACCCCACAGCATCCCCAGCTGTGGATCCCGTCCCATCCCTCCAACTTGTCCACGGGTCCGATCCTGCAACCCGCCAGTCGCTTCCCATGCTATCATTACCAGGAACACCCAAATCCTCCCTTACACGAGTCCATTCCATGTCATCCTCCTCTGAGCTAACCACCTCTTCCTCCATTCTCTCGGTAAAACCCTCAAAGGAGTCTTCGTCAGATGGTTCTGCAAATAAGTCCCGCAGCCGTTTCCTCTCTCGCTCCTCAAGAGAGTCTGACTCTCGAGGAGTCTTACGACCACGTCTCCCAGTATTGGAGCCATAAGGCTCAACCATAACAATACATGAGTTGAATATTAATACTGGTCATTGACTGAAATAAAAAATATTCATTGTATATGTATGTGTCTGTTTATATATATATATATATATATATATATATATATAACACCCTCTGCCCACATTTAAAAAGAAAAGGACTTTTGTAGAATTTTCTATTGGTAAAATGGTTTGCAAACATATTTTGTGCTTTTTGGGGCTTCATATGACCTATAGGCTACATTTCACAGAAATTGTTGCATTGAATTCCTCCTAACCTGTTAGCCATAATGTGACTAGCCACTTTATCCATTACTCTGACAACCACATCCAAATCCCTCACTTAGTAATAAACTGTTTGTTTGTTTGTGTGTGTTTCTGTTCTCTTCTCAGGGCATGCTGTTTCCCCCATAAGGTAAGATAATGTAGCTGTTGCAATTTTCCCTCTTGTGTATATTTTTAAATCTCAATATCACACTCATATCTATTTGCTGCCTGTAATTTTGTTCACTTCTCAACTAGGACTACCTAACTGAAAACCAGGGCAATCTCTCCTGTACGTTTAATGGTTGTGTAGAAGAGGGATTTCAGCAGGTGCTTGTCAGGCAGCCAGGTAACAAGCACACTTGCTGTAATCCTATAAAATACATCTGTCATAAAGAAAGGTTTCACAATTGTAAATCAATTGCAATTGTTTTAGAACCCTCTGGAGCTCATAAAACATGAACAAAAATATTCTTAATAAGTGAAATCCAAGATAAAATATCCAATTCTGAAAGGAGCAAAGAGTTCCAAGACGACTCTAGTGAGATTTCACAGATAAATTTCCACATTTCTGATTTTTTGTTTCCTTTGTGAGCTAGTCCACAAAGTAGCAATTTTAATATAACGAATTTGTCCATTTAAAATTCAGTCTTAATCAACTAGTATGAGCAAGGGCACCAGTGACACAATGGGTTCCAGATGAAGTGCTGATCTGAAGGTTGGTGATTTGAATCCGCGAGACAGGGTAAGCTTCCGTCTGTCAGCCCTAGCTTACAGGGACATGAAAGAAGCCTCCCAGCAAGTTAGTAACACATCCGGGTGTCCCCTGGGCAACGTCTTTGTAGACGGCCATTTCTCTCACACCAGAAGTGACTTCCAGTATGTTCACTTCTGGCACCATTAAAAAAAACTAGTATGGGCCAGGTCTTGACTAAATCTGTTCTGGACTTTTCTGGCATAATATAAAGAGCCTTCTAAACTATACTGGTTTTCAGTGAATATTAGTTATTTTGCACCAAGAAAAATAAATAAAATGGCTAATCAAATAGAAGTATTTGGATGTTACCTAACACACAAAGTATTCTTTTGGGGACAAATGCTCCATTTACCAGCCAAAAGGAGAGGCTGGGCCATAGTTAGTAACTACACAGTCCTGGTGCAATTGCATAGTAATTATGTGTTCCAGCAAAGTTAAACAGCTTGGTAATTATGTTCAGTGGTTCCCAAAATATCATTTAACACGCGTCCTGGTTTGTAAAACTAAAATAATGATGAGTTTGCTTGGTGATTACATAGCGCTTACCACATATATGTTCTGCCAGTGCACGATAGCTATATACCCTGTCATTAAATATCACAATTTTTCAGGTCATAGAAAGGATCTCTAAACAGTTCCGCCTGTATATTGAAGCTTCATTGGAAATGCAGCACACGTATTCACGGGGCTATTCTTCTATATGGACACATTGCAAAGCCTTCAGATGAACTTCATGTAGAAGTCTTTCTTCTAGATCCCTGATGCCAATTAGTAAGGAGAGAGCAGTTTTAAAGGCACATGCCTCCTGCTCCCATGCCTATTTACTCACAAATAACTGAATTCAGCGGGCTTTCTCTCCTCATACAAAAGAGCAATTTCTCAAAAGTAAATCTCATGGAATTTAATAAGACTCACTTACTCCTGACTCCAGGTTTCCATCTTTTCTTCATCATGCTCCTGTGGCTTTAACAATTTGAGTTCAGTACTCTGGTTTTAATTATCCTTTCACACCATATAGTTATAGCGCTATACTCCAAATTAGCTGTCATCAGAGTGTCCCATGTAGGTGTGATGTCTCATGGGCCTTGTAGTCCCGTTCCTAGTACTATTGTGGCAGACGAAGAGGAAAACATGGGATTTTCACCGGTTCAGCCAGAATCGGAGCCTCTGCACCTGGAGGATGTTTGCCCTCAAGAAGTCAGCCAAACAAGCCTTGGGCAGAATTTTCCCCCGTTTTCTCGAAAGGACAATTATAATAGAGATAGAGGAGCGAGGGAGGCGAATCGCCGGAGCCTCAGAATCGCAGCCAAACAATTAGCTGATTAGGTCTGCTTCCCTTGGGAAATTCTAAGGAGTCATGCATCTGGACAGAGTTGGGTTTCACTTCTAGTTCTCCGGGGAAAGTGTTCTTCTGGCGGGAAACGAGACCCTATTTAGGTGTTTTGCCGCGAAGGAAACCTTGCGGAGTCAACTCGTCAGCTTGAGGAGTGAGATCGTGTGTGCACTTCGTAATCCCCAGTTCCTTGTTTCCAGGACCAAGTTCCAAGCCTGCCTTGTTTCACGTTTGCCGCGGACCTCGCCACGGACCTTGTTCTTGCTTCTTGTTTGCCTCGTATCAAGTCTTGTCTAGCCAAGTATCAAGTTTGTTTTCCAGCCTTGTTGTCAAGCTTCAATGGACTAAAAGACCTTGTCATCTCCCCACACTATTGCTTAGCAAAGTGTGTGTTTCGGTTATTGGATTATAACTTTGGACTCTAATATCACATATTGGACATTGTTTTCCTGGACTATATTTGACCTTTCCTGAAAGGTCTACTTCTGAACTATATTCTTCACTTGTTTTTATTGACTTTATATATTCCTATAATAAAGATATTAGATAGAATCCGGCCTCTGCGCATGGTTATTGGTGTTCTGTAGCCTGGGTCCTGACAGTAGGGACAGTTTTAACTACCATGGTAACATCCCTAAGAATCTAGGGATTTGTAGTTTAATGAAGCACTAGATCTCCCTGGGTGAGTTCTAAACATCCTTCCCTGAAATCCCCAAATAAACCTTGATTTTGCCATTTTATACAAGTGACATCCTTTTACTATGCCATTATATAAAATGGGACTTGAGCATCCAGGGTGGGTCCTGGAACTAAACGCCAACAGACATCAAGTATCCTCTGTAATACATGGCTGTTATAACTGTATATAGATGCCAGAGTCTTCTAGACATCTGATGAGGGATTGCTGGATAGTCTTCAGTATTACTGATATGCAGAAGGCTTTCAGAATAAGTATTTTTTTAAAGCCCAGTTAAACAGATGAAAACAATGAGAGCAGAGAAAATGAAGCCATAGTAAACACTGGACCCTCCTTCACCCGTGGGCTTATTTCCTGCTCAGCAGGTGCAGTATTTAAATGGCTTGGGCAGGGGGAGAGGGAGCTAGACCACAGAAAATATGCCAGACCACAACAGACAGAACACATGTTGTGAGCTGCGTTCTTTGTTCAGTCGTGATCACAAATGCCTTCTTTGAAAGCCACATATTTTCATTAGCCCCAGCTTTTAGGGGAACCGCTGTTTCCCAGTTATTTCTCAAATGTTCATTTGCTTTGGGCCTCTTGGAGACATTTAGGGAGCTGATTAATCTTTCTTATTTTGTCTTTTAAATCACACACAGGACTGCATGATCCATTACACTGAATATGCTACAGCTCAGAACTCTAGACAAATTAAAATGCCTTCTAGCATTGTTTGTCCTTGTTCTAAATAACTTGCACCACGATTCTACTATTAGTATGACAAAGAGGTCTGGTGAAGCTCAATGAACTATAACTATCTAAAATAACACCAACAAAGGCGAGTGTGGGGACTAATATTGGAAGGTCCACAGCACCCAAAGCTCTACCGAGAGTGGTGGTCACACATAGCGAAATATAAGGAAGGGAGGAGTTTTTTTTTTAAATGACAACCTTCTCACACAAAACTCTCACTTGTCTTGATAATTTTTGTCCCTATTACAAGCTTCCTCCCATAGTTCAAGGTCATAAGAGGGAAATGGAAAAGCTCTGGATCCAGTGGATTCCACAATCTCCCACCTACCATATGGAGAAAATACTTCTCCATTTTTTGCCTCAGTGCTCCAATGTTAGTGACACCCAGATTCTTGAGGTTTTGATGGTAGATTGGTGGCATTACCAAGGTCAGATCTGAACCTCCAACAGTGACTTCTCTCTTTATCTTGGACGTGAAGATCCCAACTTCCTACAGTGGTTGGCACATCTGCCCACAAACCACAGAATTATAGCCTGTGTATTTAGAACTCTAGTCCACAATTTCAGTTTTAAAAGGTTATATATTTGAACTGTAGTTCTCAGAATCCACCAGCCAATTGTCATAATGGCTGAGTTATTCTGTCCTCTAGAACAGTGGTTCTCAACCTGTGGGCCCCCAGATGTTTTGGCTTTCAACTCTCAGAAATCCTGACGGCTGCTAAACTGGCTGGGATTTCTGGGAGTTGTAGGCCAAAACACTTGGGGACCCACAGATTGAGAACCACTGATCTAGATGATTAATCCTTTGATCATTTACTCAGATGGTAAGTGGAGATCACAGCTTTTCTTCTTTGCCTCCCAGACTTTAAGAAACTAACAGAATGGTCATATGTACATGGAACACTTTTTCATCCCTGAATCTCCCTCAGTTGGGGAAATGTACACCTGTTGAATTTCTATCAGACTGGCTGCTTTTAGTTGCAGCATATTTGCACAAACTTTGTATGTGAATGGTTTGGGAGGACAGACGTTCTAACCTGAAGTAATTTTCCCTGGCCAAATAATCTCTTTCAGCCACATCTGCATAGTGGATCACAGCTAGAACGACATTTTGTTGGCTCCATTTTCTGCAAAGTTGAGGAAAGAACTCCCACTTAGACAATTCCATAACCTCACTGGAAACTAGAGGTGTGACCAGACATCTCTTATAGTCCTCGGAGGAGAAATGAAGACAGCTCCACATCTGCTACCCTTCACAGGAATGATACAGCTCAAACATGCAGTTTAGGCCATCAAGCTGCTTCAGAAACAAAATCGCATGTCAGCATTTGCATGATTGTAAATCAAGGTTAATAGCCTGAAATAGTGTAAAAGATACTAAACATATAGATTGCTGTTGAACAAAGTGATCCTCAAGATACCAATTGAGACTGTGCTGTTCAAATAAAAAGAGTGGCTTTCATCACCGAGAAGTAAAGTTCCTCGAATATGTTATCTCAGCTTTTCCAAAATAAGATTCAGATTGAGAAGTCGTGATGGAAGGTTTTCATACCTCTCGGACCTGAAAGTTATTTAGAGCTACAGCTCATTGCTTCAGGTTGGAAAAAATGTTTCTGGTGAAACATCCTGTAATCTGTGCAGTCTGTTTCACACAAACAACAGATGAAATGGGGGGAAAGCAGTTCCACTTTAAGCTGCAGGTGGGAGGATTACATGATAAATTCTTCATATTGTAACCCCACCATTCTCTATTCATGGAGAAAAGTTTGTTTCAGGGACAGCTGGTGCTTAAATGTCTCACTGATATGCCCATTTTGCATTTCAAGTATCTGTATTATGCACTGTAGACTTTGTTTCAGAAGAAGGAACTGGCAAAATCACCTCTGCATATTCCTTGCAGAAGAAAAACTTGTGAAATTCATGGGAGTGCCATAAATCAACAATCAACGTGAAGGTACATATAAACACACCTGTAGCTTAAAGGCACCAAATCCTGTCTGATTAGTACTTAGAAAGGAGGCTGCCAACAAATACCAAGTGCTGTAGGATATATTTTGGAGGAAAGAAGTAACAAAACCACCTCAGAAAATTCCTTGCCTAAGAAAAACTTAGGAAATTCATGGGGTTACCATAAGTCAAAAGGCAACTTAAAGGCACATAAATGTATATTCCTAGCCATATCCCAGGGAAACATTCCACTAGGCCATCCAATGCCGGTGGTCTGCATCCAGGAATGGTATCCTACTCAACCACAAAATTGGGACTCACAATTTAAAACATAAAAAGTGAGTATTAACATACACTCCTCCATGTGGTGTCACCTACTTTAACACATCAGAAAGGTAAAGGAGTTAAAAGAACAAGTTTAAATAGCTTTTAAAAAATTTTAATTGTAAATATCTTTTAATGAGATATTTGAGCTGTTTTAATATTGTGGTTAATTTAATTCTACTCAAATGCTAACTTTTTGTATATTTTAACTCAATTGCTCTTTCAAACTGTAACGACCTTGAATTCCAATTTTGGGAGGAAGCCAGGATACAAAGAAAAGGATAATGATAATAACAAGAGTTACATTAACAATAATATTTAGCAAGCAGCTAAAGCAAAACTCTACAGTACTGGAATGGAATGGCTGTACAGCTGGCCCTCCACATTTGTGGATTTCACTTTTGTGGATTTGATTATTTACAGATTTGATAAATATGTTATCTCCAGGAGTTTCTAGGTACTTTGGAGTGACTATGTGGTCAAATTGTATCACAGAACTAGACATTTCTAGAGAGAACTTTTTTTCTAGCCTTTTGTAGGTCCTCCAGTGTGATTCTATGGTCAAAGTGTTTGACCATAGAATTACACTGGAGAACCTAGAGATTCCTAGAAATAAATTATCTCAGGAAAAATTGTATGTTTCATACTTCATAGTTTTTCCTACTTCTCTCTCTCTCTCTCTCTCTCTCTCTCTCTCTCTCTCTCTCTCTCTCTCTCTCTCTCTCTCTCTCTCTCTCTCTCTCTCTCTTTGCAGGGGTCCTGAGCCTCTAACCCAGTGGTTCCCAAGCTTTGGGCCTCCTGGTGTTTTGGACTTCAGCTTCCACAGTTCATAACAGCTGGTAAGCTGGCTGGGACTTCTGGGAGTTGGAGTCCAAAACACCTGGAGGCCCAAAGCTTGGGAACCATTGCTCTAACCCCAGCAGATATAATACAATCAACAATTTTCTCTCCAGCAGAGCTGTGTACAAATACTGGGGAATTTTACAACCAGTGATCCAGTAGTCAAGGTGAGAGGTTTCTGATGTAGTTGCAAGTACATGTACTGTATTATGAGGAAAGTCCCAGGGTGCTCAAGCTGTCTTATATAGGAGCAACAAGTTTAGAATCACAGGCACTGTTCCTCTAAGGCACACTCCTGAACTTCTGTCTTTCCCATTGCCCTGAGATGTGTATATATTCATTAACAAACTCAACCACCTCCACACCAGATCATCTGCATTCAACAGCATACAGGGAGGGTAAGATTTAATGATCCACCTACTCTTGAAACTACATCTTCAGGGTCAGTGGAATTTTTTTATTTGGTCCAAGTGCAGGTGCAAGAATATGGGGTGGTCTTTTCCTACGCAGATGTAATGCAGACATTACAGTTAGAGAGATAGCATTGACTCTGGCAAGAAGAGCTTCATGCTAAAATTTCCACTGAATCACAGTGCAACTCACTGGGTGGCCTGGGACTAGTCCCTGCCTATCAACTTAAGTCTACCTCACCAATCTTATATATTGTGTAAACACTATGGAGGTTGCACAAAAAGCTTTCATTACTATTAGAGTGAAAGGCGGCAGGAAATCAAACATTGGGTTCATGATACATGTTTTATATTATTGAGATATTTAAAATCCTCTTCTCTGGAGCAGGAAAAACTATAGTCTGCACAATATCCCCAGGAACATCAGAATGATTTTGAGATTTGTAATCCAAAAAGTAACTTTTCCAAGTTATGATGTCTTATTATAACTGGAAACAAATAGCAGATATACATGTCGTTAGAATGTAAATCCCTCTATATTCATGAATACCCATAGATCCCACTATTCACAGTTTTAAAATATTCTTTTCCCTCCTCCCCCTCCCTCCCCCAGAAAGATCATGGTTTTGGGGCCATTTTATATAAGGGATAGTATTTATATAAATATATATTCCTCAAAGACTAAAACCTTTTTATTCAGACAGGCTTTCAAAGAAGGTTTTAAAGATCAACGCAGGGGATACTGTGGTTTTAACTTTAAATATGCATTAAATATGTTTGATTGGTTTTTAACTGTGCATTTCTAATACTTTATATTTAATTCTGCTTTAATGTTTGTATATTTGTATATTTTAAATTGTGTACTAATGCTTATACGTAAACCACTTTGAGTCCCCTTTGGAAGAGATAAAGCGGGGTATAAATAAATATAACAGCAACAACAACATTTTTCTACATTAAAATGGCAAAAAAAAAGAGAATAGACATCGTCTGAAGTCCAATTCTGTTTGGAAAAAAACTACTAAGAGATGTAGGGTAGGCCTGCAACCTATTTAAAGGATATATTAGAGCTTGTGAAGGTTTCCAAGAACAGTGCTTCACATTATTTCATTTGAAGAGATATTGGCAAGAGATTTGGGGAAATATGGTCTACATACCACCACAATGGTGCATGAAGTTCCAAAATCTACCAGTATAGAAATGCAAGCTTGCAACAAGCATCCAGGACAGATTTTGACAAGGATGCTCAGAATCTGTGATTGAACAAGATAGAAAGCAAGTGGTTTAAAGTCCCCTTCTACAACTTTATGACTGTTAGATATTTGGGGCTGTATCTTCCAGACAGTAGCATCAAAAGTCTAAAACACTTGGGGGCAGGTGGTCATGCAACCTGTTATCTGCATGGAAGCTTTATACAAGCATTAACCCCCTGATCCTCCCTTCCCCCCCAGAAAAATCAGCTGAAAAAATGTCCTTTTGAGTTGGAAAATTACTCCATTGAAATATTGCAAAATTGAATTCTGGTAAACTGGATTCACTTCCAGTTAGCCCCACATACAGGGTTGGGAAGAAGCTAAAATAGCATACCAGTCATCTGAGTATGCCCTCTCTTTGTTTAACAAATCTGGAAGGTATGTAAAAAGTTCTTGTAGCACCTTAGAGACTAGCTGAGGCCCCTTCCAGATTGTCCTTATTTCCCAGGATCTGATCCCAAATTATCTGCTTATCCAAGATTATATGGCAGTGGAGACTCATATAATCCAGTTCAAAGCAGATAACCTGGGATCAGATCCTGGGATATAAGGACAATGTAGAAAGAGCCTGAGAGAACAAAGTTGGTAATATAGTATGAGCTTTCATAGACTAACTCTTTTTTCCTTGATGCATGGAGTGAAGTGTCTAGAAACAAACCTTTATAGGCAAATTTGTGTGTATATAGCTGTATAATTACAAAACATGTGGGTATGGTGACAATGGGTTGACCAGAGACAATGGTATCATGGCATACTACACATATTATAATACAGTGAACAACCCAGCCTCATGAGGGCTTTTTTGGCCAGCTAATCATATCTTCTTTCTGGTTCCAGCCAGCATTGATCACACTACATCCCAATACTCTCTCCACCATTCATTGAGTTATCTACTCACTCTGACTTTAGGCAACAGCTTTCCTGCTGCCTTTGTCTCCCAATGATCTTGCCACTTAATTCAAAAACTGAACTTGTCGCTTTATTACTATATGCATAGAAAAATGAGGGTGACTGCTCAAGTGTATTCAGTTGCAGCACAGTCTAGGGACTCCATACCATGATGCCATTCCAAGCATTTCTATACACTTGAAACACGGAGCCCCATGGAACCCATCAGACAATGCAAGATTGCTCTGTGGTTTCCCCATTTGAGCCCCTTTCTTAAGTTTGTAGAAACACAAGGAATGTAGAGACATTTAGGAATCGACTCCAGATGATTCCCTGTGCATAGAGATGGGTTAAAATGGTGAAATTTAAGTGTAATGGGAATTGTTTTCTGTTTCCATGTTCTTACAGTTGTGTGTTTTTTTTCCCCCTGTGAGTGGTATTTAAATGTGCCCCAAAGATACAGTTATGACAATTATTCTAAGGACAGTAGACAGAGAAGTAAATAATTATATTTCTTTTTTTTATTAATGAGTGTTTGCAATGCTGAAGTAATGTTACTTTACTGTATAGGAACCGAGAAGTCCTCTTTTTTAAAAGAAACACTGGGAGGAGCTTGTACTCTCCTGTTTAATGGCAAAGCAAACAGATTATTTCTGTAGAAACAGGGGAAAGAAAAAACAAGTGATGGGGATAAGCCACCTCTCTGGATCCTTTGGAGACTAAGCGACATGAAATGCCATGCTGAGAAGACAATTTCCTCGATCTCTCCTTCCCATGGGATGAAGTCCTAGCACTCATAGATAAATGCCTATATCATTTGATTTATCTACACCAAACAGCCCAACATTAGTTTTGATCTGACACCATTAAAATGTTATCATTAAGCCATACATAATGTGATGAGAATTCTTCCATAATGGCTCATTTATATGTTGCAGTCAAAGAAGAATGAACACGCAAAGGGAACCAGCTCTGCCTCAGAGAGGGACCTTCTTACAAGTTACTAACACAGATCTTATTCATTTTAATAGGGCACACACCAAAGAACACCCCAATTGGTTGTGACCAGAACAATCTAACAGCTGGTGGAGCTGATTTCTTATTCTTGCGACCACACATCACCATTAAAATATGCCTCTCTTGAGGAAAGGGGACTGGAGAATACTGTGGCTCATTATGGTCTTTAAATGTCTTTTGAACCTTTCTAATTCCTGGCAGGTGGCATCAGAGACTAGCTCGGCACTTTGTACTTCGTTCCAGGGCATTCACTCTTTGAAAAATAAAGCGGGGAGGTCATAAAATTTCCACCGGTCCAAGCAATGCAGATGATGAAAGGAGGGAAAGTGAGGAGGGAAAGATCTCATTGCCAGACTTTGAAAGAAGGAATGCAACAGCACCAATGATCACCTAAAAGCTGCATGGGGAAATTCGTTTGGTTTACCACAGAAAATGGGATTTTCCCCCCACACATTTTTCGTGAAATGTCTCATATGAGCTGATAACAGACTATCCTGGATTATGCAGAATGGACAGTCCATTGATTGAAATCTCCAATCCACAATCAACCTTAATTCATGAAATAACACGTTCTCCACTTGACATCTGGCTTGCTGCACTGCCAAGGAGTGCCCATCAGTGTCATTTCTTTGCATAAATATCAGGCATAGGCAAACTTGGGCCCTCCAGGTGTTTTGGACTTCTACTCCCACAATTCCTAACAGCCGGCAGGCTGTTAGAAATTATGGGAGTTGAAGTCCAAAACACCTGGAGGGCCAAAGTTTACCCATGCCTGATAGATAGCAATGAGACCCCTAACATATGGTTTCCTAAACACCGCCATCTCTTAATCATCTGCCTAAGTTCAGCCTTTGAAGGGAACTAGATGAACATATTTGCATGTGCAAGCTCATCCACTAGATGAGAGCCTGGAAGTAATGTGTTATAAGTATCTGTACATTATAGTTAGTGATGTCAGTTGCTTAGGTGGTCACTCAGTATTTTAAGTAAAAAGTAAAAGCTAGTAGCAATATCTTCTAGTCACATGTATTAATATTTCCTAAAACGTTGCTTTGGGGCAAGCATTTGGTGGGATTTCTACTGTTTTCAATAACAATAGTCCAAAACAAGTATCCAAAATGAAACTCATTAGCCAAATTCCTTCTTTAGCAACAAGCAATGTTATTAAGGTAACCCAAGCTCTGAACTGAAGGACAATGAAAGAGAGTCACTTCTCTCTTCAGCTGGTCAGATTTTTTTGGACTTCCATTCCTGGAATTCCTGTCATTCACCATGATGTCTAAGGTTCCTGGAAGTAGGACTCCAAACGACCTGGAGTCCCAATAGTGCAAATGTTTGTAATGATCTCATGCTAGCCAACTACAACAGCAATCTGAGATAGAAATCATATTATTTGGTCCTTAGTTGTGACTAACATACAAGGAGGTGAATTGGAGATTAGTCCTCCTTCTGAACTACTTTGACCTAAGCCATGAGAAGGCTTGGTGGACACAATCCACCAGAAGGTTCACCTTGATATGCCCCGATTATATTTTTGGTGATATTCTTGAACAATCTCATTCATACCAATAGTACACAAAGGCGGGAGACCTTTGAGAATTGCATTTTCTGGAAATGCAATTACCTCGCCAACCCCAGCTCAAGTAAATGGGATATTCCCAGCTTTTTTTCCATCCACAACATCCATAATCGCCTGTTCTTGTTCTCATAATTCAGTCTCTTTCACATGACTTCCTGAGCAGCCTGCATCTTTCAGGGAAGACTGGAGCAGGGTACCTTACATAACCTTGATGGGGAAACAACTTGCTATACCAATTGTTTTCGAGTTGCTAATCAAGGAAATACACGTCCGTCTCTATTTACTTAGAAAAGAATTAATGACCCTCATTCTTGACTGCATCCTCTCACACCTCACCTTTGCAATGGAAAGCAGACACAACTTGACTGCTAGAGTATTTAAGCCCTGCTCTATGACTTAAGTACTGTGTGCCATGCACAGTGGTTGCTAATGAGACCTAATAATTCTCTCATTGTTATTTTAACACGGTGCACCAGGACAAGTGAGCCTGTAAACAGAGCTCCAACTAAAATAAAACAATTATAATCACAGCCTGGGTTGTAAATCACAAGCTAGGGTGTTCAGCTGCGGTTTGACTCCAAGCCAGGGAATAGTCAAATAATCAAACTGCAGATGGCAGGGCAGCAAATCTACTTACATTTAAACAGTGGCAAGGCTCCAAACGACAGGCGGAAAAATGCTTTGCATGACACAGGAATTCTCCCACCTCCCCATTTCTTGTTAACTAGGTCTATAAAACGACCAGATGCATTAACTAATAATAATTTTGGTTCCTTAAAAATGAGTGTGCCAACATGGATTCCTGGACTCAACCGAACCTGTTATAAGAACCACTAAAGAGGGGCCATACTCATAATAATTAACGTTTAATTTCCAGGCAACTGCAAGGTTCCTGCCACCTTCTAAAAAGATGAATTTCTAGTGCGAGGAAAATCCAGGTGGTTCAGCAATTTTGCAATGCAAAATTCTAGCTTTGCCACCTAAGATAAAAACACAGCCATTTTTCATACTGACTCCCATTATTCATACTGGTGTTGCCATGACCACAAAGGCATCAATTGCAAGCTCATACAAACTGAACACCAGATAAAACAGGCCTAGGTTTGTGAGATCATAAAATCATAGAATTGGAAGAAACATCATGAACCATCCAATCCAACCCCCTGCCAAGAAGCAGGAAAACCGCATTCAAAGCAACCTCCCCCGCCCATAAATGGCCATCCAGCATCTGCTTAAAAGCCTCCAAAGAAGGAGCTTCCACCACACTCTGGGACAGGGAGTTCCACTGCTGAACAGCTCTCACAGTTAGGAAGTTCTTCCTAATGTTCAGGTGGAATCTCCTTTCCTGTAGTTTGAAGCCATTGTTCCATGTCCTAGTTTCCAGGGCAGCAGAAAACAAGCTCCCTCTTCCCTATGACTTCCCCTCACATATTTATACATGGCTATCATGTCTCCTCTCAGCCTTCTCTTCTGCAGGCAAAACATGCCCAGCTTTTAAAGCCGCTCGTCTTACAGATTGTTCTCCAGACCCTTGATCATTTTTGTCACCCTTCTCTGGACACATCCCAGCTTGTTCATGCTTCAGGGAGGGATGAAACCTGGTGAAGCAGAGCACAGTCGTTAATCCTTGATGATTGGTTTGCTTTTAAAGAATGATTGGTTCATGGAGTGACTGTTTATGATATACAGAGCTTTTACTATTTAGGATACCAGTCAAATGTTCCTTAGAAATGTGTAATCTTTGGATCTGCCATAATGCTGTTTGATGCTAAGGAAGACCTAGAACTGTTGTACAAAACGGTGGATTAACACTGTTGATTAAAATAATGTCTTATGGCAGTCTATATTTCATGTTCAGAGACCCCATGTCATTGCAGGTTGATTATCACTTATCCAAAATGCTTGGCATCAGGGTGTTTCAGATTTTGATTTTTTGGAATACGTGTGTTGGCACACACATATAGTTATCCTGGAGATGGGATCTAAATCGAAACACAAAATTCATCTATGGTTTATACACACCTTGTACACAAATCCCAAAGGTAATTTTATCTACAATATTTTAAATAAGTGTGTGCATGAAATACAAATTGTGTACACTGAACAATCAGAAAGCAATATTGTCCCTATCTCTGTGACTCATGTTGACAATTTAACAAAATAGGCCCAGGATTGTCATAGCCTCTGGGAAGGTGATGCAAGCTTCCCAACTTATATCTCAAATGGGAAACAACCCTAATTTTCTCATTAAGTACACTAATATTGAGGCTTTCTGGGCTTGTTGGTTAAAAGAAGGAAGGAACTTGCAACACTTCTATGTATTCAACACAGTTTATTTATTGTATCTTGTGATGGATTCCTTTACTAGGAATTCTGCTACTCACCCTGTTCTTGCTTCCCCAATTTTTCCTCACTGAGTTTGGTTATTGGGCAGGCTGATCCCTATAATTGTTTAAAACAACAAGAGACAAGAGGAAGAACTAGAAAAATATAACCCCCCCCCCCCAATACCCAATTTCAAAATCCTTTCTCAGTCAGCTTAAAACCCTTTCTGTGACATCTCCAAATCCTGTCTGAATCATCTCAGAGGCAAGTCTCTGACTTTTGATACATTCTGTTCCCTCTCAGCCCCTTCACAGCCTCCCTGAGCTGTGACTGGCGGTCTTCATGCCAAGTCTATTTAGTGCCTCTTTCACATACCTGTATTAAATCGGCATTCTTTCCCCTTTCCAAAACTGTTTCTTAACTATGGAAGACACAATGACATTCAGACAACATCCTGGAATCCTTTTTTTGTCTGCCAGTCGAAGCTAAACAGAATAGAATAATCATAAGTGGCTGTGTTGAACATGCATAGTCCAAACTGTCAAAGAGGATGAGAAGAGAGTTGTAAAATACTAAAATCAAACACATTTCTACTTCTACTTGTCATGGTGGAATGTGTTTAAGCATTTCATATCTTCACTTCTCTCTCCATGCTGCCAGCTCCCAGCAGTATTCAGAGACCACCTGTCAGTCATAATATTATTTTTAAGAATAGAAAAGGCTTAAGAGAAAAATCCAGTCACTCAAGAAGCAAGAAACTCAGGGCCCTTCCACACAGCCATATAACCCAGAATATCCAGGCAGAAAATCCCACAATATCTGCTTTGAACTGGGTTATCTGAGTCCACACTGCCATATATCCCAGTTCAAAGCAGAAAATGCAGGATTTTGTTCAGCTGTGTGGAAGGGGCCTCAAACAATGGGTTTCCATGGCTGAGGAAGGATTCAAATTCTTTGGTCTCCTAGTCCAACACTCAAAACACAACACTTCATGCCTTTTGTACAGAAGAGTTAAAACATATCATTAAGAATCAGCTCTACTAAGGACCAAATGCTAAGAATATTAAATACTGTGAATAACCCTGATTTTGTCATTTTAGATGTACTCTAGCAATCTTTCCATTTGGTTTGTGCGGCACACTTTTCTGTTTTCATTGTACAAAACAAAAGACACTTCTCACCACCTTACCATTGATCAAGCTACCTGGGATTTCTGGAGGTTGGAACTCAAATCACCTGAAGAACCAAAGTTAGATTAAAAAAAACTGGCTTATGTGAAACACAAGGAAAATTGTATGTGAATGTTATGGTGCTTTCCAACTATCCATAAATATGATAGCATGAATCCAAGGCAAGCAATCTATGCCACATGTGAACTAGAAACAGGAACACACTCAGAAACTTGAATACATGAATTCCAAAAATGTAGGACCAAGAACTGAGAATCTGACCAGACTACAACACCATGTCCCACCAACTCCACCCCCTTGCAACCTGCCTACAAGTATGGCCAACCTTTCTAGCCTCCCAAAATCCTCAGACATCAGAGTTTAGAAAAGAAAGGTTAGATTAAAATTGAGCCCTGGCATTTTCTTCTAGGAATCAAGCACTGTGATCCTGTCTGAAAGAAGGAAATTGTTGTCTGGACTAGTCCCGAGTCTTGCTTCCTTTAAAAAGTACACTGTGTTCTTTAAAGGTGGAAAACTCCCTGACTCTAAAAAAAATCCCTTTTCACCAATATAACATTAGACGGAAACAAACGTTACTCTCAGAAGCCTTGCTTCCTAAATTATTGCATTACCTTGGCTTATACAAGTCCAGTATTTCCTCTCTACTGATTTGAAGTTGACACATGTTCTCCAGACTTTTTTAAAAGTGCCATTCCTTCACACTTAGATTTACAGTAAATCGGTGTTGCTCAGAGGAAATTAGCTGAGAAATCCTTTTCCTTTTATGCATTCCTAAGTCTCTTACTTAGAGAACAAACCTGGTCTGGAATGTATTTCCCCTGCTTACCATCCAAAAGATAAAAACAGAACAACATTTCATTGCCAAGATGGTGTAGGGGTTTTTGGGTTTTTTTTTAAACCCACTACGTCTATTATTCTTCTATCTTTTATGCAGAAATTGAGCTAGTCTGTGTGCAGCACTGAATTAAAGTAATTTAATCTTTGAATAAGAAAAAGTGTGGGGGAGAATGTCACATCTTTCATTCTGTGATACCAGAACACAAAAGCAATGGCAGTGATAGTTAGTGTATAGTATTGTGTACCCCCATAAGACAAACCTGGGCAGAATTTCCTGTGCCTGGCCATCAAATTTAGTGGGTGGTCTTGGATCAGCCACTCATTCACAGTCAAATCCGCATATGAATGGCACAGATGTGAGCCCATCTGAGTTTAAAGATCCTCACCAGTGTGCTTTCTTTCAGTCCCACCACCATCACAGATACAGAAGAGGGTTGGTTTTTGGTGGCTGATGTTCAGATAAATTCCCTCATAGCAGACCAGGTTGGCCCCTGCTCTGCTTTCTTTCTCCCAATGGACAAAATGTTAGTAAGTTGTTGCAAAAAAAAGACTTTTAATAGCTGTGCTGTGCTTTTTATTTTCACTGCTACATGAGTATTATCCCTTTCCCAAATACTGCCTTTTCCCCTCTTTGGAAGAACCTTATAGGTCCCGCAGCCTTAAGAGCTCAGATCATTCTTGGGGATCCATTTCACCTACCATATTCTTTTTTAAAAAAAAAATATTGCCATCTGGCAGACGAGACAGGATGACAAAGACAAGGACAACTAGTCTGAGAGATAGCTTTTATCCTAAAGCATTAACTATATTGAACTCCATGGTTTCACATTGATGTGGCACTGGAGGCTGTGAGGTGGTGGTTGGAGTGTGAAGGGATGAGTGCGTTATTTTGTGGTGTGTGCTGTGGAAAGCATTTAATTCCATTGTGCAATAGCACAATGACAATAAAGATATTAAATTCAATAAGAAGTGTTTTGGGTTTTTCTGGATTTTGGAATACTCGTGTCTGCATATCCATACATAATGAGATATCTTGCAGATGAGACCTAAGCATAAATATGAAATCCATTTATGTTTCTTGTACACACAGTCTGAAAATAATTTTATGCAATGTCTCTAATAATATTCTGCATGAAACAAAGTTTGTGTAAATCAGAAAGAAAAGGTGTCATTCTCACAGCCATCCATGTGGACAACTGCAGATTTTGGAAACCTGTTTAACATGAATATTTTAAAATGCTTTTAACTGTTTTTTTTATTTTTAAACATTTTGTACTACTGGTTGTTTTATCTGCATCTTGTTTTTAATCTCTGCAGAAAGTTGTCTTGGCTCTCAAGTTGGAAAAAGGTGGAAATATTGAATAAACAAATAAATAAATAATGTATCACAATGAAGGATTAAAATAGGAGAACTTTCTTTAACACTTTGGAGGAAGAGTAGGATACAGATGATTTGAACCACTAGTCTCCAGTGTCTTAACTCATAATTTATCTGTTCTGCAGCCCCAGCATACTAGCACAGTAGTTGAAACATGTTGGGAGCATCCGTTTCCTACATTAATCTTTGGAACGCACCCTCCCATCTCTCCAGGTACAGTCACTGCATTCTCTGCTCTCCAGAACAGATTTTAAAAAAAAATTGCAGACAGTATCACAGAAAAATCTCTTTGAAGAATAGTCTGTGGGAATGTTTGCAGTTCTTACAGTCCTTTGAAGATTTACTGCTTTAGCCACTTTGTTTTCAGTGGATTTCTGCCCTGTGCTGTTACTCTTTATGTTTACTTTTGCTTGTAATATGTGGAATCCCATGCATATTAGCAAGGCAATGATTTAGGGCAGTCAAGTTGAGAGTTCTCATTTACAGACAGTGAAGTACCGGTATTTATTCAGGTTGGCTTTATTATGGAACAAAACATGAAGTTTGTATAATTTATGATGCCGTTGTTAGAATGGATTTTGTATTTGTTGTTTGCTAATCTGAAGATCTTAGGCCCCATCAACACTGTCATATCATGCTTCTTTCAGAATGTAGTTTAACTGCATTGAACTGGATTGTATGGCAGTGTGGATGGGACCCCAGTTGCTGAAAGTGGTTCTCAGCATGTGGGTCCCCAGATGTTTTGACCTTCAACTCCCAGAAATCTTAACAGCTGGTAAACTGGTTAGGATTTCTAGGAGTTGTAAGCCAAAACACATGGGGACCCACAGGTTGAGAACCACTGCTCTATATGGTAACACCTTCATAAAAGTATTCCTACCAAAGGGAATGATTGTCTATCATATGCCCTTGGAGTTACTATGGAGTTGTAATGGATGATCTAGAAAATTCCTCGAGAAGATACCTTCGCCTTCCAATGCAATTCTATGGTATACTGATGTTGGAACTATACTAATTTGAAGTGTTACATGAAACTCTTTCTTTTTTTGATGTCTTTATTCTGAGATAGAAAATAAAATCCTAGGTTTAAAAAAACGGGGTGGGGTTTGTGTATTTTGTTGGTTTGTGTATTTTGTTTGGTTTTTTGTTGGTTTATGGGACTAGCCTAAGGCAAAAAATGGTGGTAGACAAAGAAAGAAAGCAAGAGCATATGGAAACCAGGGCAGAGAACTGACAATAGTAAAGGAGATCTTTGGGAGAAGACAAAAATGATGGAACACAAACTGATTTTCAAGAGCTTACATGGAATTACTGGAAGGACGGAAGAGGTCATGAACCTTAGCAGGTGGCATCTGACAAAGCCAAAAGAAAAGGAAATTTGGAAGTAGGGAGCTAAGCAGAATGGGCAAGGAGGAAGGTTTAACAATCACATTGAGGGACACTGTTCTAGGAAGAGAAAGAAAGCACATGCACATAAGAATGATTTTTCTTGGGAACAGCAGGTACCAGTAGTGCTCTTTCCACTTTAGCACACCATCTTTGACAATGCCGTTTTTATCACTGATCACAATCTACAAGTTCACTTAAAAAAATTATCCAGAAATAAATTCTGTCTTCCTCTGAAAGGCAGTATCACTGTAACACATTTTTAATGTTTTTCAGAGTTATTTTTTGTTATTCACTGCATTGCAGCTCCCAAAGCAAACTGAAATGACCTTTCAACAATAGGTTGCTTCTGCTCTGCCGGAACTGAACAAAAGCTTTCTATTTTATAAGCATGTTTATTGCAGCTGTAGATACTTCGTGGTGAAAGGTCAAGACATTTTGTGACCTTTGCAACGGATGACCTAATTGAAGAATCACGATGCCCTCTTTTGTTGTTGTTGCTGCTGCACTTTTAGGCAAGAACGAATGAGTCGCTTGAATCTCAAAACACTCCAATTCTACAAGCTTTTTGGAAATTACTGGAGCGCACTGAGCAGCTCTGACCTATTTCAAATAAGAGAATGTAAGTAATTAATTCAAGTTGTCATGAGTGCACCTTCCATATAATCTTGGGATGTGCAACTTATGGAGTTCAATGGTAATTTAAGACAGAAGTTATCTTAGCCCAACCTCTGTAATAGTATTATCACGATGAGAGAAACCAAAAGGTGACTTAATTTGCCCCTTTGCTCCATTCTTGCCTGTTATCTCTTATGCTGAAACTATGCTTAAACTGGGTTAACAGTCATGGGAACTACATTTCTGTGAGGCGTATGTTTCACAAAAGAAAATCACTGGATTTATGTGTAAATGTGTATAGATGTTAGAGCTTAGAAAAATTACTCCTTCAGACTGCTTTGGCATGGCCAATGGCCCTGTTGGCTAGGGCACTCAGGGAGTTATAGCCCAAAATTTTTCCCAAGCTTTAATGTGAGGTGGACAAACAATTCCACCTCAGGTGGACACCTGTAACAATGTTTGCAGGTGTGTGTATTAAATTATAAGAATCTATAACTAGTAGTAGATGATTGTCTACCATCCTCTTGCTAGATCTGATGGCATGAGCCAAGAGGTGTGGACATCGGGTTTTCAGCCTTTTCTTTTGAGTACTTCTCAAAGGAAGTACTTCTTACCGTAGCACTTATTTAACTGTTGGCTTCACTTCCATAGGATGTAATGAAACTGTCAATTTGGATAACTTTTTAAAAGTGGTTAGACAAATTAACAATGAATAATGCTATCAATAAATGTTAGACACCAGTTAAACTCAGTGTTGGTTGATGGCAATGGAAGTGAGAGGGTTGAAGTGGACTTGTGCTGTTTGTGGGCATCCTATGAGTTGGCTACTGTGGGAACAGAATGCTGGACTTTATCGATGTTTGATCTACCAGGAAGGCAGGTGTGGGAGGAGGTTCACATTTTTACTATGAAATAAGACTGGAGTTTCTTTTTCAATTAACAGATAGACTGGCCAGGCATAACTGCATGAAAAACCTGGATCTCTCAATTGATTTTTATAGGGCAGCAACCATTTGTCCCACAAGCCAGAAAAAAATAAAACAAAATGACATAAATATGAATCAGTAATATTTTCTTTTAAGACAATATATACATTTTGGCATGAGTGTGTTGATTGACATGCCACCTCTTCATGGGCCGGGACATTGCACCGGGAGTCAACGGCGAAAGGGAAGGTGTGAGAGGTGCCTTGTGATGCCCCATGCACTCTTCCTCTTTCCCTTATCACATGATGGTGACAGGACAGGGCGCATTGATCACACTGTCCGTGTCGCCATAATATGGAAGAAAAGGTGGCAATGCGCATTGCCCCACCACACTTTCCTCCATCATATGGGGAAAATGGAAGGGAAGTGCGAGTAGGGACTGGAGTTAAAAGAGAAAAACTATTTTTATATGTGCTACTTTAAACTCTTGTTGCATTTCTGTTCTTTGGGTTCCGGGCCATCTCTAAATTATATTGGATTGAATATAAATTTATGTTTTAAATTATTTTCTCCTGCTGTCTATATAGCATTAACAAGTAACACATGCCAGACCAAAAGACATTCTAAGTCCCTCACTTTTTAAAAATATGCAGAGCTTTTTCCCAGCTTAGTCATGCAGTCTGAATGCCGCGTTACCTCCTTCATCTGGGAGAGTGTCTCCCTTTTTCAATTTTGTCCCAAGCAGTACCAGCATGGTCCCAGTCTTCTTGATAATTTGAGAATAAAACACTCTTTCTGAATGCTGAATGTAATGCAACTACTGTCTTTCATTAAACTTTGTCTCCTGATAATTACCAAAAATATATATAATGGATTTGTGTTGCAAATTTTATTTTTGCACGCAAAGCAATGGAGGTCCCCCAAGCTCCTTGTCTGCTGTCAGCACTTAAAGAGGCAGTCAAGAGAAGCCCTGTCTCCCTGCTGTGTTAATGGGCACTGCCTGCTCTCAAACATAGGACTGTCTTGGCTCTTGGTCTACAGAGACATAAGAGAGCCTGCTGTGTTAATAAGTAGTATCCCATTCTGTAAAAAAAAAAAAAAACACCACTGAAAATATTCTGGATTTACATGCCTATAATCTTCTGCCATTACCATAGGCCAATACTTAAATGAAGGAATAGCCCAGGCTCAAATTTAGTTGAAAGGAGTGGTTAGATCAGGCAATTACTATAGTTGCAGTTTGGGATGTGGAGGGGGGAAGATGGAGAGAAACCATCATTTGGCCTGATTTTGTATAGTTAAGAATGTGACCAAAATATTGATTTAGGAACTTTTTTTGTAAAGGGCCACTGTGCAACTTTTAAAAATACGTATCGATCCCCTTTTCCTATGGAACTAATTGAAAATTTGCCATGATTAGTAATTTAAATGCATCACAATTCAATCTTTTTTGAAAAGATTGAAGTCACCAGTTGGTGACTTTCTGCGTTGACTTTAGGCAACAATGGGCTACAGAAAGCATAATGTTATGTGGCCCAAGGATTAGTTGGCTTTGAGCCTACACAGTTATAGCTCTATTAATCTGTCATGGTTCTGTCCTATGGTAGCCTGGAATTTGTAGTTTGATGAGACTCTGGTGTATTCTGGTTGGGAATTATATATACCCCTCCATAAACTGCAAGTCATAAGATTTCATAGCATGGAGCTGTGATACTTAAAGTCGAATAACATTGCTTTAATTCTGTACTGTGTATTGGCCACTAGTCTAGCTGCAGATTGGATTGACAGGACCTCTTGTTGCTCTTTACTTTAGCATAACCCATAAGACCATGGGATTTTTTTGACAGCTTCCTTTCTGTATTCATGAGCTATCCCTAAATACATAAAAGCATTTGTTTTTGCCCATTTCAATGTATTACCATCAATATTATTAGATAGTTGGTTCAATAAGATCCCAGCTAATGAGCAAAAAAAAAAATGTGTGCAAGAAGTACTGGAAACAGTTGATCACAGAGTTTTGTTCAAGATTGCATGTAATATCTACTCTGTTAACAACTTTTTTCTGAAAATCCTTTTGTAAATATTTCTTCTGATTATTTTTAATATTCCTACCCCTTAATTTCTAAAAGAGCAGACAGGAGGGTTTTTTTTTATCTCAAGGAAGATTAGTGGCAGGAAAAGTAAAGATCTGTGTTTTATTAAGTGTGCAGTTGTTTGACTTTTTGCAGTCTCCTGTAAAATATTTTTTGGTCTGTGGCTGCAATGAACACCAGTGACGCTTTGAAAAGTAACTGTCTGGTCTAGAACTTCCAGACTCCCTTATCCAGCATCATCACCATAGAGCAAAAATGTACTTTTCCAAGTTCTGATTGGAACTGGGCTACAAATGAGACTCAAGGTAGCATGGTATTCAGTATATTGCATTTGTGATGGAAAAGCCATGTTGTGCAGTTTATTTAGTAAACGTGGACTATTGTCTTGAATTTGGGGAAATTACTGTGACATATTCTAACCTTCCTGAGTCATTTTGAGAATGAAATAAGGCAATGCCACAACACAACTAAACATACATTTGTTATGTGTATGTGCCTTTAACGGCCCTTCCAGACAGGGCCCAAAATCTGAGGTATCCAAATCTGAGGTATCCAAATAACGCCTCCGGTAAAAGAAATAATTTGGGACAAAGCAGTTAAACTCTGCTTTGTATCGAATTAGATACCCCATTAGATCCAGGCCTTCCTGAAAGGACCGGGTCTAATGGGGTATTGGGCCTGTGGGGACTGAATCCCGGGCATCAGTCTCCACAGCCCTCTTGGTTCTTTGGGCTCCATGAACCCAGAGAACCAAAAGGACACCCCCCCCTTTCCAACCCCCCCCCCCCAAACCTGCTTTAATAGTTTAAAAAACTTACTGGGCTGCCATTAAGTTCTTTTGGCAGGCCTCCTGGCATGTAGAAATGATTTGTCAGGAGGCGGAGAGGTGATCTAGACACCCCTCAGAGAAAGCCTGGGTTTTGGAGGAGGGTGTGTGGACCCAAATCCGCAACAAACCTTGAGAATATTATCAAGACTTTAATAAGACTACTTTATGTACCAATAATTATATTTGTTAAAATTAGACATTGAAATATGTACTTATCTGTACAGTTGGAATATATAAACTAATACTACAATCATAATATATAAGTGAAAGTACTTGAGAAAGTATAGAACTATAACTTACTTTATATTATATTATATTATATTATATTATATTATATTATATTATATTATATTATATACCATACTTTTCCTTTTTTTCCATTTTGCTTTACCCCTCAGAGAAAGCCTGGGTTTTGGAGGAGGGTGTGTGGACCCAAATCAACACCAAAGCGGGTTTTTAAACCCCATTTTGGCATGAATTTGAGCAATGTCCGGAAGTGCCCCAAGTTGCCTGTTGACTTATGGCAACTTCATATATTTTCTAAATTTTTCTTAAGCAAGGAATATTCAGAGATGGTTTTCTCAGTCCCTTCCTTGGAATCATAGACGACAGCATCTGGCATTTGTTGGTTGCCTCCCATCCAAGTACTAATCAGAGCTGACCTTGCTTCACTTCCAAGATCAAGTAGTATCTGATACCTTTTGGATACATTGGTAGCTTTCTCTAATCAGTTGCTAGGACATCACTTTCTCCTTTCAAGTATCAGACATTTCCAAAAAAATAGAATCAAGGGAACCTTTTATACTTCTGAAAGCTCTGGCTTCATTACATCCTTCCATGAACTTAAAAATCTTTTCCAGAAGAAGGACCTTTTTATTCAGACTGAAATTTTATGGCTTGATGGAGGCTTTTACTTTTATTTACTGTACTTTACATTTAGATTTTCAATGCATTTTTAAAAGTTACTAGCAATAACTCTTTTTCAAATACACGGAAGCATATAAACAAGAAGAAAAAATACATCATTGAAATGTCTCTCGTGGGACCCTAAAAAAAGCCTAAATGAATCTAAGATTCAGTCATGCTTGGCATTTTAAGAGGGATAATAATTAATGCAAATAAAATCTAGATCCATGCACATTTTTGTTTCCTCCCAGGCAACCAATTTAAAAACTAAAAATGACCTTCTTTAAATCATTGCACATCTGATCATAGCAGATGGTGAGTAACCTTTTGTTCAATTAGGGTCTGGATACAAAAAGCTTTTAAAAAAGAAATCAGGAAAGTATAATTTCAGAGGAAAATATGCGGATTTTATCTTTCTGCTGGTTGTTTAGAATTTTATTTTTGTAAGTACTCTCGGCAACAAAGGTCCACATGGTTAAAACAATGGTATTCCCCACAGTAACCTATGGATGTGAGAGCTGGACTATAAGGAAGGCTGAGCAAAGGAAGATAGACCCTTTTGAACTGTGGTGTTGGAGGAAAATCCTGCGAGGGCCTTGGACCACAAGAAGATCAAACCAGTCCATACTCTAGGAAATAATGCCCGAGCGCTCACTGGAGGGAAGGATATTAGCAGCAAATATGAAGTACTTTGGCCACACAATGAGAAGACAGGAAAGCTTGGAGAAGAGAATGATGCTAGGAAAAAGGAAGAGGGGCCGACCAAGGGCAAGGTGGATGGATGGTATCCTTGAAGTGACTGGCTTGACCTTGAAGGAACTGGGGGTGGCGACGGCCGACAGGGAGCTCTGGCATGGACTGGTCCATGAGGTCATGAAGAGTCCGAAGCGACTGAACGAATAAACTATTACTACTACTACTACTACTACTACTTTTGAAGTATTTGAAATGAAAAGTGGAATATACATTCTCTTTAAAAACCTGCTGAAAATTCCAATTCTTTCAGGCTGCAATCATACTACAGTTTATGGGTCATATTTGAAAAGTTATAGTATTAATTCCCAATGTCAGACAAAGCTATGATACCATAATTGTAGAATTCATAAATACAGAATTCATGGAAAAGAATAAACTCCATTCACATTTTTATTTATTGTTTTTATTTCGTACAAAAAGACAATATCGGATTAATAAAATACAAACACTTTGGGTGATTATCCAGCTTTTCCCCCTGCCTCATAGAGATCAAACCAGCCAATGAGCAAAACAAAAAGAAAAGCAAACATTTGAAAGGTAACAATTTGGCCAGAGCTGTAAAATAATGCTGCACCAATTAAATTACACCAAAATATATTATTATACCTTTGAAATGGCTTTCAGACCAATAAATAAAAAAAAACGACAAATTCAAATTTTAAAAGTCAGCTTTGAAATTAAAAAAACATTCCCAAATTAAATAAGTAAAATACATAACACTAATAATAATAATAACAATGTGCAGTCAAGTGTTCTGCTTCTTCTAGGAATGATAACATGCCAGTAAATCCCTACAGAACATTCTTTTTCCAGTTTGGCAGCAATCAATCATTCATTCACATTTGTACTCAACATGGCAGGCTTGGGCATCAGCCTAGGTAGAGCTCAATCTGGGAATGATTCTTGCAAATTCCCTCTCCTTCATTACATACATCAATTAAATGTTTACATGAACTTCATGGACAGGCAGTATAAATCAGCATGGTTCGGCTGAAAACAAGCTCCATTGCGGCAACTTTAGGGAGCAAGGCTTGCAAATCCCTGATTCAAAACATTCCCTGTATGCTGATGCAAAGTATATCCAAATCACTAAATGATCAATTTCCCCAAACTCAAAAAATGTTCCAAAAAAGGCACAGCAAACCTTTAAACAGCTCTACCCCTCTAAGGCTGTAATCCTATGCTCACCTACTTGGGAGTAAGCCTCAGCATATTCAGTACAACCTATTTCTGAGTAAATATGCTTAAGGACTGGGCTGCTTATAGTATACAGTACAGGTTCATAAAAGGTATAACACTGGGCATTAGACTGTCTCAGATATCAAGTAGTATTTAAAACAAGAAAAGTTCCTTGCCATGGGGGAGTAGGGAAATTGCCCTCAAACCTGTTAAATATGGTGATATGGATTTGGTGAGTATTCAGTGCCATTTTGATCAAGGTTGTGATCTGGAAGAATCGTTATTGGAAACTAGAACTAGCCTACCTGCAGTAGTGCATTGAAAGTGTTTTTATGTGAAATCAGCCACCTGGACATAATTATGAGAAATATAAAACCACACATTCTTCTACCTTGGATATTTTCATGTTTCCTTTGGAATATCTTCAATTTGGCACTAGTTTCCTGAGATTCTGGAGCCACCATCAGGTGGACCAATTTCTGTTCTCAACTAAAATCATGACGTTGGCACAGGTTAAACCTAAGAACAGAGTCTTGGTCTATTACTCATTGTTAGATGTGACTACTGACTTGAAGCTGCAAAGAATGTGACATGACCTTAATTCAACTCTATTGAAACTAAAGAGCTGTTTACAGGAACTGTGAACCAAAGTAAGCCAAGTGGTTCTGAATAGCCCAGACTTGTCAAACAAATAGTGCCTATTTAAAAGGAGGCTTACATTCACATAATCCAGTAGACCCAATGGTACCTTTATGGGAGTTGAAGCCTTTTAATAGCAGTATTTAAATAATATCCATCAGACATGTGTCCTGTCATCTCTCATTTTGACCTCACTGGCCATGCAGTATCCACAATACATATACATTCTGAAACTAAGTTCCTCATCAAGTCTATTATCTTTTCCTTCTTCATGAACTCTGTTCCTTCCCTTCCCTCACAATTAGTGACAAGGGCTCTGGAAATCTGTGCTCAGGCTCCTGTTATCTGTAATTGTAAAACTCAAATTCTACAGTTGAATGTTCCACAATTCTATGATATCAATTGCATAAGTCAAGGTATAGCATACATATTCTTAAGCTTCATGGTTCATACAATTTGAAAAGATGAATAAATGCATCTGCCTCAACATTTCTTCTTCCAGGGCAACTGTCTTGGTAGCTTTTTAGAGACATCCTGGAAGGTCTTCAGTGCATTGTCTCAATTATCTTAATTGATTCTAGCTTTTCTGTGGACTGCATACATAATGTATTAGAAGAAGTTACCGGCAAGGAGATATTCGCTCTGACTGGTACTGCTTAGGTTTTCTATTTCCCTGCATATTGTCATCTTGTCCTTACCTTGTTTTTGTTGGAATTTAATCCCACACTGCCCAAGACTGCAATCCTCAATGAGGAATAGTTAGTTAGCTTAGAATAGGCTACAGGAAATCCCTTCACTCTCCCCCCCCCCCCCCACTCCTGAATGACAGCTGAAATATATCTTTTTCTTCTCTCCTCTCTGTTTCTGGTCTCATTCTGATTGGTTATGTAGAATGGATACTTGCAGGTGCATGCCTTTTGCTTCTGACTTTCTACTTTTACATCTTAGTGCAGGCATGGGCAAATGTGGGCCATCCAGGTGTTTTGGACTTCAACTCCCACAATTCCTAACAGCCTCGGGCTCCTTCTTTTTCTTAAACAGCTGAGGGGGAAAAAGAAGGGGCCTGAGGCTGTTAGGAATTGTGGGAGATGAAGTTCAAAACAGCCGGAGGGCCCAGGTTTGCCCATGCCTGTCTTAGTATGTGCTGTATGTATTGAAACCTCTCTCTGCTTGTATGCCAGGAGAGATGTGTGCTTGGAGATTTTTCCCTCTCTTTTGAACCCTAGAAAGATGGAATTAGAGTAGCTCAGACCCAGTTATTTACTATGATGAAATGTAATTATCATTTTTGTAAATAAACCTTTTGTAAATTTCAAGACAGAACTCTGGATCTTTGCTTCCTATGCTCTAAATTCTTTACAGCCACAACACTTCACACTCTGCTTGCTGTGAGCTGAATGCTCAGCCATAAGTATCGTGTTTGCGTATTTTTGGATGCTCTGCTGTATTTCTGGGAGTTTTCCCCAACAGAAAATCCTAACAGTTTTAAATTATCAATTGCTCCTTGTAGCATGGTGTTTTGATCTGACCCGTTCAGCTATATTTAACTTCTTCCTGTATTATTTTGATTCTGAAAATACTAAATATTTTTCAGTCTTGTTGTCCAGCCTGCCTAGTAGAAAGGGAAAAGAAATGCAAGGAAGATATAGAATACAGACTAATGCAAAAAAAAATCAATGTATTCCTGAAAGCAGTAGAGCACAATTCTTTAACAGAACAGTAAAGGTACATAATTTGCAAAGGGAATCAATTACCCTTTCTTTGGATTGTGTCTACAGTTCAGTGGAAAACACAGATGCACTGGTAACAAGACTATATAGAAAAAGCAGGTGCATTGAAGTTTAAGTAAAAGCTCCCAAGATATTTTCAAGTTTTCCCCCCTGAAACATAGTGAAAACTCATGATCTCATTGAGATGGCCATTTCTCTTCAATTTAGAGCCATATTCTGGGGTTTGCTTACTATGCAGATTTCCAGAGCACTTGTTTGATTCGCTTTACTTGGAAAAACCTTCTTCCTTACTCTCACCTTTTCATTAGTTTACTACATTGCTATGTCTTTCTAGCCTAACTTCTATACAAAACACTTCCCACTGAAATCCTAAATGCTTTTCACACGACAGCTATAACTGATAATGCCAATCTTCAGCTGGGGCAGCATGTATTCATCCATGTGTGCAACAGTAGGCCTTCTGCTGCATATTTATATCTCTGGATCATGGCGTCATTTGGCAGGGAATCTGAAAATATAATTAACTTGAGCATATGGATGCTAACAAATCCACCTGCAAATAATTTTTAAAACTTAACTTCTGTTTTTTCTCCCTTTTAAACAATTCTTTCAAAAACCTTTTAGCATTATAGCTTTTCCAGTGGTTTGTTACCTTCCCTAATATAAATACATGTACTCTTTTTTCCAGTTTACATTTTGTCTAGCCTCAACTTACAGCCACTGGAATATGATCTTTTTCTGTCTGCCAGATTCCAGAGGTTTTGCTTCATGCATTATTGTAACTTCTTTGGACATTAGGTAGTATTTTGATTACATGAGCTATAAGGTTGCATAATGAGCATGAGATGAATTTTTCCTTAACATAACTGAAGGATTTCTGCTCAGCCTGTCTGTTCTGTGTCACTTCAATGATTATATAACTGTCAGCAAATTGATAATTGAGCCAACTCCATCATAAAGGTACCTCAAAACCCTTCCCATCCAGCCTTCTTATCTCCTATCTGCTAGTTAAGTTTGTTACAGATCTCCAGAGCTTTCTTGTAGACCTGAGTGACATCATCCATGTCTGTAAGGAGGGAAAAACTGCTGTCGCCTGTCCGATTCCGATAGCGCTTCAGGTACTGCGGTCGTGAACGGTTTTGGAGTCCCTGGAAATCTTGAATCTGAAGGAAATTTTCAGCTGACACACAGCTCCTGATTCTAAGCCTGTTTTCTTGAAAGTCCACCAAGTCAAAAGAGTCACTGGACAGAATGCTGTCGTCGCTAATCACGCTAGAAGGACGGCTGTAACTTCGAGATAATCCTTCACCAGGCAGGACTGGCCCCTCCATGGCTTCCAGTGTTGGTGTATCAGGGCTGATCAAAGCTGAATCTGTGCTGCTGGTTGAATATTTGCTGCTGTGTTTTAAGATGCCCTTGCGCCTGTAGGAATGGCTGTGAGACTCTATCCGTAAAGTTTCAATGATGCCTGGAGATGTGTCTCCATTTGTTGCTTCCTCACCATGGTCCAAGAGTTCGGAAGATTCACTCCGTTCTGGAGATGAATAGTAGCCAGACTCTCTTTGCTGAGTTTTCTTGAGGATTCCTTTTTTTGGCATTAAAGAAGACTGCTTAACACTGTATTTCCCTGTTACCTCCCCTTCCACAATGTTCTTAATGGACGCGCCTGTCCGACATAACTCCTGCTCCAATTTAAATGTGGAGGGCAACACTGGACTGACTACTCCTTCAATGAATCCTGCACTGTGAGACCGGTGTTCACTGTTGCTCCTCTTTTTCAAGATGCCTTTGGGCCTCTTGGAGTTTAATTTGCATGCATTTTCAACTCCTCCTTCCTGGATAGACTGTGAAATGTCATTTTCCTTCTTTGATTTTTTCAGGGACCGTTGTCTCTCTAGCGTGACCTCAGATCCCTTTGGTTTGGAAAGGCACTTCATTTTGGTATCAGTGTCTGGCTGGAGGCCACTTGAACGATGATGCCAGTCTATGAACCTAGACAGCAGAGGGGATTCAGAGTCCTGGAGGGCATCACAATCACAAACACTGCTTTTATAGCCCCAGTTCACCCACCAGTGGTTGGCTATGTCTTCAATGGTTGCTCTGCGTTCAGGATTCACCATCAGCATCCATCTGATCAAACCGCGAGCATCTAGTGACAAAGAATACCAGTTAAAAATCATTGTATCCTTAAAAATTCACTGTAATTATAAATCAATAATATTATAAAAGACAAGGCACTTCAGTAATGCAATAGCTATATGGAAGCACATATGTATGCTATTCCCTTACAAAAGCATTGTGATGAAAATTATCCCTGTTTCTGTAACCCAACCCAGTTTACTCATTATTTCCAAAGTGGGGTAGGGGTGAACATTTTTCCATTTTTAAAGGTACATGTGTGCATATCTGTGCTACTAACACATCACCCTAATCCCCAGTGAGAATATTACAATACAGAACCATTAACACTAATGCTTTAGATATTTTATATAACATTTCAAAGTTCTGAATAAGCCAGATCTAAGGAGAATTCAGAGCCAATAGTTCTCTCTGATTTCCAGCTGTTGCATGAAGCACTGTTCCATTCTGTCATGTAAATTCCCACTTGTAGTGAGAAGGAGTGTAGACCAAATCAGGAATTTTTCAAGGTTTGTGGATCTTTTGCTTTTCATAATTCTCAAAAATTTGGCTTAGTGCAACTGAAACTTGGTGCAATATAATTCTGGGTTCAAAGAAAGTTTGAAATGTTTATAACAAAGCATAAAATGCATATCTTAGAATAAAATGCCCATAAAATGTATATTTTAGAGTAAAAGCATGCAACTGTGTATTTTGTAAGGAAAACACATAAATGTGGTCTGTATAAATTGCAATCTGATGTGGAATAAGCATGAAACAGATTTAGGAAAGAAACTGGCTTAGAATGGAAGTGATCTAATTCATCTATTCATAGACCAGATTCATCTCTCCATATCCAACTATTTTGCATTCATAAGTGGCTCACAATAAAATTTTCTCTAGAGTCAGCCACTACTTTTCTATGAACTGCCTAACATTTTTGTTGTGTGCATTCAAGTCAAGTCTAATTTATGACAACCTTGGTGTGGGGTTTTCTTAGCAAGATTTATTCAGGGGAGGCTTGCCATTGCTTTCTCTAAGCATAACTTGCCCAAGGCCACTCCATGGATTTCTATGTCTGAGCAGCGACTCCAATCCTGTTCTCTCAGACACCAACACAAACCACTACATCATGCTGTCTCAATGCTGCCAAACAATAACGCACTAACATAGTTCATGGCACTCAAGAAATCTTTAGACATACAGTACTTAGTAATTTTATGTTATGTTAATAACCGCACCACTACATGGCAATAGACTCCTGAAATATTGATATATAATTAGACAAGCAATGTGTTTTTCACTGAAAGATATTTTAAGATATATCCTTGGTGAAGTTCTGGTCCCCAGGCATGACTTATTTCAGGAACACCTATTTATTATAACAATGAAACGAACCAAAAATAACCAAGAAATGCAAAGCCTCGTGGAAATTAAATGGTCAGGCTATTAGATTGTCTTAGCATTTTAGGTATAATGAAACATTTATTTGGATTATTGTTTTTAACGTGTTATCTATGATAACTACATTTGTGCCTAAAATTGTATTAACCTTTTGAAGTTATATGATTCAATAGCATTCCCCTGGTTGTATGATTGGCAAACCTGTCTCCACATTTTTCCTTTTATTACTCCAAGTAGTAGCACAGTTCAAATTGAGAGAATTCCAGGAACTACATGGCCAACCCATAAAATAAAATAAATTATGAATTGTAGTATCCTGATTGTTTCCATTTCTGTGGAGTAGTTTTCCTGGAGGAAAACCTATTAAAGCTATCAAGAGCAATCCACTAATATGTCTCCACCATCTTTACAATGCTGTTCCACAATTCCTGCAAATGTCTTTTACAAACTATGTATATTTCAACTAGGTGGCACCAATACAAATCAAGAGCTACCAGTTTTCTTCTATTCGTCTTTTTGCTTCAGACACTACAGTCTTTCATAAACCAAATTTTACAAAACAGGTAAAGCAAGGCTTTATAAATGCTTATCATTCTAACTCGCTATGCCAGATCTCTTTGATACCTGAGGGCTGCGTTGGTTCACGATATTCTCCACTGCTGATCTGCCTGATCAGATTTTTGTGATCAAAGCCATCAAATGGCATTGTTCCATAAACCAGAGTATAAAGCAATACACCAAGGGCCCAGCTGTCAACCTGAAGCAGAGAGACAAGAAACATAAAGACTAAGAAAATCAGCTCCCAAAGCCCAAGAAACTGCAAGAACAGGATATCTAGCTATGCTTAATAATGAACACACTGATATCTTGTTTGAAATCTGGCACTCAATATGAAAACCAAATGAAAGAAAGATCTCATAGGTCTTCCATGCCAGAAATCTATTTCCGTTATGACAAAAAACTTGTGATGATTTAGTCAGATTCCAAATATTCAATGCCCCAACCATGGGAATATATTTTCCTTTTTCTTTCTTCCTTCCCTGCTCCTTCTGCTTACCTCTGGACCTCGGTAAGGTCTTCCATTGACAATTTCAGGAGATGCATATAGTGGGCTTCCACAGAACGTTTGGAGAAATTTATCCTTCTGGTAAAGATTTGAAAGTCCGAAGTCTGCAATCTGCAAGGAAAAATACAACAATATTCTAAAGGACAATGTATGAAAATATAAGTAAACATCAGCAGTAGATATCATTCAGGAGCCTTAGCTGGTGTTTTTGTTTTTGAAATGGCTAAAAGTTTTTTTTCCAGGCTGTTCCTTTATAGTTCCACAAGTTCACTCTCAAAATAAAAATCATGAGCGATGCCTAAAGATGTGGGATTCCTAATTTATTTCTTCTTCTTTTTGGAAAACAAACATCAGGCAATTTGGAAATCCAAAACCCAAGGTGCAAGATTGTCCCCAGAAAACAGTGTTTTATGGCACCTTGTAGACCAACATTTTTAATTTGCTATAAATCTTTGAGAATTACAGTCCTTCTCATCTGACGCTCCAAGTTAACCAATGACTCCAAGGAATCTCTCCTTCCTCCGATGCATATGGATTGTTTTGTTTGCCTGAGTAATCTGCACTGTTCTACTAAATGCTTCCTGCACTTACTAGGCAGTGTTAGAAGGGGTAGTTTTAACCATTACCTGGCATATTAAGATTCAGATGATGTAAACCAACCTGGAAAAGGTGCCATAGATATAGTAAAAAGTTGTGGTTTAGGGAAGAAAACTGAAGATGACCCGCATAATGATTTCCACCAGCAGTTTTGAACTCTTCATTATTATATACAGGACAGGAACTAGATTGTAGTTCATGATTTCACTTATGTCATCTTTAAACATTATTTATTTTGTGCTAGTTCACCATGCATTTACACCATGTTTGCTGAGTGCATGTGTATATGAGGGGGGATGATGCTGAATATGCAGCTGTTCTCTTTTCATTTGAAATCTCATTTTTGAAACAAGTCAGCATTTCAACCCACATTTTAGCAGTTTTGAGTATGCAGACAAAAACAGTGCTCTATAAATTCTTCAGCATACATCTGGAATCTAGTTAGAAGAAGTTGGTGTACAACTGCAGTCTGTAAATGTAGTCTTGAGGATCAGATTGCAGTTAATTACCTTAAAGAAATTCTAATTTCTTATCAAGTCACTCTGCCTGGTTAGCAACAAGTCAGTCATGTTGGTTCTGATACTGTGGTGTATGGTTGCTTAGGACAGTCTGTTCCCTTATCATCACACAATCTACAAAAACATGGATATCTCCATGCCAATATTAATATACACAAAAATGCTTTTTTTGTATTCATTGTGGCCATTCAGGAAAAAGTAATTCTATCACAACCAACTCCCATATTCACAGACTAAAGTTTATCAGCTTTTCCCATTAAAGTTGTCGTTTTCCCTCCTCCCACTATGGAAAAAATGTCATAGTAGCCAAGATTCTTTCATGTTCTTGGCACTTAAACACAGCCAAAGTATTACATCAAAAAAAGCTTTCCCAAACAGGGAGGGGTTGCAGAAAAGCCAGACTTTGTATTCCCTTGCTTTACCTTAAAGGAAATAACTGTTTCCACTGCTTACAAGAAATGTGATGAAACATACTCATGGACCATGAAACATGTACTCCTCTGAAATATTTGGGCTTAGTGTAATTTGGAATTGCTACTTTATTTTACTTCAGTCTGAAACTGGACCTTTCTCTATTAGCCTTTGATTTAGAAAACGTCGCTGAATTATAGACAAGAGACTACAATGTTCATGAAATCCAAGATTTGTCTGTGGAGTATACCGTACAGTTCCAAAGAAACCAAATTATATGTATAAACAGGGTTACTAAGCCTAATTTCGATTGCTCTATTTATCTTGTTTTCTCATTCTATTTTCCATTTGCTAGTAAATTGACTTTTTTTTACTCCTGCTGTAGTCAATTTCTCTGTGTGCCAGAGAAGACAGTTATCAATTCATTATAAATATAATGACAATTCTTTAGCTTAGGTCTCCTGGCTTCCTAACTGTATACTGTCCAGTTGCAGTAAAGTGTAACATTTTCCAAATATTGTGACTCTTTCTTGTCTTTGTAATTTCCTCATTCAAAGATCACAACCTTTAATTCACTGCATGTCCAGGAAGGCTGACATGGTCTGTAATTGGATTTTAGGTACTGCTACTTCAAATGTCAGATTTGTGCCCATTTGTCCTCTTGTGTAGCACTGTCCTTTTCATTCAATGTTGAGTATAGGCAAGCATTGTGAAAAACAAGGACATGTACTTCTCATGTTGTGAATGATTTTATTCCCCCCCCCCCCCCCGGTAATATTGCAGGGACAGTAATGTTATTCTCAGAAGTGTAATAATTATGAGTGAGTAGAAATTGGCAGAGTTTGGTGGCTAGGTGTGCTGTAGCCTCATTCAGAATGGTATTCTTGATAGTCTGTAGTTCATCCTACATAGTGTGAGATGTTGCTGTAAAAATACAAAAGAGGTTGTGGACAGACTATATTTTCCTCAGAAAAACAACTGGATCCTTCACATAGGTCAGGGTGGTATGTCAGTCCCTTATAATATGGGATTTCCCTTGTTATTGAATAACATACCCTAAGAGGGCCTCAGAACACTTCCATCAGATCCAGGAACTAGTTTTTATCAGGATTGCATTGTAGCCAAGAAAAATTTAATTGCAAAGATTAAGATCCATAAGGGAACTCCCTTGCAATGTTTACGGGAGATCAAATTCTTCTTTAAAAATATACAAAACTCTCCACAAAGCTAAAACGAAGTACAGCATGACCACCCATATCCATGGGAGATACATTCCTGGATTTCACATGGATAGGCAAAACCACAGATAACAAACCCTATTTAAATGAAGTGTTGCACCTCGGGTTAGCTTCACCTTGCTAAATATACCAGACAACACACAGGCTGAAGTCTTTTGTAGTTTATTAAAAAATAGAAGGTTAAAAGTTCTTTAAAAGCAAAAATGAAGTTCCAAAAGTTCGTTACAAAACAAAGCCTTAAACTATAATCCAAGAAATCACAAAGAATAAAACAAAGTCCCAATAACATGAACACAAAGGTTGCAAGATAATCCAGGAAACGAGAGCTTGCTTCTTGGTTAAACAAAAGTTGCTTTGGCAAAGGTTTTTTCTCCAAACACACTGCTTTAATACCCTTTGCCAAGCATGAAAGCATTTCTTTGGCCTCTGACCTCCTTCTTATTTGCTATTCTCACACTCCTTCGAACCCTGATTTCCAAATGAATCTAAAGATTCTGTTTCATCAAGGTCAGTCAGCTCGTTAGCGTCAGCCTGCTTGCTTATCAGACTGAGAACCAGACTGAGAACTGTCCTCCCTTTCTGAGTCAATTTGCACCTGGCTAGTTTCAGTTTCATCAGCATCATTTCCTGCTATGGAAAAAACTCTCTGTTCCTCATCCTCTACAACAGAGACATTCTGAACCTGATTTTGAACCTGAATCCCATCATCCCCATCAGAGTCAATATGAGGTTCCAGCTGAGTCACAACATGAAGGACTTCCGGCCATGAATACCAGAGTTGAGCTGGAAGACCTTGAAAATGCCAAGTGAGGCCATATTTTGTCAGAAGTGGATAAATACTCAGTAAACCATAAGTCCTAGTTTTGCATATATGGGGGTCATACTATATTTCTCTTTAGCCCTTTAGCCAAACAGCTGAGTGGAATAATCTTGTCCATGCAATAAAATCTGGTTACACGGTTTCCTGTTGGCACTTCATAACAGCACATCTTACTTCTGGTTCTGTATGTTCCCATATCCCTGCAGAGAGCAGGGAGACATACATTTCTATTCTATATTTAGAAGAAGAAGCGCTTAGTTTTTGTCCAGAAAGTATTTTAGGTCTACTATCTAAGTTTCAGAAGCAATCAAGCTGATAAATCTTGCATGTTGGCATCCCCATTTTTTTAAAAAAGGAGGAAAGTCAATTCCAAATAGTATTGCTCAATTGGCCAACTTGCTACATTTATTTATTTTCAGTATTTATATTCTGCCCTTCTCACCCCGAAGGGGACCCAGGGTGGATCATATTACACATATAAGGCAAACATTCAATGCCTTAACATAGAACAGAGACAAACGCAGGCTCCGAGCTGGCCTCGAACTCATGACCTCTTGGTCAGAGTGATTTGTTGCAGCTGGCAGCTGGCTGCTCACCAGCCTGCGCCACAGCTTTTTGATGGAAGCTCCATGACTGGATGATATGAGAAAGCATCCTGGATAATGAACAAGGCAATTTCAGGTCAGGCTGATCTACTCTGGATCAGGTTTTACTTCTTCAATGCTTACTGGAGAAATATACCTTTACACTCAAAGGCCTTAGAGCTGCTTTGGTCTCTATCTCCAGAGGTAGATCCTGATTTAAGCTTAAAGCTTTGACAATGGATCATTCTGATGCCATTGCCAGGTACACACCTGGCAACCAAAGTCCAAGAGAAACCGCAGAAATAGTTTGGCTGAATGGAAAAGAGGATAGGGTTCCTAAACCTAACATATTTGTGCAAAAAATAAAATTTAACCAAGCTGTGCCATCTGAAAATCCCTTTTCTGCATAACTATTAAAGGTGCAAAAACATTTTTCCCATTCCACCTGGCCTTCTAATTACTATAATATTAGACATCTTTATCTTCAGAGACAGTTACCGGTATATTATCATATTCTGGTCACTACTTTTATGAAGCCTCTAAAGATGACATTGAAAGCTCTTTTACTCAGAATCCTGTGACCCTGATAGAGCATTATCACATGGATATTTGCCTGACTTATAATTATGCAAACTATTAACAAACCATAGTCCTTTGAAAATTGCTAGATGAAATATATTACCTAAGGCAAGTTAATAAAATCTTTAAAATATAAAAAGCATTTACATTTACTTGCAGACAGCCCATTTCTAGTTTCCTAGAAATACACATTTCCCAATATTTTTGGTAAATGAGGTTTTCCAGATTTGCTCGACTGAACATCAATAATTTACAATCCCAGATGTGTTTCCTTGCCAACAAATATTGTTTAGTGAAACAATGGAGAGGCAGAAGTCCCTGAGATCAAAACAGAAACCACACTAAAAATGAAATCTAAACCTACAAAATCAAACATTATAGTGTCATTTGTTTTATATGATCACTGTTGATGTGCCTGAGCGCAGTATGGCAAAGTAGATATAAGGAGGAAGGGAAATGTTTAGTTTGACAAAATCCAGATTCTGGTATTGTAGGCAGTGATGAGAATAAGAGTGGGGGATAAAATGGAAATTGTCTTCAGTTCTAACATCTCAAAATGTTTATTGTTATCAAAACACCAGGAACTTCCTTGAGTACACAAGGAATATTAGTATGGACATTACTTTTTAGTGTATGCATATTGATGATATTCAGTCATCAGGAAAGTATGAACAAAGTAATAGGAAAGGAGGGGTATGTTTCTTTTTCTTCCTATTGAATTAATCCAAAGAAGAATATTAAGAAAAAAAGCCATACACTGGATTCTCCTTGAATATTTGTTTTTGGTAAATAAAGTAAACAAAATATTAGGGGAGACACTATGCAATATCATCATACCTTCCAAGCAATTCTAAAAGAACACAACTTAGCACTAGATTTATAACTTTAAAACCGCCAAATTATGTTTTATTGAGGAATAATTTGGGTACCCGGCAGTGCTTGGGTTATTTGAAAAGAGCCTTGTTTGTTTTTAGATGTTAGGTAATATCAGTTTAGACATACGTTACGCTATCTCTTAGAAAAAAACTCAGTCTTTGCTTTTGTTTTTTATGAATGCTCCCATGAGATAAAGATGTGGATGAACTACAAATCCCAAAAATCTTGGGTCAACTCTCCCCAAACTCCGCCAGTATTCACAGTTGGTCATGTTGGGTCTGTGTGCCAAGTTTGATTCAGATTCGTCATCAGATGGGTTCAGTATTCTCTGAATATGAGTGAACTATAACTCCTGGATGTCAAGGTCAATCACTCCCAAACCCCACCAGTATGCCGATTTGGCCATGTTGGGTCTGTGTGCCAAGTTAGTTCCAGGTCCATCGTTGATGGGGTACAGAGTGCTCTTAGATTGCAGGTGAACTATACATCTCAGGACCTCCAACTCCTATAAATCATGTTGAATTCTCCCCAAACCTCTCCAGTATGTTCAGTTGCTGATCAATTCCTCTGTTTGCTGTGTCCCATAGGAAAGGGTAGGACACGGTTAAGAGAGAAGCAGTGGGTGGGGTCATACAAATAGATGTGCTCCTTGTAACTTGAAATGTCCTGGGAGGGAATGACTTGGTGGCTCCTTAGCACTGGGAACTATAGCCTATTTGTGGAGGCTGCGGACACCCATGCCACATACACACATACAGATTTTCACTTTTATTCTGTGTATAGATTTATACGGGGAATGCTATGGATGGAGTAATTGTATGTGAAGTGTATAACAATTGAAGTTTGGGGTTTTATTCCTTTTTTTTTTTTTTGCTTTTATTTTTTGTGCCAGCAAGCTTTCAGTATCGTATGATTTCCAACCATTCCTTGTGAAACCAACTGGCAATGAGAGGAAAGTCTCTATCATCATTCAATACTTTGAGTTTTAAACAGCTGAAGGTAACCTGGGAAATTAGTGCTGTTCCCAGAACATCACCACATATCTTGTATCATAGCCATCCTTTTCTTCCAGGAAAAATGAAAAGGTCATTCCCATACTTGCACTATGGATTTTTGTCATAGTTATGACATCACAAAAAGGCAATCTGAAAGCTATCATTGTGCTTGGAGTTCTAAGGCCACTTCCTAATGAAGGACATGTGCTATGCTTGAGTTTATTTTGAAACTAGATTTGCTTATTTTTCAGACATGATCAAAAGGATGTTCAGAGTGCTCCAGAGGAGGCACTTGAACCTTACAGGCCAAGAACGTTTTCATGGTCCCAGCAGCCAGCAAAAATACCATCTGCAAAGTAAATCAGCTTGTGCTGAGAGTCTACTGTTTTGCCTGCTGATTTGCTATTGTTCCCCTTCAAAGGGAGGAAAATCCCATTCCCTTTCCTCCACATAACATTTGAAAAAAACTAAACATGTGCAAACTTTTGAGAGCTCTTTGAAAAAAATTAATTGGGGCAGCAACTCAATTTAATGTTAAAGTCACATTATCTGCATAAGGCTTTGTATTGTGACATTGTGAAAGTTTTACAAACTATACAAGAACAGCAAAAAGAAATTTACCTTAATATTGCAATTGTCATCAAGAAGAATATTTTCCAGTTTTAGGTCCCTATGGACAACGCCATTCTGTGGGGAAAAAAGAGAGAAAAGGACATTAGGATGGACAGACAGGCATTTTGTGGGAGGGCTTGATACCGAATGGATTAAAGAAGGGAGCCATCAGGGTGGTCTTTGCATTTCGATTGCAGTCATGACACTTGCAGCCTAGTAACTAGTGACAGGAGATGTATTAGTCACTTGTTGTGTGGTTAAGGGAAGAATGACTGGAATCTGTCCTCCCACAAAGCCTGTAAAACAGCAGGGGATGCTTTTAGGACCTTAATTCCAAGGCCAATCCTTCTTCTACTGTGTGAAAGTAATATATGCTTCCCAGGCACCAGAAAGCCCAGTCACTCTCACTTTCAGTGTTAAGTTAACCATGATAAAAGATCTGGTTGCACAACTGGTCTTTTAGGCATGATGCTATAGCCCTAAAAGACAAATGTTAGAAACTAGATCTAACAAACTGAGCTTGTTATAATGTCACTGAAATCTAAACACACAGAAACATGCTGTTGATTTCCTGTGTTGTAAAATAGAAAAGCCGAAACCTACAGTCTTAAAAAATGTAGTTAATTTTAAAATATAAAATGCAGTGGAAAAGGATTTAAACTTATTATCACCATGCCAGAGTTTAGAGAAATTTTCTAAACACTTAACAGATTATACCCCTTTTTCAAATAAACTTTTGTTATTTAAAAGTCTTTTATTTAAAAAAATATTTTATTTAAATTTTTTATTTTTATGGTAAGGATTCAGAACTCTATTTTTTTCACTATGAATTAGTAGTGGCACGTATACATTTGGAACAGCAAGTGTGTGTGTCTTTTTATGCCTTCACCACATATACTGGAGTCCCTGGTGGCGCAATGGATTAAACCATTGTGCCGGCAGGACTGCTGATTGAAAGGTCAGCAGTTTGAATTGGGGCAGCGGTGTGAGCTCCCGTCTGTCAGCTCTAGCTTCCCATGCGAGGACATGAGAGAAGCCTCCCACAGGATAGTAAAAATCCGAGCATCCCCTGGGCAACATCCTTGCACATGGCCAATTCTCTCATACCAGAAGAGACTTGCAGTTTCTCAATTTTCTCCTGATGCTGAAAAAACCCACATATACTAGTGTCCCTGTATCAGGGCCAAAGTGAGATAAAAATTAAAAAATGCAAAATATTTGAAGCCATTTACAAAGCAATAGCAAGCATTAATGCAGATATAATCAATATATGAGACTATTGTGCAATCACAAATACACATGTCTTTCACCATGACATATCTGCTTAGAAGCCAACAGCAAACAACATCCAAAGTATCTGATCACTTTTAAAATGAAATGAATTCCATCTTCAGCTTCTATGAAATAATTTTGGTTCTTGGGACACAGCCACTGGGAACATAGGGAACAAGATACAAAACAAGCATCACCACATGAATGTGCCATCTGTTGATGCGGCTCACCTTATGGCAGTAATGCACAGCAGAGACAATTTGCCGGAAGAAGTGTCTTGTCTCTCTCTCATTCAGCCTCCGCCTTTCGCTGATATAATCATACAGTTCTCCTTTGCTTGCATACTCCATGATGATCACAATCTTATCTTTATTCTCAAATACTGCAGATAAAGAAACCCTCCACATTTAATTCAATACATTTAAGAATTAAACTCATATAAACTCACAAAAAATCTTGAAGCAACGTTCTCTTCATCCCCACCCTTCTGCTGCCAGCATCTTTCACTTAAAAGGATGGATAAATCAGTCTGTTTCTATTCTGTGTCAGGGTGCATCTACACAATAATGCAGTTTGACACCACTTTAATTGCCAATTGTAGTTTGGTGAGGCACCACTACTCTTTGGCAGAGAAACAACAAACCCTGTGATTCCATAGCATTGAGCCATGGCAGTTCAAATAGGGCCAAACTGCATTAATTGTACAGTGTATACACCCTCAATTTCACATGTGCTTATTCATAACCTTGTTCGTCTTTTTTATGTGATAACCTGTAGTTTTCACTCTGTAGTTTTGTACACCTTGAACAAAAATTAGTATTTAACACATTTGTCATAAAATGTACATTCTCTGAGTTTATTATTTGCATAAATATAGCCACACTTCCATGCTCCTTCTGTCTTAATATACACAGTTTCTGGTGCCAATTGACCTTTAAATTAAGAAAGCAAACAAGTAAGAAAATACAGCTGGTGGTAGGAGATATGAAGTTGTCTAACAGGACTGTTACTCACTCAAGTCAAGAGATTAAGTGGCTTAAATGGGTGACACAAGGTATAACCCGCATAGGAATATACTGACATACCAACACAGTACTAATTTCATTCCAACATGTTTGTCTTGTCTAGTCAAGTAACTGGATTCCCAACTGAGAACAGAAATGAGGCCAAATTGAAAATTGAAGCCACTTTCAGTTCTCCTTCGTCATGCAATTACATCAGGAAGACAACCCAAATACTTCATGCACAGGCATGTAATCCATGTAAAGCATACATTTCTTCCTAATGCTTTGCAAAAGAAGAAAAAAACAAAATTAAAAACAATTAGTTTTGTGGGAAATTTTAACAAAAGCTGATTGAAATAAAAGCAAGCTCTTACGCAGTGTTTAATTCACCTTTTTGTTTTCATTTTATGCTATTGGAAGTATATAACTTTATTACTGCTATACTATTTTACATTTTATAGCTATTCCAACATGCCTTCATTGAAAAAAATAGTGTGTGTGTGTCCTAAAATAAATAAATACTCTCAAATAATCATTTATTATTTGATCACTTTTCAATTGGTTTCATCACTACAGAACATCTTAACTTTTTCTCTGTCCACAATATTCATTGGATACCTAAGGAGGGAAATCGTCCATAGGATAAGAACATTGCTTTTTCACTTCTGCATGCATTCAGTGTCACTTCATTCACACAGAGAGAAGCCTTGCAGAAGTAAGATTATGTTTGGCAGGTCTTTTGAGTTAATGAGATTATCCTAAACTGATATAAGTAATCTTACTTCAACTGGTGCACTGCCTTAAAGTTATCCCCAATGCACATTTTAAGAGTGGTAAATACACAGGGAGGAGGTCTCAAAACTAAAACTGGAGTTTCATTCCGAGTTGTCATAAATCCCTTCACACTTTATCACTGTTGTATGAGACATAGTACTGATATGTTTTCCATCCTGTGTGTCTGTGTGTTTAAAAGAGTGGGGAGAGTGATAGGAAGCAGCCAGATAAACACTAGCTGCTGTTGACTTGTCCATCCCATTACAGCTTATGAGGCCCTGATGCGTTCCAGTGATTTCACCCTCATTAACAATGAACTTTGGAGACCATGGGAGCTGTTTATGGATGAATTACATTGCAGCATCCAAATATGATAGGCTGAAATTCTCTAGGATTGAGTTAACATTATTAAAATAGCCTTAGTTCTTACATAACAAGAATGGCTCGTATAATAGCAATTACACAGTTTCTAACAAGCCAGTATTGAAATGTTGCATAGGTGCATAAAAATAATTTAATTTTTGGAATGACAAACTGGTACAGTGTCCAACATAATTTTAATAAAGTATTATATTTATATAACAAAACGTATGGATATATTTTGTTATATATTTATATAATGAACTCTTACTAGATGCTACAAATGATTTATCATGCTTAGATCAAAGCTTTCCAAACACTTCATGTTGGGGACACACTTTTTGCAACACAATAATTCAGTTTTACCAAATGGTAAAATGAACCCCTTATAAGAGATATAGATAAAGGTAAAGATTTTCCCCTGACATTAAGTACAGTCATGTCCGACTCTGGGGGTGGGTGCTCATCTCCATTTCTAAGCTGAAGAGCCGGCATTGTCCGTAGACACCTCCAAGGTCATGTGGCAAAAATGACTGCATAGAGCACTGTTACCTTCCTGCCGGGGCAGCACCTATTGATACACTCACATTTGCATGTTTTCGAACTGCTCGTTTGGTAGAAGCTGGGGCTAACAGCGGGAGCTCATCCTGCTCCCCGGATTCGAACTGGCGACCTTTTGGTTAGCAAATTCAGGAGCTCAGCGGTTTAACCCACTTGTAGGGGGAGCACAACATATTTCATGAAACCCTCATTTATATACTTCAATACAGTATATGATTTATTATTTATATCAAATGGACTCAGTATGTTCATGGGACACACCTACACACTGCAGTTGACACTCTAATTGTGTAGTGACACACTTTGGAAAGCTCTGCTTTAGATGTATCAGGAAATGACACAATTCATGACAAAGACAATACCAAGGCAGGCAACATCACAGTTAGATTGTTTCAGTAAAGGAAGCCATGGCCCTGAGTCTTCATGACCTGAGCAAATTATTCACTTTGGTTCACAAAGGTCTACCACTCATAAGACTGCTGTGAGTCAATGCTGACTTGACAGCGAAGACAAAATAACAAAATATATGAACAGGCTGGTAGGCCCCAAAATTTTACAAGTGCACTCTCTTTTCTACTGGAATAAATCATTCATTTATTTAAGTGCCTTGAGATGTTTCAAATATGGTATAATTTAACAACATACTAGCAACTGCCTTAAATTTAATTAGATTATTTATGCATGCTATAACTAGTTGATTGGGGAAAACCTTCCAAGATTTTGAAGATATGCCTTTCTAGGCCCTGATATCTGATCCTTCAATTGGTGACAATAAGAAATGGACTTGTAAAGTGGTTGATCTACCACAGAACTCAAGTCTCTCCACCACAAATCCATGTCTGGAGAAACAGACATTATGTAACATCAGTTCTCTTAGACACTATCATCTGAGCATGAAATGGCATATCTTCATAACACTGCATTGAGGGAAGTGTTGCTATCCCCAGAAATAGGGTATTTGCAATATTATTGATTATTATCAATAATATTGATAATATTATCCTAATAATTAGCCTAATAAATACTCTTCCCTATTAAGACCTACATTTTAAGCTGACTACTTGATTTACATTGTATTCCTACTGCACTTGATTTATGACCTGACAAGTCTAATGCAGGTTATTCTAAAGCTGGACCAACTTTTAAAGTAGTTCTGTAAAGTTGCTGCCACCACCTACTATGCAAAAAAAAAAAAAAAACCAAATTGAATCATAACATTTAATGGAAATGCTAGACAAAGAAATGCTAACCTTAACTAAGGGGTCATCTTCAGAGTGTCACTGACTTTGACGTATGGCAGATGGTTTGAAATGGGTGTTTTATGAATCCTGCCAGCTCCTTTTCCCTGGAGCCCTATAAGTTCTTACAAAACTCTCTTTCATAGAGGTATTTCACTGACTATGTATCTTCCAGAGTGGAATTTTGATTTTACAGTGACTGCAAAAAAAGTTAAGACAGGTGTATAATCCCCATTCTCTTGAAATTAAATCTTTACAGAGAGCTAAAACCAGGAATCTATAGTTGTGCATGTAGTTATCCATTATTACACACTACCAATACAGCAGTGTGTGACTGGTCCAGTTTAGGGAGATACACGATCCCTTCCAAGGAAACTTGGTGGGTCACAGCCCACTGCCAGAAAGCAATTCTGCCATGTTTTCAGCCTTCTCTGGGCCATTTTGTTTTTCATTGTGTGCTCTTCCCAATGGGTTGCGCTGATGTGTTTTGGAACATACCAAGATATACAATGTCATTTTGGCTAATTTTGACTTTTTAAAAATATTTATTTTCTGTCCGATGAAGGTTCAGGGAACTTTTGGAGAGTCTGGAAAAGCAAACTGTTGTGATTTGGACACATTCTGGATGGATTGGGGCAATAAATCATGTGAAAATCAACATATTTTTAAAATAGTTGGAGAATGGGGGACACACTTGGGTATCCCAAGAGGTGTAAATGGTCCACACTTTGCCTATGTCTTTTCTAACTCAGCCCCCTATGCATTCCAAAAACTGATTATGCAAAAGAGATATGGGAAAGGATAGGGTGTTATGTTCCATGTGTTATGCTGGAAACATCAGATTGAGTTTAGGAAACCAGAAAAAAGTGTTTATATTCAGACACTCAATATATTTGCTTACACCCCTTAAATTCAAAAAGCAAATATTCTGATTTGGGGCACATATTTCCCTTTTGTTCCTTGTTTCTAGACAGCTAATTTAAACTTTGTGCTTTGGTATGAGATTTTATTTAAAAATCGAAATCTGGAAGGATTTCAGTTCTCGTTACCAAAGATGTGCCTGAGCTAAAGAACATTTTGTAACACCATCTTTCTCACACCATTATTCTCCATCATAGCCTGTGCTGCTATCATAATAACTCCTGAGTGCAATCTGTCTACTTTGCTATATTTAGAAGGCTTGAAATGATGAGCTCAGTTTCTATTCAGGGGACTTTATTAGCACAGAGACTTCCTTCCCTATCTGCTTGTTCCGAGTTCTCGAATTCACAGCACCCTGTGAAGCATGATGATCATCTTAAAATATTCTTGCTCATCAAAAAAGAATAACATTTTGTAAGCATGCTGAAAAAAAGGTTTATCCATTATTAATGCAAAAATATGAAGTGTACGTGCTCTCTACTAGTAGAAGCACATACTCCTAGAAGAAGCAAATTAAAAAAAAACACATTGTCTTGCCTATCTTTTAAAAAAAGATATTTATATATATATATATCAGCTGTTTGCTTCTATTCAGCTACGACAGAAAGTAAACACACATCTCAATTTATTTTGATGTTGTACTAAAAGGTATAAATGTACAGTATTTTAATGGAGATCCACCTTGAGAACTGATTGCTTCCCGTTTACATGTAACCCCAGGATAAGAATTTTAGTTTGTTGTTTTAAGAGAGGCAGCCAATCCCTTCACATTGGAACCATCTGAATTCTCCTCGTGCCTTTGCTCTATATCAGAGCAATCTTCTAAATTAGTTCCAGTGTGTTGACATTCCTTCCATCTGGTGTCTTTCCATAAAGTGGTATTTTTATTACCCTCCTTACAGCAGTAGACAGAAGTACCTTTGCAACCATACAAAGTGCTCTTTTATTAAAGGTCAGCCAAATCAGAGCAGAAAGTGAGTTTGTCTTTAATTTTAAGAACCAGGGTAAAGTAACCTTTCCATTCACTAAAATATCTAAAGCAGCTCTTTGGTTAAAGGAGAAATAATTATTCTAAAATACATTTGAATACTTGAAACCATTCTTAAGATGCAAGTCTACTGGATTTTTATCTACTCACATTTCTGTGGGAAATATTTACCCACCCTCTTAATTTATTTGCATAGATATTTAGGCTATTCAATATCAACTGCATTTCCAGATTTTAAGTGTTGCATAAAGGTTTTCCTCTGACATTAAGTCTAGTCGTGTTCGACTCTGGGGATTGGTGCTCATCTCCATTTCTAAGCCAAAGAGCCAGTGTTGTCCATAGACACCTCCAAGGTCATGTGGCCGGCATGACTACATGGAGCGCCGTTACCTTCTCGCCTGAGCGATACCTATTGATCTACTCACATTTGCATGTTTTCGAATTGGCAGAAGCTGGGGCTAACAGCGGGAGCTCACCCTGCTCCGTGGGTTCAAACCACTGACCTTTCAGTCAGCAAGTTCAGCAGCTCAATGCTTTAACACACTGTGCCACCAGGAGCTATATACTAAGTGTTATATATTAAGCGTTATATACTAAGAGGGAAAACAATCTGCTTCGTAACCATATACCACACTATAAAACATTTCAGGTTAGAAATTTTTAACAATGGGTTACTCTTTAAACAGAGTAAAGTGTAAATAAATGTTTTGGCATTTACATGATTTATACTAGTATTTTGGATTATGATGGAACTCATAAAATTGCTACATTTGTGAAAATTTAATTCTATTTAATTGTATTTAATTGTTTTTGAGAACTCTTCAGAAATAACATGTGCTTGGCTGTGGCCTCTTTTTTTGTGTGAAAATCAGGAATCATCTCAACTAGATACTATGAAGTGTAAAACACACATACTCATCTCTCTGAGTATCAGTTATGACTGAGTCCAAAGTCTGAAAGAAAGTGTATAATACAATCATATCGCTGCTAGATGAAAACTCCAAATGTGCAGCTATGTTTTAATGCACACATAAGAGATAAAATTTCACTAAAAATAGCTTCTCTTCTTACAGTGAGGCAGTGACCATGTTGTTTCTGCTCATAAAACTATATTTAATTCATAAAGATTTATGAGTCCTCAGGTTCTTGGATATGACAAGCTGATCTACGATACATGCACTCAGTATCTCACGTATCCTTAATTTCCTTCTAGGGGCATCATTGTAGGACTTTCCATAAGATGTCAACATTGAATTTAGTACAATAATCAAATGAATAAAAACAAATCATGAGATTGGTCCAGATCATTTCAACATTTACAAGCATGTCACAGAGACGTACAATCTCAGCAGAACATGACAGTAGCCCAGGAATGCGCAAACTTCAGCCCTCCCGGTGTTTTGGACTTCAACTCACACAGCCAGTAGGCTGTTAGGAATTGTGGGAGTTGAAGTACAAAACACCGGGAGGGCCAAAGTTTGTTCATGCCTGCAGTAGCCCTTCTGAACAAATCTTACCAAGAATACCCTATGATAGAGTTGCTTTAGGATTGCCATAAAAGAGAAATGACATGAAGGCACACAACAACCACCACAAAAATGTTACATTTGCTCCCAGCCAGTAGCTCCTAGGAAAACTCTGTATTATAATTTATAATAATTTTCATATAAATTATTAAAATAATATATTAAAAAGACAATAAAAGCTGACATAAAAGGTTTGGGTGATGGATTAGGACTCTGGGAGACCAAGGTTCAAATCTTGTAGTCACCATAAATCAGAAATGACACAACAACAGATATATTGTTCTCTTAGTAAAAGCAACAAAAAAATGAGGCAAATCAAAAAGCTCCCCATATATTTAGGATTTTTGTTGCATTTATATGAACATTTCAAACCTGCAGACATCAGTGAAAAGACTACTGACTTAGGCTATTCTGGGTGGAATCTGTATGGATCTTCAATTCTGAAAATCCAGGATAGCAATGTGGGCAATTAAGTTCAATGAACCATTTTCATATATATTTCCATAATCAGTATAGGATTTTAATATGCATATTCAATTCATGGGAGACTAGATTTCACATTTTTTTTAAAAAAAAACCCTGCTAATTGAAATGCAATTATGTCCCACAGCAAACGTATATTCCTTTGATGTCAACATTTTAATTAATGTCTCATCTCTCTTCTATTATGTATCCAAAGGCAATTTACAGAATCCCAGTCTCCTACTAAGGCACCAATCAGACCGAGTGCCATTTTAATGAGGCCGCTGCAATATAAATCTTTTAATCTTGCTCCAGAGCTTATATGTGTCTTATATCTTTTATTGTATTATATAACTTGTGAAAAAAGTATTTTAAACCTTTGACAGATTTTCTCCTAATACAATGGAACGATAGAGGACATTTCCTCAACTGAAACTGTTCATCTAATATTATGCTACTTACAAGTACTATACTGCTTCCAAATAGATTTGCAAGCGACGGATCCTCCTTTCTTCCATACATCCCCACATGCTTCTGTTTTCTTGCCACTGAATACTCATTAAGGAGGAAAAGAGTATGTCTGCATCGTGTCTTCTAATTGGTAGTTTCATAAGCCATTCATCTGGAAACAACCTGAGCTTATATAACTTTACTGGTAGGGAGGTATATGGATAAGCATGTTCAGGTGATATTCTATTCAGGTTTTCCCTGCATAAAAATTGCCAGACATGACATTTTTTGGCATTAGATTACATTTTACTCCCTAAAGATTCAAGTGTTGAACACAGAATTTTGGGAGAGGAAAGGTTTTGGAGCGGAAAGGCTTTTGTTTTTTATTCATGCCCTGAAATTTGGAACACTTCTGGAAAAGTCAGCTTAATCCACCCAGTCCTCAAAAATTACTTGAAAGCCGTTTCCTTCCAGCTGCAGTCAAAAGGCTGCCAATTACAGTCCTGTGGAGAGGATGGAATTTCTTCTGACTCCAAACTGGGGGTTGGCTTCTTTCAGATAATACCGGAGATAAATCCATTTTGATCAAGTTACAGAAAGAATTCTGAAACTAAAAGGCCTGTTTACATACATGTAGATTTGGCTACCATTGAAAACGGGTGGTTTGTGTTGACACTGAGTTGACAAATGCAGAGGTTAATCACCTTTAGCCAAACAAGGTCAAAAGGATACCAAAACATGGATCCTGTTTACTAGAAACACGTGTTTCAAATCCTGATAGAAAGGCCTTTCCATGAAAGAATTGGGCTCACACCAAAAGGAAAATTTAATGCACCCATTAACCATTGGTCTCCAATCTTCCCAGAGGGAAGACCAACCTCCAATCTGACATTTCAATAAGAGATTCATTATTACTGCTGCATCACATATGAGATTTCCCCCTTTAATTTTTTCTCCTGCCCTTTTCATTTTTCTTTGTTATTTTCCTTTCCCAAACCCATATTACTTCAAAATTAAAGGATAATTTATTATTGTGATGATAGTACAGTAGAGTCTCACTTATCCAACATAAACGGGCCGGCAGAACGTTGGATAAGCAAATATGTTGGATAATAAGGAGGCATTAAGGAAAAGCCTATTAAACATCAAATTAGATTATGATTTTACAAATGAAGCACCAAAACATCATGTTAGACAACAAATTTGGCAGAAAAAGTAGTTCAATACGCAGTAATGCTATGTAGTAATTACTGTATTTATGAATTTAGCACCAAAATATCATGATGTATTGAAAACATTGACTACAAAAATGCGTTGGATAATCCAGAACGTTGGATAAGCGAGTGTTGGATAAGTGAGACTCTACTGTACTGATGCCATTAATGTGATTCTATATAACTTTCCAAGCATAGAGATGTGAGAGTTTCATTGCTGAATTAATACTTGACATTGAGCTCTTAAATAAATCTGATTGCAAATCAAGCCTGAACAAAGCAGATGACTAAACTGAGAATGTCATACTTCTGACATATGAGATAACGTGACTCATTAGATTAGACTCATTCCTATTGCTTTCCACTTTATGGAGCAGATGATACTGCTCCATAAAGTGCAAAGCAATAGGAAAAAGTAAGGCTACATTATGGATATATTGATTAAGTGAAGGGACCCACAGTCCTGAGTTGGTAATACAGTAGAGTCTCACTTATCCAACATAAACGGGCCGGCAGAACGTTGGATAAGTGAATATGTTGGATAATAAGGAGGGATCAAGGAAAAGTCTATTAAACATCCAATTAGTTTATGATTTTACAAGTTAAGCACCAAAACATCATGTTATACAACAAATTTGACAGAAAACGTAGTTCAATATGCAGTAATGCTATGTAGTAATTACTGTATTTACGAATTTAACATCAAAATATCACGATGTATTGAAAACATTGACTACAAAAATGCGTTGGATAATCCAGAATGTTGGATAAGTGAGACTCTACTGTATATGATCATGATAATTGATCCTATTCCTATTCACGATGGTTGCCACTAGCTGAATTCAGCTTCACAGCAAAACAAAAACAAAAAAACCAATAAATATAACTCTGAGAAGGGTTTGGGGGAATGTTTTAGGAATAACATTCTTGCCAATCCAGGAGCTGGGTTCAGAGAAAGGCATTTTTTAGTAATTATCTCTTTCCATGACCCCCTACTTAGGGACAGAAGTGACAAGTGCCCTGTAAGTATTATATTCGGTCTAGCTCCACATTTGTTCCACGCAATGGCTTCAATAAAGTATAAAAGAACAGGAACACAGAAGAGAAACATTTCCTTCAAAACTGTGTCATCCTGTATAGCAGTGGTTCTCAACCTGCGGGTCCCCAGATGTTTTGGCCTTCAACTCCCAAAAATTCTAACAGCTGGTAAACTGGCTGGGATATCTGGGAGTTGTAGGCCAAAACATCTGGGGGGCCAAAGGTTAAGAACCACTGCTGTATAGGTTCCTGTAGATTAAATTCAATAACACCATTTTCAAAGTATAGTGATGCAAGATCTTCAGTGCCAGACACCAAACCATAATGCTTAAATACAATAGAGGAATGTTTCTCAAACTGTGCTCCTCCTGGTGCTTTGGACTTCAACTCCCAGAAATCCCAGCAAGTTTATCACCTGTTAGGAATTGTGGGAGCTGAAGTCCAAAACATCTGGAAGAGCACAGTTTGAGAACCATTGGTCTAGAGGCATTGGATCCCATCCGTTCTGGGAAACTAAGCAGGATCAGAACTGGCTAGTACTTGAATGTGAGATTACCAATGAATACTAGGCACTGCAGGCTCTATTTCAGAGGAAGAAACTGGCAAAACCACTTTGGAGCATTCCTTACCTAAGAAAATTCTATGAATTTTATGGGATTGTTGTAAGTCAACAAGTGAGAGAGACCTGGAAAAAATATAGCATTTCCAGCTTTTCATATGTGACTCCTTTGTTTTTCCTAATTAGCATCATGCAATAACATTTCAGTCTGCTTCTTCAGGGCATATGAACAAATCAGACTGCTGATAATCCTTAGATAATTCCTTTATTTCTGAAAGTACAATCAGGCCAAGATCCAACAGAAGTTGACCATAAAGTCATGATCGAGGATCTAGTGATTTTTAAAGAGAAATCTTCTCTAGACCCTCAAGTGCAATTCTAAGGCCAACGTCCAGTGTAAGTTATGGATAGAGTAGTGGTAGAAAACTTAGGAAGGTGTTCTCTCAGGTTAACAATAGCTGTTATTTTATTCGGGGGTTTCACTTTTGTGGGTGTCCTGTGCCCCTAACCCCAGGAAATGTGGAGGGCACACTGTTTAAGCAAAGAACTGCTCTGCACTAATGGCAGTCACACATCTGATACAGAGGAATTAGCAAGAAAAGAGTTTGTAATACCAGAGTGTAATATCAGTTGTGCAATTCTTTACAGCCCAGCCCACTGCAGAGTTTAGCTCACCACTGAAAATCAATAGGCTTAGGCATGTCTAATTCTGCTGAGGCAATGGCTGCTAAGTAGTTTAACTGTTCTAGTGAAGAACAACAACAACAGGCAAGACAAAAGTTTTCAAGAGACAGATTTCTGGAAGTCTCGGCCCACATTCTGAATATTTGCGCCATTTGCAATGCAGATGCTGACACAGCAGTCCTCACTTTCTCTGTTCCCAAATCCTGCTAAGATTTTCCTTAATAAAAGAGTCTGATACTCATCTCCTTTCAACTTTCAGCAGAAAATGCTTTTGAATAACTCGGTATGTGATACTGTAACACTATTCCAAGTCATTCCTTTTTTTTTCAAAATCATGTATATCAGCTCTAGGAATGGAATTTCCATTAAGGCCACGAGTTTTAACTACTTTAATTGGTAGATTTACCAACTAAAGCTTTAACTGAAGACAAAGATCAGTCCCCCCCAGCAAAAATGGATCAGGGATCTAACAGAAAAACACAACTTTATAGAGGCCCTAATCCATATCCAGCTGCATGTTGCATGTGCTATAGTTTATTAAAGTGCAACAGAAAGATTTTTCCTATTTACATCTAGACTCAGAAAACAGTTCCCATCGTGGAGGGGGGAATAAAAATGTGGAAGCTAACATTTTCTTTTAGCAATTAATTGCAATTAAATAAGAGTTGATATAAGATGCTGGAATGGGAATAGTCATGGACTACTAGTGCCTCCATCAACTACAGTCCAGCACCTTACCTCTTGTGCCATCTGCACTCTGGTCTCTTGACAAGCCTAGAAGATTAAGCTCTAGAGAGCAAGCAATACATAGGCTGCGTTAATCTGATTATATTCAGCCGGGTAACCCAGGCTGAATATAATCAACAGGCTGCACAGGTCAGCCTCTATCCATTTGCCCAGTAAAACTGAACCTCAGTACCTCCTCCAAGCAGTTCATCAACAAGAGTAGCAGTGCTGAGACTGCTTTCTGGATTTGGGCTTTCTTCTATTCCCTTGGATCGTGACCCCCTTTCCCAAAACATATTCTTCATATTGGCAGTAACTCTATCTATGTTACTATCTTCTGACCAGCTTCCACCTTCCCTGCATTTCAACACTGAATGCAGATCCTTTCAGAGACTCTTACACTGATGCTGTGAGAGTTGTTCTAGGAGTTTAAATTATAGATATTAAATGCACTCAAAATGTGGAAGTTCACATACAGTCATTCTTTGCATGGTTCCTACTTTTAATTTCCTTACTTCTTTAGAGCATGGATTTTTATCAGGTTTGGCTTGGGAGGCTACTGACATTCATTTTGTATAAAGCCACACATATTAGCACAACCACAGGTGATTGCGTGCATAAAGAGATTAGTGAACCAAGACAGCAATTATCCCCTGTCTATTGTACTCATCCTCTAGAAAGTTTGACAAGGCACGGTTCTCTAAGGTTCCCTGGTACTCTGTGGTGGACTATCATGGTCTTGCTTTCCACCAAAATGTTGGCAGATACTTTTTCTTCACTGTATGTATAAAGGATATGGTCTTCACCTAAACTTTCACCTTGATATGCCAGCCTTCATTTTCTCTCAGATCTTTACAAAGTTACCTTTTGAATTGCCAGTAGTCAACCTGGTTGGAAAATTCTATAAGTTACAGTCTAAAAAAGAAGACTTTTTCAAGATATGCTGACTAGGCCTGATGAACATTGCAATCCAACTACTTCTAAAGGGCAACAAGATGCATACGCTTATTTATTTTATTTATTTACATCACTTTTACCCCGCCTTTCTCTCCAAGGAGACTGGCATGAGATCACCCCATTTGCCTATGAGAGAATGAGTTTTTGGCACATGTTCCTCTAATGCAGTGGTTCTCAACCTGAGGTCTCCAGATGTTTTTTGCCTTCAACTCCCAGAAATTCTAACAGCTGGTAAATGGGCTGAGATTTCTGGGAGTTGTAGGCCAAAAACATCTGGAGATCCCAGGTTGAGAACTACTTCTCTAATGCAACAGCGTGCATGGTTCCAACAATGTTTGGCAGAACCATTTCCTGGCTGAGTCTTCCTAGGAAAGCTGTCACTGTAAATAACTACTTTCCAATAAGGTGTTATCATTAACAACCATCTGCTGCATTTCCTCCAAATCAAAAGTACAGTAGTCTGGAAATATTTTAAAATTGAGAACAACTAGTGATGATTTCCACAATACGATCTCACTCACACTCTTGTGTAGCTCCTTGAGAAGTTGGTAACAAAGCAAAGCAAACACGGAGTTTGTTTTCGGAGGATTTCCATAGTCCACAATGGTCTGGAATATGTTACCATATCATCTTGGTTGGCTTTGAAGTGTCTGCGGGTATATCAGTAACAGGGTACTGATACAAAAACAGCTGTAAGGTTAACCCCATAAGCAACTTTCCATACAAGTAAATAGAAGATAAATGTTCAGAGTCACATCAGTGTAAAAGGTTATGAGAAATTTAGAACTGAATGAAAAAATGGTATAGATGATGAAAATAACACCAGGCACTAACCTTCGTAAATAGTGATGATATGAGGATGGCTGAGAGATGACATGATCTCAATCTCCCGTCTGATGTGAACCATATCTTGTTCATCCTTAATTTTGTCCTTACGAATGGATTTTATTGCAACCTATAAATTCAGGAAATTGAGCATTACTCTTAGAATTAAGCAGATGAAAGTAATCCATTAGGAGAGTTCAGAAAATAAATACAGATGTTAGATGCTGGCAAAACATGGAATGAACAAAATAAAGCTTTTCCTTTTTATTGCATTATAGAAAACGTAATTGATCTAGCAGGAACTAGCAGTACTATGAGATCTTTATTTGTTCATTTTCATACAGAGTGCATTCTAATGCACATAAAAAATGTTTGGGATTCCAAATTATATTAAAGTGCTGTCAGTAATGGCAACACCTTTAAGCCAAGCTCTCGACCCAATCCATCATTCTAAGCGTTCTTTCAAGATAGATGCTAATCACACATGATTATTTGCAATGCATTCGCTCCAAATGTTGATGCAGCATAATAAATATAAGAGACCTATTTTGAAAGTAAGGGTATTGTATAGTCAATACAAGTTCCAATTCATATACAGAAGTGGAAATTACAAAAACTAATGCCACTTGTCAAAATAGCTAGAAAAAAATAACGTATGTAGATAAAATTGCTAACTCATACCCAATATAAATCAATTGTTTAAGTATATATGTGTTATTCTTGGGCTACTCAAAGCAATTGCCATTCAAAAAGTTGTGCCATCAATTTACAAAGTACAGATCAGTTATACCTAGTTTAAAACTAACAAAAAGTATCAAGAAAGCATTAGCTGCTTTTAGAAAGTGCAGCTAATGCAGAAGAATGTATCATTCGGGGCATGGAATGGGGCTTTTTAGTCCATGCTTATCACTATCTTAGTATCTGACCTGCTTGGACTCCTGGTTTGTTTTAAGCTTAGTGTCAAATGCCAATTATCACCTTTAAATACCTAATCAGTTCTGGTCTGGAATATTTAAACGACTGCCTTTTTCCCACATGCTCATTCAGAACTGTGAGATTGCGTACAGATTTGTGTCTTTAGACTAGTTTAGAATGGCATTGAACTACAGTATATGGTTTATAAGATTTTCTAGGATTCTGTGGAGACATCAACAGATTTCTGCAGTGAAAGAATATTAATATACTCATGTAGGTAATTGCCATTCTTTCCTTGTAACATTTCATTGAGGCACTCATGCACATCAGTAACAGACTGGAGAACAGTGAATGAAATGAGAAATGTGGTACATTCTACACACAATTCCCAAATTAATTTTAGGAATACTTCCAATTACACTAGAACTGAGTAGGATCAAAGAATAAAAGGAAATAAATTGGGACATTTCTAGTTCAGTGAAGCAGACATTACTAGCATTTATCAACTTTCTACTGTTGTCTCCTTCACTATAAAAGTTGTTCACAAGTCTTGCGTGGCAAGATTCAATTTTTTGGTTACTTTCCAAAGCACTATGTACATTAGGGACCTCATCACTCCTCCTTCTATGAGGAGTTGTGTGTACATCCAACTCCTCAGAGATCAATTTCTCTGTGCTAGCGGCATGTTGCTGCACAGAACCCCACCGGAAGTAGACCTGCATCATCTGATGGACTCCGTGCTGGCAGTGCAGAGAAGTGCAGAGAAGCACAGAGAAGACGCTTCTCGACTTCCATGTGATGAAGTCAAAAATGTGAAATACATTTTAAAGGAAAAATTGCAATGAACCAGCATGTCTGGTACTGAACATGCTGCTCTGCTCATCCCAGGCTCAACACAGCCAAGATATTCAAAGATATGGCCATGATAGATGGTATCAAGGACTGGGCTTTAGAATAGCAGGATAAAGGACTGGCTGCAATAAATCTTGTCAGTTGAGAAGTTGAGAGTTCGAGGTTGGCAGTTCAAAGCCTGGGTCAGGGTGAGCTCCTGACCTTTAGCCCAGCTTCCACCTACCTAGCAGTTCGAAAGCAAAATGTGAGTAGATAAATAGGGATCGCTTAAAAGCAGGGAGGTATTAAGGCACCCATAAGGAAATGCTGACAATTCGATCAAAAGGAGGAAGTTACGAAAAAAGCTCTTCGGCAGGGAGCTGCAGCAACAGCACCCCCTGTGGCCGGAACCAAGCACAAGCCTCCAAGAAGCCGAAGATGGGAAAATCCTATATACCTCTATCTATGTTTACTTGTCTGTCTTGTCTGTGTATAAAAACAACATTGAATGTTTGCCCCATATGTATGTTCCGTAATCTGCCCTGAGTCCCCTTCAGGGTGGGAAGGGCGGAATATAAATGCTGTAAATAATGAATAAATAAGAATCAGTACACCTGGCATCTTGTAACACCTTTGAGACAAACTGACAGAAGGAAGTGTGCAGCATAAGCTTTTATAGACTGGGTCTACTTCATCAGATCGAGGATGTATCTGACGTATCCAGATCAAATGTACCTGTAAAAACATCTTTCTCTTGGTTAGTCTCAGAGGTGCTCCAAGATTATTTTGCATAAAACAGGAGAAAAAGAGAAAATATTACTCTGTACTTATAGTACAAGATGAAACTGAAAATAGTTTGTTTTCAGTTTCAACTGAAAATAATTTTTATTTTTGCTATGCTTATTTTTGTATTGTATACCGGCATCGAATTTGCCAGATTGTGAGCCACCCTGAGTCCCTTCGGGTGAGAAGGGCGGCATATAAATGATGGAAATAAATAAATAAATAAATAAATAAATAAATAAATAAATAGTTATTTCCATCATCATTGTTCTTTGAACACTGCATCTCCATGCCCAGCACAGCTCTTATGCAATCACTCAATAACCATATCCTTCCTGCATCCTTCCTTAATCATGTGCGTAGACATCTTTCCAAATGGAACAGTGGGAACAGAGGAAACAATAGAGATGAACTTGCATCACAAAATCACAGTCTAAAACCCACATGGGAACTTGTGTTGCCAGTGAGAGACAAGCATATAAATGCTCATGAAGACTGTAACAGGCAATACAATGAAATATAAACCAGCACATATTTATCTATATATACAGCCTCGAACACATTTTGTTTTAAAATGTAAAATGTCAAAACACAAAGATTTCCTGATTGAAACCAAATGACCTGACAGATGCCAAGCATCACTATGGTATAAGGCAAATCTTTCTTTGCTTGATAACAGATATAATTCTTGTTCAGATCCATTGCTGTTTATGTATTCCACAGCACTATTGTACAATTGCATTATTTTCCAGTAAACTTTACCATCAGTTTACATGGATCCAAAAACTGTTCCTGGTATTTGAAAAATTGCTGATTTATAGTACTTCTCAACATCTCTGTTATATTGGAAGACAAATCTATACAGAACTTCCAGAACAGTTGGACACTGCTTTCATTGTGTTTGAAAAAAATAAAAAGGATTGGCTCTTAACAGGTTTTGACAATTAAAATAAACCCCCTTTTATAGTTCTACTTCAGTTTGGAAAGTTAACAATATAAATGGTAAATGTCAGATAAAACAAAGTATATAGTTAAGGATGGTTTCTAATCTTTATTTAGTTATCCTGGAGTGACAACAGGGAGTCAATTAAATAGAATGTATAAAAGGATAAGGTGCAATCACAAGAATTGCAAATATATGTATTATATATGTTTATCTAATTCTTAACATCAATATTAAAAAACATGACCATGTGATGCCTTTTTATGTGTATTTGCTCCAGATGAAATCAACTGTAAATAATATGATTAAAAGCTTAAATAAAGCTTAAATTGAAAAATACTTCACAACATCAGAACAATACTAGATACAGAATAACAAAAATGCATAAAATGATAATACTGTAATCCACACAAAAAATGATCAGGAAAAACCGGCACTCAACTGCTCTGAGTCCCCATTGGGGAGATAGGGCAGGATATAAATAAAGTTTGTTGTTGTTGTTGTTGTTGTTGTTGTTGTTGTTGTAAGACTATTTTCTTCTTTAGAAAGGCTACCTTCCTTTCATTCCATGAGAAACTGGCTAAACACCTACCAGTACCACCCTATTTCTACTATAGCAAGAAATAAGAAAAAAGCATGGCATTTCCATGACCCTGAATAGTCTAAACTGGAAGGCATCCCTATATTCTTCTTCTTGTAGCATACCTTTGGCTTAAAGGATCAACACAATGTAATTTTAGTCACAGTAAGAAAGAGGAACAAATGCCTAAGTAATTCCAAAACGATGGAAATCAGCATCCACTGGCAGAAAAGCCAGCTTTTTCTTTCTCTCTCCCATTATTCCCTGGGAGAGGCTGCAAATGCATATATGCGCTGCATGAAAGAAGGATGTGGGTGGCTTTTGGAACCAAACATACATTCCTGGGGAAAAAAATAAATATAGACATTGATAAAAATATGCTTAGTCTGAAACAGCCCCGCACTTGGCTCTCAGAAAGAATGTTAAAAGGACGTTATTGTCAAACACATAAGGGAGCAAATTCTTCACCATCTAGGGTCAGTGAGGGAACCACACCATCTAGAAAAGGGAAAGCAATGTTTCTGGATCTTGACCCTATTTGACAAATACTACAAAGTAACATAAATTGGATACTACAACCCTTTCCCCAAAAATCCTGAGTACAAAATGTGAACTACATATCCACATAAATGTTAATTAACAAACCTTTTGAAGTCTTCTCTAATGCCGTTTGGCTATGGTCCTAGGTCTCATTAAGAGTCACTTCATGCTGTTTCTTTATAAATTGCAAAGCTATATGCTTTATTTATTTATTTATTTAAAAATAAAGAGCAACCAGGCTGCCCTTCTGTTCACAAGGCTCCCAATGTTACTCACACAAAACCAGTTGCAATGAAATCAATAAAAGCACAACAGGCCTAAAAACACTCTTTCAGAAATTTCATTATGCACTGGAAACAACCAGCCAAATAAATAGGACTTTTCTGTGGCACTAAGGGAATGTTTTCTGGAAAGATGCACATATTAGGTGAGACAGCAAAGAAAGCCTTCTCTACCAATATTCCCTATGTAATTTCAGAAATGTGCTTCAATCTAAGGCCACAACTACAAGGCTAAAATGAAGGCTCACAACTCAGTTGCTGTGGAGAGTCTGCACAATGCACAGCTGGATTTGCAGCGCAATTTTTATACCCAGCCATTAATCCATTTCACTGGAATAGGATTTACTCTGCACCTTTCTGAAAGCCTGGGGGGATCTCACAGTTTTGGAGGTGTGGACAGCTGGGCTGAATCCATCCTAATCCACTGTCCATGCCACCAATGGACCCATCACTCTGTTGCTCTCAGCAAGCAGCTCCATCCCAAAGGCTCACTGACAATATTGTATGTCTGGTAATAATAAACCAAGGCACTGAGCCATGTCACCAGAAACGCAACATCATCTTCGGGCCTCTGGGAGAGAGCTCTTGCTGCTGGTGATGCAGTGATTGTGGCTTTAATGCATCTTCGACCCAAATGGCTGTGTTGATGTCCAAAGGGCTTTGGGGATGCTCCTAGGCTGCATCAGAATAGTAACGGAGCCCTTTAACCTAGATTTATTTAATAGGTGTACATGTATGTCTCCACAGTCTCCACAGGCAGCAGCATGTACCATGGACAATCATCTCCACCTTACTGTATTGTATTGTATGGTAACCAGGTCACCTCTGTTCAGAAGGGGAGACAGTTGGTGCCACATGCCACAGCTTGGACATTCAATGACATGATTAAATCTATCTACATTCCCAGACTTATGAAAGGTTAAGAAGAATAAGCAAATTCACAATCTCCTAACTTTCATAGTCCAAACAGTTAACTTTCACCAACAAGATGAGGCAAACACATTAAGAATGTAACACTCTACAATGTAAACACACTCTATAATAAGCCCAAGCTATTTTCATGGATAACTGGCAACAAGAGAGTAGGTTGCCTATGATCTTCTATAACTCAAAATCCCCACCTGGATACTATAGCATAGTGCCTGAAAAAACTGGGAGCAACAAAGTCGACCTTCAATTTGTCACCACTGAAGAAGTTGTCCTAGGCAATCAGCCACAGTTTCCCAGCTACAACCCTAACTCCACTTCTGCATTCTGAAGATTACTGGCTTATTTTAGCTGGTGAGGATCACAAAAGAAATGTCCGTGCAGCACTCTGAACACTCAAGAGCACTATATAAATGTCAAGCAATATTATTGTACAGAGGTGCACAGTGGCACCCATACCATAATAAAATAAAATGATGTCACTTGGGTGCCAATCATGATTTCTTATTTCATATGCTTTGAGAAAACCTGCCAAGTGAAATGAACAACAGAAAGCTGTAAAATCAGTCCACAGCTGAGGATTTCAATCTGCTACTCAAAATAATTTTGTATTGAGATCTTTACAAATATTCACCTACTAGTCTAATAGTTGTTCTTCAGCGTAACAATGAGATCCATTTTATTACAGTATCACAGAAATAAAGGCCTCTTTTATACACACTATAAATACCACAGACAGAGTTCTGTTTATGAATGAATTTCAAACACAGCTTTGTTCACAAAAATATGAAGAATCTTTTAAAATTTGTTTATACTTTTTGTAGTAGGGGTTCTGTGGCCTCCATTTGTTTACATCTCAGCTATGGGATGGATGCCAAAAATTATGTAATATGAGCCTGAAATGTACATAGCTATTATCTTACTTGAGAATGACCTCATGCAAGATTGTTTCTTCATCAAGCTTACTTCTTTCTTGGAGAGAAAGAAGTTTTAGTTTTACTGGTTACAATCACTTATTTAAAAGTGGACACAACTTTGGCAAGAAATCATTATTGGGATCTTGCATCATCAATGTAACTCTGACAACAGTTCTTTTGTTGTAACTACATCTGATGATGCAATTCTCCAAAAAAAATCTACATTTGCAGCCTGGCAACACACTGACCAAGCATTTCTGGGACATTGCAAACTAGGGTGCTGAGGAACAATGCCTGCAGCACAGTTGAGGAAATCTCTCTAACTATCTGGTCTCAACCAGAAAAATGTGGCAGATATCATTTCCCAGCACCCAGATCTCCAAGGTCTCAGAAATGCTTCTGTTAGGGTTTGGCCTGATTTTAAAGCTGGGTTTTGGGGTTCACATTAAGTCATTCCCCACCATAAATGCAAAACCTTAGCAGTTACATCTGGGGTTTCTATCCTTCATCACTTCCTTGTACTTTTTCTCCTTCCTCTCCTACTTATGATATGTCACATCTAGGCTCAAGCTGCATTTCAAGAATTAACTTTCACCAATTTCTATTTAGTCCTTTCTAATTATTATTCAGGAACTTTAGTCAAAATGTTAAAAGTCCTCCAGCAATATTATACTACTTAAGCATTAGGATCGCTTGATTGGCATTCAATCCGGGTCCTGCAAAAAAGCGCTGTGTTGCTTGACAGCAGCTATCTTAGTTAGTTCCAGTATAACACAAAGAGACAGCCATGGAGAGGTACATTTCATTTCAGGAAAGACTGGGTTAATTTAAACTGATCTGGGGAGTGGGAATGAAAAATCCTTGGTAATGCCAAGAGTTCCCTGGGAATACTATGGAATGGGGAAAATGTCATGTAGATGTCCAAAATAAAATCGGTTTGTACAGGAACATAACCTCAAACTTTCAGAGAATTTTTTTTGTCAGGGAAGGCTAAATGTGACTGCTAAACCTCAATCTGTAAAGGGTGCCCTAAAGCAATTCTTGATCGTATGGGATAACACACCTAGAAAAAACTAATGACATCATCCAAACTTCATGATCAAACAACTTCCTAAATGGTTGATCATAGTCTTAAAAGCCTTTTCTGATTAAAAGTAACCAGCCTTCAGATGCTGGAGGACTGCAAGTTCTATAATCCATAATAGTATAACACTGGTCTAACCAAATTGTATTTTTGGGCAGATTAGGGTGGTTTATCAATGAGGCAAGCTCTACCTATTCAACCTTATTGGGACTTGAAATATTATTTTTATTTTTATTATTCCCTTCAGAAAGAAAAATGTCCACGAGGGTGTGTTAAACCATATGATGTCTCAATCTAGCCTACTTCATGCTATGCGGTAAATATAAAGCACAACAATCTATATATATAAAATGATAAAGTTGTTTGCGCAGTGACTATAACAACAAAACTAAACATCCCAGAAATACGAAATTTGGCAACATAATGCAAAAGGCTTGCCTCCAGGTTACAACAACACAACCACACCACAAAACCACAATCCAGACCCACAAAACTCACAACAACGCATCATGCGATAACAACACAACTAAATGCCCCAGAAATACAAAACTTGGCAACACAATGCAAAAGCCTTGCCTCCCAGTTGTAACAACACAACCACACCACAAAACCACACAGGACCCACAAAACTCACAACAACGCATCGTGACTATAACAACACAACTAAACGCCCCAGAAATACGAAACTTGGCAACACAACACAAAAGCCTTCCCTCCAGGTTGTAACAACACAACCACACCACAAAACCACAATCCGGACCCACAAAACTCACAACAATGCATTGTGACTATAACAACACAACTAAACGCCCCAGAAATACAAAACTTGACAACACAACACAAAAGCTTTTTCTCCCGGTTGTAACAACACAACTACACCACAAAACCACAATTCGGACACACAAAACTCACAACAACGCATCGTGACTATAACACAACTAAACGCCCCAGAAATACAAAATTTGACAACACAACGCAAAAGCCTTGCCTCCCAGTTGTAAGAACACAACCACAACACAAAACCACAATCCGGACCCACAAAACTCACAACAACGCATCATGACTATAACAACACAACTAAACGCCCCAGAAATACGAAACTTGGCAACACAACACAAAATATTCCCTCCCGATTGTAACAACACAACCACACCACAAAACCACAATCCGGACCCACAAAACTCACAACAGTGCATCGTGACTATAACAACACAACTAAATGCCCCAGAAATACAAAACTTGGCACACAACTAAACGTCCCAGAAATACAAAATTTGACAACACAACACAAGAGCCTTTTCTCCCGATTGTAACAACACAACCACACCACAAAACCACAATCCAGACCCACAAAACTCACAACAACGCATCGTGACTATAACACAACAAAACGCCCCAGAAATACAAAATTTGACAACAAAACGCAAAAGCCTTGCCTCCCAGTTGTCAGAACACAACCACAACACAAAACCACAATCCGGACCCACAAAACTCACAACAACGCATCATGACTATAACAACACAACTAAACGCCCCAGAAATACAAAACTTGGCAAAACAATGCAAAAGCCTTGCCTCCCGGTTGTAACAACACAACCACACCACAAAACCACACCGGACCCACAAAACTCACAACAACGCATCATGACTATAACAACACAACTAAACGCCCCAGAAATACGAAACTTGGCAACACAACACAAAAGCATTCCTTCCCGATTGTAACAACACAACCACACCACAAAACCACAATCCGGACCCACAAAACTCACAACAATGCATCGTGACTATAACAACACAGCTAAACGCCCCAGAAATACAAAACTTCGCAACACAACACAAAAGCCTTGCCTCTCAGTTGTAACAACACAACCACACCACAAAACCACAATCCAGACCCACAAAACTCACAACAACGCATTGTGACTATAACAAATACAACATTTGACAACACAACTCATCCACCTCCCCAATCCCTACATTCACACTTGGCCTCCAAAAAAACAATTACAATAATAACAATGACAACAACAACAACAATAAGAATCAACACCATCACAAGCAAGAAACAGCCAGGCACTGAGGCTGAGAGGCCAGTCAGTGCTAAACTGGGCCTCCAAAAAACAATACAGTAGCATCTAACTTATCCAACCTTCATAATCACTACAACAACAATAATAATAAACACCTACACAGGCAAAAAAAAAAGACTATTGTACCACAATAAAAATATAAACCGCACTCAGCAGAATCAGACATTACAATTAACAACAAACCAAAGACAACAGGGATCTCAAGCAATTATCAATCAACACAAAAATTGAAGAAGGTAACAGACTTCAAATACTACTACTAATGTGAGTATAAAGAAGGGTGGAGGTCACAGCATCAATACAACCTAATGTAGACTGACCAACACCACCAGACTAAGCCACAGCAACGCGTGGCCGGGCACAGCTAGTATATATATAAAAGAGTAATGAAATTTTGGCCTAGGACAAAGCAACAAAACTACACATGCCAGAAACACTAAACTTGGCAGCACAACCCCTCATCCATGCCTCTACGTTCCTACAACAAAAAGAAAAGATAAATAAAGTCCTAATTAGAGGGAGAGGAATAATTGTTTTTATCCAATTGCTGCCAGTTAGAAGGCTAAGCTCCGCCCACTTGGTCTCCTAGCAAGCCCAGGGGACAGGCAGAGTTAGGCCTCACTTAGGCTTCTTCCAAACTGCCTATAAAATACAGATTATCTGATTTGAACTGGCACTGATTTGAATATGGCAGTGTAGACTCAAGGCCCTTCCACACAGCTATATAACCCATTTATAATGGACTTAATGTAAGGTAAAACCTTTACCCTTTACCTTAACTACCACCAATTCCTCAATACTTTATTTCCCATACCACCAGACTTTCCCACAGCAATGCGTGGCTGGGCACAGCTAGTCTCATATATATTGCTTTTGAAAGAAAAGTGTTGGAACAACAACAGGTGAATTTTGGACAGATTATGTATCTCCTGGTAATTTTAATTTTTGAACTGCAATACTATGATATGATTTCTTTGTAACAGAGATGTTGGGCATTCTGATTGTATTCCACACTTGTTATGTTTTTATTTATAGCTATAAAGAATTTGCATAGTTATGAATATTACATGGCTAGCTCAAGGCAGTTGATGCACATTTGGTGATATCATAGTATGATATGTTCCTTTCTTTTTATGGACTTTCCATCTTACAGGCCAGAAGTAAAGAAAACTTAACCTTGAAGACACTGGAAAAATTTTCTTCATTTTTCTGACACCCTATCCAACTGGTAGTATTTAGTCATGGATTTTAATCCAATATGATTTGTGATTAAAACATAAGAGATGTAATCCAAGGCAACTACAATATGTGTTTGCAAAGAGAGAGGCTGGAATGAGGAAAAAGAATGTAACAATATAATCCCATGATGGAATAAAACACAATATTGTCATTGGGCAATGTAATAAAACATACCAGACACTGGGATTAAAAGGAAATCATTATAACAGTTTCTTCATCACATATGGATATTTATTCCCATGTGTATGGGTCTACTGGTGCCCCTCACCCACATTTGGTTCCTTCATTAGTTTATGTAACACATATGTAGTCATCCTGGCTATATAATGCCTATGTCAAATCAATCAATATATGAAAGTTCTGAGGTGAAGAAGATGAAGATTTCTTGATGAAGAAAGGTGAGGCTTTGAGAGTCAAGGCTGGGACTGTTCAGCTGCCTGAAAATGTTTACTGTTCAGATCCTCTAAGCCAGATCATCTCCATGGCAATACAGCCTCAGAAAGAATCATGCAGCTAAAGTCAAATTGATTATTTATAAGTGACCTAATCTCATTGTTTAGAGCAATCACCAGGGATGTTTCTTCAGTGTTTCACACCAAGTAAACAGTGTGGTAATTTGTACCCAGCGCAATCCTGCTGTTTTAAAACCACTCGGTCCTGCCCATCAGATTTCCTCTTCTTTTATTTTTCAGCTGTGTAATGAAGACGCTTACTGTATTTTAGCAACTTGTCACCATATAGTACAATAATATACTGTATACTCTTATAATAAAGTTTGTTTCAACCAAAGCAGGAAGAAGTGTGCTATGAGGCTGAGTGGCAGAGAGAAGTACCTATCTATCCAAATGAGCTATGGATATAAGGAGCCATGGTGGCGCAATGGGTTAAACCCTTATGCCAGCTGGACTGCTGACCTAAAGGTTGAGTTGCTGACCTGAAGGTTGCCGGTTTGAAGCTGAGAGACAGAGTGAACTCCCATCAGTCAGATCTAGCTTGAGGGGACATGTAAGAAGTCTCTCAGCAGGATGAGCAACTTCTCTGTAGACGGCCAATTCTCTCATACCAGAAGCAACTTGCAGTATGTTCTCAAGTCACTTCTGATATGATTTTTAAAGAGTTATGGATGTATGGAAGGGTCGCAATGTGAGAGAAAGTGAAGGGAAAAGGGGAGGATGAGGAATGTGTAGAAGGGAAGAATGAAAGGAGGAAAAACTCAAGGGAAAGAGGCAAATGACAAATATGGGAAAAGGTGGGAAGGAAAAAGAAAATATGGGGAGAGTAGGGTAAGGAGGGCTCAACAGTGCTGATCTCAGATATTTGGTTGCCTAAGGTGAAGAATATGATGGTGTCCTTTCTCATTCCATGTAGAAAAGCCAATGTGGTAGCAGCAACTGAATCTTTCCTCCACTGTGGGGATGTGAGAGCACCTTTCATCATATGTGAAGGCAGCATCCTAGTTTAAGGGATGTAGGGGAAGTCTTCAAGCACGTCCTCCTTTTTCTCCATTTACCTTATTGCTACTGCATTTTAAACATCTACCAGCTAAGCATCTGCCTCAGTTTGCCTAATGTTAGGGCCAGCCAGGAGGAGAGAAAGAAATTGCTGTCTCCAAACACTTTGGTGAAGAGGGAAGGAATGGCTCTCAGTAAGGAAAAAGAGAAGGTGGCAGTAAATAATTAAATAAAAAATAGGAAAAGAGAGAAGATCAGTAAATGAGGACGATATCACATTAGATTTTTAAAGCAAGTGCCTCCACTTTGTGACTGCCTCCTGCAGAATTCTAGGAAATTCCTTTGGAATTCCCAGCTAGAGAGGCCTTTAGTTTCCTTAAACTACATTTCCCGGAATTCTGCAGGAGGCAACCACATACACAATCGCAAAGCGGAAGCACCCGCTCCAAAACATTAATGTGATATTATCCTTGGTCAAATGGGACATGATCGGTTCTTGAATATTTGACCCATTCATCTTTTCCTATGTTCTTCTTTGTTGTAACTTAGACTGAAAGTAGGAATGAGGAGGAAGGAGATCAGGACAATGAAAGAGGGAGATATGTTGCACAAGATCTCTAGGCAAAGCAGAAAGATCACTATGAAATCAGAGACTACAAGAGTGTAGTGGTGGGGAACTGAAGGGACAGGAGAGAGAAAATCTATATATTTGCTGAAGTCATTCCTCCTGGAATTTTCTTTTATAATAGATACAATGCCTTAAAAACACCCAATGAAATCATCATGTAGAACACAAAGGAACATCGATGACTATCTAGTTTAGTATTCAACTTCTTTAGGTCACATAAAAAAGATGTGTTTCCTAAAACTAAGCTTGATTTACAGCCACTGTGTCACCGCTTGTGAAAAGGAAAAGGAAATGGGAGAAACCTCTCCTCTCAGACACCAAATGGTATGTAATACATGATAAATGTCAAACCCATGTTTTATCTGCATAAGCTGATATATTGTGCGCTTCTCCTGAGAACTAGGATGTGTTTCAGTTTTGCATTGCCAATTTGCCTGGCTGTAAGGAACATTATCTTATCAACACTGGTGACTCAGCAACAGAAGAGGAATTAGGGACTGAATAAGGAGACTTTCATCCTCGCTATTATGCACAAATTGAAAAGCCAAACTGTGAAGTCAAACCAAGCAATAAAAATAATGGATTCATGTTTCGCTTACATAAGCCGAAAGATGGGAGTATATATGCAACACCCTTCCTACCCTCTGTTCTCACCTTTATGGGGCTACAGGATTTGTATGCGTATTTCCTGAACACTGTACCGCTTGCCAGAATTACATCCTCTCATTGTTTAGTATTTGCCATATACTGCTGTGTGAATGGAGGTTGGCATTTCTCTCCCCCCCCCCCCCCCCATAGAACATCCTCTTGAGTTGACTAATAATACTGTAATTTAGCATTTAGAATGAAAGCAATTATATGTTAACTTTTAAAGATAACTCCACTTGATGTTTCAGTTGATTCCAAGTAACTCTATTAGGACAGAGCCTTATCTTTAAAAAAAAACCCTATCAAGATACAAAACAGACCAATTGTACTGCATCAGAGCATTGGTCCATCTATCCTGGTATCATCAACTCTGACTAGTAATAGTTCTTCAGGTTTCAGGCAGGATTTATGTAAATAATTCATGAAAATAGTATGTAAATAAACATGAGTTCTTCTAGTACATATGATAGATTCTCAGTGAACAATAAGCACCTAATCCATTCCGTCAAACTCTAATCACTGGCTGAAATTCAACAGCAGTCTTCAGTCTGTGATTGTTTTATCCTAATTTATGGCATATAAATTTGGAAGCCTGAGGCCAGCTCCCTGTAGACAAAGCAATGCTATATACATCAACACAAAAGTATTTAGTAATAAAGACCAGCATCTGAAATATTATCTCACCCAAGAGTAACAATGTTGTAAACTTCCTGGATTTTAGTAAAAACAACAATGAAAAGCCTGCACTCTAAAATATGCAACTGAAAAAATATGACATTTGCATCTTCATATCCTGAACGTTTAATGCTACAGTTGGGTTTAGGACCTTGAAGATAGATATATGAAGATAATTCCCAATGATATTAGAGGAATATCAATAGTCTGAATCAAGACTGAAAGGAGGAAAAGTGGTTTTTTTTTATAAGCAAGGAATACTCAGAGATAATTTGCTAGTTACTTCCTCTGAAATATGCTTAGCTGAAATCTTCAAAACATCCCTGTGTGTTAAATTAGGAATATTATCCCTTATTGCAGACAAGATAATTGAAGTAGAGAGCCACATGCCTTAGGCTATTTAATCCATTCAATATGTAAATGAGATGCACCTCAGGGAGTTTCCAAATAGCAATTAGTCTCTTAGCTACTAGACTACATCAATTTTCAATATATTTTCTGTGTGGTAATTCACTGATGTGCAAGAAATCTTGCTACGATTTTTTTTACTCTGATGTCATATAGTAATACCCAGTCTATGTATTTGTTCCACAAGATCACAAGGTCTTGGAATGGGTTACAGCATATCCAACCTCATTTTGACTTCACATCAAACATGCAACAAAGCTTGGAAAGTTATTTAAAAACTAGTTACAGGGTCCCAAAATTAACTGAGTCATTTTCATAGATTTTCTTTTGAAAGTAACTCTTTATCATTTATCACATGTATCTAAAATTGTTATTTTGGGAGTACTTTACAAACAAAAAGATTCAATCCAGCAATACAAAAAGTGTCATAAGCCATTCATTATATCAAACAAAAGAATGTCACATCTGTATGAATCCAGATTTGTACAAGAAACCTCTTGTTGTACATACAGGATTCTGAAGAATACCCAAAACTTTACATAAACAGAAACCCTGTCACATAAAATAAAATTAGGATAAGTTTAACTGTTATGGGGCTGTACCCTTTGTATAGCTTTTCACACAATTTGGATGGAATATGCCTTGTTTGAATAAAGATGTGTGTACGGCCACTATCTCTTCAGATAGCATCTTACAGATAACACCATGCTCACTTGGCAAAATGATGTATCTGATACATCTGATGAAGTGGACCAGAGTCAAAGAGGTCATATGCTACACATTTCTTTCTCTCAGTTGTTCTCAAAAAGTGCTACAAGATTTTGTTATGTCATGTTGTGCTGAAATAGAGTAACATAGCTATGCATTTCAACTCTATACAAGTATGTTGTCGAAGGCTTTCATGGCCGGGATCACAGGGTTGTTGTATGTCTTTCGGGCTGTGTGGCCATGTTCCCGAAGCATTCTCTCCTGACGTTTCGCCCACATCTATGGCAGGCATCCTCAGAGGTTGTGAGGTACCTCACAACCTCTGAGGATGCCTGCCATAGATGTGGGCGAAACGTCAGGAGAGAATGCTTCGGGAACATGGCCACACAGCCCGAAAGACATACAACAACTCTATACAAGTATGCTGGAAGATGCTGCTGCACATCTTTGGTTGCTACCCATCCGTTTTCAAGAGGAAAGGATGTCACACATAAAAAAAGAAGTGTCACAGCCTAACATACCTAAGATCCTAACACATTTAAGCACAAAAAACTAGCTACTACAAATAAGAAAAAATTAAGAACTCAATGCTCGAGGATCACTCTGTTCTGATTTACGTAACTGCTGCACAATTTTCTCCAAATGTTAAAAAAAATCCATAGCTTTGGTTTTTTATCCATCATATAACTATTATCATAATGACTGTATGCATAAAACACTAAGCCAGAACAGAACTCCTCAAAATAATGGCTTATAGTGCATGCTGACCGATTGTCCATGCAAGGCAAAATAACTAAATTAGCCTAGGCTTACTAAGGTGGAATAGCTAAGTCTTACATCCAAACCTGGTTTGTTGCTTCTCTGACAAGATTAGATCTGGAAGTCAGCTTCAAAACATGACATTAAAGTTTGGTTAGTCAGAGAAGCAACAAGCTGGAATCCCTGGTTCTGTATAACACTACACTTATTAAACCTTATTACTGTATATACTCATGCATAAAGACATTTTAGGCAATAGGTTTGACCCCAAAAACCTGGTTCGACTTATCCAGGATCAATGCAAATACATACCTTATCACTTATAAAAAGAAGGAACCATCCTGTTTTCCAAGTAGAGTATTAGAGGCCTTCCTGACAGGCCCTATATCTCAGGATTTGATCCCAGATTTTTTGTTTATCCCAGATTATCTGGCAGTGCGGACTCATATAATCCAGTTTAAAGTGGAAAACCTGGGATGAGATCCTGGGATATAGGGCCTGTCTGGAAGGACACTCAGAACAGTGGTTCTCAACCTGTGGGTCCCCAAATGTTTTGGCCTTCAACTCCCAGAAATCCTAACAGCTAGTAAACTGGCTGGGATTTCTGGGAATTGTAGGCCAAAACACCTGGGTTGAGAACCACTGCCTTAGAAGATGAGAGCCTAGTCTTCCCAAGGAGAATTTAAAAGAACTTCAAGTCCTTCTACTCTGGCACTGAACTGCTTCTGGCTTTTTTGAAAGCCTGGGTGGGAAAATAGTCACTGCCAGAGACATCTGGCCCCCAGAGGCCATGGAATGACCCTTGACTTACACTCAGATTATATCAAAATCTATAGTTTTGGCCCCAAAGCTTTCCCTCAACTAACACATGAGCTCAACATACATGAGTATGTATGGTAAATTATGGGTTAGCCATAGACACTTCTTCGGGAAGGAGGAGATTTAAGTAGTGTGCATCAACATGCCTACCTACAAATGAAAGGACAGGACTCTGGGGAGGTCTGCATCAGCATTTTGTGCAAACACAGATAAGGAAATAAGAAAGAAAAAATGAAACACAAGGGAGAACATGCTCCCAAACAGCCAGCAAGAAAGTGTCAGCTGTGGCTCAAGGCCAGTGTTAGCCACTTAAAGGTTTCACAAGCTGCAGCTATCTTAAAGCAGCTTTGTCAGCAGAATGTGCATCATAATCCTTCACTCACAGAAGTATCTTCAAATACAAAGTCATTTAGACAACAAGAAGTTGGTTCAGTTCACTGACAAGAAAAATTATGAGAAAAACATCCCATGTATTTCACCAACAACCTACACTTACTCTTGAGGCATATTGAAACATAGTAGGGTGATTTTGAGCCTAGTGTCGAGAACTATTTCAAAAGACAAATAAGTGGGTCTTTTTTGAGCAAATCAAATCAAGCCTGAACCTTCTCTAGAAGCCAAAATTAAAATGAAGACTATCCTACTTTGGACAAGACTCATTAGGAAAGACATGAATGCTTTGTAAAGTGAAATGCAGTAGGAAAAGAAGACCATATTACAGATTGATGGACTCAATCAAAGACATCACAGCCTTGAGTTTACAAGACCTGAGCAAGGCTGTTGACTCTTTGGAGATCTCTCATTCCTAGGGCTGCTATAAATCAAAGTCAACTATTGTGAGGACTCATGGGCCTTGTAGTCCTGTTCCTAGTACTATTGTGACAGACGAAGAGGAAAACATGGGGTTTTCGCCGGTTCAGCAAGAGCCGGAGTCTCTTCACCTGCAGGATGTTGATGTTTGCCCTCAAGAATTCAGCCAAACAGGCCTTGGGCAGAACTCCCCACCGTTTCCCAGAAAAGAATCTTATTCCAGAGAAAGGGGAGTCAGAGAGGCCCAACGGAGGAGTTTACGCTTAGCTGCCAAACATCAAGCTGATTAGGTCTGCTTCCCTTGGGAAATTCTAAGGAGTCACACATCTGGACAGAGTTGGGTTTCGCTTCCCGTTCTCTAGGGAAAGAGTTCTGTTGGCGGGAAAACGAGACCCAATATAGGTGTTTGGCACGAGGGATTCTTTGCGGAGTCAATTGATCAGCTTGAGGAGAGAGATCGTGTGTGGACTTCGTAATCCCAGTTCCTTGCTTCCCGGATCAAGCTTCAAGCCTTACCCTGTCTCACGGTTTTACCACGGACTCTGTTTCATGCTTCATGTTAGCCTCGTCTTCAGTCACGGATCTAGCCAAGAATCAAGTTTATTTCCAGCCTTGTTGTCAAGCTTCATTGGACTTTAAAGACTCTGTTATTTCCCCACACTATTGCTTGGCAAAGTGTGTGTTTCGGTCAAGTGGATTAAAACTTTGAACTCTAATATCTTATATTGGACAATACATTTCTGGACTATATTTGACCTCATCTGAAAGGTCTGCTTCTGAACTATATTCTTCACTTGTTTTTATTGATTTTATATATTTCTTTAATAAAGATATTAGATAGAGACTGGCCTCTGTGTAAGGTTATTGGTGCTCTGCAGCCAGGGTCCTGACAACTATGATGGCAATTAACAGCAACAAAGAGCTTGTAATGCTTGCCAAAACTTAAAATGCACCTCTCTAAATAAGTGGTACATGCCAGCCATGATAACTTTACATAAGAAAATTGATTTCTAATTCAAGGAATAAAGAGTTAACATAAGAAAAGAAGAAGTAATTTTGTGAGATCCCTAGTGACTGGTTTTCCTTTAACACAGTGGTTCCCAACCTGTGCTCCATGGACCACCAGTGGTCCCCAAGAAATAAAATGTGGTTTGCGACCTCACCATTACTACACCATTGCAACAAGAGCAACTGGTCTCGCGAAACCCTCTTATAGTGCTGAGGCAATGGGGATGTCGGGAGGGGAGAGGCTGACTACCTATAAAAGGCACGACAACAAGCCTTCTGACTGCTGCTTCTCCTCTTCTTCCTCTCTCCCCCTGAGCAGAGCCATTCCATGTGGTGACTGGAAGTGGGGGCGCCTTGGTGTCTTCCTTTTTAGGCCTGTTCCTGGGGATATTTGGGGTGATGATTCAGAAAATTGTATTGGATAGACCACATTAGCTCTAGATTGTTTTCGGTGGGCGAGCAGATGGCGTCTACTGGATGGCATATGTTCTGTATAAGAAACTAGAGCTAATGTGGTCTATTCAATGCAATTTTCTGAATCAGCACCTTAAATAACCAGACTGAATCTAAAGTTGACCAAAAACTGATTTGTAATCCCTTTTGCTAGTAATGTTGGAGAGAGGTCCATGGTCAAAGTGGTCCCTGGTCAAAAAAAGGTTGGGAACCACTGCTTTAACACATATCTGGTTGATAGATGCAACAAAACACTACTGAAGTGACAATAGCTTTTTGGTACTGGTATTCCCAGTTTCCCAACTATGTATGTTCCTAGAATTTTTAAAACAGCTTCAATATTTTAAATATTTTAAAGCCTCCATCTATTGATAGTGCTTTTCTCTGCTACTTATTTTGATTAATGTTGTTTCATTTCTTGCATTTAAAATTTGCAAACTAACTTGAATTCTTTATTCAAAACAGCATATAAATGGGTTAAACAATTATGCCAGCATCCCCATCTGTACCTCAAAGTTGTACAGTCCACTTTTACTGTGTTAACAGTCTGCTATCTTGCTCTATTAGACCTGGTCGCAGACATGAACCACTATCTGCAGGCCATGGATTTTTGTTGTTAGCTTTGACAGATTATACTAATCCTTGTGGATATTTTTAGAAGCGCTACTGAGGAAGAAAGTTCTGTTCAGATAATAGTTTCCTATCCTTCCTACACCCACCAGATAGGAGAAAACTACAGCTCAAAGGGAACCTTATGTTGCTCCTTTAAAATATCAGGCAGGCAGTACCAGAACAACCATAAAAATACTGTGACTGGCATAAGACCGGAGGGTATGGGGTATGGGGACAGCCCAGAATTACCTTTTGCAGCATATAGCAAGGCCAAGATTAACAGAACAAGGGGAGTCAGTCTTCCAATGCTTCAGATCTTTTTGCCAATCCTTCCCTCCCACTCCATACAAAGCCAGGCAGAACAACAGCAGCAATTCAGTCTTCCTGCTTCAACCTGCCAATTGCCTTAACACAGACTTGGATATACCACCTTCCCCTGAGTGCAGAACAATCCCCGGCTCTGACCATTCCAGCCAGAATCTCGTTTTAACAAATACCACAAATCATGTCATACTGGGGGAAAGTATTTTAAAGCGAGGTTGCGCAATGTGAGCTCCTCCACTGCATGGGAATGAGCCAGCCTCCGCCTGAGCTAGCCCTCTTTAACGTCTTTGTTTTCATTTAAATTATCCTAGAAGAGGCAGCTAGAAGAGGAACTCAGAACAACGTCCCACTAATTGGAGACTCAGCATAAACGGCAAAACTAATTTAATGCTAAAATCAGCAACCTAGCAAGAGAATGGTTTAGACATTTTTTCCACATGAATTAATCAGCCCTGTTTCCTAGAAAGAAAGAGTAAGCCCCAAGCTCAGCTAAAATGAAACCAAATCCATTTATATTTAATGGAGTTACAACACATTTTATTATTTCCATAGACTCTGACAGAACATGCATTTCCATGCAATTAACATTCTCCTTATGAGCACACAGGAAAAGGGCAATAAATAATGGCGATAGCTTCCAATACAATAAATTAACAAAATTCACAGTGTAAATTCTTTGGTTGCATTTGATAACCCAATCTTAGCATCCCTCTTTTGGTTTCTTTAACTACTGACATGTGCTTTTCAATGCACATACCAATTTAAACGCATGGCAGTGTTTGAATTAGCTTATATAACAGGATATTAAATGTCATAGCAGGTTTTGCTGGAATGATAATGAGAAGAATTTGTACGCACAATGAAACAAAGATGCTGGCTCCTGTGCCAAACATTAATTTGATGGCCATACTTCAAATAAAGTATTCCTTACAACAACTGTACTGTCATATCCTACAACCTCATCCCAAGCAACCACCCAGCTGAGCTCAATAAAGCTATTTTCCAATGTGCTGTGTACACATACAAACACCCATACTTCCCAGATGTTCTCTGTGTAAAACATTTGGTTTCTAATGCATAGCAACCCTTTCCAAAAAGCCATTACATTTGTTTAATGGACTCATACAGTTCAGCTAAAATATCCTGGAGCAGACATCTGACTGCATTTCTGCTCTATGAGCTCCATCTGCAAAAAGCACAAAGAGCAAATGAGAATGCTTTATATGATTTATGTTGCCTTTATGATCAGCCAGTTCATAAAGCACAAGATTTGCTCAACAGACAATAACACAGACTGCTTTCAAGTGTGTCATTAAGCTGGGGTTTTTTCTGTTTTAAAAAATTCTTTCCACTGAAGCAATGGGCCCAATTCTAAAGTAATGGGATCACTGCAACTAGGTGCAGAATTTGACTCAAAAGGCACCACCAAGAAAGCAATTTCCTGTTTTCCCTCTCCTGAGGATGTCCAAGACAGATAAATCCATAATGTGCATGGTGACAGATTTCTTTCCATCGGAAGAAGCCTGAAGGAAATCAAGTAACATTACATGATGAGTTATTGCTGTTAATCCCATTCATCCTCACAGTAACTATGTGAGGTAAATTATTGGTATTACATTACAGCTGGGAACTGAAATATAAGGACAGTTATTTGTTCCAATGATAACATATAAGAGTTCTACTTCCAAATCTCTCTTTCTCATGACATCCATTGTGGTGGCGCAATGGGTTAAACCCTTGTGCCGGCAGGACTGCTGACCAAAAGGGAGTGGGGTGAGCTCCCATCTGTCAGCTCCAGCTTCCCATCCCACAGGATGGTAAAACATCCGGGCATCCCCTGGGCAGCATCCTTGCAGAAAGCCAATTCTCTTACACCAGAAGTGACTTGCAATTTCTCAAGTCGCTCCTGACACAGAAAAAAAGTGACACCCATCTCACACTCATTTAATGTATATCTACATCACCTACATATATAGGTATATCTACAGTGTTCCCTCGCTACTTCGCGGTTCACTTTCTGCGGATTCACTGTTTTTCAATAAACTCTAAAAGACTATTATAAATGATAAAAAATTACAATGTACAGCCTAAGAAAGGGAGGAAGGAAAAGCCAAAGGGAGAGAAAAGGACCCCAAGCGGCAACAGGAGGAGAAGGAGGCGATTTATCAACACACGATTGGTTGATAAAGACTTAAAATAGTGTATAACTACTAAAATAATGTATAAATATTAAAATAGATATAGTGTCCCTACTTTGTGGATTTTCACTTATTGCGGGTGGTCCTGGAACCTAATCCCTGCGATAAGTGAGGGAACACTGTATTTCATTCTGTTAAAACTCAAGCCCTTAATTTAGTTGTTAATTACATTTATATCCCACCTTTCCTGCAATGACCTTAAGTCAGCATACCTGGCCACATTATTCTTCCAACAACGCCATGACCTCAAAATCACCCAGCTGCTTTCATAATACAATGGGGACCTCCCATGAACAGCAGAACAGAGAAATATGGAGAGAGCAAACAAGGAGATGACATCCCTGGAAGTATTTTGAGGGATAGCAGCCTAGAAAGCTGAAAACATTTATGTTGCTATATGCTTACTGTCAACAATAATGAAACATCCAATAGGTAAAAAAAGATGATACTTCATCCTAATGCCAGGTCACTTTATTGGCTTGCATGCAAGATGTTAGCAATAGCAACCTATTTTTAAAAAGAACTAAACAGCAGCAACTGTTCCAATCCGTACCCTTTTACTCTTCGCCCTCTGAGTTACTATCAGCACTGGTCCTACAATGTTTCCATAAACAGAAACAACCCAAGGACAACCTGCAAACTTGTCAAATGAAACTCATTCTCAACATATCTAATTTCGTGAATGTCCAAGGAAAGCATCTGTATCCATACACACAGAAATCATGAGCCCAAACAACTCTTAACTACTCTTGTTTCAATAAAAATCTAAATAGCCAGGAAGACACAAATCATATATTTTCTGCATACACTCGCCAAGATGGAGATGTTAAGATTCCCAGTGTAGAAACCCAAGTTTTGGACTGTGTTCTTTCATTCTAATCTTAGGTATGAATTATTGAACGGTTGCCTTCTAAACTTGGCATTTCTCTGAAGAAAACATGGAAATGCACATGGTTCTCCTCCTTTCCACTTTATCCTCATAACAATGCTATAGAGCCAGTTTGAGAGAGATTAGCTGGCCCAAGGCCACAGAGTGAGTGTCATGGCTCATGAGGAGATTGATCATGGATCTCTTCAGCCCCCAACCAACACTTTACCCACTGTATTACATTGTCTCCAGGCAACTTTCCACCCTTATCCCATTTTCTATAGCTGCCATCTAAAAAAAATTAAAAAGTAATCAATCAAAAACATATTTTAGTTCTCCAAAAGTATAAGAACAAACCCAAGTAACCACATTTGTACTAGATTTAGGGCTTGTATCCAATCTTGAACCAGTGAGCATGTTACAGATTTGCTTTGTGCCAGACATCAAAGCTAGTAATAAATGTTCATCCTCTGGATATTTGAGATATCACAAATATTAAATAACATGAACATATTTTATGGACAATTGGTACATATGCTGGTTTCTTTTAATCTGAACATTAAAGAGCTTTGTACTTAGCTTGCTGCATGGAGGCAACCACCCCCTCGCTTTAAATTGTTAACTAAAGGTTACTGAAGGGCCTCTATATGTATTTAACATTTGGAATTTTTGATACGAATCCAGGATATTTGATCAGTATTATGGGCAACCATAATACTCCCAAGGAATATCTCACCCAGCCCCCTAGTGTTCAATGTCTGGGATCTCCTAATTTATACAAAGTACAGTGCTGTCTGTGCAGACATGGTGATAAATATGTGCTGTTTAAAAGCAGATACTTCACAAACTATAACTTACAGATGTTCAGGGCTTTCATGTGGGCAAAACAATATGAGAATCCTATGCTTGATTGCAGAAGTTGAGTTCAGGAAACAACAGGAGGAGAACACATAAATGAAAACCCTGAATACACTTCTGGTTTTATTGAACTGGTCATCAAAGACTGCACAGATGCACTTATCTCACTTTGTAGTTTTGTTCCATAATAATATATAGTAATAAGAGAGTTTTTTCAAAAAATCGTAATGGTAAATGGAAACAGGAAATATTCACATCTGTTTAAAAAAAAGAGTAAAGCAACTTTGGCTATATACATTGTATCATTACAAGAAATGTACGACTAGAATTCTGTGAAGAATAAACAATTTCTATCAAGAACTGCTTGTTCCCAAAAGCTTCATTCAGCATGTATAGTACCAAAACAACTTTATATATTCTTTCAGATATAATCTTCTCCATATGCCACACATAATGTCCTAATCTTGACGCTAATGATATATATAAAAAAAAACCCACACACATGGCTGAACACAAAGTACATTAATGGTACATATCCCTTCTATTATGATTCTTCTCAAATGATGTTTTGAAGCTGTTAGTAATAACATACTACAATGCAATAATACTTTTGGTTGAGAGCAACTTGGCAGACTATGAACTACATTCCATTATGGATTTCACTTCACACAGTCAAAATTCCTGGCCCTAAAAGCTACAAACCAAAAGTCTGAAAACACATACCAGAACATACTCTACACCAGGCATGGGCAAACTTTTTTGCCTTGGGGCCAACCATTGTGAGCCTGACCGAGATGGTTGGGCCAGAAGGGAGAGGGCATGTAAGAGGGTGGGGCCAGGAGGACCAGGGTCATCCTCAGGTTACTCACCCCATCCTTATGCTGGGAGGAAAATGAGACATGTGGCAACTGCCCCAATCCACCTATCCCGATCTTCGGATTGTCCTCTTGGCATTATGCTGGGAGGAGGGTGAGACAGGCTGTGGCTGAGAGCACTCCAAAGGGCTCTCAGCTGCTGCATGCCTTCCTACTCTATCCTTTCTGAATAAGGATGGAGCAGGCCACTGTGTCCTTATGCTGAGAAGACAGGGAAAATGAGAAGGGCCTGAGATAAGTGCCCACAAAATCCCTCACAAGCATACTACAAAGATTTCAGGCCACTGATATATATGCATATGTAAGTCTTCACATATACAGACAGCATTCTGCATTTGTGGATTTGACTTTTGCGGATATGATTATGCGTGGATTTGATTAATATAGTTCCTCTATGATTTTTGAGGTACTCCAGCATGTCAGTATCCACTAGAGACTCTCAAGTTAGGAAATTGTGTTTTTATTTGTCGTTTCTTACTTTCATATGCCCCAAACCTGAGTGAATGTGGAAGGCCTACTGTACACAGACCCACCCATTCAACCACTAACAAACCTTTCCAATAAATAAATATGCCAATAAATATATACCAATAAACAAATCTCAAATTCTAGAGCTCTGCTACTGATAACTCCAATTCTAAGTAAATGAATTCTAATGCAGCTCATTCATCACTCTTCTCACCATCTTCCAAACCTTCCTTTTTGAGTACCACTTAGGCTCCCTTAGCCAATATTTGCTCTCTCCAACTCTTCTTAGCTCGACCATTATTCTCCCATATCAAGCCTCTCTAGTTCTCTCTTCCTCCTCCACTCCTTCTCCTCCTTCCATTCATCATCCTAAAACATCTAAGTGGACACTTTGCACCAGGATGTGATCTTATTGTTACACCATCCTACTGCTTCTTTCTGTCATTTGTTATCTTTAAAAAGCAAATTGTATTTCAATCACATGGATGTTGAAGGATATTTTTAAAAGCTGGAACCAGATACAAAATGTATAGGGAAGAAATGTGCATGCAGCACACATGAACATAGACTACTCCTCACCCTTTAATCAAATCTACAAGAGGGACAAGAATATATTCACATGCATTCGAGAATATAGTTATAAAGGCAAGTGTGAAACTGGTTGTTACACACTTAATCATTTATTTTATTTTACAAAGGCATAATGTGAACTCACTAACGAATCTCTTGATCAAGCAGCCCACAAATTATGTTCAGGCTATTTAACAAGTACACAGTGAAAGTGCTTCTTAATGCATGAATTATGTCCTTTCCTTTCCTGGAAACATTTCTGTACAGGACTGCACTGTTCCCCATTAAAATCATATGGGAACCCAGGATAAAAGTGAAATGCTACATGAGGAAAGATTTGTTTGACTGATCTGAGCATGAATGAAATTTTCCACATTTTTTCCAGTATATATCAGGAGCATGAGCAACTGGAGGGCTATGAAGGAAAATAGAAATGCTACTCATACAGGCGGTGCTTTTGTTCATTGTGAAACCTCCTCAATAAGGCCACAGCCCTTTTGTTGGTGTTAACCATAACATGTTCAACATGTGCAACATCAGCCTATTTCCAGAGACAGACCTATGAGACAATAGCAAGTTACTGGTTCACAGCATGCATCCATTCAATTTGTCCCTTTTTATGTATCTCGCATGATGCTGAAGACTCCATCATGTCTTCTAAAACATAATTAGAAGCTATAGAATCTCTTAATGAAAGAAAATCAGGTAAAATGTAAAGTGTATGAAAAAAAAAGATTTGTTTGAACATAAATGAATATTTCCACATTTTTCCTAGAACGCATCAGCCTTATACAAAAGCCCACTTTTTAAATTTGCTACCAGTTGTCATTTCTGCTATAACCACCAGCATGAGCAAACCAAAGAGCACGGTGACCATTTCTGGTAAACTATATCTCTCATCTATATTCTTCTTCTTCATAGACTTTTTGCAGATTATAGAACAAGAAAAATGCTAAAAATATGTCTGGCATCCATTAATAATTCTGTTGTCACAAACATAATGCATAGACTTCTGAAGAGACAAGTGGTTAGAATGGAGGAAATCCCAGGACAGTGGCTATATTCCCAGATTCAATGCATAACCTAGTCACTAGTTGCTGTATTATTAAGTAAACAAGTTTAAATAATGTGTTGCCAACAACAAACTAAATATAACATCAGTAATCCACCTCAGAGTTTCACAGCCAAGACTGGAAAAGTATCCTGGATTTCTTGAAGCCTTAAACTTTTAGGCTCTAGCATTTGCAGAGTTGAAACAATATTTCAGATTCTTAGATTCTAATTTTAGAAACTTGTGCAATGTTGCAGCTGGGATTTTCCCTGGCCTGATGTAAGCACATTTGGAAGAGGGGGGAAACAGAAAGTAGAGTGGAACATAAATTATAACCCTAGACTCCTTTTAAAACTGCAAACTTTGCATCTGACTTCAGCTAAAACTAGTTGATGTCATTAAGAGTGCATCTACATTATCGAATCAATGCAATTTGAAACTACTTTAACAGCCAAACTCCAATGCTATGGAATCATGGGATATGTAGTTTGGTGAGGCACTCTTTAGAAGAGAAGGCTAAAGTCCTTAAAGGAACACCTCCCATGATTCCATTGCATTGGTCTCAAGCTTCATCAATTCTATAGAGCAGATGCACCCTAGGACACAATCAAGCAAATTATCCTCTCATTTGTATAGTTTTAGTGTGTATGTTTTAACTGGCATGGCTCTATTCCACAGTACAGCAATTTGAGATTTTAAAAAAAACTCACAATGCTGTATCTGACACTGCTAAATGTTTCATATTTTATATAGCAGTTATCCATAGCAATATCCTGCACAGCTAAATTGCAGTTAATTAATAAAAATATTCATGCAATGGCATGCAAAACCTGGAAGCATTTCTGGTATTCTGCTCTTTTGTTGTTACTGTATCTTTCCATTAACATTAATTAATAAAAATGTTAATGGAAAGATGCTCTAGTGGCAGCAGCTCCAAAGAGACAGACTACCAGAGATGTTTCCAGGTTTGCATACTGTTGCTACAAGGCTCAAAATATTTATGTACTGCTGTGTAAGAAAAGGTTACCTAACTCGGTAATATGACAGCAAGCAAATGACATAGGTGGAAGTGTGACCTTGGGGTTTCTGATACTTAACATCTCTTCATTTGACAATTTGGTGTGAAGTCACAATAGGAATAGGTCACACAGCTCCAAGAACCCCCTCTGCTGGCCACAGTACACTCTCTGTTCAAAGCTTTTAGTGATGCCATAAATGCTGGTGACTAAGGGGAACAGACACAGAGCAAAGAAAGGAAACAGCTTCATGAACTCAGTCTCAATGCCAATGCTCAGCTCAAAACCTTTGCATTGCCTCCCTGTCTTTTCTATGGCATTTGTGGCCAAAGGGGAAGATAAGTTCTATATGTTGGCTAGGAGGAAAGGCAAAAATTTCAAGAAATAAATACAGTATCTGGCACATAATTAAAGCAACCAATTATCTGATACATGAGGCAACATAAATAGGTATAAATTTGCTTTTAGAAAAGCATGTCACTCTGTGCAGTTTAAGAAAATACGATCCAATGCCATGTCATGTCTTTCTAGAATGTGAACCTCTTTATCCTAGAAATAAGTACAGTAGATGGAGTAGGCACAGAATTGCTACTGTGGTATAAATGCAACTTTTGCAGTAAATCTCACTATTTTCAGTGGTTTTATAGTCAATTAACCATGTATGAAATTTCTGCTTAAGTAGTCATCCATTCCATTTCCCTCTATTATGTGTACTTGACAGCTTACGCAAAGTTACAAGCTCCATATCCAATTCAAATCAGATCGAAGGCAGGATCTAGTGTACCTTTAAATCCTGTCTCTCGTGTACAAGATTAGCATGGTACAATTATAATATATAATGTAACCTGGAGGTTTTACTAGTTTGATGAGCATGAAATATGATACCGCCCAGGCAGAACTATATAAAAAGACATGCTGTCATACTGAACATGTGTATTCATCTCTGCTTTCTATCTAGCTATCCTCCTAATGGTTTAATAAAATGAAAGGATACATAGTATGACATGCCTACAAAAAGACTTTCCAGTTTTTATATTGCAATGAGACTGTTTTCATGCTGGTAACTCTCATGATTGGAAGCCTAAAACTCTTTATATGTAGGTTCAGTTGCCAAATACCACATATATACACATCACACACATTGGGCACTTTTCCCCTTTTGTTATTTATTTGCTTGTTTCCTTGAGCCTCTGGCCCAGCATATTTGTTAACTAAGCCAACAGCAAGGGAAAGTGTAATTGCAAACATATAAGTCACTTAGAACCATGTTTTCTTCTTGTAGCAAACCAAGTACACTGCTTTAAAGTTTTGGTTGTAAAGTGTATGCAAACTCAAATGCAGAGCCCAGGCATGTTGTTGGCACATAGCCCTCCTAATATATATTCACAGCAATAAAGAAAATAACAATGCCTCCAGCTTCTTACACGATGAGCTATGCATGCTGAGTGCAGGTTATCCTGTTCCGTGAAGGAATCTTGTAACAAAAGAAGGACACGTTTGGATTGGAATTACAGCACACTGTAGTTATCAGTACTGTTGTTAGCTGGCACATGAGCCAAGTGGACTCTAAAACTCACTGAGGTAGAACAGCAACATCAATATGTTTGTTTATAGGGGTCAGTAAAGTTCATGCCAGGGAAGCTAGCGACAAATTGTTGTGCTTTGTTTTTAAAAGAAACATCTAACCTGAAGGGCTTGTTCTGATTGACTTACAGGAAAATAAGGCATGCTCACGTTTAGAGCAAATACTAAAGGGTCGGAAGTGAGGGCAGGGAAAGGGGTGATGCCAATTTACAAACAAAACACAATCCTAATCCAGGCAACGAACATCTGGATTCCATAAGAACACATCATTCCGTCTTAAAATTGACTGAAGTTGAAAATAAAAATCTGTACTCAAATACTTTGGGAGATTCCAGACTGCAGAAACAGCCCTCATGTAGCTATAGTCTCAGAACAGGAAGGTGGGAAGAGATTACAGAACATCTTCCAAGATGCCAAGAGTAGGGCTGCAGATATAGAAAGGAAAAGCTGGGGATCTTTAGGTTGGAGAAGGGTGAGGGGGAGTTAGAAACACAGGATTTGAAGAGTTGGAAAGAACCAGAAGTTCAGCCCTGGCCATGCAGGAATAGACACTGAAGGAACTCCTGGAAGGTACCCATCCCATTTATGTTTAAAGACCTCTAAAAATAGAGTTCCTTCTATGCCCAAGCATTGAGGTTTGGGCTGGCCAGAAGGAGATGTCCTAAAGAAGAGTTTGGCACAACACTTTAAGTAGTGACATGCTTAGACTCAAAGGCACAACACAATAAAGTAGTGACAGGATAGGAGTTGGGGTGTATCCGTGTTATAGGATGAATGCAGCTTAACAGCACTTTAACTGCCATGGCTCCATGCTATGGAATTATGGGAGTTGTAGTTTTACAAGGTCTTTTGGTCTTCTCTGCCAAAAGTGTTGGTGCCTCCCCAAACTACAAATCCCAGGCTCCCATAGTTTTGAACCATGGCAGTTAAAGTGTGTCCATTGTACAGTGTAGATCAGGCATGGGCAAACTTCAGCCCTCCAGGTGTTTTGGACCGGCTGTTAGGAATTGTGAGAATTGAAGTCCAAAACACCTGGAAGATTATAATTTGCCCATGTCTAGTGTAAATGCACCCTTGAAGGCAGGGCACAATGCAACAATGAAGAAGTGACAGGGCTTGACTTAAAGCAGTGGTTCCCTACCTGTGGTCCATGGACCACCAGTAGTCAGCAAGAACTAAAATACGGTCCAAGGCCTCACTGTTACTGCTACAAATAATAACAGCCCAACCAAAAAAAAACATTTTTCTTGGTGTCTTCGTTTTTAGACCTGTTCCTGGGGTCATTTGGGGTGCTGATTCAGAAAATTGCATTGGATAGATCACATCACCTCTAGATGATTAAATATGGTTTTCTGTGGGTGAGCAGATGGTGACTACTGGATGGCATATGTTTTGTATCAGAAACTAGAGCTGATGTGGTCTATCCAATGCAGTTTTTTGAAACAGCACCCCAAATAACCAAACCAAATCTAAAGTTTTGGTACTAATATTGGGGAGTGGTTCGTCCCTGGTCAAAGTGGTCCCTGGTTAAGTGAACCCTGGTCAAAGTAGTCCCTGGTTAAAAAAGGTTGGGAACCACTGACTTAAAGGCACAGCACAACACCACAGATAACTTGAAGGGTTAGACTTGAAGTCAGAACACAACAAAGATAGTTGGGATATGGTTAGACTGGATGGCACAAGACATGGCCACAAAAAGTAGTGATGAGGTTAGACCTGAAGGCACATCCAAGAAGCAGTGACAGAGTTGCCCACTTAAGAACCACTTTCCACCAGTGGTGTGGTTGGTGCCTTCAAGCCTAACCCTGCCACTTCTTCTTGAGTGTATTGTGCCAGTCCTTCTTCAGGGCATCCTCTTCTGCCATGCCCTGAAGACTCAAAGTGTGGAGTTTGGAAGAGCCACCCATTCATGGAGGTCTTGCCACCCTTCCCAAGAACCCCGCAGCCCTTCCTCACCACTCTTGCCTACCTAAAGACCACTTTCCACCTGTGGTGTGGTTGGTGCCTTCAAGCCTAACCCTGCTGTCACTCCTTCTTGGCTAAATTGTGCCAGTCCTTCTTCAGGGCATCATCTTCTGCCATGCCCTGAAGACTCAAAGCGTGGAGCTTGGAAGAGCCACCCATTCATGGAGGTCCTGCCACCCCTCCCAAGAGCCCCTCAGCCCTTCCTCACCACTCTTGCCTACCTACAGACCCCTTTCCACCTGTGGCGTGGTGGCTTCAAGCATAACCCTGCCACTTCTTCTTGAGTGTATTGTGCCAGTCCTTCTTCAGGGCATCCTCTTCTGCCCTGCCCTGAAGACTCAAAGCGTGGAGCTTGGAAGAGCCACCCATTCGTGGCGGTCTTGCCCCAACACCACCACCCGTTCCCGACCCCCGGGCGCCCTTCCTCACCACTCTCCCGGAGAACCTCTCGGTGGCGCGCTTGACTTTGCCGTAGGTGCCTTTGCCCAGCGTCTCCTGCAGCTCGTAGCGGTGCTTGAGGTTGTGCTTGTGGTGGTGCCGCTTGACCCCTTGCTGCTTCTTCTTCATCATCATCGTGGCCTCCGGAGGGGCGGCCGAGGGCAGGCTCTCCCGCGTGGGCTCGCCCATGGTGGCTCCCGAAGCCCCTTCCTCCTCGTCCTCGTCGTCTCCGTCTCCCAGGCGAGCCCAAAGCGGAGCCTCTCCCGCCCAGCAGCAGCTGCCCTCCAGCCCGGTCCCATCCATCTGCTGCCTTTGGCGCTCCGAGGAGGAGCCTGGGCGACCCTCCCTCCCTTCAGGCCAGCCTCATCCACCCTTTCTCTCCTCCTCCTCCTCCTAAAGGCCCCCGAAGAGCTGTTCCCTCCCTTCAGCTGCTGCGGAGCAGAGAAGCATTGGGCCACCGCTGGAGGGGAGGAACGGGTGGAGAAGAGCCGGGGTCCCGAGGAGGAGGAGGGAGGAGGAAGAGCAGCACGCCACAGCCTCCTCCTCCTCCTCCCTCTCCTCCGTCCCCTCCTTCCCGCTGTCAGAGAGCAGCCTCGAGAGAGGCAAAGGAAGGAAGAGCCCCGTTTGCCCGGCTCCTGTTGCCTTGGGAAGCCCGGCTAGTGTCCTTCAGGGCTTTCCCTCCAGGTCCCCGTCTCTGCCTTTGCCGGCCAGGCCCGGACAGACCCTCCAGAGAGACTCGGCCAGTCCCATGCCAGCCAGCCTGCTGCCCTGCTTTTTTCTTCTCTGTCTCTCTCTTTATCTCGGTCTCTGTGTGATTCTCTTTTTCTTTCTCTCTCTCTCTTTCTCTTTGAGGCCGAGGTTTGGAAGGGAAGGGCGTCGCTCCCGGAGAGTAGCGGATCCTCCTCCTCCTCTTCTTCCTCCCTTTTCCCAGCGAGGGGCGGGCTCTCTTTCGCGCAGCCTTACAGGCACAGAAGGCCTCTCCGCTCCGCCAAAGATCCTGCTTCCTTCCACCGGGGCAGCCAGATACATTGCGCAATGGATGCTCTTTGACGCCACATCAACTGCCAGGGCTCCGTGTTGGAGCAGGTCTTGGCTTGATTTGTATACCGCCCTATCTCCCCGCAGGGACTCAGGGCGGTTTCCAACATAGAGGCAAACATTCAATTTCCGGAAGGAAAACTATACAGACAATACATTAAAAAAATACCTTCAACAGTATAGCACAGGGGTCCCCAAACTATGGCCCGGGGGCCAGATGCGGCCCATCGAAGCTATTTATCTGGCCCCCACGGCACAAGGGCAGAAGGGGGTTGGACTAAATGACCCAAGGGGTCTCTTCTTCTCTTACAACCATTATTATTATTATTATATTGTATGACACAGCAAACAAGATAGATATGCTGGATTTCGTATCACAAAATCACATTATTATTATTGTTATTATTAACATTGAGGCTGGGTGGCCATATGTCAGGGGTGCTTTGCTAGTACTTTTGGTGCACAAAGGCAAAAGGGGGTTGGACTTAATGGCCCAAGGGGTCTCTTCCAACCCTTATTATTATTATTATTATTATTATTGTTATTATTAACATTGAGGCTGGGTGGCCATCTGTCAGGGGTGCTTTGCTTGTGCTTTCGGTGCACAAAGGCAGAAGGGGATTGGACTCAATGGCCCAAAGGGTCTCTGCCAACACTCTTTTTTATTGTTGTTGTTGTTATTTATTATTATTATTATTGCTCGGTGGCCAACTATAGTCCGGCCCTCCAATGGTCCGAAGGATCGTGAACCGGCCCCCTGTTTAAAAAGTTTGGGGACCCCTGGTATAGCACAACCAGGACTATAGCCAGAAAAAAAATCGAGCGGAGGGGGAGGTTTGAAACTTTTTTTTTAGCGAAGCATGAAGAGTAGGTCTATAATGCAAAATACGTAATTTAGAAATCAGGCTCCATTCATAAACTTCAGTGGACACTCATGGGGATTTGGTTAACCAGTTAAAATTCACGAATAAACTATTAAAAAAAAACCTGAACATTTTCGGGGGGGGGGGGTTGAACCCTTAACCCCCCCCCCCTTGGCTACAGTTCACACAACCTAATTTAACTTAACAAACAAAATAAACAAAAACTGAAAGCCTCATAAAAAGACAAAATCACGTTAAAACATGATAAAATAAATATAACAACATTAAAAGCCCATATCATTGTAGCTCCAGCAGTAGAGGTTCAGCAAACCAATGGCCAAGATTACCAAATTAACATGGTCATCTGTAAAAGGGGCTGGGCAAGGGATAATGCCAAGACCATAGCCAGAAAAAAAATATGGGGGAGGGGGGTGTTGAAACTTTTTTTTTTTAGAGAAGCATGAAGAGTAATTCCATAACGCAAAATGATTTAGAAATCAGGCTCTATCGATAAACTTCAGTGGACACTCATGGGGATTTGGCTAATCAGTTAAAATTCATGAGTAAACCAGTTTTTTTAAAAAACGTGAAGAATTTCGCGGGGGGGGGGGGTGAACCCCCTACCCCACCCCCACCCCCTTACAGCTCTGGATAGTGCAACAGCATATCAAAGGGCTGGGGAAGTAGATGAAGTGCAGGACAGAGTACTATCTGGTTACCAAGGGACTGGGCCTAGGGACTAGTCATTCTCAAACATTTGCTGGAACATTCAGGTTTTCGGGTCCCTACGAAAGGAGGACAATGTGGAGGCTTGCTTAATTTCCCTGGGGAGGGTGTCCCAGAAACGGGGGGCCACCACCGAGAAGGTCCTCTCCTTCATCGCCACTAATCGTGCTTGTGATGGTGGTGGAAGTGAGAGGAGAGTCTTTCTCTGCCTTCTCCAAACTGCAGCTCCCAGGATCCCATAGCCTTGAGCCCTGGCAGTTCAAGTGGGGTCCATCTGCATTCCTTCTCCAGGATGAACAGCTGTACCCTGAGCCCCTTGTTATCAAGAACTCCAGTCCTCAACGCCTTGGCATCTGATAGGAATGTCTGAGCTTCGTCTGTACACTCTTCCATTTGATTTTAATTTATATTTTTAAGAAGGATGGCAAAAAAAGAGAGTAGAACTTGATTCTGAAATATTACCAATATCTGAGGGTGCATCAACACCAGTGGTTCCCAAACTTTTTTGGCCAAGAACCACTTGATCAGGGACCACACCCCAACATTAGTCCCAAAAGGGTTATGAATTGGATTTTGGTCAACTTTAGATTCGGTTTGGTTATTTGGTGTGCTGATTCAGAACACTGCATTGGATAAACCACATCAACTCTAGTTTCTGATACAGAAAATATGCCATCCAGCAGTCACCATCTTCTTGCCCACAGAAAATCATGTTTAATAATCTAGAGCTGATATGGTCTATCCAATGCAATTTTCTGAATCAGCACCCCAAAATAACTCCAATAACAGGCCTAAAAACTAAAACACCAAGATGCCCCGCCGCTTCCAGGCACCACATGAAACAAGGTTCTTGCAGGGGGTTGGACTGGATGGCCCGTGAGGTCTCTTCCAACTCTACGATTCTATGATTCTAGGGGGAGAAGGAGGAGAAGCAGCAGTCAGGAGGCTTGTTGTCACGCCTTTCGTGGGTAGTCAGCCTCTCCCCTCCCGACATCCCCATTGCCCCTCGGCACTATAGGAAGGTTTAACAAGAACAGTCACTCTCGTTGTTAAGGTGTAGTAACAGTGAGGCTGCGGACCATATTTGAATTCTTGGGGACCACTGGTGGTCCACGAAGCACAGGTTGATGCACTTTGTAATGCACTTTGATACCGCTTGAACTAAGGCTCAATGTTATGGAATTATAGGAGTTTTAAAAGGTCTGGTAAAGACTGCTGGGGCCCTACTAAACTACAACCCCCAGGATTTTATGGCATTGAGCCCTGACAGCTCAAGTAGGGTCATACTGCATTTATTCTACAGTGTAGATGCATTCCAAAGAGGCTTGCATCACCGTACAATAGGGTACCAGTTTACCTATGCTGTGCAAAATTATAGCAGATTGACCCCACCATGAGCCATACCATTGTTGGATTTATAGTTTGTTTGGGTAGCAGAGCTCTCTGAGAGAGAAAAAATTCATAAAATTACAAATGCTTTATCATGTAGCAGCCATGGCAATTAAAGTGGTGTCACAGGGCTGTAATTCTACAGTGCAGCTACACATCCTTCAACCCAGATTTAGAAACAATATATGTATGCATCCATGTTGATTTCAGCCCAGCGAGAAAGAGTGACCAGGAGACCATTCATACGACGCAGTTACTGCTCTGTTATTTCACTTTATGCAATCATGGGAGTTGTAGTTCTGCAAGGTCTTGAGCCTTCTCTGTCAAAGAGCACTGGAGCCTTACCAAACTACAACTCCTAATATTTCATAGCATTGAAACATGGCAGTTACAGAGGTGCCCAGCTGCATAAATTATACAGTGGCTGCACTGTGCTTGTGGTAGTAAAAGAACAAAACTGAATTTTTAAGTCAACCCACTATTCTAATTGTCCCTTATTTTTTATCACAGCCATCTAACATGCTTGCTACATTCAAAATGCCACTTTCGCATCAATTGTAGCTCTTTTGTATATGTACGTATATGACTTGTCTATGATAGTAAAGGTAAAGGTAAAGGTTTCCCCCTGACATTACGTCCAATTGTGTCCAATGCTGGGGGTTGTTGCTCATCTCCATTTCTAAGCTGAAGAGCCAGCGTTGTCCGTAGTCACCTCCAAGGTCATTTGGCCGGCATGACTGCATGGAGCACCGTTACCTTCCCCCAGTGCAGTACCTATTGATCTACTCACATTTGCATGTTTTCGAACTGCTAGGTTGGACAGAATCTGGGGCTAACAGCAGGCACTCACTCCGCTCCCCGTATTTGAATCTGTGACCTTTTTGTCTGCAAGTTCAGCAGCTCAGCGCTTTAACACGCTGTGACACCTGGGGCCCTACTGTTTATGATACTAGACTCTAAATGCAAGAAATGGCACCCATAAATTGGAGGCAATAAGAGCCTGGAAGTCACAAGTCAAGATCAACATGCTATGTTAATCATTTGAATAAGTCTGAATAATAATTAATTGTTTCTTACATTTTACTCTCAGTTAACCAGAGCTCAAGCAACTGGCACAAAAATAAAATAAATAATACTTTAATAAAAATTAAAATAAAACCTATTTTACTGGAAATGTTACATTAAGTTGTCTTAATATGCTTTTAATGGCTGCATTTCAATATTAATATCAAATCAATGCAGAGTTTATAGTGTAATATGGAATATAGTATTATGTGTATTTTAATTATAACTCTAAAGTAACCAGAAACTACATTTAAACAGCATCTATCAATCCCCATGGGTGCTGGTAAAGTGTGAGTCTACTGTATTTAATTTACCTTACATACTCAAGTATAAGTCTAGAGATTTTAGTGAAAAAAACATTCATATTCCATTATACAGAATGACATAATATCAAATCAATGTTTATTTTTGGGTTATTTTAAAAAATTTAAAATCAGCAATGGATAGTTAAGTTTATGGATACAGAATTCATGGATACGGAAGACCAGCTGAAACACAATCTTTTTTAACATGATGTTCCAGTCTCTGGGAGCAGCCTGGCACAGCATTACACCTCACAATGTTAGTGCCATATATCAACAAGTTGTAATAATGAAAAAATACTATAAATTTTCCTTCCTGATTTGCTTGAATATAATATATTTTTCTCACCAACACATCATTAAGTATGAACTAGAGTTATTACTGGGCTGCTGATCTTACCAATACAAAGTCTAAAAAGTAGGGAAATACCTAATACATTTATTCAACACCCCATTTGCACTCCACTCATCACTTCACTTTCTTGCTTTAATTGGCTTTCTAGACCAGTGAGCAAATCTGCCCACGTCCTAAACAAGCAAGTACTGCACTTTACTGTACCATGTCATAAAACACAAGGTTTTAAGTTCTTCAGTAAGCTTGAAGAGGGTTTTTTGGTTTTTGAAGGAGTACTGGGTTGAGAGCTAAGCTACTAAACATATTTCTTCCCTGCAGGATTCTTGATCTAAATAGTCTTTGCTTTACACCAGTGGTTCCCAACCTGTGGTCCAAGGACCACCATTGGTCCGCAAGAACTAAAATATGGTCCACAGCCTCACTGTTACTACTATGGAGTAACTACTACATAGCCAAACCAAAAAAAAATTTTCTTGGTGTCTTCATTTTTAGGCCTGTTCCTGGGGTTATTTGGGGCGCTGATTCAGAAAATTGCATTGGATAGACAATATCTGCTCTAGATTATTAAATATAGTTTTCTGTGGGTGAGCAGATGGCGACTACTGGATGGCATATGTTTTGTTTCAGAAACTAGACCTGATGTGGTCTATCTAATGCAATTTTCTGAATCAGCACCCCAAATAACCAAACGGAATCTAAAGTTGACCAAAAACTGATTCACAACCCTTTTGGTACTAATGTTGGAGTGTGGTCCCTGGTCAAAATGGTCCCTGGTCAAGTGGTCCCTAGTCAAAAAATGTTGGGAACCACTGCTTTACACCCAACATCAATTAGAGCAAATCATACTGTTGTGGGGTTACATATGAAGACAGTTTAAGCACAAGGAGTTGCATATCCTAACAGGAGCACATTATAGTTCATTTGTTCATCTGGTTGTGACATAATAATGTAAAAACTGTGCTGGATCAGATAAAGGGTTTATCTAGTGCAACATTCTGCTCAAACAACGGTCAACTAGTTTACTAAGGGGAGTTTGTCCACAAGATAAGAGCATAAATGTACTTTCCATCTTGCACCTCCTGCTAGCTGATACACAGAGGCATATCTAGTGATCCTGGCTAGTTTCCATTGACAGCCCTAACTTGCATGAACGTATCCAATCTCTTTAAAAACCATCCAAGTTTGCAATTATAACCAATGTGCCACAATTATAACAATGAACGCCACAGTCCAACTGTACACTGAGTGAAGGAGGACTTCTTTTTATCTGTCATGAATTACCCACCTTCAATGGATGAGCCTTGTTTAGCATCATGAAAGAAGGATAAAGGCTTATCTAATTTCTTTGAAACATGCATTTTATATCATCATCTGCTGCTGCTATGTGCCTTCCTGTCATTTCTGATTTTTGGAGACCCTAAGGTGCAGGCATGTAGCCGGGGGGCTGAAGCCCCTCAACCCCCCCCCCCCCCCTGAAATTCTCAGGGTGGTCCGCGAGAAGGCCTTACATTTATTATTCAAACTGTTATGTTTATTCATATCATGATCTGATCACCATGCTCAATATATCCTATATGCATGGAGGTATTGGGATAATGATACAAAAGGTTTGCTAGGGTAGATCCTCTCTCACTCAGACTCAGCCCCCCCCCCCCCGAAACAAAATCCCAGCCCCTCCCGAAACAAAATCCTGGCTACGGGCCTGCTAAGGTGAATCTATTGTGGAGCTTTCTAGGATTGAGAGTGAGTGCTTTGCTCAAGGTCACCAGTGGGTGCCCATGGCTGAACACATGTTTTGGTCTGAATATAATATAGAGAAGCAATGAGCTAGAATTTTAAAAAGACTTATTTCATTTTAGTGTGTTGGTTTGGTTAGGTTCTTTTTATTTGGTTCTATCAGGCCAGATTTAAGACATTGTTATTCATGGAGGAATAGAAAATCAGAGAACTCCTTTTCTTAAACACATCTGGTCAGCCATTTCAATCATCACCAAAAGACTTTTTGGCTGTGACACATCCTGAAGATTTTCATTTGGCAACAGCCAAGGTCTTTTCTTTGGTAGCATCTAATCTCAGTATCATCACTACCCCAAAAAGAATGCTTTCTTTGTTTACTCCTTAAAAGTCTGGCTCTGAATACCTGTGTGTTTAACAATGTTTGTGCTACTGAAATAGGGTTGCAATTTCTGTTTCAGGACAGGACTTTTATGTTCAACAGCTACAAGCCAGTTAGATACGGTCCTCTTCGTGTCTACAAAAGCTATAGGGGTTAGGTAAGGGTGAGAATTTTGCTGAATTCATGTTTTATACAATAGATTGGTTATTAGGTTGATATGGATATTAGCAGGGCCATAGCCAGAAAAAAAATTCAGGGGGGGGGGGTGAAACTTTTTTTAGCAAATCATGAAGAGTTGGGCTCTTCATGTAAATCAGGCTCCATCAATAAACTTCAGTGGTTACTGAAGACAGATAAACTTCAGTGGACACTCATGGGGATTTGGTTAATCAGTTAAAATTTATGAGTAAACTAGGTTTTTTCAAAACCTGAAAAATTTGGGCGGGGGGGGGGGGTGAACCCCTAAGCCTCCCCCTTCCTTGGCTACAGCCCTATTAGAATGTATGCTGGTCTGTACAGTCATTTATTTTTATGAATCATATAGCAGCAGCATTCACTTATAGCATTGTAGGGCAAATGAATCCAAGGCTGGAGTTAAAATTTCTGGAAGAATCATTAACAACCTTACATATGCAGGTGATACCACTTTGGTGGCTGAAAGTGAGGAGGAGCTAAGGAGCCTTCTAACCAAGGTGAAAGAAAAAAGTGCAAAAGCTGGGCTGCAGTTAAACATCAAAAAGCCAAGATTATGGCAAAATTAGGGCAGCCAGACTTATTGATAACTGGCAAACAGAGGGAGAAAACACGAAGATTACTGCAGACGCGGACTGCAGTGAGCAAATCAGAAGACATTTAGCAATGACCAATCTCGATAAAATAGTTAAGAGCAAAGACATCACACTGGCAACAAAGGTCTGCATAATTAAAGCAGTGGTATGCCCCGTAGTAACCTATGGATGCAAGAGCTGGACCATAAGGAAGGCTGGCAAAGGAAGATATATGTTTTTGAACTGTGGTGTTGGAGGAAAATTCTGACAGTGCCTTAGACTGAAAGAAAATCAAAGCAGTCCATACTCCAGGAAATAATGCCCAACTGCGCCCTGGAGGGAAGGATATTAGAGGTAATGATGAAGTACTTTGGCCACATAATGAGAAGACAGGGAAGCTTGGAGAAGATAATGATGCTGGGGAAAATGGAAAATGGAAGGAAAAAAGAAAAGGGGCCGACCAAGGGCAAGATGGATGGATGTTATCTTTGAAGTGACTGACTCAACCTTATAGGAGCTGGGGGTGGCGACAACAAATAGGGAGCTCTGGTGTGGGCTGGTCCTTGAGCTCATGAAGAGTCGGAAGTGACTGAATGAATAAACAACAACAAGGGCAGATCTAGCCAGCATGGTTTGTGATTTGAGCATTAGACTATGACTCTGGAGTCTATGATTCAATTCCTCGCTCAGCCATAGAAACCCATTGGGTGTCACACTTTCAGCCCCAGAAAACCCCATGTAAAGTCCCCTTAAGTTGGAAACAACTTGAAGACACACAAAAAAAAACCAAGGAGTAGGAAAGTCCTCTGACAAGGTTATTGTTTCACCTCCCCATAGCTTTGAGTGAATTTCTGCTTAGAAATGCAGCTGCACACAGCTTTTAACTAGAATGTTCATAAAACATAGTGATAAGAGCAATGGAAACATTCTATAGTGAGTGATTCATACAGATAAGAGATAGAAAGAGAATCAAAAAGAGAAGAATTGCAGAAAAACTGCAAGCATTTCTTAGAAGCAGAGGTTGAAAATAGTTACACAATAAATAACATCTTGTGCATGTGATTTTTGTGCAAGCATGGCATATAAATTTCTGCTCAGATCTTTCTAAACTCTTATTTTTTATATGTTGCCTATGTGGCTGAGCTACTATTTTAGCCAATGACTAATCAACTTGTGTATTGGCACTGGTGGTAATGCTGACTGCAAAGAAAGACAGAGAGGACTCAGAGCTGTACATGATTTAGCACATTATGTTTATGTTGTAAACATCAGTTTTCCTTGATAATAATGCAAATGTGGGTGGAGAGCAAGATGCGTCATCCACTGCCTTGTATCTTCGGAGACCCCATTATAAATACACTTTCCACTTTATCGACTTATTGGTTTCAAGACACAGCTATGGAGAAAATGTTTAGAAACTCCTATATTTAGTTTTGTTTTTGAACAACCATATTATATCCTCAGATATCATAAAGTTAATTTTTTAAAAACCACATGGTTGTAATTCCAGGCCAAGTTCACTGCATGGTACAGGGAAAAACGCATTTCAAACTGGGATTCTGAGAACAAGTTGTTATCATAATAGTTACTATTTTTTTTAAAAAAAAATATTAGTTTGCCACTTCTAAAAACAAAAAAGAATTGTTGCTTTTAGTTACCTTGAATTGTCACCTGAATATTACAAGCTGCTATCTTGTGTTGTTATGCTGTTCTGTTTCATTGTGGCTTGAGCACTCACAATTGACCATGAACTAATAGTTGAGCCAGGTGATATTTCTCCCACACCATTTTGTTACGGAATATTGCCATAACTACAAAAGTAAAAGTTGCAACATAAAAGAATGACATTATTCCTCCTTCATAACTTGCTACTGTAATTCCACCTTCTTTATTGGTGAAAATAATTGGTTACGATGAGTTGGTTGTTAACTAGTTAAGTTAAAAACACAACTCTGCCAAAAAGTAAGTACTTGAATGGAATCCCTAGAACTAACCATGCTAGTCTTGCATTCCCAATAAAGCTTTAAATGTATGTTTATTTAGCTGTTAAAAACATCTCCTGCTACATGGTAAAATCTTTTTATTCTGGGAGATGAAGATGGAATTCCAAAAACAGCTTGTGAGATAACACATAGAATCTACTCTCCAACCAAAGAAGTCAAAAAATGTGACCAGCAATACTTCAGCCCAATTATTTTAATGCAGGTCCATAAATTCCAGGCACTTGCGGTCATAATAATGCAAAATCAAAAAGCAGTATTGGGAGGTTTTTTTGTTTCAGACAAATGCACAGCAAATGTTGACTGTACTCAGGTGAAGCAAGAAAGGTCTAATTTCGTAGTATTTGGCTTCTCATTTTGCCAAGAATAGTACTTTTGGCTTGTGATTCTTACTGCTTATTAAACAGCAAGGGGAAATGAGTAAGATAATGTTGTTTCTATAGCTCCACCAAGTGGTGGGAAACATTATTTTGTGCCAAACATCATCAGTCTATTCATACTAGTAGTGTTATAATTTCCATGTAGAAAGTAATGAATTATAATAATTTCCATGTAAGAAAGTAATGAATCAAAAAATGTAACTGGAGAAACAGCCATATCCATTGTACTTAGGCGATCCCTCATTGTCCGAGTATGATGGCCTTCCAAGTTTAGTGTCTTGGTGGTGGATACACAGGTGACTGTGGAGCCCATTATAATAAAACTATCCAACCAACCAGTTGAAGAGTGAGCACATAAAGTAGTAAGAAATGATCTTGCAGTAAAGCAAAGATAAGAAACCTGTGCCCTCCTGACATATTTTTAAAAATCCAAATCTCATCTCTCTGTCCATTGCCTATTTTGGTGCTGAAAGAAATTGTGGAACAACATCTGGAAAGCTACAGGTTCCCCTCTCTGCTGCAGTAAAAATCTGCACAGCTATAGTGCTATTATTTAATTTGAATTGCCATGGTTTCATCTTACAATTGCATTTTAGCTGCTAAGGAAGCTGACCTGATCTCCCGATCATCTCTTTCTCTGTGGGGGAAGTGGACTGCCAGATGGGAAAGCAACCTTCAACTTTTTTCTTCATTTAATGTGGGTTTGGACATATCACATGAAGACATAACTCATTAGAAAAGGGAATAATGCTTGGCTGGGTTGAAGTTGAAGACCCCATTTCAGATGGACAGGCTCAAGCAAGGAAGCCACAGCTCTGTGTCTGTCAGACCTCAGCAGATCTGTTGATAACAGGGTGACTTGGAAGACTCCCATTCAGAAGGTTGCCGTAAGTCAATGTTAACTTGACAGCAGTTAGCAACAATTATAAGAATGAGGTTGCAATAACGGTTGTTGTAGTTCTTGGGAGGTTAAATATCCAAATGACATTTCTGTTGTCCCAAACTATTTTCTGGCAACTCAGCAGGAACATTTTATTCCCAGCCTAAAGCAGGTTTATTTTTAATACTGAGATGTATGGCGACAATGTGCTTCCTTCTCCTCCTTTAATTATTTTTAGACATACCATGCAAGTGTAAAATGGCACATCTAAAAAAATATGAAAAGAAGGAAAGAATATTACATTTTAAATCATATGACCATTCTGACAAATCACAATATGGTTTTTAAAAACTTAGTACAGATCAATGAAATTGCTACAAACAACCCCCTGAAGAATGGAAATGGTGGACACAGTGGTGAGAACAACAAGCAAAACTTGGCTAACATCAAGAAGCAATATCATGAGGACTCATTCTTCTTTAGAACAATCTGAGAGGGTCTAAGAGAAATTAAAATGGGGATATTAGGGCCCTTCCACACACAGAATATCATATAACCATATAACCCAGAATGGCCTCCGGTGGCCTAGGGAATAAAAACCTTGTGACTTGAAGGTTGGGTTGCTGACCTGAAGTTTGCCAGGTTCGAATCCCACCCAGGGAGAGTGCGGATGAGCTCCGTCTATTTATTTATTTATTTATTTATTTATTTACAGTATTTATATTCCGCCCTTCTCACCCCAAAGGGGACTCAGGGCGGATTACAATGAACACATATATGGCAAACATTCAATGCCAACAGACAAACAATATACAGTATAGACAGACACAGAGGCATTTAACATTTTTCACGATTCCGGCCACAGGGGGAGCTGTTGCTTCACCGTCCACTAGTGGCTGTACTTCCTCTTTCCTTTCCTCGTGTTTTGCTGGCAGTTTTATGGTGTTGTAAATTACTTAAATTAGCCTCCCGCATAAAGCGTACCTACATTTCCCTACTTGACAGATGCAACTGTCTTTCGGGGTTGCATAGGTCAACAGCAAGCCGAGCTATTTAATGGTCGGGGGCTTAACCCAACCCGGGCTTTGAACTCATGACCTCTTGGTCAGTAGTGATTTATTGCAGCTGGTTACTAGCCAGCTGCGCCACAGCTCCAGCTCCATGTGGGGACATGAGAGAAGCCTCCCACAAAACATCCGGGCGTCCCCTGGGCAATGTCCTTGCAGACGGCCAATTCCCTCACTCCAGAAGCAACTCCAGTTGCTCCTGACATGAAAAAAACCCAGAATATCAAGGCCGAAAATCCCACAATCTTTGCTTTGAACTGGGTTATCTGAGTCCACACTGCCATATATTCCAGTTCAAAGCAGAAAATGTGGGATTTTATTCAGCTGTGTGGAAGGGGCCTCAGAAGCAAGTGGTATTGGGATCATTTTTCCTTCCTTCTTTTGGTATTAGTGGGGGAGACTTTTTCACATACTTATGTGTCATGGTTCGAAGGCTGAACACCATGACTCTTGGGGTGTAGAATGGATGCAATTTGACTCCACTTTAGTTGTCATGGCTCAGTGCAATGGAATTATGGGAGGCCTTCAGATGTCCCTGCCAAAGCGAAGATTAGTGGGTGAATTCGGGCATGCACACTCTCAGAGGAAAGCAAGTGCAAACATTTTCTACCATGAAAACCCCATGATGGGCTTGCCTTAGGAATGTCATAAGTCAGAAATGACTTGACACAACAACAACAACAACAACAACAACAACAACAACAACAACAACAACAACAACAACAACAACAATGTTTCAATCAGTTTTATCAGTGTATTAATCTGTCTGCACATTGTGTACCCTTAACCACTGAGCTATTTGGGTGTTTGGACTGTAATAAAGTTTGGACTAATTGATTGAACAGCAGCAGCAGCAGCAGCAACAATAATGTTGCAGGCCAAAATAAATGCAGGAAAATCTGTTCTTAGGAGGAAAGGGGTGAGTCCTACTTCCAGGAAAAATGTTGTTGCTATTGTTATTATTAATATTACTTTGATTTTTATTTGTATTCCACATTTATCTCTGAGAAACACAATAGGAAATCATTTTTGTATGCTCCCAACCCTCAACATCTACAATCAAAGCATAGAACGAGGAGTCAATCTTAACATGGCAATATAACATTACAAAAACATTTTGAAAGCTATGTTGCTTTTCAATTACAGTAGAGTCTCCCTTATCCAACGTTCTGGATTATCCAACGCATTTTTGTAGTCAATGTTTTCAATATATCATGATATTTTGGTGCTAAATTCGTAAATACAATAATTACTACATAGCATTAATGTGTAATGAACTACTTTTTCTGTCAAATTTGTTGTATAACATGATGTTTTGGTGCTTAATTTGTAAAATCATAACCTATTTTGATGTTTAATAGGCTTTTTCTTAATCTCTCCTTATTATCCAACATATTCACTTATCCAACATTCTGCCGGCCCGTTTATGTTGGATAAGTGAGACTCTACTGTACCACCTTAGCTGTAGGTGTTCATAATATGCATATATTATAGCTGAAAATGAACAAGGAATCTCAGAACACAGGGCACATTTGGATTTTCATTGAATGTAATATTCTTTCTCTTTCTTTTTCCATATTGCAACATTTTGGATATTTAATTTAAAATTAAATAAAATTGAATTTTAAATAAAACATTATTTTATTTAAAATAAATAATCTGATATTTAAAAACAGATTCAGGCAAGGAATATCAGGATAAAATTCCTCTTCTGTAATAACAGAAGTAGCAAATCTATTCTATTAAAAAAAGAGACAAATTATTCCCTGAAGCATGTCCTCGTAATAGCTTTTACCACATATACGGTATCTGTTTTTTAATGCGGAAAGCACCTGAGGCAATTAGGTCACATTTAAATAAACAGATGTAGCTTTATTGAGCCCTCTGAAAAGGGCAGTGGCTTGCTAGACAGAAGTCACTTATTCATGGACTGTCATAACTTTTCTGCTCTGCAGATTATGAATGTTAGAACTAAAGCTTCCCCTGGACATTCCAGAATTTGTAGCTCTGGTAAAGTTTGTATAATTCTAAGTTTATCATAAAACTGAAGATGAGAAGATGATTATCTGAAGAAGAGGTTGATTAGATAGATGCAAAGGCAAATGGACACTTTTATTTGCAACAGATGAATAGAATACATGTGGCCTTCAAGCATGTACTTGTGGCTCACATGCTCACCCAGACTGTTTAATTTTAGAGGAACATGCTGAATCAACTTTGCACACAGCATATATATACACATATACAGTAGAGTCTCGCTTATCCAACATTCTGGATTATCCAACGCATTTTTGTAGTTAATGTTTCCAATACATCGTGATATTTTGGTGCTAAATTTGTAAATACAGTGATTACTACGTAGCATTACTGCATATTGAACTACTTTTTCTGTCAAATTTGTTGTATAACATGATGTTTTGATGCTTAATTTGTAAAATCATAACCTAATTTGATGTTTAATAGGCCTTTCCTTAATCCCTCCTTATTATCCAACATATTCACTTATCCAACGTTCTGCCGGCCCGTTTATGTTGGATAAGTGAGACTCTACTGTACTTCTGCATCATCATAGGTTATCACTTGTGGTCGAGTATCAAAACCTTCCATGTGTAGGGTCTTGGCAGTGGGTCCATAGATAACTGTAGAAACCTATTCTTGATCTGCATGTTCTTTTTCAGAATTGGAATACATATATGGCCGTGTGGACTCAGATAACAGAATTCAAAACAGATATTGTGGGATTTTCTGCCTTGATATTCTGGATTAATATGGCTGTGTGGAAGGGCCCTAAGATAAGTTGGTCCAGGTGAAGGTGGCACAAGGGAAAGGGATAGAGAGAGAAAAGCTAAACATATTCAAGCAATTAGAAAAATTGTATTAGAACTATAAGTGCATTATACTTTAGACTGGGAAAGTTTTAAACTAAATTAGGTGCTTTTTATTATTAAATCTATCATTATTTTATGTCATTAAGTATATATAATAATTGTATCTTTATTGAATTTATTGGCTGACCTTATTAATATATTCAGAAACCTCCATACTATGATGTACTTTCTCGATGCAGATGCAGTTTTAATGTTTTTCTTGCATATGTTTTTGTTGGTTACTATATTTAGAATTTTGTTTTCTTGAAAAAATAAAAATGAAAAAAATAACATGTATAGTTTTCCCTTTCATTTCCAACTGCACATTTCTGATTTTGAAAATTTTTATCCAACAGCACATTTTTAATAACGGATCTGAAGTGTTGAACAGAAAAGCTTCCCCACTCTTTGGCCAGGGGTTTTATAATATTAGTGATGTAGCCATACTCTCCAATGTCCTCCAAACTATGGAGAATTGAGGGAGAGAAGAATCTCAGTCATAGGTATAAAAGTTCTGTTTGTGAAAAGAAAACTACAGATGCAGTTTACTTAATACCTTTTCTTTTATGCCAAGAAAGGCTATGCCAGTTGAATTTCAACCAGACTTTCCAGGCAGAGGGAGGGCAAACACCCAAGCGCCTCTGCTAATAATACCTTATATACAGATTCTTTAAGCCACATTGTGTATACACAATTCTTTTAACAAAAATAATGAAGTGATGTAGAACAGGGTGGAATGTTTACAGAAAAGTGGCATTGAAAGTTCACTTCGGATCCACAAATGAATTCCAAGGAAATTGTTAATCACGCTATGCTTATTATGTTTTCTGTCCTGTCTCATAACTTGTAGAGTTTTTATTCCACCCCAGACCAAAGTGGTATGAGTAAGAAAATGACTCTCCACTGGAATTTTGTATATTTATGTCTAGCTCAGCGGAGAAAATCCTTCTAATGCTGACCTAGTTAGAAGAACCCAGTCTTTGTCATTATGGCAGGATGGGTGGAAATAACTAACACTTCAACCAGAATAGTTTTTCCAACAATTAGGTCTGCTGAAATCCAACACTTTTGCTTTCATCTCCTCTGCGGTAGAGCCACAGAGGAACAGTAGATGTAGCTAAATGCAGTCATCAGTTTTGCCTGATTGAAAAAGTCATACACCAAATGGCAGTTCCACCAGGAAGGGATACATGTAATGTCAGTTTTAAAAGAGTTTCACTGTCTGTCAATATGTTTCCAGTCTGAATTCAAGATGCTTACAGTGGCATTTAAAGTCCTACATGGCTTGGGATCATGATACTTGAGGGGACTCCTCTTTCTATATGTTCCTGCCCAAGGTTTAAGATCTACTATGAGGTTCTCCTCTATATTCCACTAGTCAAGCCAATACACTGTGTAAGTACATTAAAGATTTTGGAAATAACTGCACCCACTCTCTTGGCAGATAACCTTTTGGAAATAAATGGCAATCATAATTTATTGAAAAGGAAAAATGATGTCAAATGTGAATCTCCATGAACATGTGGAGACCACCCTTTGAAAACCACTAGTCAGGAAAAGGCATGACCTTATTAGAAGTCAACCTTTTGAACAAGTGATATTCATAAGCATTCATGTAATGGCACACAGGTAACTCAGCTGTTAGACTGAAGAACCATGTCTTTGAATGGCCAAAGACAAAGACATGCCACTACAAAAATATATTTGGTTAGCTTCTTTGAATTTGCAGTTGCAGTTGTAGTTGTAGTTACCCAAAACATACACAGTCCCTTGAAACCTCTTAGTTTAAAATATGCACTCAGAGATTTTTAAAAAACAAAGTCTTCTTTGAAAAATAACATATCTTGTTTACTCAAAAACATCTTGTATTAATTCACCATACTGGCACATTTCTTATTAGAGTTCATTTATAGATATTGAATACACAGGGTATCATTCTTAATCAGTAGTCCATAGTCCAAAGTATAATTGTACTCACTGAAGTCCAGAATCATGCTGTATCTATTGAAGTCTCTAAAGCATGCATGCATCCACCTCCACAGAGGTCAAAAGCAAACTGAACACATTGAAGTCCAAATGCAAACTTCATCTAAAATGGAGTCCTGAGTCTGAAAATGCTCAGTATAATCACATTCTATAGCCCCACCCACACCAAAGAGATACAGTCAAACTGAAATCAACATATACTTCAGTGGTTCTCAAACTTTTTAATGCGCCGACCCCTTAATATAGTTCCTCATGTTGTGGCAACCCCCAACCATAAAATTATTTTCGTTGCTACTTCATAACTGTAATTTTGCTACTGCTGTGACTTATAATGTAAACATCTGATATGCAGGATGTATTTTCATTCACTGGACCAAATTTGGCACAAATACCTCATACGCTCAAATTTGAATACTGGTGGGGTTTGGGGGGATTGATTTTGTCATTTGCGAGTTGTAGTAGATTTATAGTTAATCTACAACCAAAGAGCACTCTGAACCCAGCACACGATGGATCTTCACCAAACTTGGCATACTACCTACATGCCCAACATTGAATACTGGTGGGATTTGGGGGGGGGGGGTGTTTTTGAATTCTGGGAGTTGTAGTTCACCAACACTCAGAGAGCACTCTGAACCAAACTGGTGGTGGAACTAGTACACTTGTCACACATACCCAACATGCCAGACTATAAATACAGGTGGGGTTTCAAGGGGGCTGACCTCAGAGGTTGGGAGTTATAGTTGACCCACATTGACAGAGCAATGTGCACCTAACTGATGGATCTGGACCAACCTTGGCACAAATACCCAATATGACCAACTTTGAATACTGGTGGGGTTTGGAGGGAACGGGGGGACAGACCCAACATGATGGCAATTGTAGTTCTCCCTGCATCCAGAGAACCCTGTGGCCCCCACCAATGATGGATCTGAACCAAACTGGGCACACAGATACAACATGACCAATTGTGAATTACAGGCGGGGTTTGGGGGTGATTGACCTTGGCATATGGGAGTTAGAGTTCACCCACATCCAAAGAGCACTGAACCCTGCTGACAAGTGGTAAAGTGTTGCCTGCGTACCCCAAATGACTCTTGAATATTTAGAGATATCCGTGGGCTATTGCCCACCCCCAGATTGGTGTACAAAAGGAAATTTGGTCATATCTCATTTTTAGGGAGGGAGGGAAAGTCTGGGTGAGACTGGAGTTTAACGTGTCTGAAATGCAAATAAATAAATAATTAGCAATTTTGCCAGCTGAGGTGGTGTCATACTGTTGGTTGTTTGGGGAGTAATAAAAATTGGACTCCAAAATGTGAATGTGAATGATATAAAGAGTGGTATGGTCTCCAGAATCCCACATAGATAATGATGGATTTAATACCATATGCTGTCAGTACTGTGAAATTATTGCTGAAAATATCATTTCCTGTGACTGAGGCCCCTTCTGCACTGCCATATGAAATCCAGATCATTTGTTTTGAACTGTGTTATATGCCGGTGTAGAAGGGGCCAGAGAGAAGCTGTGCACTGACTTTTATACAAATTTAAAGCCTTGTCTTGTCAGCTTTACTGCCCTGCTTCACAAAAAAAAAAAATTGCTCTTCGGGTGCCATACAAAACAATACCACTAGATGGCAGATCTTGACTGTTCAATTTGCTTAAATTCAATTCAATCTAAAATTGATTAGCTTCCGGATGGGACTGACTTTGGCATGATTACTAAATTTATTTCTTGTTAGAAATTTCCAATGTATGGCTCACTTACTGTTTCCTACAGATTTCTCAACCTCTGAAGATGCCTGCCATACATGTGGATGAAATGTCAGGAGAGAATGCTTCTGGAACATGGCCATACAATCTGGAAAACTCACAGCAATCTGGCTTTTAAATTGGTTGGCCATCTGTTGGGAGTGGTTTGATTGTGTTTTCCTGCATGACAGGAAGGTATTGGACTGAATGGCTTTTGTAGGTTCTTTCTATTCTATGTTTCTATAATTCTATGTCTCAGTGCACACGATCAGCCTATAATTTATTTTTAGTACCAGAACTGAAGTTAAGCTCTGATCTTTTTTATGTCAACATTTTTACAATCATATTGCTAAATTTACATTTTTAATCAAGATCAAATGTAAATCATTGCTACAATTGCTTCCCTTCCCTCCCTCCCCCTCTCAAAATCTACACACATATGTATACATAGAACACATATACTTCAGAACAGTGCCTACAATAATTGTTCCCCATTACACTATTTCCCCCCTTTCACCCCTCCCATTGCAGGGACCTCCCATCCTTTGGAATGAAGACATTCATTTGCAACCTTGCCCTTCTTTCCTAGGAAAACATTCACCCATTCTGATTTTTTAAATAAAAATCTGCATTTTTTCTGATTTTATCTGCTTCAAAAGTCCAATTAAGTGGGAAAGAGCCTTTTAAAATCTATAATTTATAATAATAATGAATTTATTAGTTTACTGTGGATGCTTACATGAACTAATATGGAAGCTTTGAGCCAAAGGGGAGGAGTAACACGATGAAACCCCAAACTTTGCAGAAACACAGTATCTACGAGGGATCATCTCCAGATTTCATATGAATTTACAAAACCATGGATAATAGTGAATCGTATGAAATAAAGAACTTCCAAGAATACCACATTGGCATACTGAAAGACCAAGAAAATATCTAGGAATGATGTATTTTGTTGAACATGAATAAATGAAACCACAAGTACCGGTCCTGCAGATATTTGGTTGGGGAGGTAGTTTACAAAGACATCTAGGAAGGAAAGGACCCCTAAGAAAAGAAAAACTTCCCCCAGAAAAAGCAACACATGATCAATAGCCTTGTAATGCTAACTGACTATTATAGGTAGGGTATAGAAAAGCAAAAGGGAATGGTGCAGACTATCTTGGAGAAAGTCACAAATGAACTGTTTAGCAGCTCCTGCAATTCTCCTCTTTTCGTTTAACAATTGAACTTGTGGCTATGAAGACAGACTTGAACAAGATTAGTCTCATTATTGAACAAAGCAGACCTTGCTCTGTACATTACTTACCTTTTGGCCCTATGACATGCTGTATAAGCTTTATCTATCCCTTAAAATTGACCATGTCAAGCCCACCCTGACTACTGATCCCCGATCCCTTGATGGGAAGTTCTGACTGTAATTATGTCTATTTTAAGTGAATTGTTTTGCTTTGCTACAATGTTGTTTATTATGTCTGTTGTATTAAGTTGTTGTATGTTGTTTTTGACAATTGACTGTTTTGCACACATGTTGGAAACTGCCCTGAGTCCTCTCGAGGAGCTAGAGTGGTATATATAAATAGATTATTATTATTATTTTATTATGACACAGCAAACAAGATAGATATGCTGGATTTCGTTTCACAAAATCACAAGTCGAACACTTCCCAAGTGTCTAGGACTGTGTGATGTATTTTCGGATGATGCGCACAGATCCCAGCAGGGTGGCCTTTTGCAGTTGGCAGATCATAATTTTGTCAATGTCTATTGTTTCCAAATGCCGGCTGAGGTCTTTTGGCACGGCATCCAATATGCCCATCACCACCGGGACCACCTGCACTGGTTTCTGCCAGAGTCTTTGAAGTTCAGTCTTGAGGTCCTGGTAGCGGCTGAGTTTTTCCTGTTGTTTTTCATCAATGTGACTGTCATTATTATTATTATTATTATTATTATTATTATTATTATTATTATTATTATTATTATTATTTGGAGATTATGAAGTGGAACAGACTTAGCTTTTAGTTTCTTCTCACGACTAGCACTCACAAAGCACAAAGTAGTTATGTTTTGGACTACATCTCCTGCTAGAAAAACATGGGACGTTGTACTCCAACATCACAATCTTCCAATGTTCTTGTAGCAGCATGTGCACTATTAAATGTATGATTTGTACAGGTCTGACAGTGTCATCTTAAGTTTGTTTTCCTTTCCTTGCACTCCTGCTATTCATCTTGACAGCTCAAAAAAAGGTAGCTTGCAAACTCAAAATAGTCTCAGCCATCCCCAATTTTTGTCCCTGTCTCCCCAATGAAAATTGTCGTGCAGTTCTCAAATTCTTTTCTTTAAAGAGCCCATTTGACATGCATGGTATTAATAGAATGGAGCTAGGCTTAGATCACTGTTCAACAGTGAAGCTTCCTGGATGACCCAAAACATCGTAATTTTCTATGTAATCTACCTTGGAAAGTTGTCAGAATTGAAATGGGTGGGGTCTGTGCTTTTTGCAGGAAAATAGGAATGAAACAAGAACATCTTTTATAATAGTTGTAAGTGGCTAACACAGCAAACATAAGGACTAACTACTGTGTATCACAAAGAATTTTACACATAGTGTGAACTGCTTTTAAAAAACCCAAATAAATGGCTCCAAGAATGAAATAGGTCTGCATTCTCCCTATAAGTCAAGACAAACAAGTTGAGATAGTTTTACTTTAGCCATATCTAAGTAAGACATCACAATTAGTAAATATAATTTACTTGAAGTGCCAATAATGCTTGGTAAAATAGAAGGCAATAGGGAAAGAGGAAGACCATATACCAGATGGATAGATTTAGCCAGAGAAGCAATGGCCCTGAACCTGCAAGACCTGAACTTTTGAGGATAGGATGACTTGGAGTCACCATAAATGTAAGTTGCCTTGAAGGTAGTAGTTATCAACACCAAATCATGACAATCTAAATTTGTGTATCATTAAATGAATGACTATACTTTCCTTTAGTACAATTTTGTTCATGTCTACTGAAATCTAAATCTTACTGACTTCGGTGAGATTTATCTCCAGGTAAATGGACATACAATTACAGCCTTTGATGATTACATATAAAGTGCCACTTTTCCTTTGTATCGGTTTTTGCGGCCCAGCCCTATGTGTTCATTTAAAAGTCATAACGCACCCAATGGAGTTTACTCCTAAATCTGTATAAGACTGCAACTCCCCAAGAAAGTAGCTGCTTTTTTAACATACAAGAAGCAATGCTGGGAATACGAAATGTCCAAATGTGCTTTATATACTTGCTGGGTTAGGATCATAATAAATAGAACAGCACTGGGTCTGCAAATTTAGATCAACTGCAAAGGTTTATGAAGAATTCTTGGATTTAAGAGGATTCAGCTTCATGATCTTTACATTCCAAGTCGATTTTGGGATGCATTGTTGAACACATTTGCTGACACACCTTGAAAACTAACTGAAAGGATGTTTTGGAATTTAGATGTTGGATTTAAGCAAAATTCCATTTCAGCTCTGGAATTTCAGCTCCTACCAGGAATTTAAGTATGAACATTTTGTCTCCTACCTCAGGGCAAACAGTAATAGAAGACAGGTGGATGTGAATGCTCAATAAAATGAGTAAAATGGACTAGTGAAAAACAAATTCCAAAAACAAAATAACCCGCCCTGGAAGAATCAGATTCTGTGCATTACTCTATTAAGGACTAGTTTTTGTGGTGTGCCATTTTTAAAAGTAAAATCTAATAAAACCAGCCTGATTGGAGGCACGGGACCCCTGTGAAAGTGAAAAAATGTGGATAAAGAAAATGTTGGTTTTTTTCCTACCTAAGAGAACACTTATCTAGGTATTTCTAGCACTATTCTGTGATCAATTTTCCCTGGAAACTGGCCATAGAATTTCACTGGACCTAGGAGCCTCTGGTGGCCTAGGGGATAAAAGCCTTGTGACTTGAAGGTTGGGTTGCTGACCTGAAGGCTGCCAGGTTTGAATCCCACCCGGGGAGAGCGCGGATGAGCTCCCTCTATCAGCTCCAGCTCGATGCAGGGACATGAGAGAAGCCTCCCACAAGGATGGTAAAACATCAAAACATCCAGGCGTCCCCTGGGCAACGTCCTTGCAGACGGCCAATTCTCTCACTCCAGGGGCAACTCCGGTTGCCCCTGACACGAAAAAAAAAAAACGGAGGACCTAGATTCCTATGGAACATTTTCTGAAGTTTAAGTTAAGATTACAACAGTTTTGGTTTTAACCTGGGCATATTGCATTTTAATTACAATTCCCAAATGCACAATTGTCTATACTGCAAGGAAATTCTGAGAGTTGCAGACCAAAAAAGAAATCTTTTCAGTCATTAGTTTTGCTATATTAAAATGGAGGTAAAGAATCTTTGATGCAGTTGGTTGAATCCATGGATGCAGAAACCACTGATCCAGAGGGCTGACTGCAAAGAAAAACCAAGACAGATGGCATAACATACTTGAAGTATCATATCCTTTTTGGCCCTTAATTAATTTCTATTCCAAGTTTATTAAACATTACAGATACTAGGAAATAAGTAAATTTCACAGTCAAAACTAGTCATACAAGAATCACAAAAGGACAGTCAGTGGGGAGCAGTTCAGAAGAGTAACAGATTATTCCAGCACAGTATGTTCTTGATTTTTAAGATTTCAGGTCTCCAGATACTGGTTTCTGAGTAGCATCAAAAGCAGTCAGACATCCTTGTTACTTTCTACTGGAGGACTGTCTCTGTCACTTCTGCTGCTGGATTCTTTCCAAAAGTAAAAATACTGTACAGATTGATCCAGAAAAACAAAAGCAAAAATTGTACACGTGGATGGGCCGAGACAGAGAACCTTTGGTTTCTAATGGCTTACTGTACACAAACTTTTTTTCATGCACAAATTTATTAAAATGTTGTGTATAAATTATCTTTAGACTATGTATCTAAGGTGTATAAAAAACATAAATGAATTTTGTGTTAGACTTGGGTCCCACCTCCAAGGTATCCCATTATATATGTATATGCAAATGCAGGCATTTCAAAATCCCCCTCCTCCCAAAAATGAAATCCAAAACAATTTGGGTCCCAAGCATTTCAGATAAGTGTAACATTTTGAGGAAGACTTTATGAGTAAGATCATTTTTGCCAAGTTTGCCTTCTGTGATTAAGCCCCTTTCTAAATGCTTAAGTAAAAAAAATAAAATATCAGAAGAAAAATATTTTCTAAGGAAGATAAACAAGAATCCAGGCAATTGAATAGTACAGTGGTTCTTTAAAATGAACATTATTATTAATACTCCTCACACTTACAACAATTGCCCAGATCTAACGTTTTGAGGGTTTGGTTGCTTTTAATCAGTCTGAGATCCATTTCTATTTCTTCAGTCTTAGCACCAGATAATCAGGCACTTAACATGGATCATGGAGCAATGCCTGTCTCACCTTGCCAAAGTACCAGAGAGAGGTTTAAAATAACTTTGTTCAGAAAACCTCTTTAGTTCAGCAGAGAGCATGCACAGCTGACAGACCAGGGAACGTTTTCCAGACTTTGGGTTAAAAAAAGGAAAATAAAGAGAACATGATTTGGTTTTGCTATGTAAAAGCAATACTAATTATGAAGACTTTCGAATGCAGGCTTGTCACAGATCTTGAGAAAACAATGGCCCATTCACACTACACGATTAAAGTATTACTATTCCATTTGACCACTACTGTATAGCATTACCCCATGGAAACCTGGGTTTTGTAGTTTTATGAGGCACTGGAGTTCTCTGGCTGAGAATCTAAATGGCACCCCCTAAACTACCAACCCCACGAGTTCATAGGATGGATAACAGCACTATTTTTCTGTAGTGGAAATGGGCTACAGATCTTGAATATCTTGAATGTACTTCTCCATGTAAGAACTTCCTTGTGAACATGTGTAACATAATGTACAGAGAGAAACCTATGAGAAGCAATTTGATTTCTATATTGCAAAGCAATTGCTCTGCCTCCTCTGATTCAAAGATATGATGCAGCCTTACACATGACAGAACACACATGTCTGTCTAAAAAATCAAAGCAACCATTGCCTTTTGTTCTTTTCTCTCCTCTAAGCCTTATGGCTTAAGGCAGCAAAACAGAATGATTTGTTGCAGGGCATGATGCAATAAAAATAAAAATGGGTCCCTATCTGGAATGTGTTTTGATTTTTCTATAGGCATCACAGACATTTATTTCAAGTCCACCAATATTTCCCCAATAACAAAAACTCTTTGGCCTAGGAAAGCTACTTTTTGTGTTTCATTTTGTTTTTTGCAGTTCTGTGGTTAAAAATGCTTTGTATAGGATTTTTAAATCTTTTCATGTATCTTTTCTACTTTCAGAAACAATCTGTCTAGGTCATTCCTTATGTCATCTAATGAACTTTTCACTGATAGCACCATATTATGAATGGTTTCAATTTTTACAGGGTAGGCAACTAAATTGTCAACGACAGTCCGGAGCATTTTCATGTCAAGTTCAGTCTGGCCAAGAGAAGAGCGCAGTTCATCGATGGAGCCTTTGACAGAGGAGAGCTCTCCTAGATGACCCTGAGATTGTTCTTGATCCAGCAAAGCACGAACTTGTTTCTGGATGTTATCAAGTGCATCAGCATTGTTTGATAAGTTGCTCACACTTTTCCTTAGTTCACCCACATCATTGTACATTGACAGCTTTGCTTCACCAAGACTCCTTACTGTATCCGTCAAAAAACGAACATCATCTTCTAAAGTCTGACGAAGAGAGCTGAGACCCTCCTCTAAGGCAGCTATCTTGCTGTCATCTCTCTCCATCTCCTCCATGCGTGGTGCAGATTGGGACATCACAGCCTGAAGGCTCTCTTCTATGGATCCAAGCCTTGATTCAAACTTGTTATTGCTCTCCTGCAGACTTTCTAAATCATCTTTGGTCAGCACAGGGTCTTCCTCTAAAGTAGTAGATCGCTTAGTGCGCAGCAAGTCTTCACTGAGTCTCTTAATCTCATCAGGAAGATGTGCAATTGAGTCTTCAGCCTTAAGAACTTTCTCTTCCAAAGCTTGTAATGAAAGATGCTCAGTGTCTGCGGCCTCTTTGAACTTTTCATGTTCTTGTTTGAGGTTGATGAGTTCTTTGACTTCAGACAAGACATCAGATTCCATCAGATCTATGGTACTTTGCAGCGATTCTATGGTCTTTTCTTTATCTCTCATGGATGTTTGCATCTCATCAACAATCCCTTTCAAAACCTGATAATCATGTTTGCATGCTTCTATTTCACCAAGTGAAGCCAGATTTTTTTTGACTTCATTGATTTCATCTTGGCTTCGTTTCTGGACATCTGTGAATTCAGCAATATTGTCATTTATAGACTTGGTTAGCTCAGTTAACCTTTCCTCCACAGTGTTTTCCAGTGATGTGAAATCTCGTTCTCTAGCATCTTTGACAACGTGGATCCCATCCGACAGGTCTTTTAGGATTTCATTTTGTAGTTTCTGAAGAACCTCACCAATGCGGTTGATCTCACTCTCCCCTTGCCGAACAGCCCTTTCAGTGATTTCTTGCTTTTGCTGAGCATTTTTCAGCATCACTTCAAATCCTCCAAATGAGTCCTGGAGGGAATTCACCTATAAAAAAGAAAAAAGAAATTAAACATCTGAATCAGGGCCGCTTTAGTGACATACCAAAATGTGTGTCATATGAGCAAAGCTGGAAATGTTTTAGGGCTAGCATTCCTAGCAATACCAGCTGATACGACCCATGGTCAGGTGAGATGAAAATGTATGATCCAGAAAAGTAACATGTCCAATCTCTGGACTCAAATACACTTCTGCACACTCCCTTACATACATGCATCAAAGCAGCAACGTTCAGTGGTTTATCCCACCATGAGAGGTTTTACTTGTAGAGTTGTATGTTGTTTGAAATGAAAGAAGTTGCCTCCAACTGATTTTGGAGAATTGATCCCTACATCACAGCTTCTCCCATTTGGGAAAGTCCAATAACCTTCTGTGTGTAATTTTCAGGGGGTTTGGAAGTGTGACCATGGAAAGGAAGGGACAGCTATAGTTGCTTCTGCCAGTTCAACTGCACATCTCTAAATATGGATCCATCCCATGTGATAGTGTTTCAAATTAATAATTATGTAACTAGATTTCAGTTGCAACATTCAAAAGCAAAACAACACCCTTTTTCAAGCATGTAATCTGAATACAGGACATTTTATTCAAGAACATACCGTAAATATTAAACAGGATGCAATTCAGACAAACTCAAAATCCATGTTAATCTGAATTGCTCACAAGTTATGATAGCTACTCTGAGGAATATATGGGTTTATTCACACTGGCTGCTTAATTAAGAGCCAGTTCAGAGCAGAAATGGTGGCCACACACTCCATGTGCCGGTCCTGCTGTCCATCCTACTCCCAAATCACAGGATTGCTCCAGACCTTTAGCCAACTCCGGAGTATTCCTCAACTTAACATCATGAAAACCTAAACATCATGAAAACCTCCAGGAGAGACTTCATGATGACTGCAGGCCATTCAGCTTGTATAGACAGGCCCTTATTCATAGCCATTCACTCAGGTCAGTGCTTCTCTTTCAACAATGAGACATAACAATGCCACCACTGAATGTTACTGGAACAGAATGTCGATTTCTCAATCTTAATTCTGAAAATACCACACCGTTTTGAAACAAGATGTTAGCATGGGAACATTACGATTATTATCAGCCTTAGAATTTCTACAAGGACATTCCTTTGAAGGAGGTAGATGTGAAAAAACATTTAAAAGCACACTTTCACAGCCAAGATCTATTTCATGCACTGGTAGAGTAAGTGCTATGCCAAGAACAAGTCTAAACAAAGGTTTAGTGACAGTTCAATAGATTGCCCATTTCAATGGTTTCTACTAATTCATTGTAGCTTTTCAATAAACATTGTTAGAACAATTCACAGGGGAAACTTGAATTGCATTACTTCTATTTGTCACTTAAGAAATCTTAAGTCTGTTAAAATGCGGCGGGCAAGGTGGAAGCAAAGGGCTGGAGCTGTTCTGACCACCTCAAACACTTTATATGAAGAACTATTAATACAGTAAGACCCCGGAACCCAAAACCACAGTTTCACTGTACCATACCTAAGGAAAAGGGAATTCCCTAAGTTCCCCATGTGGTTCTATGGCATGTTTCCCTTGGAAGTTATTGCAGTTGTCCTGAAAGACCTAGCAAATTCCTAGACGATACCTCTCTAGAAATTTCTAGGACTTCTAGGGTGATTCCATGATATCCAGAAATTAGGAAATGTAATGGTGTTCAGTCATATCAGCACTTTTAGATAACTACTGTAATGTTAATTTTGTCCATTTTTTGGTACAAGGAAGCCCCAGGTTATGTTGTATGGTGGAAGGAGGAGGAGGAGGAGGAGGAGGAGGAGGAGGAGGAGGAGGAGTGTCAATGAAGAGCAGGTATCCCAATCCTTCAGAGGTCTTAAGAATGCAAAAAAGTCCACAGCAGAAAGGATGACTTTGAATCTTCCCTGTAGAATTAATGAAATTTGGCCCCACTGTAACGGCCATGGCTCGCTGCTATGGAATCATGGTAGCTGTAGTTTAGTGAAGCACCAACACTCTTTGGCAGACAAGACTAAAGACCTTGTGAAACTACGACTCCCATGATTCCATAATAATAATAATAATAACTTTATTTTTATACCCTGCCCCATCTCCCCGAAGGGACTCGGGGCGGCTTACATGGGGCCTTGCCCGATACAACAATATAATAACAACAACAAAACAATAAAACAAATATCCCAACAATAAAAACATCAGCATCAATAAAACAGTCATTAAAATCAACATACAGCATAAAATGTTAAAAACAAGAGACTAATACACAGCAAGAGACTAATACACAGACTAATTCCATAGCAATGAGAGGTGGCAGTTGTAGTGGTGCTAAGTTGCATTATTTCTACAGAGTAGTTGCAGGTCACTCTTCTGGAACTTGTGATCACATGGACTGTCCAAACACCAAGGCAAAAGATGCATATACTGGAGCAGGGCTTCTTAAAATTTTCCACTCATAATCCCTTTTGGCCTGAGAATTTTGTATGTGACTCTGGGTATACAGATATGTGTAGAAACTAGATGTAAAATCAAACTTTTACTGACAACAAGCAGCATTTGCAAGGCTTGCTAAACAGACTGAGTTCCCTTTTCATGAAGTACAGCTGAAGCATCTTCTGCAGAGTCCTCCATGAATACTGCACAACAGAATCTTATAAATGTCTGAAATAGCCACTAGGTAACGTTCAGTAAACCTTTACTGTTGGCAATGCTTTGCAGACCCCAACACAGAGCTATAGAGACCCTACTTGAGGTTGAGACCCACAGTTTAAGGAGCAATGGACTAGAGTAGTGTGGTCCAATATGCGGCCCATGGGCTGCATGCGGCCCACCAATTCATTTTTTTTGGCCCTTGCCCTTCTTGCTGGAAAAATATTTTAATTTAACATTTGGAAAAAATGTTTACCCTTCTTACAGCTTTAAGTTTTTAAGAATTTGTTTTCTTTCTGGAATGTTTCTGGCCCTCACATTCCTATACTAAAGTTTGATTGGCCCTCGGGTAACTAAAGGTTGGACCACACTGAACTAGAATATAAGATACAGTGCACCTACACTATAGAATGAATGCAGTTTGGCACCACTTTCGCTGCCAAGACTCAATGCTACAGAGTTCTGGGAGTTGTCGTTTGCTCAGGAACCAACACTCTTGGGGAGTGAACGCCAAGACTGTAAAACTACAACTCCCATTATTCCATAGCATCAATCCAGGGCCCGTAAAGTGGTATCAAACTGCTTTAACTCTACGGTGCACCTTGGTGAGGCATTGGGAATGCATCTACGTCAGGCATGGGCAAATGTCAGCCCTCCAGGTGTTTTGGACTTCAACTCCCACAATTCCCAACATACTATTAGGAGTTGAAGTCCAAAACTCCTGGAGGGTTGAAGTTTGCCCATGCCTGATCTACATCCTAGAATTCATGCAGTTTGACGCCACGTGAACTGCCATGGCTCAATGCTATGGAACCATAGGATCTGTAGTCTGGTGAGGCAGCAGCATTCTTTGACAGAGGAGGCCAAAGGTCTTTTGAAGATACAACTCCTAGGATCTCATAGCATTGAGCTATGGCAGTTCTGGCGGTGCCAAACTGATTGTTGAATGAATTGTGTCTTCAAGGCTGTGAATTCCGTAGAATGAATGCAATTTGACGCGTCTTTACCGGCCATTGCTCAAAGTGGTGGGATTCATGGATGTTGTAGTTTAGTGGGGCACTAAGCTCTTGGGCTAGGAGCTCCGGTGGCAAAGTGTGTTAAAGCGCTGAGCTGCTGAACTTGCAGACCGAAAGGTCCCAGGTTCAAACCCTGGGAGCAGAGGGAGCAGCCGCTGTTACCTCCAGCTCCTGTCAACCTAGCAGTTCGAAAACATGCCAATTTTTTTTCATGTCAGGAGCAACCAGAGTTGCTTCTGGAGTGAGAGAATTGGCTGTCTGCAAGGACGTTGCCCAGGGGACGCCCGGATGTTTTGATGTTTTACCATCCTTGTGGGAGGCTTCTCTCATGTCCCCACATGGAGCTGGAGCTGATAGAGGGAGCTCATCCGCGCTCTCCCAAGTGGGATTCGAACCTGGCAGCCTTCAAGTCAGCAACCCAACCTTCAAGTCACGAGGCTTTAGTCCCCTAGGCCATCAGGGGCTCACATGCCAATGTGAGTAGATCAGTAGGTACCGCTCCGGCGGGAAGGTAACGGCGCTCCATGCAGTCATGCCGGCCACATGACCTTAGAGGTGTCTACGACAACGGCTTAGAAATGGAGATGAGCACCAGCCCCCAGAGTCAGACATGACTGGACTTAATGTCAGGGGAAACCTTTACCTTTACCTTAAGCTGTTGGGCAGCGAAGGCTCAAGACCTTACTAAACTACAGCTCCCCTGATGCTACAGCATGGAGCCAGGGCAGTTCACTCAATCTCATTCCCTCTCTAAGCTAGCGTGGCTGCCCCTTGGGTGGGTGTGTTCTCGGGCTCACCTTGTGCAGGGCGGCCTGGAGGTCTCGGGCCAGGTCCTCCCGCTGCCGAGCGAAGCCTTCTTGGCGGAGGCCGACCTGCTGGACTTCTCCCAAGAGGTGATGGAGGTAGAAGCCCGAGAGCGACGCCCCGGCTAAGAAAAGCAGGGACAGGAGGGTGGTGAGGACTCTCCCGAAGCTGCAGAAGGAGGAAGAGGAGGAGGAGGCTCCGGCCCCTTTGCTCCCTTTGGGGTGACCCTGGTGCTGGGGCTTCTTTGCCACGTCATCGTGGGCGCCTTTCTCCGCCGGCGGGGTGGCGGCGGGGCTCCCGCCTTTGTTGCTCCTTTGTTTGGCCGAAGACATGCTCACAAAGCAGTCTCAAGGGTCTCCTGGCAGAGCGAAGAACCGAATCCCCCCGCAAAGCGCGAATGGAACAGGCGGCGGGACAACGCGCTCAAGGGCGGGAGAGAGGAAGAGGAAGCGGCCAGAGGGGTGTGAGTGTGTGTCAGGCGGGCTTCTCCATCTCAGCCCTTCCCAGGGAGGGAGGAGGGGACTGAGGCTGCCACGCACACCGAGAGCCAAGGCTCCAGACCCCTCCTCCGAGGAGCCTTTTTGGGAGTCGGGTTACGTTTCCGCCCCAAGCAGCCAAGTTTCAAAGCTCCTGAGAAGGAAGGAAGGAAGGAGTGGCCTCCAAAGGCTCCAATCTCAAATGCAGGCAGCCTCCAAGTTGAACCATTGAACAAACCATTGAACACAATAATATCCATTTCTCAGTATGTACCCTGTTTCCCCTAAAATAAGACATCCCCAGAAAATAAGACCTAGTAGAGGTTTTGTTGAATTGCTAAATATAAGACCTCCCCCGAAAGTAAGACCTGCGCTCCATGCAGTCATGCTGGCCACATGACCTTGGAGGTGTCTACGGATAACGCCGGCTCTTCGGCTTAGAAATGGAGATGAGCACCAACCCCCAGAGTCAAACATGACTGGACTTAACGGCAGGGGATACCTTTACCTTTACTTAGGTTCTGTAGGTTTGTTCATAAGCAGAACTTAAGTGTAACTCCAGCCTTAGGTAAAAGTAAAGGTTTTCCCCTGACATTAAGTCTGGTCGTGTCCAACTCTGGGGGTTGGTGCGCATCTCCATTTTTAAGACGAAGAGTGGGCGTTGTCCGTAGACATCTCTGTGGTCACGTGGCCAGCATGACTGCATGGAGTGCCGTTACCTTCCCACCAGAGCTGTACCTATTGATCTTCTTACATTTGCATGTTTTCGAACTGCTAGGTTGGCAGAAGCTGGGCCTAACAGTGGGAGCTCACCCCACTCCCTGGATTTATCTATATCTATATATATATCTGGATATAGATATATAGTACAGTGGGTTAAACCACTAGCTGCAAGAAATCTACTGACCGGAGGGTTGGCAGTTCGAAGCCATGAGTTGGGGTGAGCTCCTGCTGTTAGCCCTAGCTTCTGCCAACCTAGCAGTTCAAAGCAATGCGAGTGTTAACAAGAAATTTAGAGCAGCATTAGATAGTGAGATCCAAGCTGTGGGTTAAGCCTGGTGAGAAAAGAAGCCAATAATTTCCAGAATATAACTCACCAAGTCGAAGCAGAAGCCACCGAGGAATTTTATTTAATTTCAGCTGAAAGTGATGCCAGCCTGCGATAGTTCGTGAAAAATTGACTGAGAAACATAACATAGCAAAGCATGCACTTTTATATAGTTTTCAGGTTCAAAATTCCCATCGCCCCTGGCTGGATCCAGCCTTGCTGTGATTGGCAGGGGCTCCATGGAGAAGTGGGAGCTTGACACGCCTCGGCCAATGATAGAGCGGGGTAGAAATGCTGCAAATAAATAAATAAATAAACTACATCTTCCATTATTCCATAACATTGACTTGTGGCCATTAATGTGGAGTGAAATTGCATTAATTCTGCTTTTCAAAGTGTGCCTCATGACACGTTAATCAGTGTGTAGGTGTGTCGCTCAAACATAACGAGAAGCTTCTATGTCTTTGTGAAATAAACAATAAATCATATTTTTCAGATATAAATGAAAGATTTCCATGAGATATATTGTGCCCCCATACATTTCATTAACACAACTTATGTATGTGTCTATATCTCTTATAAGGGATTGGTTTAACCTCTGCTTTGCTAGTAAAATGGAGTAACTGTGTCGCAAAATGATGCATGTCAAAACAGTGTGTCACCAACATGAAATGTTGGGAAAGCTTTGTGTAGATGCATCCTTTGCTTCTGTGCCTTCAGGTCGCCTGTTGATTCCATCAGGGTTTTATTAGGGTGCATTTATAGTATAAATTAATGCAGTTTTTTGCTACTTCAACTGCTATGGCTCAATGCTGTGGAATCCTGGGAGTTGTCATTTGGTAAAACACTATTTGAAAGAGAAGGTTAAAGACCTTGAAAAGTTACAACTCCCAGGATTCCACAGCATTGGGCCATGGCAGTTAAAATGATGTCAAATTGCATTAATTCTACGGTGGTGACACACCCTTAGGCAAACAATACCCAGGGCTATTTTGACCAGTTTGTTGTTGTTGTTGATGTGTACATCAAGCTATTTCCATCCTGAGAAAGCCTTATCAAAGGGTTTTCTTGACAAAATATACACAAAAGACGTTTGCATTTGCTTTCCTCTTTGACTGAGAGGTACGGTTTGCCTAAAGTCACCTAAGGACTTTCATGACAGAACAGGGATTCAGACCCTGGTCTCCAGATTCTAGTTCAATGCTCAAATCACTATACCAGGCATGGGCAAACTTCAGCCCTCCTCGAGTTTTAGACTCCAACTCCCACAATTTCTAAGAGCCAGTAGGCTGTTAAGAATTGTGGGAGTTGAAGTCCAAAACATATGGAGGGCTGAAATTTGCCCATGCCTGCACTATACCATTTTGCCTCCAGTTTAGCCAGTTCCTTCTTCTGAAAATGTTCTTTTTTGGACTTCCACTCCCAGAATCCTACTGCCAGTTATTAAATTTCTACAATATTATATGCAATATCAATGTACAGCAAGCAATCTAAAAGCTGATCTTATCCCATCCACCCTCTCTTTCCTCCTCTCCCTAAGTCACAAACATCAGATCTTGTGTGTATATGTGCCCTCATGTCGCCTGTCAACTTGTGGAAACTCTAAATTTAACAGGGTTTTCTTAGGCAATTGAGGTACTGTTCGATTATCCGGGCAGAGGCCACTAGGGGGTGCTAGAGAGAAAATATTTCATTTTATGGGGGAGGGTTATTCCTGTTTTCCTGTTATTCCCTCCACCATGTCCCCACCTGAAAACAATCCTTCTTTATGATATGGAAAGGGGGGAGGGGGAATAACCAGTGAAAATGGGGGAAATGGATTTCCTCCTTCAACTCCCCCTGCTCCCAATAAAATGAAGTATCCCTCTCTCTCTAGTGGCCCCTAGTGGCCTCTGCCCTGATAATGGAACAGTACTGCAATAGATATTCAAAGGCAGTTGGCCAATTCCTGTCTCTGAAATATAGCCTACACATTCCTCCTATAATGAGGCAAAAGGCTAAGCAGTTGAAATAAAGCTTGGATTTCATGGGACTTGTCCTAAGGGTAGTGTGGGTATATATGGGACTTGCAGCTTGGTTGAGTGCCTTCAAGTAATTTCTGACTTATATCAACTATGAGGCAAACCTGTCATGTATGGAGTCTTTTTGGCAAGATTTGTTCAGATTTGTTTTGCTAGAACTTTCCTCAGAGACTGAGAGTGTGGCTTGTCCAGTGGGTTTGTATGGCTGAGCAAGGACTGCAGTTGGCTTTGGGTAAAATAAGTAAAGGACAAGCATATTTTATTACAACAGAAGCTATAGTGTAGTACAGTTGGATTCCACAAAAGGTTACATTATAATGCATTTTTAGACATTGGAAACATTTCTGTTTTGATAATAACTTCCAGAATCTCACAACACAACAGTGACAACCCTGACAAGGAGATTCTGCAACCTATCCAAAATGTTTATTTTCCAAGTTCTGGAAATGTGTATGTCCTTGCAGTGTTTTAGCAACAAACACAACTAAGGCTGCCAGAGTGAAAACTAGAACAGACTCCTGTATATGTAATGTTTGCATAGAAGGGGGTTTCAACAGGTGTTGCTTGTATGACAGGAAAGCTAAAAAAAACTTGTAAAACTACAACTCCTGTGATTCCATAGCATCAAGCAGTAAAAATGGTGTCAAACTGCATTAATTTTTTCATGTAGATAATAATAATAATAATAATAATAATAATAATAATAATAATAATAATAACAACAACAACAACAACAACAACAACATTTTATTTATATTCCGTCCTTCTCCCCAATGGGATGCAGAGTGGATTACAGCATATAAACAGACACAGGCAAATATTCAGTGCCTTGTTACAATGAAATACAATGAGACACAAATGTAGAGGCAAAGGCAAAGGCTTCTCCTTTCATTTCCTGCTCTGGAGGCGGTGCTCATCTCTGGCTCTGGGGGAGGGGCTCTTCTTCCTCAGAGGGAGGGTTTAGAGAAAGTTAGGTCCTGCTGAGTTCTCTGTGGGACCCTAATCTCAACTGATGCGAGGCTATTCAGAAGCAGTCCTGCTTTATTCGATGACAAGGCTGGATCCATGTATTACTCCAGATGTTGTTGACTTGCCACTTCCATCATCCATCTCCTTAACTGCAATGGCTAGGGCTGCTGGGATTTGCAGTCCAACATCTTCTGGAGCATCCCACTCCCAAAGAAGCATGTGGGAGATTTGTAACTCATGTTTCTGTATGCTTATGCAGAAGTACCTCCTGCTGTATTCAGTGAAGTGTGTTCCTTGATAAATATGACTGAGAAATGCAGTCCATGAGTTCTTGTTGGGTGACCACCACAGCATAGAACATAGAACACCACAGCCGGGCTGTGGCGCAGCTGGCTAGTAACCAGCTGCAATAAATCACTACTGACCGAGAGGTCATGAGTTCAAAGCCTGGGTCGGGTTAAGCCCCCGACCATTAAATAGGCCGGTTTGCTGTTGACCTATGCAGCCCTGAAAGACAGTTGCATCTGTCAAGTAGGGAAATTTAGGTACGCTTTATGCGGGAGGCTAATTTACAACACCATAAAACTGCCAGCAAAACACGAGGAAAGGAATGAGAAAGTACAGCCACTAGTGGATGGTGAAGCAACAGCTCCCCCTGTGGCCGGAATCGTGAAGCTGGAAAAATGTTAAATGCCTCTGTGTCTGTCTATACTGTATGTTGTTTGTCTGTTGGCATTGAATGTTTGCCATATATGTGTTCATTGTAATTCGCCCTGAGTCCCCTTCGGGGCAAGAAGGGCAGAATATAAATACTGTAAATAAATAAATAATAATAAGGATGGCCCTGCAGATGTTGTTCAAAGGCAATTGTTATCATCTGTAGCTTCCCTAGCCAATGGTAAATGAAGATGAGAGCTGCATTCCAGCTGTATCTGAAGGATTGCAAACACCCCATCCCTGCCATGAAACATAATAAGAGTCTTTAAACAGAAGACGCTAAAACAACTGGAGACAAACAACATTTAGACTGTATTCCTATACTTATTAATCAATAAACAAACCCCATAAAATACTAGCCAAGCTCTAATTAGATATCTAAGTACATTTTGTACAAATGCATATGTAACTAAGGATTCAGCAGACAATGTTTTTACTAGACTGCTGATACATTAAACTTCACTCAGTAGATTTCTGCTTGTTTTGAGGATTAAATAAGATCAACCCATACACTTCCATCAGTTCTTCTGTCAAAAAGTGGGATAGAAATGTTCCAAAAAGGGGAATTAAGGATGAACAAGTCTATGAAAGAGTTGGAATAAATTTCAATGAGAAATTTCGTAGTCTCATTGCATCCATTTTGAGTAAGATTTATCTATGAGAAAAAGGCTTCAAATTACAGCCACCACTACTACACACGTGCTGACAAGACTAACTGCCACAGATTTATTTAAGTTCATTTATACACCCTCCTTTTTTCCATCATGCAACTCAAGACTCTCTAAACCAGTTAATCTCCTTAGGGCACTGAATGAATTATCTCTCACTTCCTGATTTTTATCTGTGCTATTATGTTGCCATGAATAGCACATTAGAGGCACCATATTACAAAAAGTGGTAACATTGGCTGGCTCTAAATGGGATTTTTTTTGGGGGGGGGGGGGTTGCCTCATTTTAATAACCCGCTTTATGCAGTGGAGTACAGTGAGACTTGATGTGCATAGAGGAATACAGTCTTCTTCTAGGGATGGAAAACCTTTGGCCCTGCCAGATGCAATCAACACAAGACCCTTTTTGCACTACATCATTATAGCATTATGATTCCACTCAAACAGTCAACTTTCCATCAGATTGAATCCTAGAATTTGCAATTTTTGGAAGGGATGTTTAGAATACTCAGACAGAGCACTCTAATGCCTCTACAAACCCAGCTAAACTGGAATCAGAGTGCTATAACTGTGTAGTGTGAAAGGAACCACAGTTCTTCACTGAGCTTAATGCAGCTTTTGTCATATCCAGTTAAAGCTCTTATAGCTAGACTGAAAAGATGTAGTTGATTCCTGGATTAATATAATCAAACTTGACTTTACATTCTAGATATATGTAGAGAGGAAAACATATTGATGTTTTATTTTTATGCTACACACATGCATTTGAAACAACAAGAACACAATTGGTTTCCATGTCAGCAAATAAACCTATTGGCCATATTCTGGTAGTGAAAAAACCCCACTTCAAGGGAAGTCCCGTGCAGAAAACTTTGGCGATTTCTACCTGCCTAGAACTTGGCATTGAACAGATGGAGATAAAATGCAGAGACTTCAAAGAAGGGCAAAAAGTTTGAAGGCACAAGAGATAATACAGAAGAGTGGCAAAGCATCCAGTTTACATGAAGGTCTATGATTCAGAGCCTATTTCCAGATAGTTCTGGATTTTTGTCAGGGTAAGCAAATGCTCTGCCACTGACTTAGGGCCCTTTGCATATGTTTCCAACAAGTACTTATAAGTAAAAGTTGAGTGGGGGCTATGGCATAGTTTTTACCAGCATTGGGGGAAGATCCTTTTCAGAATGTAATTTCTATAATTCCCTCCTTCCCATAAGAAGTACTATTGAGCAATGGTCCAACATGTAACGTTTTCAAAGGATATTTCTTCAGGTTGCAGATGCTTGATGACTGGATAGGGACTAGGACTACAGAAGTCTCATAATTTCCTTCTGCTGGAGAACAGAGCTCTGTCTTCCAGCAAACCTAAGGTTGCCTGCTGCAAAAAAAGGCAGCCATGTCCATGCCTTTATGCTTTTTTGCTGCCCCTGTCAACATTTCTAAACTGATCATAACTTTTAAAGATGGAGAAGATACATCTGTGTTAAAGATGAATAATCCCGCCTAAGAGAGTTCTTTAAAAAAAATAATCGGGCACAGGCAATGCTTCTACCTCTTCTAAACCTTTGATCCAACACATTGTGTCTTCAAAAGACTGAGTCCATGCAAACCTTTTGAAACACTGGATACAATCATGTGCATTTAATAAAGTGGGATTTAGTTCTAAATAAAGGGCTAGACGGGGGGCCCAATCTACGGTGCCATATAATGCAGTTTGAAGCTACGTTATATGGTTAGTGCTAGCTGTAATGAAGTTTCATTTAATTGAACTGAGTCTATAACATTTCAAACTGCATTATGTGGCAGTGTAGATGGAGCCAGGATAATCTATAGGATATATGGTATCTTGAATCGAATGGGTGAAACACATCTGTGGTGAAACCTGTAAAAACCAAACAGTGGAGACATTTCCACATGCTAAACAGTTGAGAAGTATCATAGTTTTATCTCCAAGTTTTTTCATCTTTTAAGATTATTGTTCATAGAGATTTGGGATAATGCCAGTAAATGCAGCTTAGTCATACCATTAGCTGAGACACTTCTGAGTGTTATACAATCAACAATATGACAATACGTGTCACAAGAGTTGGTGTCCTGAAAAAAAGCGGAACATGTTGTCATTCTGCAGTGTATCTGGAAGCGTGGGTAATGAGGATAAACATAATTTGGCACCCCATCATCCAAATAGACAGAATTATAAGCTCCTGACTCACACATGATTCTGACAAGGAGTCAGCTGGACATAACAATAAGTGCTAATTTGGTTACGTAATATTGCTTGGTGTGTTTCTGATTAAACTGCTTAGTTTTTATGAGTTTCTATTTATGATGGAAATGTATCTTGTTCAATTGTTAAATTGAATTTAAATTTTAATATTCCATTTCAGAAATGGAATATTTTTGAAATGAGGATGGCACTCACCGATTCCTTCTCTTTTGTTGCATTATTATGAGTGCAAATTGTCTATGGATTCTGCACCTATCCATGACTTGAAAATAATTTAAAAAAATGTTTTGGTATTTTATATAAGGGGACAGGACACCATTGTATACTGTGCCTTTATATATACAATACTACCATAAATTTTGATACCAAGGGCATCCTAGATCCAAAGCCCAAAGATACCAAGGGCTACAATACAAATATTTTCAAATGAAACAATCATCTATCTATCTATCTATCTATCTATCTATCTACCTACCTATCTATCTATCTATCTATCTATCCACATAATAAAGTGAAAATGTGTATGTGTATATGTGGCAGAGGTGTCCACTTAGACAGCCTCCCGCCTCCACAAACAGCTACAACCCCCAGTAGTGAAGAGCCACCAAAACCACTGACATTGCAGTTACAGCGAACGCCATGAATATGTAGCCCGAACACTACCAATATCCTCCCCAAACACTATGGGCCACCACCCAAGGAATGCTTTCATTTGGGGACCATTTCATCCTAGATTTTACGTGATTCCTCAACTACAGGCAGGCATCCTAGAGTTCCTTACTCTCTCCATTGGTGTGTAATTTGTATGAGCCTGCCCTCTGCCTCTCCCTTAACCCTACCCTTTCCTATGGCACACAGGAAACAGAAGAACAGATCAGCAACTGAACATACTGGAAGGGTTTAGGGGACTGAATCAACATGATGGAGCACAGAACCCCTATGGCCAACAAAAAATGCAGGAGGGCTTTGGGGAAAATTGACCTTGATTTACAGGAATTATAGTTCACCTACATCCAGAGAACACTGTGGACACACATAATGGATCTGCACCAAATTTGGCAAGCATACCCAATATGCGCAGTACTTTGGCCACATAATGAGAAGACAAGAAAGCTTGGAGAAGACAATGATGCTGGGGAACATGGAAGGGAAAAGGAAGAGGGGCCTGTTACAGGTTTGTGAAAAAACAAACTGTGTGCAGTCCTGTCCAGACTTATCCAGCCCTTTTGTGCATCCACAATGAGCAAATATAAGCCAAGAAAATGGAAAAATCAAAGTTTACTCTTAAGTAGCAGAGTCAAGGAGAAAATTAAACAAGCAGCTTCAAAAACACAAAACCTCCAGCTTCAAAATAACTCAGTCCATCTGGAGCAACAAACTCACATAAAGTTCTCTGCATTAAATTCATACATCTTCTTTGGAAATTTCTTTTTCAATGGTGCAAGGAGACAAGCATAGTACCCGTGTTTCGCCAAAAATAAGACAGTGTCTTATATTAATTTTTGCTTCCAAAGATGCACTATGTCTTATTTTCAGGGGATGTCTTATTTTTCCATGAAGAAGAATTCACATTTATTGTTGAACAAAAAAAATGAATTTATTATATATTGTACAGTAGTTGTCATCACAAACCAGCATGACCAGACAAACTGTGAATCCTATCAATAATTTCTTGTTACTACCATTATTTCCATGTACAACACTCTATGGTACTTACATGTACCAATCCTGCATGCTCTGGTGTTCTGTTTGGCAGGCGTTGGGCATGCTTCCAAACAAAAACTTTGCTAGGTCTTACTTTCAGGGGAGGCCTTATATTTAGCAATTCAGCAAAACTTCTACTAGGTCTTATTTTTCAGGGATGTCTTATTTTCGGGAAAACAGGGTAGGCTCTCAGCCAGGAAATTACTCCGAGTAAGTTCTGAAGCAAGCGATTCAGTAAGTCCCAAAAAGCATAACAAACATTCCCCAAGTTATACCCCATTCAGGGAGTGGTTCAAGCTTGTTATCCTTGATTGTTCTAATTACCCAACTATGAATTGTGATTGACCAGGTGTTTTTCCCTTAACACACACATACACACAAGTGGCGATCCCACAGAAGCTTAGTCAAATACATGCCTATGCAGCAATAGGGCCGACCAAGAGTAAGATGTGTGGATGGATGGTATCCTTAAAGTGACTGACTTGACCTTGAAGGAGGTGGGGGTGGCGACAGCCAACAGGGAGCTCTAGCGTGGGCTGGTCCATAAAGTCACGAAGAGTCAGAAGCGAGTGAACAAATAAACAACACCCAATATGCCCAAATTTGAATACTGGTGGATGTGGGGTGGAATTGGCCTTGACATTTGTTAGTTGTAGGTACTGGGATTTATAGTTCGCCTGCAATCAAAGAGCACTTCGAACCCCACCGATGATGGACCTGGACCTAACTTGGCAGCCAGAACCCGTACGAGCAACTGAACGTACTGAAGGGATTTGATGGGACTGAACCAGCATGGTGAGAGTTGTAATTGATCCTAAAGCTGGAGAGCATACTGAACCCCACCAATGATGCATCTAGAGCAGGCATGGGCAAACTTGGGTCCTCCAGGTATTTTGGAATTCACCTCCCACAACTCCTAACAGCCTACTGGCCCAAGTTTGCCCATGCCTGAACTAGAGCATATTTGCCCAACATGACAAACCAAGTATTGATAGAGTTTCAGCGAATTAACCTGACATGTGGGATGTAGTACATCCACAACCTTATGCATGTTTTGTAAAATTAAAAAATGACTTCTAATAGGCCAGGCAATGCCGGCTACCCAAGCTAGTAATGAATAAATGTAGCATTTGGAGGTTCTATATGTTACAGGACACCAGAGTGTATGTTTAGTTTCATTTCAAATTTCCATAAACAAAATTCTTCTGCATTCTTCTCATACTCAATTGAGCTTTCTGGCTTTTACAAAAGCAACTTTTTGTAGACTATAAAAATGTATCCGAGATTAACACAAGTTTAGGGAACACTGCAGGCCATTTAAATAAGCTAGGAAATTGTGCGGAGTTGTGCTTTCCTGGCTTTGCCTTTAGAGGCCAGAAAATGAAGGAGGGGAGCTGTATTTTGTCTCCATCAGAGGAGGAAGCCCACAACCTAGGCTGTAGCATTGATGCAGTTTGACACCACTTTAACTGCCATGGCTCAATGATATAGGATCCTGGGAGTCTGAGTTTTGAATGGCCAACATAACAGGCAAGCATTAAATGCCTATATAAACAAAATAACATAAAAATGTTAAATAAAAGACAATACTAAACATTGTACAATAAATTAAAATAACCAGTTGCATTAAATAATTATCATTAAAAAAGCAATTAAAAAACCAGATGAGCTTCTCCTATTGACGCAGCCTAGAATGGCATTGGCCTTTTCACCTGCAGCAGCACACTGTTGGCTCGTGTTCGACTAAGACTCCTTGAATATAATCCTAGAGTTGGAAGGGACCTCTAAAGGCCATCTAGTCCAACCCCCTTCATTCTGCCTTCACACAGGGAAAGCACAAACAAAACAACCCTGACAGATTGCCATCCAGCTCTAATAATATTGATAATAATAATAATAATAATAAGTCCAAGCCCCTTCTGCCTTTATGCAGCAAAAGCACAATCAAAGCATCTCCAACAGATGGCTATCCAACTTTAATAATATTAGTATTAATACTAATAATACTACTAATAATAATAAGATAGAAGAGACTGCATGGGCCACCTAGTCCAAGCCCCTTCTGCCTTTATGCAGCAAAAGCACAATCAAAGCATCTCCAACAGATGGTCATCCAACTTTAATAATATTAATATCATTAATAATAATAGATTGGAAGGGATCTCTAAAGACCATCTAGTCCAAGGACCTTCTGCCTTCGTGCAGCAAAAGCACAATCAAAGCACCCCGACAGATGGCCACCCAGCCTCAATAATAATACTAAGAATAATAGTTGGATGAGACCCTTTGGGCCATTTAGTCCAACCCCCCTAAAGAAGTGTCAAACTGCATTAATCCTACGGTGTAAACGCAACCCCCTAGAAGGCCGGGGAGAACTAAGGACACCTTCCGTAAACATCCGGCGTCCCCTCCCTCCGCCCTGGAAGGTCGCATTTTCACCAGGGAAAGGGGCCACCTCGGTTCCTTGAGGCTCGTTTCTTCTTCCCACAGATCTATAAGGATCCAACCTGGCTGGAGTTTGGGTGAAATGCTTACTTTTAATTCCAATGAACGCTCTCCTTTGCCCCGTATTTTGCCCAAGCTTCGCGGCACGTTGGTTTCATTGTCTCCTCCCCCCCTTCCCTGGGGAAAATGGACGCGTCCAAGCAGCTGCTAATCGACAGCCAAGGACTATGTATAAATAAATGGGGGGAGTTGGGAGTTTAAAGCCCATCGAGGACAGCTCACTGTCGGCCGCAGAAACAGAGAAAGGAAAGCAGGGGAGCGGGGGAAAGGAGATTTGCCCACTTTCTGTGGAGCCCACTGAGGTAACCTTATTACTATTTTTTTTAGCAAGAAAGAGCTCTGGATTCTATGAGTCGAAAAAAATACTTTCTGTTCCAAAAGAAATTGAGGTCACCGAAGCAATGGTACCCCCGACTGTAACCTTCAACTTCAAACGAGCCCATTTCCTCTGATTGTTAACTGGAGGTGGGATAAGTAGATTGTTTTGGGTTTGTTGTGCATTTTCCGAGCTGTATGGCCATGTTCCAGATTGTTTTTGCCTTTGTTTACAAGCCGAAAATTTGTACATTTGGGACAACTTCGTCTCTACTTTGTTGTCGAAGGCTTTAAAGGCCGGAATCACTGAGTTGTTTTGAGTTTTCTGGGCTGTATGGCCATGTTCCAGAAGCATTTTCTTCTGACTTTTTGCCCACATCTATGGCAGGCATCCTCAGAGGTTTTGAGATCTGTTGGAAGCTAAGCAAGTGAGGTTTATATATTTTTGGAAGGTCCAGGGTTGGAGAAAGAACTCTTGTCCGTTTGAGGCAAGTGTGCATGTTGCAATTAATTACCTTGATTAGCATTGAAAAGCCTTGCAGCTTCAAATCCTGGCTGATTCCTGCCTGGGGTAATTTTTTGTTGGGAGGTGTTAGCTGGCCCTGATTGTTCCATGTCTGGAATTGCTCAGTTTTCTGAATGTTGTTTATTTACTGTCCTGATTTTAGAGGTTTTTTTTTTTAATACTGATAGCCAGATTTTGTTCATTTTCATGGTTTCCTCCTTTCTGAAAGGGGGAATTCCAGACATGAGACAATCAGGGCCAGCTAACACCTCCCAACAAAGAATTCCCCCCAGGCAGGAAGCAGCCAGGCCTTGAAGCTGAAAAGCTATTCAATGCTAATCAAGTTGGCCAATTGCACCATTCACACTTGCCTCAAGCAGACAAAGAGTTATTTCTCCCACCCTGGACATTATTCCACAGATATATAGACCCCACTTGCCTAGTTTCCAACAGACCTCACAACCTCTGAGGATGCCTGCCATAGATGTGGTTAAAATGTCAGGAGAGAACGCGTCTGGAAACCCAATAAGTAGTTTGTTTTTGCCTTTGTTTACAAGCCGAACTGTAAATCTGGGGCAACTTTGACTCCATTCCCCCCACCCAGCGATTTTGTGTGTGCTTAGTTAAGTAGCAGGGGGTGTTCTTTTCTTCCCTTCCTAAAATGCAAACAAAGAAACGGAGGGGTCTTCTGTGGAGCAAGCAATGTTTTACAGATGTCGGTTGAAGGAAACGGGGGAGACGCTCTCTGTGTGTTTGGAAAGCGCTTTCCTTGGAAACGCGGCTTTTGTTTTGATCCGCAAGTGCCAGAGCGGTTGTGTTTTGGTGTAGCTGCCAAAAATACATCTTCGGGGAGGGAGGAAGAGGAGGAGCCATCTCTGCCTGAGAAGGGGAGGGGAGTGTGGGCTTGAAATCGGGTTTCTTTTTTTTCTAACAAGAGTCCCAGTCACTGGACACTGGAGGCGCAGGGAGGAAAAGGCCTTAAGCCACTGCTTCTTCAACTGTGGGGTCTTGTCTGTTTGAGGCAGGTGTGAATATTGCAATTGGCCACCTTGATTAGGATGGAATAGCCTTTCAGCTTCAATAAATAAAGAACACTCAGAAAACAGGAATTCCAGACATGATTCAGTCAGGGCCAGCTAAAACCTCACAACAAAGGATTCCCTCAAGCAGGAAGCAGCCGGGCTCTGAAGCTGCAAGGCTTTTCAGTGCTAATCAAGGTGATTAATTGCAACATTAGGAGCCTCTGGTGGCCTAGGGGATAAAAGCCTTGTGACTTGAAGGTTGGGTTGCTGACCTGAAGGCTGCCAGGTTCGAATCCCACCCGGGGAGAGCGCGGATGAGCTCCCTCTATCAGCTCCAGCTCCATGTGGGGACATGAGAGAAGCCTCCCACAAGGATGGTAAAACCTCAAAACATCTGGGCGTCCCCTGAGCAACGTCCTTGCAGACGGCCAATTCTCTCACTCCAAAAGCAACTCTGGTTGCTCCTGACGCGGAAAAAAAAATACAACATTCACACTTGCCTCCAACAGACAAGAGTTCTTTCTCCCACCCTAGACATTCCACAGATATATAAACCTCACTTACTTAATTTCCAACCTCTGAGGATGCCTGCCATAGATGTCGGAGAAACATCAGGAGAGAATACTTCTGGAACATGGCCATACAGCCTGGAAAACTCACAGCAACCCAGTGATTCTAGCTATGAAATCCTTCAACAACGAATTACCATTAAATGTCTGGTTTTTATACCTATTTTATGAACCGAGATCAAGTAAACATTTCCCAGGTGGAAAGGGTTCTTGGATGGAAAAGGTTTAAGAACACCTTTTATAATTCAAGCATCTCTGAGCTGAACTAACATAACCTTGTTTTTTAGCATTTCCTGTTTCAGGCTTATGTAAACATGGATTCATGTAAAAGTTTGGAGCAATTAGTAGTGTAAGGCTGGATTTACACTGCTATATAATCCAGAATATCAAAGCAGATAATGCACATTATCTGATTTGGTCTGGATTATGTGAGTCTACACTGCCATGTAATCCATTTCAAATCAGATAATCTGGATTTTATATGGCAGTGTTGAAGGGGCCTACGACTTGGGCTCACAGAAGAGGTAGGCACTGGATTAGTAAGAGGAGCAAAGACCCATGGGCAGTGGGGCGCCTTGGAAGGCTAGTAGCCCCTCTTCCTTCTTCTCTTCCTTCCTGGTTTCCTTTTTCCCTCCCTTTTTCTTTCCCTCCTTGCCTTCTTTCTAACCTATGATATCAATACCATACCCCTTGTCGCTGAATCCCTCTTTGCCCCTTCTGTACTCCTATATCCAGTACTTACTTTCTTATTTACTCTCACACCTTCCATGAATACTAAAAAGTGATGATTCCTAAAATTTCGTTTTCCAGATGTTTGGGACTTCAGCTCCCAGAATTCCTGAAAATGTTGAGACCTGAAGAGGGGAGTAAATGCATCTTCAGGAAGTTGACACCACAAGTTGGTCTTCCCCATACATCTGAAATTACCAGTGCTTTATTGTAAACATTGTTACCCATACTCTACCTCCCCACAAAGACCAAGCAGCTTACAAATCACAACTTTATTGAATTTTGAATGGAACATCATGGAGGAATAGTCCTGGGCCACAAAAACAGATTGAGAACAACATGTGATCTAAACTTGAGTAGCCAATATGATAAGTCATTAGGTCACAGGGCTATTTTGAAAGATGGAAGAGAAGGAATGAGGCAGGTCTGGTAATCTGGCAACACACAGCCCTGTTAAAGGGTTGAAAGATAACATTGAGAAGCCTTGAGAACTGGGAGAGGCAGGAGGAAAGCACTGAGCTCCATTTGCTTTAACAGTGAATTTAGTTGGTAAGTGCCAAGAGAAATGGAGCCAAAATTGAAGCACTGAGCAAGAAGGGGGAGATCCGGAAGTCTGCTGATGGTCAAAAGAGTCTTAAACACTAAGGGAACAAAAAATGCTCTCCTGAAACTTCTTAGTGAGGATTGGGTACATTCAATAGCCATGGGATTCTGAATGTCATGTAGAACATTGGGAAGGGAGTGAAGGAGAGGAATGACCCACTTTGGAGGAATAATTGATGGTCTGGAGCACTCCCAATTAGCATAAACAGTAAACATTTTATTGCAGGTCCCATTTATTTCCTTGGATTGATTACAGCGAACACAGTCCGATGCATGCTTACTTGGAAGTAGGTTTTTTTTTGTAACCAGTAGGATTTAATTCTGTGCCATTTTTAAGCAACATTCCAAGCAGAAACTCTTCAACCAAGAATTACATTAGAGACTTTCCCCCCTAAAAAAAACAATATCCAAATGCCTGCATTCTAGCAGTTTTTCTCCCTCAGTCTATGTCTATGTTCTTAATAAGGGCCTATATTTAAATCAATTGCAGTTTTCCCTCCCCCAACTATAACAGCTTTGGGGGAGTGATTTAGATATAGAAGATAATTGCCTAAGAAGGGCTAAACAAACCTAAGATAGGAATGGAAATCATACAGCTCTCCAGATGATGCTGGAGTACAACTCCCAGCATTTTTCATCATTGATAATGCTGTCTGGAGCTGCTGGTACTGTATTTGCAGATCAACAGAAGCTGGGAGGATGATTCCCACCCATCAACCAGGAAAACTCAAGTTTAGGGACCTAATTGGCCCTGACAGAATAAGTCAATAGGTTAAAATGACCTTGCAGCATGTGTAAACCTTTTAACATAATAAAATAAAGTCCATATTATCGATTAATGCAGCCCTTTGGCAATCTGTGGCCCTTGGTTCATTTTGAAAGCCATCTCTGACAGATGTCTCATTCAAGCCTAAAGTTAGTGTAGGGCTACAATAACCAACTTGCACAAACTGAGGTACAAGAAAGAAAAGGAAAGTCAAAGGGAGCACTTGTCATGAAGTATGCCATGGAATATGACAAGTATTGTAGATAATTGGAAATAACAAGAGAAGGTGTAGATAGTCAAAATGCTTCCAGAAAAAGTGGGGAATGAATGGGACCATGGGCCAAAAAAATGCTTCTCTCATGTTTGCCCTTCATTGAAAATGCAAAAATGGTTTTTATTTAATTAACTCAAACAGTGGAGGAAGAAGACAGAATGGTACAAGAGCTTGTGTTTTCCAATAGGCTCAAGCAAAAACTAATTTCTACCGTCTCTTCTTGCCAGTGTGTTTTTCCACATGTGTCATCTTGACCACACACTTGAAAACATACTGGTTTTCATCTGTGAAATAGGAGCCATAGTGGCACAAGGGGTTAAACCCTTATGCCAGCTGAACTGCTGACCTGAAGATTGGGGGTTCGAATCTGCAAGACAGGGTGAGCTCCCATCTGTCAGCTCCAGCTTCTCATGCAGGGACATGAGAGAAGCCTCCCATAGGATGGCAAAACATCCATGGCATCCCCTGGGTAACGTCCCTGCAGATGGCCAATTCTCTCAGACCAGAAGCAAATTACAGTTTCTCAAGTCGCTTCTGACATGGTTGTAAAAATCTGTGAAATGTTGAAGAGAACACAGTCTCCCTCTGTTGCCTATTTCTGTTGATTTAGTGAGCATACCCATGGCATTTCGGCATTGTATGGCTCTCTAGTTGTTTGTTTGTATGGAGTCTACAAGTCTTTCTGTAAATCTGTTTTAGATGTTGTACCTGTCAACCTTGGGGTACTTTTAAAATCAACTTGAAAGTGTGAGAAATAAATGATATAAATAAACCCACCAGCCTAAGCATCCAGAGTACTTCTGGCAAAGATATAGGCTGCTACAGGAATAGATATTACTTCAGGGGTCCTAATGGATAGTGTGTAGATGTATCCACAACTCCTTTTACAGAGGTGACAGCAGCAGAGTTTTATAGCCTAAACTTTTATAGAAATTTCATCCTTGTCTCTTCACTTCTATTGCAAATTGAGAAGACAGAAACGAATTGAAGGTTTTCTCTTTTTTCCCCCTCTCAATCTCTAGATTTAACAGTTACCTTCTTAATGATCCTAAGTTCACAAAGCATTGAAAGCATAGCCTTCAATGAACTACCCCAGAATCTGTATGAAGAACTACGTCTGAACTGGTAAGAACTGAGAAAAATGGATAAACTACCCAGTGAATATGGCAATTAGAAATTCAAATTTCAACTCACGTAGAAAAATATTGTAAACATATCCATGTGGGTTCTAAAAATAAAGCATATATTTCTTCTTGATAGAAAGTTGTTTATTTCAAACTTAACATTTTTGGTGTCACACTGTATTTATTTATAGTGGGTTGTCGAAGGCTTTCATGGCCGGGATCACAGGGTTGTTGTATGTTTTCCAGGCTGTATGGCCATGTTCCAGAAGTACTCTCTCCTGACGTTTCACCCACATCTATGGCAGCCATCCTCAGAGGTTGTGAGGTACCTCTGAGGATGCCTGCCATAGATGTGGGTGAAACGTCAGGAGAGAATACTTCTGGAACATGGCCATACAGCCTGGAAAACATACAACAACCCTATTTATAGTGGCTTAATATATCCCAGTGACAAATATGTATAAACTGTAACTTGGTCTACTGCTGAGTTCTGCCCAGTGCTGGACTTGCATCAGGGATAGATTAAATTGTCTATTTCCAATCTGTATCAGCTTCTACTCAATCGTAAATCAATTCCAATTAGTATGTAAGTTAGTGTACACATGAATTTCCACTAATTTGTGTTTGCACGCTTGCATATTTGAACAGAGAACTGTATTGCCAAAATGTGGAGACATGCACAGCCTTAAGTGGAAGTTGTGATTCTGTCCTCACCTGTTAAGTATGGATTTGGTAGTTTAATCCTCTCCCCAAATGGATTGGTCTATTCAGCAGATAAAATTACCCACATCTCTCACATTCAAAGTCCAGATAAAGTTCTGAAAGCTCTTCAAAGGAGAATGTACAATATCTGCTGTAAAATGACAACAATTGGGATCTGAAGATATTTATGTCATACATTTTAATGCTGGAAGCAACTCCCTGTTTTTCTTTGTCAACATATGGTTGACAACACCATGCCTCAGTTATCCTTGCTGTACCCTTGGAGGTTCCATTTTGGGACCTTGTGCAGATATGAAAAAGCATGGACGATTATGGGCTATATTATTTAATGGTGGTGCTGTGAATGTTTACACTTCAATGTATCTACATTATGTTGCTACCATTTGATAATATGGAGAGTGACGATCCATTGTTGGTGTAAATCATGAATCTGGATTCCAAACACAAAACATTGACGTTAGTGGTAATGTCCCAATTATGTGGCCACTGTATGTAAGTTTTGGTTGAAGAGAAAGTGTATTTGTATCTAAGGGTGTATCTAAGCTGCAAAATTAATACAGTTTGACAATATATTATTACCATAGTTCAATGCAATGGAATCATAGGAGTTATAGTTTTACAGGATCTTTAGATTTCTCTTCTAAATAGTGCAATTGCATCAGTAAATTACAATTTCCGTTCAGTTTGCTTGCCCTTTGTGACAACATTGCTTTGCTTGATCAAAACAGCTTTTCTTCTGCAGGCAGGTGAATTTGTGTTGCTTTAACTTCCCAAAGATAAAATTAGTTGCTTTGTGTCTTCATAACAATGAAAATGTGATAGATATGTTAGTTTGAATCAGCAATGTTGCAAACAGTATTGTGTTGCATACAAGGATTTGTATCTGTTGAGACAAAAAGTGTTTTATACAATCTAGGGCAGGTCTGTCAAAACAGAGGGCACATGAGTTGTGGTTTATGTCTTGGTAATGTTGCAAAGATTACAAAGTTTTGAAATAAGTCTGTTGCAATCTGTAAGATCTTTATTTAGAAATATGGGATAAAACAAAGGGGCACTAAGCAAAAATTCTGCTTCTACATAAAAGCCTATATCTAACTGTTAATCTAACCAAAGTAGAGCCATTAAATTAATGGGAATTTAGTAAGTCAGCTTTAACGTAATTTCCATTTAATCTCAGGATCTCATCTAGTTGAGAATTAGTAAAGCCAAGATATTGTAATTGTGCCATGCAAATGCAAAATACAGCATATCTTAATTTTCCTGCAAGTGTTGGCACACTGACAGAAAATAGTTTGAATAATTGCCCAGTGACTGCCTAAATTCCACATGTAGCTTTAAATGGGAATGATGACGTATTGGCTTCCTGTTCTCCACGTGTGTCTAGTGCATAGTTAGTACAGTACATTTATTTTGGTCTTCTGACCCACCCTGAAAATATTTGCTCATCCATATCATACAGGAAGTAATTTTGCCACACTGAGTCCTGTGCAGGATAAAAGGTTCCCTATTACTGGTGTAAGGTTTGCATTTCAAATCACTGGCTCTGCAGAGGTTCAGCTTTATAGCTGAAGAATAGAAGATTACTTAAATCAGTCCTTATTTTTGAACTTGCTAAGAGCAAGGTGTCGTGGTTAACCGTCTTCAGAGGAACGTATTGGCAAACCACTCTAAATAAGTCTTGCCAATAATACCTTATAATAGGTTTGGTCAAGGGTTACCGTAAGTTGTAACTAACTACATTCTACCTTGGCAGCTGATCCCATTGTGATGGCACCATTATATGTAATCCTGGGATCTGGCAAAATACAATTTGTCTATCTGTCTTCCAAATGCCTTTAATACAGTAAAGCCCCATATCTGTGGGACTGGTGTCTGCAGTTTCACCCACCCCCATCCTCTTTAGGTGTTTTCTAGGTCCTCCAGTGCGAATCTCTGGTGTTCTTCTGCTGGAAGTTAGCTTAGAGTCTTGTGAGAGGCCCTAGCAAATTCCTAAAGAGTCATTACAGTATTTTCAATAAGGTTTATTATCCATGGTTTCTTGTTTCCAATGTAATTCCAGGAATGTATCACCTGTAGATATGAGGGTCTAGGGAACAGGTGGGGAAACTAGAACTTCAGCTAATTCTCAGTGCCTCATCACAATACAAGTACCATTACTTATTTTCTAGGAATCATGACAGATAAGATGGTGTATAACATCATATATAGATATCAATATAGATTGCAATATAGATATCCTTGACTCCTTTTTAACAGAGACATAATATGAAGGTTATCAGGATGAGCACTTCAACGCTATGATAACATAATTGACCATGCGATTCTACAGCTTTTCCAAGATCTAAATATGAAGGTGGGTGGGTTGCTGAAAATCTGCAGTAGTTGCGAACAAAACTTATGCTAAGAAGTTATTAGGAGTATTATCACCTCCAAACAAGAGAAGGAACATGAGCAGGCATACCTGAGAAAGGTTGTTTTCTAGACCAGAGGTTCCCAACCTTTGGGCCTCCAGTTGTTTTGGACTTCAACTCCCGGAAATCTCAGCCAGTTTACCAGCTGTTAGGAATTCTGGGAACTGAAGTCCAAAACACCTGAAGGCTCAAAGGTTGGGAACCACTTTTTAGACTTACACACTATCCATCTTGATTGTGCTTGGAGCCAAGATGTAGCCATTTATGTGATCCAATTCTCTGGCTTATGGCACTCCTGTGAAAGAACTGATCTGAGTGTAGAATAAGGTTGAACTTCTTATTGACCTTAAGGGGATGTGAAACAAAAGTAGAAACAGAAATGCAATACAGATTGGATATCTCTAATCTTAAATGCTTGAGACCAGAAGTGTTTTGGATTTCATATTTTTAGAATAAGTATATGTTATGAGATATTTTGGCAATGGGACCCAAGTCTAGACATGAAATTCATTATGCTTTATATACACATAGCCTGGAAATAATTTTATACACTATTTTAAATCTTGTGTCCACTGAACCATCAAAAAGCAATAGTGTCACTATCTAAGCCACCCATGTGGATAATCTTGGATTTTGGAGTATTTTAGATTTTGGAATTCTGGTTAAGGAATGCTAAAACTGTACTGCCTTTGTTTTAAGTCTCTTTGACAGCAGTATGGGGGAGGTGGGCCTCTACCTTCATCCATCCTTCCTCAATAACGTATCAACACCTTAGCAAACATCTCAAGTAAGATGCAGTTTTGAGATGCTCACTTTCATTTTCTCCCTTTCCGCATGATTTTTATCATCTTTGCCTAAATGAAGAAACTAGTGAAAAGCAGGTGTTACATATTTTGTTGTATTTGGTTGACTTAATAAATGTCTCAACACGATGTGTAGTTTGCAGAATCCTCCAAGGTATTACATAAATGTGGAGTGTTACCTCCTCCTTCTTTGATTTTTAGGAGGACTGTTGCTGTGTCTGCATATTCGTGATAGCTCCATCCTGCAGGTTGCTTGCTTAGGTAGGTATAAGGTTTTGACTAATCATTAGTGGTGGTGATGTTGTGTTTCATGCCTGACTCTTTATTTGAAGCACGATCAGGGCTGGGTTATCAATGAAGAAAATGCTATAATGTTCTCAGTTGTACACAGTCACACACACAAACACACAAGCATTTAGCTCTGTGTTGCTGTCTAGAGAGAAATGCCTGCACTGTCTCAAGGCTTAGTAGCACTTAATTTTCACCCTGGACCTATTTTCTAGTAGCAAAGAGCCATGTGGTACCTTGAGAGTCAGCCCTTGGCCATACCATCCCCAGACATGGGAGATTCCCAGATATCAGAAAGGAGGTGACTTTGTTTCTGTGACAGGCTCCTAGGAGTCTAATTCACCACATGACCATCCCCAGACATAGTGAAGATAAGTTGGAGGGCTGGGCCAAACCAGGCCCTCCAAAAAGGAACTCTTTAGCATTGTACAAATATGACAGTAGGATTATATTTCAAACATCAAAACTAAATCCTATGGATTTGTAGTCTGGTGAAACACTAGAGCTCTCTGGCTGATTCATTCTAAACTACAAATCACAGGATTCCAATAGATGTTGACATGGCAGCTAAAGTGGAATAATTGTGCTATGTCTGTCAAGTGTGAAAGGGCCCAAGGTTGTGCTGAAATGGAGGCAGGGGCTCTTTAAGCAATTGTTTCAGAGTCTCAAGTTACCACACTCCAGCTCTAAAGATAAAGGAGGATTCAAGATGGGGACTCTTCAGTATGGATTTTATATGTTGTGTTACCATATTTGTGGATCTTCTGTCACAGTAACTGTGGATTGGTACAACAGATGCACAGAGTATTTGCTGTTTTTAGAGCAGATCTAACTCATGAGACAGAAGGAGGCAGCCAGCATGGGCAACTGAAAGTTGAAGGTGAGAGAGTAAAGTATTGAAGGACACCATTGTATGTGCCCTTTGCCTCTGTAGCTAATATTCTCCCCTCTGATGTGATGGAAGATATTGCCCCCTCAATGGTGTTGATGCCAAAACTTGAGAAAGTTACATTGTTCGGTTTTAAATTGAGCTTGTGAACTGTTAAATGACACATAGATCAAACATGGTAAGTATATAAAGTTACCTAATACTACTCATCATATTAATATGGGAATTTTCTGTCAATAATAATAATAATAATAATAATAATAATAATAATAATAGTAGTAGTAATTTATTTATAACCCGCTTCCATCTCCCCGAGGGTACTCGAAGCAGTTCACATGGGGACCAGGCTCAATCAACAGATAAAACAATACGACGACACCATACAAATTAAAACAATAACATTAATAACTAACATCAGCGAGCATCAGAACCAAACGGTGGGGCTATTAAGAAATTACAGAGAATTTCCTTTACTCCATTCATGACATGCTTTCCAACATAATAGAACCATGAAAAGGCTTCTGTAAAACCAAACACCAAATATGCTTAGTGAAGGTATTCCAGAGGGTTACCACTACTGCCCAGGTAATTATTGGTTGCCCTCTCTGGAAGAACTGTATAATTCTCACTGCCTTAAGAAAGCTCAAAATATTCTTAAGAATCCATGGATATTATTTTTTTGAATTGTTACCATTTGGCAGATGGTATAGGATGATAAAAACAAGGATAAATAGGCTGAGATATAGCTTTTATCTTAAAGTTGTGACCATATTGAACTCTGTGGTTTCACACTGATGTGGCATTAGGGGTTGTGCAATGGCGATTAGAATGTGGAAGGATTTGTGTTTTGTTTTGAAATTTGTACATGTGATTGAGGGTGGTGTTTAATTTTGTTGTACTATGTGCAATGACAAAAAAGTTGTTCTGTTCTATTTTATTACCAGGTTCTCGCTCAAACAGAAAATAATTTTTAAAAAGATTACAGTAGAGTCTCACTTATCCAAGCCTCGCTTATCCAAACTTCTGGATTATCCAAGCCATTTTTGTAGTCAATGTTTTCAATATATCATGATATTTTGGTGCTAAATTTGTAAATACAGTAATTACAACATAACATTACTGCGTATTAAACTACTTTTTCTGTCAAATTTGTTGTATAACATGTTTTGGTGCTTAATTTGCAAAATCATAACCTAATTTGATGTTTAATAGACTTTTCCTTAATCCCTCCTTATTATCCAAGATATTTGCTTATCCAAGCTTCTGCTGGCCTGTTTAGCTTGGATAAGTGAGACTCTACTGTATATGAGTATCGCATTACACATTCATATTACAGAGAAACGGGAAAAAGACAAAGAATTTTTTTCACACATTTACTCATATCATTCTGGTATGACCTGTATTCCTAGCCTTTCCATTACCATAATTGTCTACTAGTATCTATCTGTCCCATCCCCCTCTGCTCAATTATTGTATTGAGACAGAGAAGTAGTCATATTTTGCAGTGCAATTGACTTAATCTTTTAGTAAGTTCTGCCCTTTTGATGAAGATGTCCTATATTCTCAAGCAGACTGAAGTATTTCAACTGGATTTTCTTCTCTTTTCGTTGTACAGATTTGTGTGCTGTGTCAAAATGCCTCTCAACAATGAGCAGAATAGTGAATGTGATTCTTCAAGATTCTCTGAAAGTGCAGCATCTTCATCTAGTGACTCCGAGTACTCCAGACAGAGTTTCACCAGTGATTCTTCAAGCAAGCCAGGCTCCCCAGCATGTAAGCAATCTTATGACATGAATGTGATTTGTATCACTGAGTACTGCAGGTTTTCACATAGTCTTTCGGGACACAGGCTAATGGTTTGTCAATAAGAATAAGGATGGCTTCAGTTTGAGGGATCCTTGGGCAAAACGGTTGCTTATTCCCAGTGTTGGTGGGCAGCAACAAGAGGTACAAATCAGGTTGATAAGAGAAGAATTTGGGAACGTTACTTCTTCAGACTACAATATCTAGTGATCTACCTGTAGGAGAGGAGGGTTCTTTAGATATACTTTGTGTTCTTACAGGGAAATGAAGAGATCAAATAGGTCTGGTCAGTGTTCTACAGGAACTGGATGTGCACAAAATAAATTTCCTAAAACAAAATGTTTGAAATCCACCATATTGAGTGGGAAGTATAGCTTTTCTTCTGCCCATCCCTCCCGGGACATGTTCACATGGATTTCTTTCCTTTATTCTAGCAACAAGCCCTCCTAAAGTGGTTACATTTGACGAGATGATGGCAGCAGCCAGAAACATGTCAAATTTGACCCTGACTCATGAAATTGCTGTTAATGAGAACTTCCACATGGAACGTATAGAACTTCCTCAGAACAGGTAACCTACAGGGTTTTCGAACCAATGATAAAGGAACATTTTTTAAAAAAAGCTCAAATCTTGACGAGTCTGATGGATTGTCTGCATTTTGGAGATTTTGCAAAGGTGTGTATGTAGTGTGTTTCTGTCTTGCATTGCCAAGTAGTAGGTTGTAGTATAAATGATACATAAATAACTGGACTTTAAAGCAAACACAAACCCCCTAATTAAAATAGATTCAACCTGGCCGGCAGCTAAATTAACCCACCCTTTAATCCTTCAGTTGCTTAAATATGGTTTCATGCACCCGTTTTACCATGAGATTCGCATCTACAGTCTGAATTCAAAATAGAATTATCAATTTAACTAAAAAGGAAGACTTGAGAATTAGAACTTTCATTTGGATACATTGCATAAATGTATCCAAATACATAAAAGAGCTGGGGAACTTTTCAACTTACGTTTTGGGCCATAATACCCAGCCCCTTGCCATCAATCATGCTGTAACATTCCCATTACCATCCATTCTAAAAGGTCTCCATGAGATTTGTAGTTCCATCAACAACTAAAGCAACAAATAAGCTTCCAAATAATCTGCCACAGCTAGGCAAGTGATCGTCTTAACTTGGAACTACACACACAGTTATTGCTCACAAGTAAAGGGTGTTTGAAAAAGAACTCCCTAGTTTTAATGTATTTATACTTAAAACTAGCGAGTTCTTTTTCAAACACCCTGTATAGTCCACATATTGTCAGACTGCAGCTCCTAGTATCTCATTGATAATGTTGGATAAAGATGATGGGACTTACAGTCCAACAAACATAGAGAGCAATGTTTTACCCATTTCTGTTTTATCAGAAGCAATCAGAAATAGCTTATATTACCTTAGATACTATCATGGTGAGAATCGTTTGCATCAATAAGAATTCAATAGAGTTTGCAGTTAGTAAAAATGCAGATTCTTCCCTACAATCAGGAAAGTAATCACATTTGTGTAAAGTGAACATTTTGTGCTTCTCTTAAATGTATTTTCTCATCTCCCGACCTTCAGCTTGCTTGGAAGAGTAAAACATATTGTACACCAAGCATTCTGGGATCGCCTGGAGGAAGACTTGAATGAAGATCCACCTGAATATGAACATGCCATTAAACTGTTTGAAGAAATTAAAGAGGTACGCTTTAACACTCAAAATTACTTCATTCTAAGTTGTTATTATAAATATTTTGTTTAGTTAACTTAGCTCCAAGTTTGGAAAGATTACCCTTTTGGATGATAGCTCCTAAAATTCAGCTGCTGACTATGCAAAAGTTGTAGAGTTTTTCTTCTTGTTGTTTTTGCCATGTTCTGGATAAACCACCAAGAACCAGAGGCATGAACAACTGTGGCTAAATTATCCCTCTCCAGAAAAGGTCATAGCTAATGGAGTTGTCAATGCTGCCCCAAGCGCTCTGAGCCATGGATTCTAGTGGGATTCAGTGACAAAAATAGATCCAGGAACACTTCCAAGCTGCATGCTTGCTCTCTCAGGGAAAGTGCAGGCTAGGTCATTTATACAATTAATCAATCTGATAACTACCAATCCATAGACCCTCTGTCTTACTGGGATTGAGCTTCAGATTATTGGCCTTCATCCAGTGCATTATAGCATCTGGCAGCTGTCCAGCACATGCAGAGCCACAGCTGACTGATGGCAAGAATAAAAACAGGGCTGAGATTCACCAGTTTACTAAGAACACACCACCTCAAAATTATTTGCGTTGGCTTTCTGTAAAGCACCATGTTGTAGGTTTTTTTTTTACATTGACACAATTTAACATTATTTTGACACTATTGACATGGAGTTCCAATGTAGAGAGACAATGTAAATGAGGAAAATTCTGAAGTGGATCCTGAAATGATATGAAACAATGTTTGGGGGATATCCTTCCAGCATGCAGTTCTATGTGTCTCCTTTCTTCACTTAGTAGTGTAAGACTTGCAATATACTGGTGGACCATTAACTACATCTGGTAAGTCTGAGCTGCTTTGTGTTTTTTAATGTTGTAGATCCTTCTTTCTTTCCTGAATCCTGGGGCTAATAGGATGCGAAGTCAGATCTGTGAAGTCCTGGACGCGGACCTCATAAGGCAGCAGGCTGAACACAATGCGGTTGACATCCAGGGCATTGCAAACTACATCATCAGCACCATGGGGAAGCTGTGTGCCCCAGTAAGAGATGATGATGTGAACCAGTTAAAAGCCACCGAGAATATTGTAGCATTGTTCAGGTTGGTGCCTGCTTGCTTTTTAAAAGACTGTTTTTCTCACCCCAAAAATTACATTGCTTAAATGTTTTTGTTTTTTTAAAAAACTCAATACCTGGGGAAAGATTAAACTTTAGCTTTTAGGATGCACCCAAACCACTAAGTTGTTGCATTCTTTCTTTTTTTGCTGGTTATTCTGATTGTAGTTTTCCCTCTTCACACATACAGTTGCTCCTAAAAGTGCTTTCCACAAGAGAATCTTCCAACAAATCAAGCAAATCTTAGTATAAATACATGTATACTAATTTAAAGCTAGCCCCCAGCACCATGGTAAAGCATCTCCTGTGTGTTCAAATGATTTTTCACTCAGCATGGTACCATAAGATATAAGGGGCCAGCTCAGAAAACTTTAAAATAGTATTAAGTAAATTCTTGAAGTTTTTTGATCATATCAGAAGTGACTTGAGAACATACTGCAAGTCGCTTCTGGTGTGAGAGAATTGGTCATCTACAGTGACGTTGTCCAGTGTACACACACTTCGTGTTATTTCCCAATATTAGTAGTATAGTAATATAGTTCCAGTTTATCTCTTGGTTTTTCACTGGGTGGAGTGCTTGCCCTAAGAAACTACTGCTGGGACATGCAGATAAGTATGTGTATCTGCACTCTGCATGAAAAAAAACCCTGCTCTCAGTGTGTAAGCAAATTTACCATTATGCTTGATGACCTATAAAAACTCGATTCTTGCATTATTTCAGGCAAATATTCCATGTTCTGGATCTCATGACAATGGATATGGTTAATTTCACCATTCAGAGTCTTAGACCTCATCTTCAGCGTAACTTGGTGGATTACGAAAGAGCGAAGTTCCAAGAGATACTTGAAGAAACACCAAGTATGTGCTTTGTTTTTATAAGAGGATGTAGCCAGTGGCTTGGTGGTAGAAAGAGCTGATATGCCCTGTAGCTAAAACAAAGGTCAAAGGATTGGGAAGATTTGTATTTTCATTTTCCTAGCAACAGCAGGAAAAAGTTGGAAAAGCTAGATAGTTGTTTGTTCAATTCTGTGAAAATATCTGGACATTACCTTCCCCCTGATGAAATGCACACTACTGTTTCCATTTGTCTTGAACTGTAGGTGCCCTGGATCTGACCACAGAATGGATAAGGGAATCTATTCAGGATGAATTATCTTCTGTTTCCTGTGAAACCCCTTCCCCTCCTGGTGCTAATGGGACCTCTAAACCAAATCTGAGCCCTACTTCGGTGCTAACCAACAGCTACTTGAAACTACTACAATGGGATTACCAGACAAAAGCAATTCCTGAGGTAAAAACGAAGATCTTGCTTTCTATTTAAAAGTGAGCATAGTGTTGTGGTTTGGCCTAGGATTCCAGGAAACTAAGATTCAAATCCCAGTTCAGCCATGGAAACCTACTGGGAGGCATAATGGGATTATAAATGCAAGGGAGAAAGGCTGAATCTCCATATATATTTATGTATAAGCCAACCTCAGGTATTAGTCGGGCAGGTTTGAGGACCAAAACCATGGATTTTGATATGACCTTCATATTATTCCATTGAAGCTGCTGACTTATTAAGTAAGTCGAGGTGGACGAACTTCCGACTGAATAATTTTGAATATTCAGGGAGAAAGGTGTACATGGAAATTCATAGCACAAACCTTTTGCTATTCCTGACAGCAATAGTCTTCAGGGGCTTTTTTCACACAGACTCAATGAACAATTTTGGCAAGAAATAAAACTTGTAAACATGTTTCTAAACATCTGTTTCAGACACTCATGACGGATGAAGGCCGCCTTCAGGAGCTATCAGAGAAGTTGTATCAGCTGAAGATTATAGCATGCGTCTCTCTCATAACAAGCAACATGTTGGCTTCAGTTATTGAAGGCATTCCTACATTTGTTGAGAAACAAAAGAATATTGCGTTTGTCTTGCTTGATGGTTTGAATAAGAAGTAAGTTTGGAAAAACAAAAGGAAACTAATATACAGTCTTGAGCCTTGAGAACTACCGAAATTACATAAATTGTGTGTGAAGGGAAAAGGATTTATTCTGATAGAGCTAACTCATTTCTCTCCTCCTTACTCCCATTTCCTTTTCTCCTTTTTTTGGCAGGAATTTCAATTTAAAAGAAGCTCTTAATGCAATAGGTATCCAGACATGTAGTGAAATAAACAAGTCCCTGACTGAACGAAGTTTTCCACCACTGGATAAGGAAGTCCAAGCAAATTTAGTGGGTCAGCTCTGCGGCATTGTTGATGAGGACAATTCTATCAGCTCCTTAATTGGTGAGCAGTGTAACTTGCTTCTAAAAGGTCTGGATCAGGCATGGGCATAGCCAGCTGTTAGGAATTGTGAAAAATGACACCCAAACACCTGGAGAGCCAAAGTTTACCCATGCCTGATCTTGATGCTAACTGATTTCAAACAAAACACCATCTGCCTTTAAGCCATTATGTTGCACCATGGAATGCCCCTGCTTCTCTTTGAGGCACTTGGTGCACCGGCTTGCTACTACTAGTACAAGCAGCGGTTTGCTGCAGCGCAAGTTGGAATAACACACTACATAATTATAGTAGTCTTGATACTACTTTTGTTGCTATGTCCCCCTCCATGGAAGCTGTGGATTTGTACTTTTGTGGGGTACTTGAACGGGAGGCTGCCAAGGAATACCAGCTGCTGTAGACGGCATTTTAAGGTAAAGGTAAAGGTTTTCCCCTGACATTAAGTATAGTCAAGTCCGACTCTGGGGTTTGGTGCTCATTTCCATTTCTAAGCCGAAAAGCCAGCATTGTCCGTAGACACCTCCAAGGTAATGTGGCTGGCATGACTGCATGGAACGCCATTATCTTCCTGCCGGAGCGATACCTATTGATCTACTCACATTTGCATATTTTCAAATTGTTAGATTGGCAGAAGCTGGGGCTAACAGCGGGAGCTCACCCGCTTCCAGAATTTGAATCGCCGACCTTTTGGTCAGCAAGTTCAACAGCTCAGTGGTTTAACCCACTGTGCCACCAGGGGCTCCTAGATGGCATTTTATAGGAAGGAAATGGCAAAACCACATCTGAGTATATATTTCTTAAGTAAAGCCTATGAATTTATGAGGCCGCCATATGTCAACCGGTGACTTGAAGGTATATGCTCACACATACATTGTACTTAGAAGTTTGTAATGTACTCAGCTGAACTATATTGTTAGAAATATCAGAGAATTCTATCATTAGTACTTTTTGATAGAGAATTCTATATTATCAAACAAACCACCAATCTTACAATACAATAAGATGGAGTGTGGCAGAGGTATCAAACTTTTTAAACTACGTAGCACAAACTCTGCATGAGTGTGAATACCATGTGATACATCATAAATATGTTTAAAATATGCTGCATGGTGACTATGTTATTTATTTTGAACTGAATCATATTCTTGGAAGTATTGGTGGGGCAAAAAGGAGTAACACCTGTGATGGGGGATAGATATGGACATGACTTTGGGCTAGAATTTCTGGCATTCCTCTGGTTATCAGAGGTCAAGCAGTCTCCCTATCTCAGTACAGCTCAATCTGTATCTTTAGCTTAACAGGAAAAGCAAAAACCTCCCAAAGGTCAGAGCTGCAAAACTGCATCTTTTAAGAGCTGAGCTTAAAAAGTGTTTAGAGAAAACAGAAAATGAGACTGTCTATCCTCACAGAAAAAATAATCATGTGGCAACTGTAGCCTCCCCACTTCCTGTGTGAGGCATGTGAAGGAGGTCCATGTGTAAAAGTGGATCCTAGTCTTGTATCCAGATGCAAGATACAATCAACTGGTGATGAAGGCTTACCTGTGTAGGCCAGTACCTAAGCATTTCCTAGAAACTATAATTATTATTATGGAGGTTTCTTGGTCTATTACACCAAGTGTCCCATGCTCAGACATCCATAGATCAGTGATGGGCAATTGTAGCTCTCCAGATATTGTATTGAAGCTCTCAATATTTCCCATCACTGGAAATGCTAGCAGTAATCTGATAAAATATGGAGAAATACGATTACCTCTGGGGTTCATTAACCAATAGCGTGAGTTATGTTAAATACTTTTCATGACTTTGTATATGCTCCAAGGATATGTTTAACCAACTAGTTGATGTCACTCAGTTTACTAAGCTTGAGGTTGTTTGTCTGCAAGTCTCAGGAGTCTTCAGAAGCGTAACCAATCTGTTATCTGTTATATATAGATAACTAGAGCATGCTAGGAGTGCTAGTCCAACATCTTGTACATGTCTGATGAAGACTTTGGAAGTGTGCTGGTGGTGTAGCCCTTTTGCCATCTTTATTATGGATCTCCTCCATATGAATAGCATGGACTCTATGTAGATTTCCATGAAGACTAGAAAAAGATCTTTAGAACTTCAGGAAGAGTTCAAAAAATTACTAGTGAATTTTGGACAGTATCATGTGATAAAGATCCTTTCTAGACTCTTATTATGCTGGGTTTTTTTCTGAATTATGACAGATGACAGTCCAAATGTATGATTTTGTGTTTCTTCTCGCATATCTGTCTGCAGAGAAACGAATTCATTTATATATGAGGAGCCTCCTTGCATCTCCATGCCTCCAAAAGTCTATGCCTGCAATTCCAGGAGGCCTTGTGGTGGTTCAGGCTGAAATGGAGACCATTGGTACACAATATGCCAACATTGTTAACCTGAATAAACAGGTGTATGGACCATTCTATGCAAATATTCTTCGAAAACTGCTTTTTGGCAATGATGAAGTCAACAAAACAGAACTTGCACCTTCAACTAAATGAAATATTTTGGATCTATTTTGTTCCTTCCTGTTTCACAGTATTTATAACTTGGTTTGTATTTGTATCTTTCCAAACATGTGTAACTTACAATGACTGTTAATGAGAAAGATAAAAATACATGTCTAAATGGATTTGACTATAAAAATTATATTAAAATACAAATTCCCCTAGATCCCTAATTTTTAAAAAAAGCCTAAATCTAGATATAGTAGACCCATTACATGAAGTTCATTGGTTCCATGGGTCTGCTTTAGTTTGTACTCACAATTAACATTTATATTTCAAGAGATGAATTCTCTTTATAAAGATGGATGTAACTTTTCTTGCACTAGATTAATGCAATTTTTTCATACATACACACACACACACACACACACACACACACACACATATATATATATATATATATGCTGACTAGCCACTAATGCCTCTTTCAAATGTTTAATATACTTTATTTAGCACCTTTATTGCAGACAAACTTACTTTCTGGAATTGAGACTTAATCTGAATTACAATATTAGGACCTAACCCATACCTTCTTCTCCCAAAGTGGCTTACTAATAAAATAGTGATATTATTCCTTCTACTACTCTTTTGCTTATGAATTGGCAAATGAGATGGACAGTTGGGCATAGAAGAACAAGTGGTATTCTTTAGAGTTTCTTAGGCTTTCTACTTTTGGCATTCTTTAATCCATTTTTCATAGCAGTTCAATCCCACACAACAAAGATATGTTAAAAATAAACTGATTGTCCCAAAGAATTGAGAATATATCATAGCCTGTTTCTAAATTAGTGATATTTAAACATCCACCATGGCTCTGCCTTATTAGAAATATGTTTATTGCATATTTTTTCCTAAAGACAGAGGATCGTTTTAATGTAGCAGATCTCTTGAGAGCCTGCGGTATTATATGCAAAATTTATAGCACCTTTATATATATTCAAATTATTGAAAATAGAAAGGCTCCATACATTGGATATAAAGTCCTTCTTTCTGTAATATAATGAATAATAACTTGAACAAACATTTGCTTTTAGAATGTGTATAGCATTCTGTCACTGTGATTCAAATGGCAAATGTTGAATTCTATAAATGTAACAACCACTGCAAATACATGTTTCTAAATAACCCCTACTGAAAGTTTATATCTCTGAATTGTATTTTTATAAGATTTCATCTTAAACTACATTGGGAACAAGGTGGAATTTCTTAACTCTATAGTGCTTCTGATCACACACAAATACACACATACAAACATTAAAAAGAAACTGAATTTTATATGTACAGTAATTGAATTTTAGAAGCATAAATAAGTTGATTTGTTTATTTTAAAAAACCCTTTATTTTATTTCACATATTTATTCTCAAACTGATGCTCACTTCCAGTTAGAAAATAAAATTTCTTTGTATTGTAAATTCAGATTTCCCTGTTGGATTAAACAAAAATAATTTTGTGGGAAATACATATTCAACATTCAGTTTAATGACGGATACTAGCACCAGGCAACTTCAATTTTAGAATGACTGCTTGAAAAATACACAATTCTTCTTAAGATGCCTTTCAAACTTACTTTTCACTATTCTGTTCTTGTCCTACCTTCAAATATTTTGAGCACATGGAAGCAAATACCATCCCAGATACAAAGAGGGGAATGCTATTGTGTTCTTTTTTAAAAAAGAAAACTATGAATTGTCTAAAACGTTTTGGATCTAGATATGGATGGGTGATGTTATAAATATCTATGAGAAACTTAACTGTAATGATTTTGTTGTGGGGTTGTGTGTGTATATGTATTCCTTTGATTTTTTTAAACACTATGTATGCAGGGAGATGAAGTTCAGTAAAAATACTTTCCAAGAGTTTCTTATTACCTGAGAAGCTATGGGATGAGTTGACACCTTAACTTTTTTTTTTAAAGAGTACTACTCAGAGGGTTGTTGAAGGCTTTCATGGCCGGAATCACTGGGTTGTTGTGCATTTTCTGGGTTGTATGGCCATGTTCCAGAAGCCTTCTCTCCTGATATTTCACCCAAATCTATGGCAGGCATCCACAATATGGCCATACAACCTGGAAAATGTACATCAACCCACTACTCACAGAATCTCACAGGTGTTGTGGCCATGGTGGCAAAGGAATTCTTGGCATTTTGGTCCAAAGAAGTAACTTTGTTTTAGCTTTGGTTGAATTCAAGCAAAGTTGTCATAGTTGGGTCCCACTGATTTCAACGGTGATGAATTTTAAACAACTTAGTCTGAATTCAGTATGTTTTGGAAAACTTTCAGGCAGAAGACTATGAGGAAGCAATAATTTTGTGATTTTATCTATGACTTGAAAAGGGCATTTTATATAGCATGGTATGTCCATTTAGCAATCCGTACATGTTCTCTAATGTTCATAATCTTTTCAATGTTCAAATTAATCAGTTCATTTAATTTGTCCCTCTTGCATGTTGCGTGGTGAAATTATCCAAATATGTTTAACTCTATTCTATTCCCTTCTCCCTAGCCCTACCAGGGCTGAATGAAAGCAAGGTATTGTTATGTAACTGGCTTATTTTTGTGTTAATATCTGTATTAATTAAATTCTGTTTGACTTTTAAAGTATTGTGTATATTCAAGTGGGAAGCAAAATGGTAAGACAAAGCACAAAGAGTAATGAGACGCAAAATTCTGAAATGCAGGTTTTGTGATGACCGATGCCATGAGCATGGATGTATCTACAATGTGAATTTAATGGAGTTTCACACACTTTTAACTTCCCTGACTTTGCTTTTGGGGTGGAAAGATTGGCCGCTTACGAGAAACGTTGCCCAGGGGACGCCCGACTGAATTTACTCAATCTTCGAGGAGGCTCTTTCCGTGTCCCCCCCCCCCCATGAGGGTCTTCCTCCAGGGGCAAACCAAGAATGGGCAACTTGGAAGTCCCTGAACAGACTCAGAAGTGGAGTGGACAGATCAAAAGACAACCTGGCAAGGTGGCACTACCTGGAGGAATCCTCCACCTTGTGTGACTGTGGAGCAGAACAAACAACTCCGCATATGTATGCTTGCCCACAATGTCCTGCCTCATGCACGGAAGAGGAGTTGTTTAAAGCTACAGACAATGCGGTTGCTGTTGCCCGTTTCTGGTCTAAAACTATTTAGTTGTTTGTGATTTCCTCTATTTTTTTCCCATCATTTTCAAATGTATCTGTTAGGCAATGCTTTTGACGCAAAATAAAAAAAAAGCCCTGGCCTTGTCTTTCTCAACTGCAGAGTACGCCTGTCCTGTCTGGCAAAAGTCTGCCCATGCGAAGCAAGTGGACATAGCACTAAATGAAACATGCAAAATAATCACAGGATGCTTTAAACCTACACCTGTTGATAAACTCTACAAGTTAGCTGGCATTGCCCCTCCTGACGTGCGACGGGAAGTTGCTGCTAACTGAGAGAGAAATAAGGTCTAACATTGTGAAAGCCATCCACTGCATGACTATCAGCCTCCTCCCACCAGACTCAAATCAAGGAAGGGCTTCATGAGAACCACCACTCCTCTTGATGTTCCTCCAGCAGCAGCAAGGGTGTTCCTCTGGGCAGCTAAACCTGGCAATTCCAACTGGATGGCCCCCCACGAGGGTCTTCCTCCAGGGGCAAACCAAGAATGGGCAACTTGGAAGTCCCTGAACAGACTCAGAAGCGGAGTGGGCAGATCTAAAGACAACTTGGCAAGGTGGCATTACCTGGAGGAATCCACCACCTTGTGTGACTGTGGAGCAGAACAAACAACTCCGCATATGTATGCTTGCCCACAATGTCCTACCTCATGTACAGAGGAGGAGTTACTTAAAGCTACGGACAATGCAGTTGCTGTTGCCCGCTTTTGGTATAAAACTATTTAGTTGTTTTGTGATTTCCTCTATTTTTTTCATCATTTTTAAAATGTATTTGTTATGCAATGCTTTTGACACAAAAAATAAATAACTTCCCTGACTCAGTGCTATAGAATTATGGGAATCAGTGGCAGACTGTTCAGGGTGTTAGCTTGCCCAGTGGCATGTGGGCCCCTTAAAAATGAAACAATGTTTAAAATTTTAATGACTTTTTAGTAGTTTGAAAATATAATATGCATGAAACTAAAATTTATATTGTTTTACTATCTAAATGTAAAACAAAATACAATTATTACAGTTGTTAGGTGTCCCTCTTGTCTTCTTGCAACCAATATTTTTAGACCCAGTCTGCCACTAATGGGAATTGAAGTTTTCCATGGTTTTAAGACCTCTCTGGTGGGTGCTTCACAAAACTGCCTCCCATAATTTCATAACTGTTAGCCAAGGCAGTTGAAATGGTGTCAAACTGCATTGCTTTTTCAGTAAAGATGTAACCCACATTTTATTTATTTACTTCATTTTTACCCTGCCTTTCTCACCCCGCAGGGAACTCAAGGCAGCTTACAAACTCTGGCAAAATTCAGCGCCACATAGACATAACAATAAAACAGATTAAAACCATATAACCCATATAAAGTGTCAAGTCTTGATCTCATACTTTAAGGAATCTGCCCCTGGTCCATTTTAGCTACTTATCCATAGTCATTTTCCAAAATCCAAATTCAGGCTGTTGAAGTCTAATTCCGCAATATCTCATTCACCAAATGCCTGGATGCAAAGCCAGGTCTTAAGCTTTTTTCTAAAGATTAGGAGGGATGAGGCCTGCCTGATGTCACTAGGGAGGGAGTTCCACAGCCAAGGGGCCACCACTGAGAAGGCCCTGTCTCTCATTCCACTAGTCGCACTTGCAAAGAGACTGGGACCGAGAGCAGGGCCTCCCCAGCTGATCTTATGTTGGCTCATAAAGGGAGATGCGTTCTTGGGACCCTGAAAGAGTTCCAAGGCTTGACTTACATAAACCAAGAGTGGACCACCAAAATAGGAGAATTTGCATTCCTGCTTGAAGATGATCCATGAAAACTAGATACTACCATGATCTGGCTATTTTCCTTAGGTTTTCCTGGATATAGTAGAGCTCACACAATAAAAGTCTTATCTGGAACAGGGCTTCTTAAACTTTTTCCACTCGTGACTCCTTTTGAATGTGATTTCAGGTATAAAGATATATAAAACAGGTATAAAAAGCAAACTTTACTGATAAGAAACCAACAATTACAAGGCGTGTGAAACAGGCTGGAGTACAGCTGAAGCTTTTTTTGCAGAGTCCACTGTAAACAACGTATGTTGTTACTGACAGATTCGTGTAAATGGGTGGTATTGTTGCCAAAATTTTGTGAACCTAACATATAGCTAAGAGGACTCAATTTGAGGCCAGGACCCACAGTTTAAGAAGCTGTGCTCTAGAAGACCCCAAATCAAGCTACCTTTCCTGTTCAAACTACCATTTAAAACTACAGCATGCCCTCCACATTTACAGTTTTGACTTTTTCAGATTTGATTATTTACAGATGTGATTAAAAAGTTCTTTCTATGAAGATTTAGGTCATCCAGTCTGACTTTAATGAGCTTCACCATTCATGCTGGAGGACCTAGTGATTTCTAAATGGAATACCTCTCTAGGGATCTGTTAGTCCCCCAGTGTGATTCTACAATAAGCTAGAGTAACAAAAATAGCAATTTCCTTTTCTGCAGGTTTTTCACTTTTGTTGGGATTCCATGATGCAAGCCCCAACAAATATGAGAAGCTAGATATATTTCCTCTGTACTTTTTTGGCACGGAAATTCAGCAGTAGGAAGTGATTGGTCTGTCAAATTATTTTTCTGTCCCGCTCTCAGTTAATTAGGGAAAAAGGTCAAGAAGAAAAGCAGTTGCCTGCAATCATAACTGAAAATCCATATAATTGTGCAGTCACAAATGAAATCTGAGAGACAAATAGAATGCTGTCATCTTACTATATTAATACTTGTCTGAATATCCGATCACTGTCTCCCAAAGCAGTTACTATACTCCCAACTCAAGAACAGAAAACAGAATGTTGGTGGACAGGAAAAGATATTTAAAGATGGGCTTAAAACTAACCTTAAAAACTGTGGCATAGACACTGAGAATTGGGAAGACCTGGCCCTTCAGCACTCTAGCTGGAGGTCAGCTGTGATCAGCAGTGCTGTGGAACTTGAAGAGGCAGGAATGGAGGGAGAAATGTGCCAAGAGGACGGCGTGTCAAGCCAACCCTGATTGGGACTGCCTTCTACCTGGAAACCAATGTTCTCACTGGAAGAACATGAGGGTCAAGAATCAGGCCTTCCTCCTTTATCCAGCAGATATTAGCAATTTGGTCTCTTGTTCCTCTGCCTTTTTTAAACCTAGCATGTGCATTTGGCAACTCTCGCTCCATGTATTGCTGGAGTCTACCTTGCAGGATCTTGAATATTACATTACTGGCATGTGAAATAAGTGCCACTGTACAAAAGTTTGAGCATTCTTTCGTGTTTCCCTTTTTGATATGAGAATATAAATTGATCTTTACCAATCTGATGGCCATTCTTGTGTTTTCCATATTTGCTGACATATGGCATGCATCATCTTGACAGCATCTTTCCAGATTTTAAACAGTTCAGCTGGGACACCATTGTCTCCTGCTGCCATGTTATTAGCAATGCTTCTTAAGGCTCATTCAACCTCACTCAGGATGTCTGGTTCTAATTCACTTACCACACCGTCCCAAACCATGCTTGTCTGTGGTTGTCAATTGACTGCCCATTTTAACATTCCAAACTCCTGTAATGAAAAGAATGTCTCTTTTGGTGTATTATCCAGTAGGTGCTGCAGATCCTCATAAAACTGATCTACTTCTGCTTCTTCAGCAGCTGTAGTTGGGGCATGTATTTGGAACACTGTGATGTTAAATGGCTTACGTTGAACTTAAATTGGGATCATTCTATCATTTTTGGGGTTGTATCCAAGCACTGCTTTAGCAACTTTTTATTATTAATTATGAAGGCTACTCCATTTCTTCAGTGTCCTTCTTGTCCATAATAGTAGATCTGGTGATCATCTGTTGTGAAGTGGCCCATTCCAGTCCATTTCAGTTCACTGACTCCCAGAATGTCTATCCTTAATCTTGACATCTCACCAATAACCACATCCAATTTGTCCTGGCTCATAGATCTTACATTCCAGGTTCCTATAGTGTGTTGATCTTTAGAACATTAGATTTGTCCTTCACCTCCAGGATTGTCGGCCATTAGCCTTCCTTTCGGCTTTCAGTTAACTATGTCATCACATCTGGGGCTAGTTGAACTTATCCTCTGTTCCTCCCCAGTAGCATTTTGACCATCTTCCGATTTGGGAGTCCCACCTTCCGATGGTATACCAACATATTGTACTGATCCATTTAGTTTTCATGGCAAGAATTCTGGGGTGGGTTGCCATTACCTTCCTCAGGGATCATATTTAGTCTGACTTCTCTGCCATGACATTCCCATCTTGGGTGTCCTTTCACGGTTTTGCTCATGGCCTCTTCGAGGCACCCAAGCTCCTGGATCACGTCAAGGTAACGATCCTTTGCAAGAGAAAAATTCTATATATACATATAATAAAACATATTTCTATAAAAATGCAAATTAAAATACACAGAACAGAGATTAAACACAAGACATGAGTTTTAAAAAGCAGTACAATTAATAATAATGATAATAATAATAATAATAATACCCTAGATATCTTTCCTACATGGAGCCCATGGTGGAGTAGTGGGTTTAAAGCCTTGTGACTTGAAGGTTGGGCTGCTGACCTGAAAGCTGCCAGGTTCGAATCCCACCCGGGGACAGTGCGGATGAGCTCCCTCTATCAGCTCCAGCTCCAGCTCCATGCGGGGACATGAGAGAAGCCTCCCACAAGGATGGTAAAACATCAAAACATCCGGGCGTCCCCTGGGCAACGTCCTTGCAGACAGCCAATTCTCTCACTCCAGAAGCGACTTGCAGTTTCTCAAGTCGCTCCTGACACGAAAAAAAAAAATCTTTCCTACAGGTGACTCAAAGGGGCTTAACATAAACTACAACATACAAAAACTACAACATACAAATACTAAAATAGAATCGAACCAGTCAATTAAATCCCTTAAAACAATTAAAAACTATTACAATACTCTGAACTACAACTAACCACTGATATTCCCTCGTTGAAATAATTCCAAGAACATTTTAATCCTCTGTTGAAATAATTTCTGTTTCTTCAAAATACTGTCAAGAAAAAAGCCCTCAGGTAGAGAAGAAGGGAACCATTTGGGTAAGAAATTCTTTTAACGATATTTTTAGCTGTAAATATGAGTTCTGGCTTTTTTCATTTCTTTCCTGACCAAAGAGAGGGCTTCTAGGAAACGTGGCGGAACCTTTGTGCATATCGTCTGTTGCACTTCCGGGCAGGTTTCAGCGACGCACACGCAGGGCTTTGTGGAAGTCGGGGACTGGGCATGCGCTTATTTTTTGGCTGTTGCCGGGTGTTTCTCTCTCTCTCTCCAGCATGGACGATTTGGTGGCAGAGCTGGGAGCCTCGACTCCGGAGCAGCTGGCGGCTCCTGTAAACACGGTGGAGGTGAGTGAGAATGGCGAGAACACAAGAAGGAAAGACTGCCCAAAGGATAGGTGTAAATGTGGCTTCCGAAGTCCACGCTGCGCATGCGCTAAACATCAAGGCATGGCTCCTCACTCAGCCCAAGAGAGCGCATGCGCAGCAGAACCACAACAACCTTTGGAGTCCCTTTTCTGGATGCATCCATACTTTAGAAATAATGCAGCTTCACGCCACTTTAACTTCCATGGCTTCATGCCCAGGAATCATTGGATTTGTAGCTTGGTCAGGCACCAGCCCTCTTTGGCAGAGAAAAGACCTTGTACAAGAAAACAACTGTGTTTCCATAGCATTGAGCCATAACAGTTAAAGTGGTGCCAAACTGCATTGATTCTACAATGAATGATAATGAATGAATGATAAATAATGATTCTACAGTATAGATCAGGCATGCGCAAACTTGGGCCCTCCAGGTGTTTTGGACTTCAACTCCCATTATTCCTAACAGCCAGTAGATTATTAGGAATTGTGGGAGTTGAAGTCCAAAACACATGGAGGGCCCAAGTTTGCCCATGTCTGGTATAGATGCACCCCATGACTCCTTGCTTCCCCCCCCCCCCCCCCGAGGAAGCTAATAGAGGTAATTTGGCTGCCCTGGATAGCACAGCAAAGTACAGTCTTTCTAACATTATTTCCCAATAAATCAACTACACAGTGCAACTCAATATGTATTTACTCAGGAGTAAATCCAACGGAGTTAAGTGTGACTTGTTCATCAGATAAATGGTTCTAAGGATATAGCCACACTGTACAATTATAGCACTTTTTCACTATTTTTAACTCCCATGACTCAGTGCTGTAGGATGCTGGGGTTTGTAGTTTTGTGAGATATTTTTTCTGCCAGAGAGCTCTGGTGCCGCAATGCACTACACATCCCAGAATTCTTTATGCCATTAATTGTTCTATTTAACAAATAAATGAAATAATAGAGCTTTATTTTTATATCCCGCCACTATCTCCCTGAAGGGTCTTGGGATAGCTTACATATGAGACAGAAAGTCCAACATACATAAAAGCAACAGTCCATTCAAACAAAACTACCAACAAATTAAACTAAGAACATGTTAAAATGAAACAGTCTGTATAAAACACAATTAACATGAAAGAAAACAGCAGCATTGAGGCTCCATCAGGCCATGTTCAACATAAATCAATGACTATGATTATAAAATGGGTGTGGCAAGGCCATAAAAGGGTCGAGCATGGGGTAGTGCAAAGCTACATATGATAAGGCCAGGGAAATTGATAAGGTGCAGAGAACAAAACACTATCTGGCAACCTAGGGACTGGGGGTTTATTTTTAGGGACTAATCATTATCAAATACTTGTTGAAACAACCAGGTTTTCATATCCCTGCGGAAGGAGGACAGGGTGGCGGCTTGTCTAATCTCCCTGGGAAGGGTGTTCCAAAGCTGTGTGGCCACTACCGAGAAGGACCTCCCCCTCGTCCCCACCATATTTAGTACAATATGACTTTGGGGAAAACACAGTGCTGCTTATGGAGCCAGTACATTACCTCCATGCTTCTTCACCCTGAACAACAAAATAAGAGAATCATAGAATAATATAGTTGGAAGAGTCCACATGAGCCATCTAATCCATCCCCCTCCATTCAGGAAAGGCATGATCAAAACACCCCTGACAGATGGCCATTCACTCTCTGTTCAAAAGAAATACTACTCTGTTATGAAGAGTCTTGTTTCCATTACAAAATCTAAATTGTGTTGATGTAACTGTATTTGATAGCCAAGGAAACAGAACAGTATGGACTACATCACATATGTCCTTAGCAAAAGCTCAGAAGACATATAGAATGTATTATGCAAATACTAAAGCTAAGCAGATTTGGGTCTGGCAAGGGCTTTGATTAGAAACTCCCAGAAACACTATATTTTGAACTTTGAATTACGTGCTATAAAACGATATCAGTAAACTAAACAGATAAATATAAATATATCTCCATGAACCTCTGAGACTGAACCACTGATTGTAAAAAATCACTGGATTAGCTAAATAATATTGGTAATATTATTAGCAATTTCAACAGATCATCATAATTTAAGCTTTTTGTTTAGTTTAAAGAGTTATTGATTATGCTCCATTTAAGTTTATTCTTATAATCCAACAGCCCTTTTATGCTGTATTTTTGTTTTTCAGGAAAAATGGAGGCTGCTTCCAGCATTTCTGAAGGTATATTTATATACTTACTAGTGAGAACATCTCCTGAATATATTGATATAACTTGAAACCTTAATATGAAATAGTCTTGCTTAGTAATGCAGAGTAATAGTATGATGATGATGATGATGATGATGATGATACATTTTATTTTTTACCCACCTCTCCTGATCGCTCGAGGCGATGTACAACAAAGTCAAAACATATGAACATAAAATACATAGATGAAAACACACCAGTATAAAAAACATATGCTAAACATATATACAGAATTAACATATAGCAGCAGTAGAATGTAAATAAAACTCGTGATTGAAAGTTGACTGGGTAAACCTGCCAGAAAAGATGGGTCTTTTCAGTTGGGCCTTAAAGCTTCTTTAACTATTGGATCTCTTCTGTAATATGTACATATGTAATATGTGCTGGTAATATTGTTGATGCATGTTTTTAATTATTACACACTACCCATAGCTGCTTGATATTAACTTCCTCCGTTTTCTTTTTTACAATTAAATCAACAAAAATAGTGTGGTAACTCCTGGTTTTTGTGTTTGCCTTAACCATATTATAAAAGCAAACATATTAAGATCTCTCATTTGTGCAATTATTTTCTATTCTTAACTTCTGGCAAGTCTTATTTAAGAACCCTGCTGGCTTAGCTTCAAGGTCTATCTAGTTAGCATTCTGTGTCCTTTAGTGATTGGCCAGATTCCCAAGCAGATCCAAAGGGCAGTCGTCATTCCCCGTCAAGTAGTCTGGGCATACTGTCTCAGATTCTAGAGTTATGTAGCCAGTACACTGACATGAAAAGGCCTACAGTCAAGTCCATTTTTCTGGATATCACTTACCAATTTGTGTATTTAAAATATGTTCTGTGAAATTGAATTTTATTTTATTTTTTTGTTATGGTTGAGTTATAGTATGTAAAACCAAAAGTCATGTAGTGACCATTTAAGTGTATTATAGTGTATTTGTTTTACTCAATTTCTGGACTTTAATTCTGTTTTGAATTTTAATTAAATTATGTCCGTATATGATTAGAATGTTTTGCACTGCTCATTTTTTATCCACACATGATGTTCATATGTCTTTTTTGAAGGTGAAAGGACTTGTAAAGCAGCACATAGATTCATTCAATTATTTCATCAATGTGGAGGTGAGAGACTTATATCTTTTAATGACAGGAACAAAAAACTATTCTATCGTAGCATGCCTTCCAACACTGTGTAAATTTGGACTTCTTTTATTTTTAGATTAAAAAAATAATGAAAGCCAATGAGAAAATCACAAGTGATGCTGATCCAATGTGGTACTTAAAGTAAGCCTATTTTAGACTTTGATGGTTGTAGTGACACAGGGAAAGAAGGTTGGGTGGCTGTTGTGTTTGGTTTTAAGTAAAATGTAACATAATGATACTGAACTTTACACATATGGGTAACTGGTGATCTTCTGTCTTAAAAAATTAACTTAATAGGATTTTAATGTTGCAGATATCTCAATATTTATGTGGGCACCCCAGATGTTGAAGAAAGCTTCAATGTAACAAGACCTGTTTCTCCTCATGAGGTATCCGCATCTGCTCAGTACTTTTGAACCTTTGTGTGATGTGTGAATTGGGATTTTAACCTGTATAATGTTTTACTATGAGACAAGTAGAAGAAGGAGGGAAAGGGAAAATGCATTCAAAATATACAGATTTTCTGAGTGTGTTACGCTATAATCCAGTACAATTAACATGCCTATATTGGAGATCAAGAGCAGTATTTGCTAACTTTGGCTTCAAAGTTATGTTTGTTTTAAGTTCATTTTGTAATTTCAGACTTTATTAATAATAAGTTATTTGAAACATGATGGTGAAATGTTTCTTGGTGTTTCTCCTAGGCTATTATATATAGTCAAATTAAATATTGAATCTGTCAAGGACAGAACGCCACAAGATTCAAAGTAACAGAGTTTATTAGATTACAGAACTCAAAAATGCCCGTAAAACACAAGGGCCAGGCAGTTTTTGCCTTTAGGAGCAAAAAGGGGCAAAAGTAAATGTTCAAAAGATAAACCGGATTAAACCGGAGTTTAATCCGGGTAAAAACAAACTGCTTGCTTCAGCCTGGGTATAAACGAAACGAAAGCCAAGGAACAAAAGATACAAAGAATGCAACTAATTGGCAGCAGATTCCTCTCTGCTGCCAACACTGTGCTTAGAGTAACTTGCGTCGCTCCCCCACACACACAGCAGACAGGATCTCCAACACGAGTAAATCAGCCAAGGATTGTAGCAGTTGAGTAGACCAGTTCCGTTCCGTAGATCAAAGCCAGAAGCAGACGTTTGTAGTTTTTCCAAGTCCAAGAAGGGGGGGAAGACAAGCCGTGGTCAGTTCAGTCCGAGTTCTCAAAGCAGGAGATGGCGTCCGTCAAGAAGACGACGGAGGGTCAAGCTAATAAGAGTAAGCACAGGTTTGCACAAACAAATGCCCACACAATCCCTCCCGCCGTCTGACCCTGGATTCCAATCAACTTACGTCACAGCACAGGAAAGCACACAAGTCTTCAGGGAAGCGTCCCACACACACACGGATCCCAAGCGTTTGCCCAGATTACCTTGCCCAACGCAATTTGCAATTGCTCCCAAGCCCCATTTTATGCCAGTTACAAATCTTCATCACTGTCAGCTGTCCTCCTTAACCCGGGCGTTTCCTCATCACTTTCCTCGTCAGAGCTGGAACACCTCTGACTACGCCCAACAGCATCTCCAGCTGTGGATCCCGTCCCATCCCTCCAGCTAAACCATGGGTCTAATCCTGAAGGTCCCCATTCATCTTCTGTCCCATCATGGCCAGTGGCACCCACTTCCTCCCTTACCCGAGTCCAATCCATCTCATCCTCCTCTGAGCTAACCAGCCCCTCCTCCATTCTCTCCGTAAACCCTTCGAAAGACTCCTCGTCAGATGGTGCTGCAAATATGTCTCGCAGTCTTTTTCTCTCTCGCTCCTCGAGAGTATCTGACTCTCGAGGAGTCTTACGCCCACGTCTGTCAGTAACAGAGCCATGAGGCTCAATCATAACACTATCCCCTCTCACAAAGGCCTCCTCCCCCGATGGCGGAGAAGTGGCAGTGATACCCTCCGCTATAGCACCACGACGACTAGAGGTATCAAGTTTCAACAGCGAACGATGAAAGACTGGATGGACCTTTAAACTAGACGGTAAACGCAAACGAAACGCAACAGAAGAAATCTTTTTAACGATAGGAAAGGGACCCAAATACCGAGGCGCAAACTTTCCCCCAGCCTGTTTAATATGTTTGGAAGATAACCACACCAAATCCCCTTCTTCCAACTCCTCCCCTGCCTGCCTGTGGCGGTCAGCCTGAGTCTTCTGCGTTGCCTTAGCTTCCAACAGTAAGCGACGGGCAACATCATGCAATGCAGCCATTTCCGAAGAGCGGTACACAGGGTCCGAAGAGACCACATTGGTCGACGGCGCCACACCTCCCCGTGGGTGAAAACCATAAGTTAGCTCAAATGGCGTATGCTGACTAGACGTGTGCACCGCATTGTTGTAAGCAAATTCCGCCACCGGTAACCACTTTACCCAAGCCGTGGGTTGATCTAAACAAAAACAACGCAGATACTGCTCTAAGAGCCCATTAACCCGTTCCGACTGTCCATCCGTTTGCGGATGGAAAGCTGAAGACACGTTTAACTTAGTCCCCAAACACTCATGGAAGTGTTTCCAAAAGCGTGACACAAATTGCGGAGCCCTATCTGAAATAATCACCTCGGGTGCTCCGTGCAAACGATAGATGTGCTTTGTAAATAGTAAGGCCAACGTAGGGGCCGCCGGAATGGTTGAACAAGGAATAAAATGAGCCAGTTTACTAAATAAATCCACCACCACCCAAATACAAGTATAACCCCCAGACTTAGGCAAATCTGAAATAAAATCCATGGAAATGATTTGCCATGGCCTCTCCGGAACAGGTAAAGACGATAACAACCCTCTAGGGCGCCCAACAGGCGTCTTACTCTGCTGACAAACGGCGCAGCTGTCACAAAAGCGCAGAATGTCTTGCCGCATCTTTGGCCACCAGTAGCTCCTGGTGATAAGCTGTACGGTCTTGAACCTGCCAAAGTGCCCAGCCATGGGTTCGTCATGGTGGGCTCTAATCACCTCCAACCTGAGGGTCCCTACTGGTACGTAAACCTGCCCCCTACGCACCAATACCCCGTCTTGATCCTGGAGATGCGGCAGTATGGTACGGTTACCTGCAGAGAGCAGCATCAGTTGCTCCTGAGTCCACACATCATCCTTCTGAGCCTCAAGGATCTGGTCATGTAACCCAAGCTCATTATCTACAACACACAGAGAGGCAGTAGGCAAGATGGTCTGACATACTACCTGCTCATTGGTCTTAAATTCCGGCTTGCGGGATAAAGCATCGGCCCGCAAGTTTGCCTTCCCCTCCACGAACTGCACCTTGAAGTTAAACCTGGAGAAAAACAAAGCCCAGCGGATTTGACGCTGGTTTAACTTCTTTGCTGTTTGCAAGTGCTCTAAGTTCTTGTGATCAGATCTGACCACGATCTGGTGCCGTGCCCCTTCAAGCCAGTGCCGCCACACCTCAAACGCCACCTTAATCGCCAACAACTCCTTCTCCCATATGGTATAGTTCTGCTCGAAGGGTGTTAGTTGCCGCGAGTAAAATCCACAGGGACGCAAGGTCCCTGAGGAATCCTTCTGAGACAATACAGCCCCCAACGCGTAGCTAGAAGCGTCCGCTTCTACCACGAACGGTCTGTCAACATCAGGATGGGTTAGTATGTTGTCCGATTGAAAACTAGACTTTAGTTGTAGAAACGCCTCGTGAGCTTCCCGCCCCCACACAAATGGCTGTTTCTTGCGCAGAAGCTGCGTCAAAGGTACCGTGAGCTTTGCAAAATTCGGAATAAACTCCCGGTAGTAATTAGCGAAACCCAAGAACCTTTGTACATCCTTCTTAGTCTTCAGCTCCTGCCATGAGTTGACGGCGTCAACCTTATGTGGGTCCATTTTAAGTTCCCTACCTGACACTACATGACCTAGGAACTCCACTTCAGGCACATGAAAGACGCACTTGGAAGCCTTGGCGAAAAGCCCATTAGCCCGCAGTCGGTGCAGAACCTGCTTGACATGTTGACGATGTTCTTTCTCGTCCTTAGAAAAAATCAAGATATCATCCAAATAAATCACTAAAAATTGGTCAATTAGGTCCCTGAACACATCGTTCATGAACCTCTGGAATACCGCAGGAGCATTACAAAGCCCAAAAGGCATGACTCGGAACTCGTGGCATCCGAAACACGTGTTAAATGCCGTCTTCCATTCATCCCCTTCCCGTATACGGATTAAGTTATAGGCCCCCCGCAGGTCAAGCTTGGTAAAGACCTTAGCCCCTTGCACCCTTGATAACAGTTCCGAGATTAAAGGCAGCGGGTACCTATCCCGAATGGTGTATTTGTTTAGGATCCGATAATCGCAGACCAACCTAAGTTCCCCAGTCTTTTTGGCTACAAAGAATACCGGTGCCGCAGTTGGAGAACTAGATGGGCGAATAAACCCCTTGGCTAAATTTTCATCTAGAAACTCCCGCAAAGCTTGCCTTTCCGGTACAGTCAAGGCATACAGCCTCCCTGCTGGCAGTTTCGCACCTTCTGCCAACTTGATGGCGCAATCATATGGCCTGTGCGGTGGTAATTTGTCCGCTTCTCTTTTACAAAATACATCAGAGAACTCCCCATACTCAGCAGGCACTCCCTCCATATCAGAATGAGTAACATTTAGAGTGCAACAATCCTGCCTCTTTAAGATCACTTTACGTGTTGCCCAATCTACTTGTGGGTTTACTACAGCTAGCCAATCCATCCCCAGGATCACATCATATCTAGGCAAGCTCGTAATATCCCACACAAACGTTCCCGTTACTCCCTGCACCTCCCACGTTACTGCTGAGGTTTCATGGTTAACCACCCCAGTCTCCAGCAGTCTCCCATCTGCTCCTTCCACCCACACGTCGCATGCCTTGCGCACTCTAGGAATGCCATGCTTCTTAGCAAACTCAATATCTACATAGGAGACCGTAGCCCCTGAGTCCAGCAGTGCCAAAGTAGAAACAAGTTCCCTTCCCCCAACAGATAATGTAATGGGTACGAAAACATGCTTCCTCCCCTCAGTTGACTGCTTGAGGAGCCCTAGTGCGTTGGACTCACGTCGCACTAGGGCTGGCCTTTTCCCGAAAGCTGGGAAGGTTTCACATTACAATTTTTGGCAAAATGCCCAGCATTCCCACAGTACAAACACAAGCCCAGCTGCCTCCTACGGCTCTTTTCCTCTGTAGACAGCTTTTTAAAGACCCCAAGCTCCATGGGCTCTTCCCCCATCACCACAGGTGCCCTGGTTACATGCATGGGTGGCGCACACATTGCTTTTGAGTGTTTACGAGCCTCGAACCTTGCGTCTAAACGCAGCACCTTAGCTACTAAGGCGTCCCAGCTTTCAGCCGGCTCCAAGCGTGCTAATTCATCCTGGAGCATATCACTTAACCCGGCAGTAAATAAAAGCATGAATGCATTTTCCCCCCAATCCAGCTGGTGGCGATACAGGTTAAACTTATTTAAGTAATCCAAAACAGTCCCCTTTCCCTGTTTCAACCGATACAGAGCCCACCCAGCGTTCTCCGTGCGGAGAGGATCCCCAAAAGTATCAGTTAACAACTTTTTGAAATTATTCAAATTGTCCTTGACTGGGTCATTTCCCAAAATTAAATTAGTGGCCCATTGTCCTGCGGGACCGGTCAACAAACTCAAAATAAAGGCCACCTTGCTAGTGTCTGTAGGAAAAGCATGAGCACTGAGCTGAGAAAAATAAAGCTCCACTTGTGCCAAAAAGGTTGGCAACTTGCACCTGGTTCCGTCAAAGCGTTCAGGAGTCAAAACATGTCCTTTCACAGCCTGAGCTGTTTGGATAACGGTAAAAGCCGTTTGCAATTGGTCTACTTTGACCCTTAACTCATCCATCGTCTTCCTGACGGGTTTATTGCTGCAATAAACTTTTTATGGGCGTTGGGCAATCTGTCAAGGACAGAACGCCACAAGATTCAAAGTAACAGAGTTTATTAGATTACAGAACTCAAAAATGCCCGTAAAACACAAGGGCCAGGCAGTTTTTGCCTTTAGGAGCAAAAAGGGGCAAAAGTAAATGTTCAAAAGATAAACCGGATTAAACCGGAGTTTAATCCGGGTAAAAACAAACTGCTTGCTTCAGCCTGGGTATAAACGAAACGAAAGCCAAGGAACAAAAGATACAAAGAATGCAACTAATTGGCAGCAGATTCCTCTCTGCTGCCAACACTGTGCTTAGAGTAACTTGCGTCGCTCCCCCACACACACAGCAGACAGGATCTCCAACACGAGTAAATCAGCCAAGGATTGTAGCAGTTGAGTAGACCAGTTCCGTTCCGTAGATCAAAGCCAGAAGCAGACGTTTGTAGTTTTTCCAAGTCCAAGAAGGGGGGGAAGACAAGCCGTGGTCAGTTCAGTCCGAGTTCTCAAAGCAGGAGATGGCGTCCGTCAAGAAGACGACGGAGGGTCAAGCTAATAAGAGTAAGCACAGGTTTGCACAAACAAATGCCCACACAATCCCTCCCGCCGTCTGACCCTGGATTCCAATCAACTTACGTCACAGCACAGGAAAGCACACAAGTCTTCAGGGAAGCGTCCCACACACACACGGATCCCAAGCGTTTGCCCAGATTACCTTGCCCAACGCAATTTGCAATTGCTCCCAAGCCCCATTTTATGCCAGTTACAAATCTTCATCACTGTCAGCTGTCCTCCTTAACCCGGGCGTTTCCTCATCACTTTCCTCGTCAGAGCTGGAACACCTCTGACTACGCCCAACAGCATCTCCAGCTGTGGATCCCGTCCCATCCCTCCAGCTAAACCATGGGTCTAATCCTGAAGGTCCCCATTCATCTTCTGTCCCATCATGGCCAGTGGCACCCACTTCCTCCCTTACCCGAGTCCAATCCATCTCATCCTCCTCTGAGCTAACCAGCCCCTCCTCCATTCTCTCCGTAAACCCTTCGAAAGACTCCTCGTCAGATGGTGCTGCAAATATGTCTCGCAGTCTTTTTCTCTCTCGCTCCTCGAGAGTATCTGACTCTCGAGGAGTCTTACGCCCACGTCTGTCAGTAACAGAGCCATGAGGCTCAATCATAACAGAATCTGAGCAATACTGAATTGGATATCTAAGTTGCCCAGCAAACCTACATATTGGATGGTTTAAATTGGCTTTGTGTTGCAACAAATATTTCAATCCCTGGAGAGACAAGCTACCCGGTCTTATGTGAAAGAGGACTTGTATGTGGTATATATGTTGCTAGAGGCTTTTCCATCTGAAAAATGTTTAATGGTGCGATTTCTCTTTAAGTGTCGCCTGAGAGATATGACTTACTCTGCCCCAATTACTGTGGACATTGAATATACTCGAGGTAGCCAGAGAATTATTCGCAATGCTTTACCTGTTGGCAGGTAAGATTTAAAAATAAGTGCTACTTTTTCATATTAGTTACATACTGTAGTAGACATTGTTTTGACATTTGTGAAAATGTGTTTTAATCTTGGGTTACAATACATTTGTTCCTTATTTGACACGATTCCCTTTCCGCTCCCACTCCCATTCCAGTGGGATTTGTGAACGTATTTTCCAAGTTACAGGCTCCTGGATACCAATGCTTAAATTAATTCAGAAGAAATGGTGAAGCTGATTGTCTAAATAGCAGGTATATAGATACGATATAGAGTGATTCTTCCTATCTTTTCAGTTACCCAGAACAGGGAAAGGTTTATGTGCAGGTGAAAAACAAAAGGCATTCTGGTTATTGAAGACTATTCATTTGTCTTCATTTTTGCACACATTCACATCTGTAAGAGGTGCTCAGACAAGAGTACAAAAATTCTGATTCACACCCAGTAATAATGACTCAAAATCATTCTTTTCATATCATGAGGTTCTGAAAAATATAGATATACAGTGGGGTGTTCGTACCCATTGGGGCTTGGTTCCATGACACCGCAGCCCGATGGATATAAAAATCTATGATTTTTCAAGTTCTGTTATGGGTAACAGCATAGTAAAATAATGTCTCTTATCTAAAAACAAGATTTGGTTTTTGGAACTGAGGTGAGGGGGATATTTTAAGCCATGCATAGTTGAATCTGTGGGGAAAGAATCAGTGGATATGCCTGGGCAACTCTCATTTAATATATCTCCTTGACAGTGAATCATTTCCAGTGACAAGTTCCCAAGCTGGAGATTTGTTATTGTGTGTGTAAGCTGAGGCTGTGTATATTTGGGAAGATGTGGGAGACTAGCATTTGTGTGAGTTAAGTAGATGTTGGAGTGCAATTAAAATATTGCATACAATTATATCTCTCAGGTGGTTAGGAAATATACTATAGCTATGTGTTGTGTCTTCTTTAACGTATGTAGACTTTAATCATGTACTTGTCATCTTTAATAAAGTATTCTTTTTTTTTCTTCCTCCAATAGTTTAGGGTATGTAAATGCAGCAATATGTTTTTGCTATAATAAGTAACAGTGGATTTAATGTGAAATAAGACTGGTTCTTGGTGTTTTCTCTGAGTCCCTGAGATATATTTGCCACAATTGCATCAATGCACACCATTTGGTTTCTCTTTGTAGAGTAACTGAGGCTTCTGAAATTAGAAACTCAGGAATTAGGTTAATTATATTGCCAATCTAGAATGATTGGCACATAAAGCTACTTATCTGTAGTGTGTAAATAAACATGCCCTCTCAGGGGACTGTTGTTGGAAGAATTAGGACAGCCAAGCAGCAGCACTGAGTTGAGAAGATAGCATTGCTTAAATTGCTGGCATCAATTCAAAGCATGTTTTGGGGCATCAAAATATTAGAATGCCTTTTTAAAAAAATACTTAGCAGAAGTGATGAGATGTGAGGTGGCAATAAGAGAAACTAAAGCTTTCTTAAAGCTGCAGCTTCCATGTGATGTTAATTTTTTGTAGACAGTATGAATGAGAAATAGCTATAGCTCATAGCTACATTCACATGTGCTAGCAAATCAGGTTATCTTGTATGATATGATAATGTTAAACATCATTGTTGCTGGGCCTCCAGCCAGGTAGGCATCATATGTGTGCATTAATTTGATAAATTCTTAACTCTTTTCTGTCGCTGAATAGTCTCTTATCTTACTAGGAATTGCTTCTTTATCCAAATCAGAAAATTGGAGGGCAAGGGACTGCCATGTGAAAGTATTGAAAGACTGAAGTATGCAACCTGTAAGAAAACATTCTGGTGCACTTGCATTTCATTAATTGGCTCAAGTCTGTTTAATAAACTTTGAAGCTGATATAGATACCATTCCATAATTTGAACAAAACATGTATGTTGAAAGAATGGTATTTCAAGACCCTTTTCTACTCCGAAACATCTAGTGCAGCAGAATTTTGTTTACTGAAAGAGCTTTCAATGAGCATGACATTAATTTTGACTTTGGGAATTTTTATAGGATGCCAATAATGCTGCGAAGTTCCAACTGTGTTCTTACTGGGAAAACTCCAGCAGAATTTGCCAAACTTAATGAATGCCCCTTAGATCCAGGTAATCAATTTAATTTCTAAATGTATTTACTACTTATGGATGAATTTTAATCTATTTAAATATATTCTTCAGTGGAATCTTGCAACACATGGGCCAGTATGGTGGAACAGTTATCAATCTTCCCATTAAAGAAGAACTTTAATGTACATGCCTTATGCAGTTTGTTTGCTATCTAGTTTGCATATGGAGTTTGCTGGAGCTTCTGTTATTTCAGTGTTCTAGAGGATCACTGGGACAGTGGAGGATTTCTGTAGATACCCCTTGTACATATCAAGCATGATTGGCCTACATGAAGGATAAGTTTTAGATTTAACTGAGGTGTTGAATGATATCAACACAGCAACTGGAGTGAAGTATTTCTCCATAAAGTATTGCATACGGGTGTAGTTAAGAAAACAAAGCAAAACATTCAAAAATGTGCAAAGTCAGTTGAATAGAATTTCATATATGGCTGAAACATGACTCAGTACTGATTTTTTTATTGTCTATTTGACAGGTGGTTACTTCATTGTTAAAGGGGTAGAAAAGGTCATTCTTATTCAGGAGCAGTTATCAAAAAACAGAATAATTGTGGAAGCAGACAGAAAAGGAACTGTTGGTGCATCCGTTACCAGGTAAAATAACTGCTGAGTATGGTCTCATATGATCAAATATATGATCTCTTCTTGTATGATAGCTGGAATCCAAAAGGACTTTACTTACTTTGAGCACAAGAAGTTTGTACCTGCCCAGTGGGAGTTCTCCCCACCTCCTCACCCAATGGCAGATCACAATATGGGTTTGAATCTTCTTTTTAAGTAGAGCTTGTTATAAAATAGATTATCCCTTCTCTGAAATACTTAGGGCCAGAAGAGTTTTGGATTTTGGGATAAAATTGATTTAGAATATCCAGAGATGGGGGGAGGAAGAGAGAGAGATATATCCTGAAGATAATTTAATAAACAATCTTGTTAATAACTTTGTGCATGAAACAGTCTGTGTACATTGAACATTAGAAGGCAAAGGTGGATAATTTCAAATTTTGTAGCATTTCAGATTTCCAGATAAGGGATACTTATCTTGTATTTTGTTGGATAAAAGAAGGAGAAGGAGAACTAAAAATTCAGAGTTGCCCCAGTGCTTAGAAAAAAAATTGGGGTTTGGGCCATTTATGTATATTTTTGCATACACTTTATGCATCATTTTACTAAATATTGGTTAAATTCCCAATGTTTCTAATCCTGATCTTTAAAATATCACAGAAGTTCAGCCAACCATTTCAGTTATTTAAAGATTCCTCTATGTTAAAATCATTTGCTTAAACATATTGTAATACTGTGGGGTATATTACTTTTTCATCTTAAGTGCCTAGGAGAAGGCAGTGTGTCTGCAGGTTTAAAGCAGTAGCAGGCAAATTGTCTGATTCTATTTATTATTTATATATTGTAGTGTTTAATAAAAGAATAAAATAAAACAAATTTACAAAATATAATTGCTGAACAGACCCTTCTTATTTAATTTTAGTTGCAAAAAAATCTTAAGGAGCAATGAAATTCAGCAATGAAATTCTCATCCATGAAACATTGAAGTTCCTCATTATTTTTTTACATTTTTTAACAATTTATTTTGTTCACTAACTAAATGTTGAAGATTTTAGTATAATAATATATATCCATTTCCTTTTACAAATGTTTAGTTCTACTCATGAAAAGAAAAGCAGGACGAATATAACGGTGAAACAAGGAAGATTTTACCTGAAGCATAATACCCTATCAGAAGATATTCCTATTGCTATTATCTTTAAGGTAACAATTTAAGAAAAACTATATCCTAGTAGTGAGAATAACCAACAGAAGACCTCATTAATTTCATAAGGTTTTTAAAGACAAGGAATAGTGAGAGTTGTCCCTTTGAAATATAGCCTACAGCATCTGACATTTGAATAAGAGCAGACGGATTCTGCAGCCTCATGTGGATCCTGAACTTGGAAACGTTATGTTTTGGAATGCGATTCCCAGATTCCCACATTTCTCAAATCAGTGCTCAGCGGGGAGGAAATAGTAAAACAGAGGTTTGAATTTTAGAGAAGATGCAAGTATTTGTGTAGTTTTAAATAAGAAAAGCGGGGAGAAGAATTTGCTATCCAGATTGTATTGGTATGTTTCACAGAAGGAAAAAGCAGCTGTAGGCCAAACCATTGCCTTGGTCAGACTGGTTCTACTTCTATTTCATTTCCTTTTGTTAGGTTTTACATGCAGTTCCAGACCTGTACTTGGGGAATTTTGCCAAAAAAGGAGCATAAATACATTTGAACATCTTTGCCAGAAGAGGGCAGCAGTTGCTTACAATATGAGAGGCAAATGTTTTAAAAGATAACAGAGAGCCAAAAGCATGATGTAGCTCTCTACTACTGATATTAGTAGTATTTAAATTGGGAGGGAAGGTTGCAGGGTGTATTTATAACAGATAGTTTTGACATCTAAGTTTGTTTTCTTGATAAGCCAGAATTCCAAAATTGATTTTGTCAGAGCCTTCTTTAGAAGTTGATACTTCTATATACATATGTGGAGGTATCAACTTTTACTTAGTATACATGCTAAATATATTTTACTTGATTTGCATGTTAAATGTTTCTACCGGTGTGTTAATAGTGATGACATGCCAAATGGAGTTCTGACATTTTAACACCTATATCAACATATCCTTTCATGAAAACTTAAATAGTACCTTAGAGTAGCCCATATGACTTTATATTATGTATTAAGACATACAAATTAGATTTGTACAGATATTTGCTCCTTCAGGAAGAGATGTAGAAAGAGGATCACGGATCTCTCTGCAAATATCTTTGTCTAGAGAAACCCTCTGAGAGTATTCCAGAATGGCAAACACCCTTGGTATACAGATAGCATGCTAAAGAATACAGAGAAGCTTTCCCCAACCTAGGGACAATTTTTACTCAAAGTCATAGAAATGTGTAATACAAACAGCCTTTTCACATGTTGTTCACCAGTATACTTGACGTGGAAATCTACATTTAATGTACAGCATTTTCATTTACATGTACAGCAATTTTCGGTCATTCTTTGTATGTTAGCTCATGCAGTGGCATGTAATTGCTGCAGACATAATTGCACATCTAGGATACGTGTGTGTGTAGGTGCAGAAGGTATACAGGATGTTTCAAAATGATGGACCCAATTTCAAAGCAGTATATTTCATGTTTACAACACGTTACAATTACACAAAAAGTTACAAATTTAAACAAATTATAAAGTTTTACTAACCATTTTGAGCCAAAAAAAAAGAAATATAAATAATAACTCTGCAAATGGAGAATATCTCACTAGACTGTATGTTGTGGGGTCATCATCTTACAAAAGACCAGGGTCAGTGGTGGTTTATGAGCTGGGAGAGGCATCTAGCTGCAATCATTTGAAACTATGTTCCACCTCTTCAAGTGGTAAACGTTTCATTCATGAGCTGTTTGTTGTAAAAAAAACAGCAATTTCAAATCGGGTCCATCTTTTTGAAACAACGTATATATTCCAAAGTTTGTTAATTATATCATTTTGGAACAAGCACCATATTTGCACTATTAGGGGATATGTGCACCTTGGGTAAATGGTGGAGGAGCTTTCCTTTCAAGCCAAGGTAGACAACTTCATTCAGGTTGAGAGCTACACAGAATGTTGTGTGAGCATTTGTGTGATACAAGTAGACACATGCACACATGCCACTCACATTAAATGCTTTTGCATATCACTCCAGTGAAGAGAAGGCTTTAAACTTCCACATTTATCAGTATTGAGTAGCATTCCTGAGGGTGGGAAACATCTTCTCATCACAGTGAGGTTGGCTACTTTATAATGGAGGAGGAGGGAGAAAGGGAAAATAGCATCAGTGACATCTGCTGTCACTTGTTGAATTGTGGGGTCACCATCTACTGGGCAGCACCATAAACCTGGGTAGGGGCTGCAGGGAAAGCCTTGGTTGCACATAGAATCATAGAGTTGGAAGCAATCACAAGGACCATCAATTCTAACTCTGCCGTTTGGTACACACGATCAAAGCACACCTGACAGATGACCATCCATCCTTTGCTCAAAATCTCCAGAGTAGGAGACTCCCATCACATTCCAAGGCACGTTATTTCACTGTCAAAGAGTTCTCATCATGAATTTCTTCCTAATATTTAGGTGTAATTGCTTTGTCTGCTATTTGAAACCATTGCCCCATGTCCTAGTCTAGAGTAATAGAAAACAAGCTTTCCCCTTGCTCAGTGTGACTTCCTTTCAAATATTTGAACAGGGCTGTAATGTTTCCTTTCAGCCTTCTTTTTCCCAAGCTAAACATACCCAGTTTCCTAAGCCATTTCTTATAGAGCTTGGTTTCAAGAACTTTTGCCATTTTGGTCGCCCTTCTCTGGATGCATTCCAGCTTGTCAAATTGCCACCCCTTCCTTGCTTTAAAAGACCCATATCTGCCTGAAGACCAGTGTCAGTGTATTTAAAGAAAAAGATGTATGAGACAGAATATAGCAGTAGGAGCCACTGCTTTAGAGCCCTCTGTCACCAATTGTCTGGATGATTAGGGATGACAAGATTAGAGGACAGCTGTTGTTATTCACCATTTGTTGCATGGTGTTTGGGATTTTAGATAGAGTTCTTGGCAGCAATCCGTTGGAGCAAAGACTTCAGCTATTTGGCACATCATTCATACCTAATAGGTAAGGAGTTGGGGGCAGCCCAGGGTGTGAAAGACCCAGTGAAGACATCTAAGAAGGAAGATATTTAGGAAAGAAAATGTTGCTTGCCCATTTACAATGAGACCCAGAGTACACTGTGTACCTATGGCAGTATTCTGCAGTGGCTTTTGTTATTCACAGCTTAAACCTGCAATATGAATGCAAACAAAACTTTTTCATCCTCCCAACCTCCGAGAAAATGTATTATAAGTCTGCCAAGAGGAGGTTTTAGGGAGATTATTCCTTGTTACTTGATATGGCAGGAGTCCAGATGTATGTGAAAGGAGAAGCTTTAGTACTATCTGGACTTCACAAAGGCCTGCACTGCTGGCTGCCACTTTGAAACATTTTGTTCATAGAAAGACTGAGGAGAGATTTTCTCCATAAACCTTAATTTGTTAAGCCATTTTTAAAGGTGTAATGATGCACTGTGACAAAACAAGATAAAATGACTTTCAGTTTGACATTCTATATGAAATCCTGCTCTTCCTCTTCCTTTTTTTTGATAGAAGCTACCAGTGCTCACCACTAAGTGTGGTTTGAGAAGTGGCAAGGCAGCCCCACTGTGCATTAGCAGGCAGCCTTCTACAGAAGCTTGTAGCTTCTGTGTGTGAAAAATTAAAGCCTGTAGCTTTATAAGGTCTTTGGCCTTCTCTGCCAAAGCGGACTGCTGGCTTACAAACTACATCTCTCATGATTTCAAACTGTTGAGCCATGACAGTTAAAGTAAAATTGCATTAATTCTATAATGTATGCACCCTTAGACTCACTCACTGTTTGCCCAGTGGTGGACTATGCTATGCCTCCCCACTAATGATCTGTCAGTAGGCATTGTGGGAAATCAAAACAATGTTGAACTCATCCAGCTATAAAGTTTGAAGGAGCAGGTGTCAGTAGGTGAAACCTGCTGCAATACGCTGCTGTCGTGTTTTTGACATGGTCCTGGAAAGGGTCTCCCAGCACCCTTACAGGACAACAATGTGAGGAAGTGGTGGAGGAGTCATGGAGCCCTGGCAGCTCAGCATACTTGGCGACTGAGTGACTAGCAGCTCCCATTTGATGTCCTTGACTTATGTGTGCTGTTCATCATCACATACCTCTTGCCCTATAATCCAAGTTCTTCCACACCATAACCAGTGGCAAAATCTTAGTAGAGTCCAATGAATCATAAGCGCCAGTTGTTGAGAAAGGAAGCACGTTATCATCTATTTGGACATGTTTGAATAACTTCTGAAAGTTTATATGGGCGTAGAAGACACTATTGATTTCTGGTAGTGCTCTAACTAGCTTTCTCTGTTCCTTCTGTCAGATACAAATGGCTGGTCATTACCTCCTGTTAAAATGCAGTACGATGTTTCTTCTGTAAATGATCTGGCAATTAATAACGTACCAGCAAAGGAGTACTCTGCCTCGTTTGTCATCCTTGCTGTTGCTTCTGCTTATCAAGATTTGTGTTCCATCGTTTTCAGTATTTGCTACTTCCTGTGCCAGATGGCCCTATTTCTGAGAGAATCCGCTTTTGCTTAGGAGTAAGACTTCCTACAATGCCAAATTAGCATAAGTAAATGTCAGTGGGTTAACACAAAGCCAATGTTCTCTCCCCTTTTCTACCCCCTTCTTTTCCTTCTTTAGGCCATGGGGGTTGAAAGTGACCAAGAGATTGTGCAGATGATTGGTACAGAGGAGCATGTGATGGCTGCATTTGCCCCCAGCTTGGAGGAATGCCAGAAAGCTCAGATTTTCACTCAGATGCAGGTGTGTATCATTTCAAGCAACCATCAGTAATTCATTTCTAAAAGGAGACTGGCATCTTATTTATATCTATTGTAAGTTAATGGGCTGACGCAGAAAATGTACAGCTGAATCTTTTGCTTGCCAAGCCTCTGAGTTTTCTTATGCGCCCCAAATAGAGTTGGATAGTGTACTTGTATTCACTGGCTGTGCTGGTTGAGGTTTCTAGGAGTAGTGGTCCAAAAAGGAGTAGTATTTTCTAACTTCAGACCACAGGTTTATTGTCTACTTCTAATAGTCCAGCTGTAAGAGTTGGGCTATGCAATATTCCAATTAAGGCAGAAGAATTTGGGGCTTCAGGTGAAGGGATTATATGTTTGAATGCTCTCCACTGTGTGGACTTTGAGGGTGTTGGCTCCACTGGCTGACAGTCTGCTACTGAGCACAATTGAAAGTGCTGGCTTTAGCCTATAAATCCCTAAACAGTTCTGGTCCACCTTACCTGTCTTAATGCATCTCCCTTCATGAGCCATATAGAACACTTAAGATCTGCTGGGGAGGTCCTATTCTCAGTCCCGCTGCCTTTGCAGGTGTGATTAATAGGGACAAAAGACAGAGCCTTCTCAGTGGTGGGCCCTCGGCTGTGGAACTCCCTCCTCATTGAGATTAGATCCACCCCCTCTCTCCTAGCACTTGGGAAAAACCTTAAGACCTGGTTGTTCAAGAAGGCATTCAGTGAATGACAGGATATTGAAATATGGAAATAGTTAAGACAACTTCGGGATCGATGCAAGACTTAAGTGTTTGTGATTGTTATTTATAGTTTTATAGTTCTAATGGTTTTAATCTATTGTTATATGTGGTTAACTTGATATGTGATGTTTTATACGTGTAAGACATTGAATTTTGCCATGGATTATGTTGTGAACATCTTTTGGTCCCACCAGGGGTGGTATATAAATACAATATATAAATACAATAAATAAATAATAAATAAATAAAATGTGTGGTTTGCTACATTAGAAGAGGCAATTTCGTGCACCATGAAGGTAAATACAGTAGAGTCTCACTTATCCAACACTCGCTTATCTAATGTTCTGGATTATCCAACGCATTTTTGTAGTCAATGTTTTCAATATATCGTGATATTTTGGTGCTAAATTCATAAATACAGTAATTACTACATAGCATTACTGCGTATTGAACTACTTTTTCTGCAAAATTTGTTGTCTAACATGATGTTTTGGTGCTTAATTTGTAAAATCATAACCTAATTTGATGTTTAATAGGCTTTTCCTTAATGCCTCCTTCTTATCCAACATATTCCCTTATCCAACATTCTGCCGGCCCGTTTATGTTGGATAAGTGAGACTCTACTGTAGTACAAAATCCAGATTCAGTGCATGATTGTGAGTTATTGTTTTTATTTTTTACCTAAAGCTATATAGCATTTTGGTTTCCATCATACCATTTCTTTAATAGCGTGGAGGGACGAATGCTGTTTTGGCTAACACAAGTACAGAAACTCTAGAAACGAAGCTTTTTAGGCATACTGCGGTGGTAGCTTTCTGTGATAATCACTGGAACAATAATGTGCTATATAGTTGTGTTTTCTACATAATAGCAGTTTACAATTGTAAACTAGAACATGAAGGTAGCTATTAATGCCACATCAAAATTGCCTTCAAGAAATAGCTGAAGACATACCTTTGCTCACGACGAGGAGGAGGATTAGATGGTAATACTACCATTATTTCTCAGATTAATAGCTACCATCCGTATCTGCTCTGTTTGCTCCACCAGCTCAATAGACATCAATCTATTTGCCCCCAAGGAACTGGGAAGGCTTCTGTTTGAGTCCTTCCAAGGAGATAGGGTACAATATAAATAAAGTTTTTATTATTATTATTATTATTATTATTATTATTATTATTATTATTATTATTATTATTATTACTAGAAAATGCATTTCCTGCTGATATCTTCTGTAAATGTTGGTTTAAAATAATTTGCTGCTATTCAATCCATTTCTATCAGTCATCTTTTAAAAAAATTTCTTTTGTTTTACAATAAAAATAATTGCATGCTGTCCACTTTGATGAAGAATTCATCTCTATGAATTCTTTATCAAAAATAGTGCTCTATGAAAGCTGAAACAAGGAAAAAGCTTAGTAAAACTTGTGAGCAAGGATGTAAACATTTTAATTATAAGTACATTACTATGCTTTTACTTCATAGGCATTAAAGTATTTGGGAAATAAGGTCCGAAGACAGAGAATGTGGGGAGGACCCAAGAAAACCAAGATGGAGGAAGCAAGAGAATTACTTGCAACAACAATTCTTGCCCACGTTCCTGTAAGTCAACAATTATTATATTATTAGACAGAACCTCACTTGCAAGGAGAGAGTATACGATATCAGGAAGGGGTGTGATTAAAGTTTCTCAGGCAAATGAAATAGGATTCCACCATTTAAGATAAAATAGGGTAGAATCCTCCTTGAGATTTCATTGTTCCAGATAGACTTGTGGTGATGGTTGGATATTTAATTCTGCCATAATTACACCTAGGTTTTGGTAGGGAACTCAGAAAAACATGCCCATCTAAAAGATCAAAAATCAAACACAGATAATCTACCATTTTCAGTACATTATATTCTTTAACTTATTCTAAAATTTAAAACAAAATTTTGACAGCTATTCCCTTTTTGTTAGTATCAGTTTAATTTTTGTCTTGAAAACTTAGAGTTGAACATGTCTTAATCTGTATATGCACATGTTCAGCAAAATATTATAACCACTCACATACTTTTTCTAATCTAAAAGTTACTGTGACAAACCCATAAGATTTTTTAAAAGTTTAATTCCCTTGAGATTTAAGAATACGGTAGGACGGCAAAAGTAGTTTATCTGAGTTACAGGTTTCCTTAGTAAAATTTGGAGAAAAAACTAATTCACCTCTAATGTTACCTCATGCTTTCTGTATTTCAGGTAAAGGAATTCAATTTCCGCTCCAAGTGCATCTATACGGCTGTGATGGTCCGCAGAGTGATTCTGGCCCAGGGAGACAACAAAGTGGATGACAGAGATTATTATGGAAACAAACGGTTGGAATTGGCAGGGCAGGTGAGGAAAGGCAATTGATTGTCTTAAATTATTGTGGCTTGAAACAATATTTAAGCAGAGTTACTCACAGTGCAGCTCTTTGACTACCTGCCTTCCAACCCTTGATGCTTATGTGGCTGAGGTGCTAGTCACTTGCACTTTCGTTTTATATTGATTTGCCAAATCCACCTGCTGTGGTGCCAGTTCATCTGTATATGCACTAATGCATCCATATAGCAGCCAGCAATAATAGAATCGTATTAGAGGGTATTGTATATTTCTGATGGGTGTCTAAGGCCCCATGCCATACTGAAGTAGCACAAAGGGCCCTTACAAAAAAGAAGAGAAGGCTGAGAGGAGACATGATGGCCATGTATATATATGTGAGGGGAAGTCATAGGGAGGAGGGAGCAAGCTTGTTTTCAGCTGCCCTGGATACTAGGACGCGGAACAATGGTTTCATGTGTTGTCGAAGGCTTTCATGGCTGGGATCACAGGGTTGTTGTGTATTTTCCGGGCAGTATGGCCATGTTCCAGAAGTATTCTCTCCTGACGTTTTGCCCACATCTATGGCAGGCATCCTCAGAGGTTGTGAGGTACTTCATAACCTCTGAGGATGCCTGCTGTAGATGTGGGTGAAACGTCAGGAGAGAAAACTTCTGGAACATGGCCATACTGCCCAGAAAACACACAACAACAGAACGGTTTCAAACTGCAGGAAAGGAGATTCCACCTGAACATTAGGAAAAACTTCCTAACTGTGAGAGCTGTTTGGCAGTTGAACTCTTTGCCCTGGAGTGTGGTGGAAGCTCCTTCTTTGGAGGCCTTTAAGCAGATTCTGGATGGCCATCTGTCGGGGGTGCTTTGAAGGCGATTTTCCTGCTTCTTGGCAGGGGGTTGGGCTGGATGGCCCATGAGGTCTCTTCCAACTCTATGATTCTATGAAAAGAATTAGCAAATGCAGGGAAAGCAAGTCTGCCTCAATCTTCTTTATTAGGCAGGAGATTGGGCTTCTTAAGCCTAGTCCTAGGAATATCTATTCTGAAGCCATTGAGCTCAGGGGAATGTCTAGTTGCAGAATGATTATAGCTCTGGATATTTACATTTTTGAATGCTCTAATATTCTAAATACCTAAAACATAATTTTCTATTTTAATTATTTTGGGATGTATGCCTTATTAAAAAAATGCAAGACTATGTGTGTTTGATATATCATATGACTATAAAGTTGGTAAGGGGTTGTACAGCAGATTAAACTGCTAAGCTGCAGAACCAGAAGGTTGATGGTTTGAATCCATGGGATGGAGTGAGCTCCCGTTGTTAGCCCCAGCTTCTGCCAACCTAGCAGTTCGAAAACATGCAAATGTGAGTAGATCAATAGGTACCGCTCTGGCGGTAAGGTAACGGCACTCCATGCAGTCATGCTGGCCACATGACCTGGGAGGAGTCTACAGACAACGCTGGCTCTTTGGCTCAGAAATGGAAATGAGCGCCACCCCCAGGGTCAGACTAGACTAGACTTAATGTCAAGGGGAAGTTTTTACCTTTTATAAAGTTGGTAATTAATAAAATAATGGCTTTTTAATTAGGTAGTAAAACTTCCGGTCAGCAAGTTCTGCAGCTTAGAGATTAAATCCGCTGCACCACTGTGGCTCCTTTTTTAATTAGGTGTATCCCTATGTTAGATATACAGTTTAAAATATCATATGCAAAATAATCTTCAGAAGCTTTTGCTTCAGTAAACCTTTAAATGGTTACTGCAAGTTTCATTATCTATGGAGAGATTTTAAAATTATAGACTCTCATAAGCACTGCCATATATCTAAAATGTTGGTACTTTGTACAGTTTTAATGCCATCTGTGTTTTCCTAAAAAGATACCTGAGAACAGATCTCTGTCCCTTGTGTGTGCTTTAGTTTTATTAGCATATATTTGGTTGTGTTTTGAAAATTAATAAAACATTTATTTAAGCCTGTTGCTTGGTATTTTCTGCTAGCCAGAGTTACTGTCTAAATGGCCTGCAATATTTATTTTAAAAAAATAGATGGCCGTGTTTCTGGTCTGAAAATCCTGTTGCTTAAAAATTTGAATGAAAAAGGCTATGATGAGAAAAGCAGTGCGGTCTACATAATGTGAAGACATAAAAGGCATTGTGTCTATAAAAATGTGTGAAAACAATAGCAGCTAATTTCACACCCCATGGGACAAGGGAGTACGAAATGTGCTTTAGCTTTAGATAACAGTTGTTTCCACTGGCCAAGCTGGTTTACAGAGCTTCCTCTTCGTCTCTCTGCCCACTAGAGGCTTGGTAGGCCAGGTGCCAGCAGAGGTGTTAGCGAAACCTAGCAATTCCAAGCTTAATCTTTTCACCTACCTTTTCTCTTCCCTTAATGTGTTCATTATTTGCTGAGCATTTCCCTCGTCTTTGTCCTCGGGGTTTGTTTGGCATTTCCCCCCTTTCTTTCTAATTCAGCTTGCTTTGTATGGGTGAGATATGGAACAGCACCAAAATCCAGCACCCTGGAAAGGAAGGGATTTCTACCCTGCGACAAAAGAAAAACCGCCTTGACTTCAGAGATTGACTAATCCCAGCTGTTCTGATAATATAATTAAGGCTGCCTAATGTCTTTAATTTTGCAACCAGTTTGTGTGAAAAGGAGAATTTGGCACTCTAAAGCCTTAAACACTAAATGGCAATCTCAAGGCACCTAATTAGAATTCTCTGACATTAAGCTAATTGGTGAAACTGTATTTCAGCAGCTTAACTACTTTATTAATTTTTTCCTCAGGATTTTCAATGGAAATCAATTGATGAGCTGTCACATCTCTCCCTTATGTCCCCCTCCTGCTTCAAATTAAATTTGCTTGTCAGTGTTCCTCTCTGAAAGACCCTGGGTTTGCTACAAAAAATCAGTGAATATTATCACTAGCATTCCACCCTGTTCTCTTTTTAATCACTTACTATTGACCTATAATGGTAACTGTGAAACTTTGCCATGCTCTAGATGTGGAAGCATTAGCAAAGAAGCACTATAGGTTAAAAGTGTTCAAAAGTTTGTCTAACTTAACTGATTTAAAGAGAAAGACAGTATTGTGGAATAGTGACTCTTCTGTAATCATTGAAGATGTTTATTGTTTGTTTTTGTGTTGCTAATTATCATTATATTTAGCTATAAATATATAATGTGTACTTGTTGCAGTGTATATACACAGTAGAAAGATCAGTGATAAAGCCTGTGATTTGCATACAGAAGTTTTCTGATTTTCTGGCATCTCCAAATTTGATTGGCTAAGCTCTCTGAAAGAGGAGGAATGCTGCCAATCCGTGTTAGCAGTACTGAGCTAGGTGAGCCTATGGTTAGACTTGGCATAAGGTATCTTCCTATTACTGAAGCAGAAATAAACTTACCTGAGACTGTCCAATGTGGATTTGGCACTATCCAGATGTGGAAGGGGCAAAGATACAAAATTGGTTACAACAATGGTCCTTCTCTGAAGTGTACTTGAGTGTATTTAACTGGTGAAATGTGAAGTATGCATGGTTGATAACAATTGTTGAATCAAGCTGCACTTTGTCTATTAAACTCTATATCTGAAAAATCTAAATTTTGAAACCGAAAACAAAATGAATTGTATCTTCATTATAACCGAATTGACATGACATTTGTTTTTTATTAGATATTCCAGTCCAGTTCCAAGAAGTGACCTATGAAACTGGTTCTGTTCCTTGTTGAAATACAATATGGCTGAGATCCTTTATCAGGAGACCACGTCATTAGTTCTGCCACGGCCATAACACATCTTCCCCTTCCACAGGCCTAATGTTTCATCTGTTGGGACCCCATGAACTGGCTGTGGAGAGTCAGAAGGCAGCTGAGAAACATCTGGATGCATGGCTAGCCAAATGCACAGTGATGAGACTGTCTTGCAGAAACTCCAGAGGATCTCTAGGAAGTCCTAAGGGATGACTGCATAACAGTGCATCTGGCTATAAGTCATAGTCCAAACCATTCTCAGCTTACTCCCTAGTCTTTACTGCAGCATGAAAAAGTAGGTTTGCAGAGGGACTCGGTTGTTGTGTAAGAAAGGCAGATAATTCTAACCTCTGCAACAACCCAAAAGGACACGTACATGCATAAATTCAGCTTATGCCTGTGTATGTCATCAACAGGATGCCAGGTGAAAGTGGGATTAATTCACATAACATCTATTTTCCATAGGTAGTAGCTTTCATTTAGGAACCAACTCATATTGAAGAATCATAGTAGTTTGTTATTTGGAATTATCACTCTCAGTTTATGTTTGTCTTCACTGATTTGTGCTATAATTTACACAGAGACCATTCTTCTCTTCAGCCATAATGCCCCTGTTTGGGAGCTGTAAATGGGACTCTTATGATTGACTTCATTACAGTCATTATTTATTATTTATTTTGGAGATTTTTATGCAGAACAAACCCAAGGTGGCTCACATCATCTTTAAAAATATGCATAGTAACATAAAACTATTGACAAAAAACAGATAATAAAAGTTTCAAGAATGCTCCTTAGCAACTTTCATATTATACACAATAAAAGTTAAAATCAGTCTATAATTCCAGAATAAAAATTATCAGGATCTCTCATATATTGCCAATTTGTTTTCTGCCAATACGTTGAATGTAAAATAAGTTTTAGTGACCTGTTTTTTGTGCAAACCAGTAGCGGCCTGATCATCATGGAATGATTGCAAATATAGTTAATGGAACTGTTCATTTGTAGAGTAGAGTGAATGACTGGACCTTAGCCAACAGGGGTGGAGTAGTGCTAATACTTCTAAGAAAATGGAGACAGTTTAAATTAGTCTCCTTCCATGCAGGAATTGAATTATGCAATAGACTCCAGAATGTCTTAACAGGCCCTACTTGAATACTTTATTTGTTTGGCATGTAACAATGTGTTGTGTAGTGGGAACTTGCATTTTTTGGCATTCAAGAGCTGTAGTAATTTTAGTCTTTTTGGCTTTTAATGTTTCTGTAAAAGCAAGGCTTGGATCAAAATTGCCAAGTTTATGATTATTATTTTGGGGGATGAGAGGAAGGAAGGAAAGAAACAGTGATTTCTTATGTAACAATTAAAAAGGTTTAAGATACCAGCAAAGTTTATTAGTAGAAGCAGACTAAAATGTGAAATATCTAATTAGTGATAAAGATAATGTTTTAAAGATTAAAATAAATGCACAATGCATAGGTAAATATTTAAATACAGACAAAGCAAAGACCGCTGAAATTGAGAGTAACCATTGTATGGTTGTTCATTTGTGGTAGTTGTCATACTGCAGCAGCGGAAGCCTCTTGGCTTACCTCTACTTTAGAAATTTTAAAATGCAAAAGCTGATTAGCATTTTTATACAATAATATGCCATCCTTTTAAAAAGATTTACATCCCAAAAAAACTAAATTGCTATTTGGGAGTCAATATGTGATCATTAGATATTAGGTTTGGAATCTAAAACAAGCCTATTCAGGTACTGACACATCTGTTTTATTACAGAAATTTATATTGTTTTTCAGTAGAAATTTCCAGTGTTATATAGATTAGTTCAGCTATTTTGCTTCTAAAGTTCATGAGAAAAGACAAGAAACCTATTTGGACCTCAAGATCAACATCAAACCTTTCTCTTGTTGCTCCTACTAGGTTGTTTTTTTCCTTTACTGTGCCAAAATGTTTTATGAGTTGATGGTGAGTCCTGGTCCAAGGGGCTTTCACTAAGGGAAACAAGGTAAAGAGTCTATTTCATGGTGGCACCTTGTCTATGGAATGTCTTCACTAGCGAGACCCACTTGCAATATACACTGCTGGTATTTCTGGTTCCAGATGAAGACCTTATCCTCCCAAACTGAAAAGCACAGCAAAGAACTATTTTGGTTAATTTTGGGCCTCTACTGACTTGGTTTTTTTCCTAGTGGTTTTAAATAACTGTTATAAGCTGAACTATTTTATCCCCTGCTGCTAATATTTCTTTTATTTGTGTTATCTTGTGCTGTTTTTATTACTGACTTATTGTACTTTTATATCTTATGTTTCAGCTTACTTAAAAAAAACTTTGGCTATTACTAGTTTTTAAAAGTATAATAATTCAAAATAACAGTGCATGATGTCATCGTGCAGTGGTTACATTTTCCAGCACTTGTGTTTGTCGATAGACTAGAATAGTTAACTTTTTATATAAAGTGGAACATGGCAAATTCCATTGTCTTAGTAGAATGAACAACATATAACAATGGTGCTACAATTTATACATTTATTGGGTGCCGTTGGTTGCTAGGTGAGTTGCCTGACCATTGCACTAAATCTTGCTTTTTTCTTACAGCTTCTTTCCCTTTTGTTTGAAGATTTATTCAAAAAATTTAACTCTGAACTCAAGAAGATTGCTGATCAAGTAATTCCTAAGCAGAGGGCAGCCCAATTTGATGTTGTTAAGCACATGCGGCAAGATCAGATCACCAATGGCATGGTTAATGCCATCTCTACTGTAAGTATTTTGTTTGTTTTTGGAAGATGTTTCATCTTTTACCCTAGCACTCAAGACCTGGCTCTTTACTAGAGCTTTTGATCTATGTTAATTTTATCAATATTTGTATGTATGTATTTTTATCCTTTACAATTTTATCTTGTAAATCGCCTAGAGCATCGTGGATGGAGGGCGATTAATAAATAATTAAATTATGATGATGATCTCAATCATTTATGTTTCATGTACACTTTTATACACATTGCTAGAAGGTAATTTTATATACAATATTTTAATAGTTTAATGCGTGAAATATAGCTTGCTCCCAGTGCATTAACAGAAGCAAAGGTGTCACTATCTCAGCCACAGAAGTGGACAGTCAGATTTTTGAATATTTCAGATTCCAGATGAAGGATGGTCAGCCTGTACTGATTAGACACAGGAAAGTTATTTGTACTGCCCTTTGGTAGACGTTTCTTAAATTTTGACCTTTAGGGTAATTGGTCACTGAAGAGATTCAAGATGGATCGTCAAGGTGTAACTCAAGTATTATCCCGTTTATCCTACATATCTGCTTTGGGAATGATGACGAGGATCTCTTCTCAGTTTGAAAAGACAAGAAAAGTGAGTGGTCCTCGATCACTGCAGCCATCTCAATGGGGTATGCTTTGCCCATCAGATACTCCTGAAGGAGAGGTAAGCACTGCCAACTGCATTTCCTTCCCCTTTTACCATGAGCATATCCCCACAAGACAGAAACCCTGACTTGTCATTAATAATCTATTTGCTTAATTGTTCCTGCTTGCAGTGGAAATGGCTAAACAAACCATAGACTGTTCACTGGGTTCCCACAACATGACAAACCAGGGATCCTCAGAACTTTGGTTTGTTATGAATCAGCAGTAAGCTGATACAATTGCCTTTTTCTGGTTTGGAGAGAAGGCAATTCAGCAGGAAGAAGTAATTGGAACAACCAAGCATGGCTTGCCTTTGAAGACAACAAAGACATTGCAAACAGTATTTTAGAAGTATTGTTGAATGTCTGCAGTTCAACCAAGGATTTGAGTTCTATAACCTAATGTCAGGTCCTTGAGATATGTTGGCTATAAGCTTTTTAATATTAATTCTTTATTGATTAGAATATGAAGTCACTAACAAAAAGTCTCTTGAATTAGTAGCAAGAGTAATGTGTAGTGCAGTGTTACCTATCTGCTAATATATTGATAATCTGTCCCACAATGTCTGTCTATTTTCGCCTTGATTTTTCTTGCAAATTGAAAACAATCCAGAGAAAGTAAGTTTCACTAATGTATGTTGTTCTGCTATGCTTGGTGGATATTATCCCAAAGCAGGAATGTTAGTCTTAAGACTAGTGAAGATCAAGTGAATGTAATTTAATTAAAACTAAGGTTATATCCTCTATATAAGAGTCCCAATGGAGCTCATTTTGGTTATACTTCTGACCAAAATATATATAGGTTCCATTTATGTTTCTGATATTATTTCTTTCATTAGGATTTAGTCGTGCGAAACTGGACAGGATGTAGTCACTCCAGTCACAGTTGACAATAACTAAGTTTGAATATTGCCATATACCAGACATAATTACAATTGGCTCCTCATATCCATGGATTTTTTTTATCCACAGCTCAAACATCCATGGTTTGAAAATATCCAAATCAGTTCCAAAAAGCAAAGCTCGATTTGCCATTTTATGTAACGGACACCATTTTACTACACCGTTGTATATAATGGGACTTGAAAATCCAAAGATTTTGGTATCCACAGGGGAGCAGGGAACCAAATCCTAGCACACTGTATTTTGTACCAATGTATCTTGGACATGGGGAGAGGAATGCTAGCCTTCTAATGCATTACCCCTAGTTATCATTGTAAGAGTTCATATAAGATCACTATGTGCCTTTTTTTTCAACTTGTCTTTTCTTCAGGCTTGTGGCTTGGTAAAAAACCTAGCACTGATGACTCATATTACAACTGATATGGAAGATGGCCCTATTATTAAATTAGCTGGTAACCTGGGAGTAGAAGATGTAAACCTTTTATGTGGAGAAGAACTTTCATATCCAAATGTCTTTCTTGTTTTTCTTAATGGTATGGCACTTCTAACAAAAATATTTGGTTTTTAATCAAGCAAAATAGAATTAGGCTTGCGTCAGTAGTGCTTCATAAGATTTTTAATAACACTGAATATTAAGATCCCATCACTTTAATATAATTTATTACTCTTTCTGCTTAGATCCCATTTTGGGACAGCTCTCTCTAGATAACTACAAAACTACAGAAGCAAGTAGTGAGGGTTCGTTTTAGAGCAAAATGATTACATTTAAAGACCAGTGTATTTAGATTTGTGCCAATTTTATGGTCCTCTTCGGTCAATTCAGTCTCTGGATTGTGATTAAGAAACTGTGCTTTTCTGTGTGTACCTGCTACCTACAAAGAGAGAGTAGAATAGCTATAATTAGGAAGGAGAACTGCTTTTGCTGTGTGGACCAAAAGACTCATAGTCTTCTATAATTATAATTTTGGGGGCAGGGTGAATCTGACTGTTTTAATAGTGCATTATACTAATCTTTACGTCCTTTTGGTCTCATTTTAAATGGATGCTTTGAATTGTTTTTAATGTTACAAATAGTTTACAGTTGTCCCTCCACATTTTTGGGTATGACTTTTGCGGATTTGATTATTCACCGAATGAACACTTCCTCCAGTGCGACCTCCATGGTCAACTTCTTCCAGACATTTAAGCTGGACTATAGATTGTAGATAGGAATTGATGAAAACAGGCCACATTTTATGCTGGCCCTGTCTGCCTCAAAAGCAATAGAAATGTGGAGCTGGAGAAGAAGATGAGACAATATAACATAATTATTTATAACATAATTGTTTTCTTGAACAGGCAACATTCTTGGTGTCATTCGAGACCATCAGAAACTGGTCTACACATTTCGGTTGATGCGCAGAGCTGGCTATATCAATGAATTTGTTTCTATCTCAACAAATCTGACAGATAGATGTGTATATATTTCCTCCGATGGAGGAAGGCTGTGCCGGTAAGCATCTTGAACATTGCTTTTATCTGCACCAATTGCGTTGATCTCCAGATCTGTCATTTTTGCTCAATTCATTTGCAAGGGCAGATTTACACACAGACACTAAACCTGGCTGCCAAACAGCCACCTACTGATTTTAAAAAGCCAATCATGTAAATTACACCAGTCTTAATTGGCACTGGATGACCAGTTGGTTTTCACTAGTTTCCCAGTTTTTGTTGTGATGTTTTTTTCCATTGGCCACTTTGCAGTTGCTCTGTTTTCTCCCCTCAATGTTTGAAAGCACTAATTAGCCTCTAAACTGTTAGCTTCAACTTTTGGAGTGGAATACCCGGGTTTGTTGTAGTTGTTTACTGCACTCTGCAAGATCATCTTGGACAAACAGCTGCAGCCCTTGACGTTTCGATTGTGCATGCCATTCTTTGTATCTGTGTTTCCGTGGGTAGTGGTAGTGGAAACCCTTCAATGTTCCAATTTTGGCTGAAGACTGATAGTTTAGCTTTATAATTTAGTGTGCAATCACACATTTCTTTTTATTCTCTCCAAAATGGAACTGGTATTTTAAAAGTAATGTTACTGATTGACAAATTAATATGTTACACTCCTTGTGTTCCCAAAATGCTGTTGACTAGCTGCAATGTAAGCATCAATAGAAGAATAGATCTTCTACATGATATAATTGACTTGATATAGCCAATCATTTTATGTTTATAAATGTATTTTAAGGACAGCAGCCTTGAGTAATGACATCCCAGAGGGAAGCTGTAAAGTTGTTGTAATTAACTAACCTGAATTTAAAAGTAATTATGCAATGCTGGGATTGATAAAAGCAGAAACTGTGTGAACTGAGATTCCTAAATGTCTTGCTACTATATAGAATCCAAATTTTCCTTTTCCACAGCCAGTCTTGATTCAGTGGCTTTTCTTTTTAGGAAATCCAGCATGCAAATGTAGAAGGATTAGCTTATACAAGTCAAAACACTTATCCACCTTCTCAGAATTACCTAAATTGACCACAAGCAGTTCTCCCAGAAATCTCCCAGCATGACCTGGAAATGACAGAGATTGAACTTGGTACATTTGTATCCTAAGAACATGCTTTATTGTTGCACTACTGCCCTTCAAATGGCTTTAAAACAAGGGTGGAAATTGTGCACTCTAAGAATGGTGGGAGTTGCTTTATGGCTCTTACCACTCCCAGATCCCTTCAACATAAGGACAGTTCATTTTAATAGGTGGATTTTCTTTTAATGTTCAGAATCCCAGCAATTAAATAATACAACATTTTAAGCTGATTGACAGTTTTAATCATTTTTTACAATGTGCACCATTCTCCCTAATATTTCCAAACCATTGTTGTACATTCTTGTCATCTTTTGTTTAACTAAAATATCTTTTAAAACACTTTAAATGTTTTGTCATGACAACGCTTCTCTATCATAAATGCCATAAAATTGTCATCCCAAGTCAACTTAGTAGTGGGACTTACCACTGTTTACTTATGTCATCCTTTCAGTTTGTACATCTGTCACTGAAAAGTAACAGCCCGATATTCCAGTATAAGAGGAATCACTTCATTCTTCACTTATTCTCTAATTTAATTGTTAATTCCATCTAAGTGTCTAACTTTTCTTCGAAGCTTATTATATCCCAGGAGCTTGGAATCTTTAATCCATTCTGCTTCAACACACTATATAACTATAAAGCTCTATCATATTCCTCAAGGTGGAAAACCCCATAATCAGTGTCATCTTATGTCAGGTGTGAAATGCATTCACTCTGTATTAATTAACCTTCCTTCTTTCTCCCAATCCAGACCTTATATTATTGTGAAGAAGCAGACTCCTGCAGTTACTGAGAAGCATATGGAAGAACTTGCACAAGGTTATAGGTAAGTGCTGGGCAAAAGGTATCTTGTCTGTTCCATTCTCTTGCTCAAACATGAGGGAGGGCGGGAGGAGGGAATGAACAGCATTTTATATGCATTCTATAATAATTAAAATAAAATTTTAAAATAAGAGAAATAAAACCCTTCTGTACCATTCATTCTGGAACCCAAATGCAGGGACCAGGGTGCTACATGGTTTCTGCATGGAGAAAGTAATTGGTTCAGTCTTCAATACTAGGACTGGAAAGTTATTTATCTATAACTCTGGAGAGCCAATTCCAGTCAGGGTAGATGGTACTGAGCTAAGCTGGACCTGAGTCTTTATAAAGCAGTTACATATCAGAGCACAAGATCAACTCATGTTCGCTCTCCTGCTTCTCATATTATGTTAAAACGTGAGTTCAGTTATTTGCCTTCCATGAGTGCTTTCCTCAGTTTTAATGTGCAACTATACATTGTTTTGAAACACTGCTTTCTACTTTCAGGAATTTTGAAGATTTCTTACATGAAAGTCTTGTTGAATATCTGGATGTAAATGAGGAAAATGATTGCAATATTGCATTATATGAACAAACCATCAATAAGTAAGTATTCTTATTAGATTATTGCATGGTTGGTATTGGCATATGAATGGATGTCTTGTATAGGGAGTAGCTTAAAAGAATGAGAAAACTGAATACTACATGTGTTTGCATGCTGCTGCTGATGAGATAGGTGTATGTGCTTTCTATCAATTTCTGGCGACCCTATGAGTTTCATAGGGTTTTTTAGGCAAAGGATATTCAAAGGTAGTTTGCCAAACCCTTCTTCTGAAATATAGCCAACAACACCTGGTGTGCATTGATGGTCTCACGTCCAAGTACTAACTGGGCCGGGTTGTGGTGCAGCTGGTTAGTAGCCAGCTGCAATAAATCACTATGACCAAGAGGTCATGAGTTTGAGGCCAGCCCGTGTCAGAGTGAGCACCCGACCATTAAAAAAAATAGCCCTGCTCGTTGTTGACCTAAGCAACCCAAAAGATGGTTGCATCTATCAGGTAGGAAATTTAGATATCGCTTATGCGGGGAGGCTAATTTAACTAATTTACGACACCATAAAAATCGTCCAGCAGCATTTGGAATGAGGACGTATCTATCAAGAACTCTGTGTCACAGTGGATGATGAAGCAGCTGCTCCCCCTGTGGCCGGAATCGAGCATACACTCAGTAAGCTGGAAGCTGGAGAATGTCAAATTGCCTCTGTGTCTCTATCTCTGTCTCTATGTTAATATGGCATTGAATGTTTGCCATGTATGTGTACATTGTAATCCGCCTTGAGTCCCCTTCAGGGTGAGAAGAGCGGAATATAAATACTGTAAATAAATAAATAAATCCTGCATAACTTCTAAGATCAGACAGGATCTGGTGCTTTAAAGGTATTTAGCTCAATGTACACTTATATTCATATGTTCATTAAATAAGTCCCAAAAGGGAATTTATAATATTTCCTTTCATTTTTTAAGAGTTACATATTTTCAGAGCACCATATAAATGTACTCATGAAGCTCCTGAATAAATGTGTTTCCCTTTTGTCTTCTAGCAAATTACTCCCCAGATCAAGGAAATCCCTAGATCAAGGAAAGCAGCTAAAATTATTGCTCCACGATGTATAATAGATGTAATTTCAGAATAACTTGGAATGCATGTCTTATAGTGGCCATTCCCTTTGTCACTGCCTATCTTTGTGAATTTTACACTTTCAAAAACTCTAAAATAAATATTTGATCTTCTAATGTGTAAAATACATGCCTTCTGAAATCTTACAAGTGATGTCTTCTCCCCTTTCTAAGAGATACAACACATCTAGAGATAGAACCTTTCACTCTTCTTGGTGTCTGTGCTGGTCTTATTCCTTACCCTCATCATAACCAGTCTCCAAGAAACACTTACCAGTGTGCTATGGGGAAACAAGCTATGGGTAAGTCATATGTGCCTTAGGGGTTACAATACTGTGTAAGTCACAATATTTAGAAGTGCATGGGCTGTTACTAGTGTGCTATGGGGAAGCGCTATTGGAGGAGAATAGTGGTACTCCAAACACATGTGTGCAATGTGTAAATTATAGTGGACTTCTGATAATGGGCTTGACTACGGTCTTAGGAATGGATTTTAGATGATATTTTAATTCTACTGAATGTTTACATTATATTGGGTTAGTTTATTATGTTGTTGTGGGCTTTATAACTTTCATGCGATGTTGTGATTTGATGACTATATTTATTTCTCCATCGTGGTCAACTGTGAAATCGCACATATGGTATCCCTCAGCCTATGCTGACAGTTTACGGAATCTTCTAGAGCTTTCTAGATCATCTCTGGCGGAGACCCGGCCCACTTCCCCTTTACGCATGTATAGCCCGTGCATTGGGCATCCGCCTCATAAGTGCGAATTTCATAGGTGACCACTCGGAGAAACATGGTTACAGGTAAGCAACCTTCTCTTTTTTATGGTTGTAACATTTTTGTCTACAATCGCCGCTTTAAGCCCCAATCTGGGAGAAAGCGGGTAGAAATAAATAAACAAACAAACAATAAGCTTTGGATTGGGTAAGCCTTATGTGCCTTAGGAGTTACAATATTGTGTAAGTCATATAGTGCTGATATTTTAAGGATACAATCTCATTGTTAATGATAGTCATTCTAAAAGAGCATAGAATCTACTATTGGAAGCTTCCTTTGTGTCAGGCATGGGCAAACTTTGGCTCTCCAGGTGTTTTGGACTTCAACTCCCTAACAACTCCCTTACTCAGAAAATAGACAGGGTGTCTGGACAATGGGTTTTTTCCCCTATAAGTAGCCAGTATGTTTTATTTTTAATATGACTGACAAATTCTATAACAATGAACATTGCCTTTCCCCCCACCCTTCTATTATCGAGTTTTCGCTATAAGGTTTTCTCCCATTCTAGACAAATCTGCAAATGCTGGAACTTACAATTTACTAGTGATTAGCAAAAATACTAAAATCATGTGTGCTAAGTAAGTGCAATCTGAGTTAAGTTATCCCACTTTAGAAGTGCATGGGCTGTTACTTTGTTACTGACAGCACATAGATATACTTCAGACAGTATATATTTGTTAGTATGAATATAAATTAATCATTCCTAACACAATCTAATTTTCAGCAACCTCTGCACTCATAAATAGTGTACAAAGTATGTTATAAATCATTATATGAATGAAATACAGCATGAATTCTGTAGGATATTTGGAGAATGATTTTTCTCTTTTAAATTGGCATGGGAACCCAAGGCTGGAAAATGTGGTTTTGTTCCTTCCCTTGAAATGAACCCAGTACTCTCTGCTCCCTGTGTACAATGGCCTTGTTTTGTCCCCTGAATCACACATTTTGAGAATCGTTATAAAATGCATACACACTTCAAGTTCATTAAGAAGTGAAACTCATTTTTGTGGTGATCAAGTTTTGTTAGTCATTACTTCTCTCTACTATACTTAATTCATGATAGCTATTTCCTACCTACCCCATAGTCCCTTGGTATTTACTCTGAAATAATTGTAACCAGAAACAGAAATGTGCATTTATGGTGTCCTATTTATGTTGATAAGGCATGGTCAAGAAAGTGAACTGTGTTTTAAATAGTAACTATGGAATAAATTTTGAATCCTAAATAATCTCTGACTAAATTCTAAAGTTGCAAATTATTCTTTCTATCCTGCATTTATTTTTTCCTGGCAGTAATCTTAGACTTTCATACAATACTGTACTGGAAGCATTTGAAAAATGGAATAATATATCTCTCTTAATTTTAAATGCACTCCTTTTCTTTATTGGGTTTCTCCCCCCTGGGGACTCTATTTTAGAACTATTAGCCTCAGAAGGTTTGGTTAGTTACCACACACAGTTAAGCAGGATCAGTGTGTACAGAAAGCCAATTCAGTATCTGTAGAGTTCTTTTGTCGTTTTCTGTGTGAAGGTCTTTTTTTCTCGTTTTGTTTTCAGTGTCATTTGCAATTCATTGTCTGTGTTTTCTGAGGTTGGTGTATTCAGCTGCTTTGACCCCGGGTCTTGCACATTTAGCTCCTTGGATACAATCCTCTGACGTTACTGCTGACGCTGGGAACACAAAAGCTGCTGAATATCTTTAGTAATATTTGTAAGGCTTTGTTTATGCTCTTGCTGAGCACCTGACTGAAGAAAGACGAGATAAAAGTCCATTTTTAAAGTTGGTATTTTACAGAGTTTGATTGTTTGTTTCATTTTATACTTTCTACTCATGTCTCAAGCATTTGCTAAAGACTGCTTTCATGTAGAAGTTCTGTGATCACCGTTGTAGGAAAGTTCTTTCTATTATCAATCTGTGTTTGCTACTAATTGTCTTCAGTAACATTGGTACATATTTAATTTGGTAAATTTATTACAAATCGACGTTTTGAGTATGTCTGTATAGTGAATCATCGGTGATCACATCAAATATATTTGGCCTTAAAAAAAGAAGAAAATAGAATTCGTTTTTGCCCACCCCCTGCTGCCACTAACTGATGCTGTATTGTCCTGCAGGAGAGACATGTTCAAGTCCATGTAGTCATTTCCTGGGCTGTCAAGAGTTTGGGATTATTGAGATAGCATTTTAGCTCCCTGCTGGGAAAGAAGAACACGTTGCTCAATATTGCCCCCTTCCTTTAAATGCCTGCACTGTCTCGGAAACACAATTTTTGTGCTTAGCAAGAGCTAGGGAAATAGGTCCTATATTACATAAGTGCTCTAAATGTATTACAATATTAAAGTGATCTTTTGGGAAGTGTACAGTCGGCATAAGCAGGACGGGAAAATTATTTCAGGTAAAAAGATAATAAGATAACAAATTCTCAAGCAATTATGAGCTCTTTAACAGTTTATGACACTTATGCCCTACATTTATCTGGGGAATCCCATGTGTTCTCCCCCTCCTCAGTTGTTATGTGGGCCTTCAAGTTGGTTGCAACTCATAGCAACCCAAAGGCAACCCTATCATGAGATTTTCTTGTAAAGATTTGTTAAGAAGGGGATTGCCATTTCATTGAGAGAATGAAACTTGCTCAAGGTCACCCAGTGGATTTCCATAGCCAAGCTATGGCTTCCATGCGCACTACACAGCCATGGTTCTATCTGATGCAAAAACTCCAGGTCCAAAAACTCAGTGTAGTACAAAAGGATCACTTTGTGCAGTGCTGTGCATGTATCAATTGCTCTTGGTAGAAGTCTGGACTGCGACATTTTGTGAGGGGCCAAAATGTCCAGTCCTTTACGCTACTGTGTATTGTAGGAGCTGTTTGATCCAATACGATACTGATCCTAACATTTTATGTGAAGTGCCAGGAATGTGCTTTCCCATACATGCTTGTGAAAAGGGATTTTTTTTTACATGTACAGTTCTTAAAGCCATTCATTCATGCCCTTTAGTTACTAAATTCAGGTAAATACTGCATTTACAATTAGAATACCACAACTGATAGTAAAGGTAAAGGTTTCCCCTGGCATTAAGTCTAGTTATGTCCAACTCTGGGGGTTGGTGCTCATCTCCATTTCTAAGCCAAAAAGCTGGCATTGTCCGTAGACACCTCCAAGGTCATGTGGCTGGCATGACTGCAGGGAGTGCCATTACCTTCCCACCGGAGCGGTACCTATTGATCTACTCACATTTGCATGTTTTCGAACTGCTAGGTTGGCAGAAGTTGGGCCTAACAGCGGCAGCATACCCCGCTCCCCAAATTCGAACCGCCAACCTTTTGGTCAGCAAGTTCAACAGCTCATCGGTTTAACCCACTGTGCCACCAGGGGGCCTATTCTAGATAGTACTTAGATAAAATTTGCTGTGCTGATCTCAGCCTAGCTGTAGCATAAGAAAAAAGCTGATGGGTTCTTGTGGTTAATGTTACCGAAAGTGGATAGGTATTCTCAGAGGTTCAGATTCTGTCTACTCATTTTCTTTCTTTTCTTTTTAAGAATTGGAAAATGCTAATGTATAAAAGTGGAAATGTGTCATGGATCATACATTTTTGTTTAATTGATAAACTTGGAAGGAGCATTTCGGCAGTGATGAAAACTTAGATCTTGATCAGCGATAACTTATTATAGTATAAAATACTCCTAAGTTTTTCTTAATGTGGAAGTAATAACAGAATTATATGCAGCCAAAATACTCATTGAGTTTTCTGATAACATTTCCATACCACCTGTCTATTGTCACAATAGACAACCGCATTCCTTTTTGCAGTCTCTGTGCTCGACTCATATGAGCTATTTTGTGCCTATGCAGAAGTCAACCAGAGCATAATAGAGTTTGCTATGTGCTGTACCTTCCTACTGTATCTCTGTTCCTTTCCATCTGTCACACCAGCAACATCAATATCAGTAATAACAAGCATCAGCCCCATTGTTTTGTTGAGCATTGTTTTCTTAATTGCAGGTACCATTGGATACAACCAGAGGAATAGGATAGATACTCTGATGTACCTGTTGGCATATCCACAGAGACCGATGGTTAAGACAAAAACCATAGAACTCATAGAATTCGAGAAATTGCCAGCAGGGCAGAATGCCACCGTTGCCGTGATGAGTTACAGCGGTTATGATATTGAAGATGCTCTTGTCCTAAATAAAGCTTCTTTAGACAGAGGTGAGAAGAAATTTATTATGTTCTGTCATTATCTCATGAAAAGATGGCTATGTTCTTGCTGCAACCTCATATATACTTTTCATTAAATCCAAGTAAAGGCAAATTGGCTCGTGTAATATCTGACAAGCCATGATTTGCTTGTTTGTTAACCACTGGTCTGAGCCATGGTTTGGTGTAATATTTAAATTGGTAAACTATAGTTAAGGCAGACAAACTAAAGCCAAGACTGTTACCAAATCATAGTGTACTGTAATGTTTGAATTGGGTCATTATCCGTTGTATTATACCTTTTATTCATGGTTTAGTGAAGAAAATGTTAACTTGGGGGGGGGGGGGAATCAAACAAGCAATGGCAAATATTTAAAGATGATGCTTAATGTGATGAACATGGAAATACTATAAAATATTCTTAAAGGTAGTCCTGAATTAGCATTTATAACCTAGATACGTAATCCAGCCAAATGGGCTTTTAAGTTTTATTTCAGTTTTATTTTATTTCAGTGGGAGATATTTCAGCACATGTGTTAACTTTTCCTTCAAAATTATTGGGACTTGACTGGATCATGTCTTAAACGTTGCTTTTCGATAAAAATGAAACCTAATAAGAATTGAGTTCTGGTTGTTTTAGTACAAAAAGGGCATATGTTGAATATCATTATGAATTTGATAACTGGGAAAACGAACTGTCCTAAATCCAATTCTTAGGCCTATTAGAATAGATCCCTTGAAGCAATAAAAGTTGCAGTAACAATTTGATTAAAGCAACTTTGTTACAGCAAATAAAATGAACAAAGAAAACCCTAATATTAAACTGGTTAACAAATGTATATGGCTCATCATTCATTTGAGTAGTACTATTAAGCTAACTATAGTTCTAAAATAAGTGGTACTTATAGGTATAACTGTAATGAAACATATTATTTAACCAAATTAGCATCTAACTGAAATAATGTATTAAATGCTGTTTTTTGAAGACATACGCTATGGCAATCAATGAGTATTATTTACATTCATTTCAGTCAGACTTGTCTGAATAACAGTGTGTTTTAGAATTGTGCTATCAATCATTTTGTAAATGCCATTTCCTCTATGAAATGTATAATATTGTAATGCGCCCAAGGTTTACTCTGTGTGGCCAAAAAAACTTTTGTGCTGACTTGTACTGATACACTCTCGCACACTTTCTCCATGCTTACACCCTTCCTACAAGTTGCCAGGCAACAAAACTAGTATTCCTAGCCATGTATCTTTGGCGTTAATGTCTGCACACTTAATTTATTCTTTTTTTCTGAAACAATAGCAGACATGATTTAAAGCAGAATGTTTTCCTTATGGTAGACAAGTGACATTAGGGGGGAAATCAAAGACTGCCTAGCATTACTTGGTATAACTGAACGGTACACAGTGCAAAACCCTAAAACCATGTTTCAGTTTGTATTCTAAAGTATATTAAATGTTATTAGCTTTGTGTTTACAGACATGAATATGTTCCAACAATATCTCGAGTTAATAAAAGAAACCCAATGTATTTATGTATTTATTTTTAAGTCTGATTTCTTAAAAGCAAAAGTTGTCAGTGTCACAGCTTCTTCTCTAAGATTCATAGAAAAGGAAGTGTGGGAATCCATGACAGAAAAAAATTACTCTCTTGTGTTCATAGTATTTTGTTAAAATTTTCACCTGAAAATCGCAAAATGAACATCTCAATCTCAGTTGTATCGCAGTTCTGTTAAAATATAACTTAAGATTGTCAGTGTTCTTCTTCCAGGATTCTAAGGTATAATCAGATTTCATGCTTTTATTGAAACTGCTTCCTGACTTTAAAGCCTATTTTTAAACCATAGGATATTGAACTTAAGATTTTCTGAAGAAAAGGCATGCAGTGTAGATTTATGCAATGCATTTAAATAATATCCTGGAAACATAGCATTGACCTATTTGGCCATCTTCTGAGATAACTATGGCAGTACTTATGATTGACAGCCTCGCTTTCTCAAAGGTTTTGGAAGATGCCTTGTGTACAAGAATGCTAAATGTACGCTGAAGCGTTACACCAATCAGACTTTTGACAAAGTGATGGGCCCTATGCTGGATGCAGCTACACACAAGCCAATCTGGCGGCATGAAATTTTAGATGCTGATGGTATTTGTTCTCCAGGTATGAATAATGTGACTCTTTTATATATTTTAAGAAATATGTTCTACTACTTATTTCATTCCAATGTACGAAGTATTGCACAAGTTCATTAAAGAATCATTTGTGTAGCACAGACAGAAATCGAAGGTTATACATATAATTGTCCTCAGAACAAACCCCTTTCTATTGCATTTTAAAGTTGTTTTTTTTCCAAATTAGCATTTTAAAAAACCCCTAAAAGTTCAGAGTCAATTGAATGTCTTGATCAGAGCTTTCAAAACTGTGTTGCAGCAGTGTGTAGATGTGTCACATGAATGTAACAAGAAACCTTGTGAGTCTATGTGAAATAAGCAATAAATCATACATTTTAGAAATATATAAATGGTTTTCATGAGACATGTTGTGTGTCCAAGCAAATTTTAATCACAATATATGGATGTGTCTGTATCTCCTAAAAGGGGTTGATTTCACCTCCAGTTTGCTAGTAAAACTGAATTGCTGTATCACAAAATGATGTCTGGATAAAAATGGCGTGTCACCAAAATGAAATGTTTGGAAAGCTCTGGTCTAGATTAACACAAAGCTGTCATAGCTGATTGGTTAAATTTGACAGTCTGGGTGCAAAGCCCTGCAGAGACCATTCCAAAGTTAGCCACCCATGAGAGAACCTTTATTTATAACTTTAGCTGTCCAGTTGGAAAATAAAACCCTTCAAAATTCTAAGCCTGTTCACTGTCAGTCTTTCCACTGTTTGAAGACTAATAGAAACGCTTCATACTGTTGATCAGTTGCATGTATTTCCATGTATTTACAGGTGAAAAAGTAGAAAACAAACAGGTGCTTGTGAATAAATCAATGCCAACTGTGACGCAGACTCCTCTGGAAGGGAGCAGTGTACCCCAGCAACCACAATATAAAGATGTTCCCGTAACGTATGTCCTGTTTGTTATATCTTATTTTTAAAATCCTACAGTATATATTTCCCCAAGTCTTATTTTGTGCCCCACTAATGTTCCTCCGACTTCCTTCCAAATAAAGTTTAAATAGCCCTATTTCCCGACCAAAAATGGCTGCTGACATTTGCCACTAAATTTTAGTAGCAAAACATGGTATCTGCAATATTCTGGCATTGTTTGATATCTATTTCTTTCTGCAAAGAAACACATATTTTATTAGGTTGCTTTCCTTCCTAAACTTGCTGCTGCTGTCACTTCCTGATGAAGAAAGAAAGCAATTGTGGGCCAAATTAACTATCTAGCTATATTTAAACATCCTTAAAATGCAAAATCATTGGCCCAAGAGGGGAGATGCCCCTTCTCAGGAGCTCCTCTCAGGGTAAGACCTAACATGTCTGATTTTCCTTCAAAATAAAAGTCTCAGGTTTAAACATAAGTATTTTTAAAGCCATATCAATCTCATATTCAGTTTTGCTCTCTTTTAAGTCTATTGTACCAAAAAGATACATGTCTAAAAGATCCAGTGCTATGAGGAAAATTAGAAAAACCAATAAAAGCTAACACTAACTGCACTGGTCCTCCAGGACTGTTTTAATGCAATTAATTTTTCTGGAAGTAAATGGGGAAGCATTTCTCATAAAAGGCCTCAGTTACAACATTTGTCTCATTCATTTAATATGGTTTGTTATTTTCAAGCTTATTAGTGATCCTGTGGCTTTCTTGGTCCTTATGTGCATAAAATTCTTTTTATTTGATATTCCACTCCAGCTCTTACAATTTAATTCCTATTAAAAATTCCATTTTGACAATATGTTTCAGTATAGAAAAGGCTGATTTTGCCAGAGAAATCTAAAGCAGTAAATTGGTATTCCACAGACAACTTACTATGACTAATGTACTTGTATTTTTGTCGACTGGATTTATATTTTTCTCTCTTCAATTAGTTACAAAGGTGCAACTGATTCATATATTGAAAAAGTCATGATCTCTTCAAATGCAGAGGATGCATTTTTGATCAAAATATTGCTAAGACAAACCAGACGCCCAGAAATTGGAGACAAATTTAGCAGTCGCCATGGACAAAAAGGTATACCTTACAAAATCATTGGATTGTAAATGTTTATGAATAACCGAAGCATTCTTACAGATCTGCTCTGAATAGTGTGTTGCAGTATACAGGTATATTGACATAAATCTTTTCTGTGTAGAGATGATACCCTGACTCTTCATTCCTGTAATTATTGAAAATATGTGCATGAATGCCACATCTGATCTATCTAACAGAGGAATTCTCACTTACATGGGTGTGAACAGGTTCTGTTATAACTATTGTAGTTTAAAGCTCAGCAAAAGTAAGGCAAGGACAGTAATATTGAGTATGTACACGTGCTTAATATTATAGTCATGAATGTTCAAGTCTTTTTTTTTCCGTAGTGCAAAGTTAAATTAGAGTTATGGCTAGTAGGAGAAATCATATGGCAGTGATGGGAGCATTAGTGGTAAAGGTAGTATAGATTGAGGATCTATAATCCTGAAATCCAAAGTCTCCAAAGCCCAAAACCTTTGGCCACCTGGCACTTCTATCTTCCTTCCTCTTTCTCCTGTCTGTGTCATGGGGATAGATTAATGAAGTAAGGAAGGAAAAAGTGGGCCCGGGCTGTGGCGCAGGCGGGAGAGCAAGCCAGTGCAATTAACTGCAATGAATCACTCTGACCAGGAGGTCATGAGTTCGAGGCCCGCTCGGAGCCTATGTTTGTTTGTCTTTGTTCTATTTTAAAAGGCATTGAATGTTTGCCTTATATGTGTAATGTGATCCGCCCTGAGTCCCCTTCGGGGTGAGAAGGGCTGAATATAAATGCTGTAAATAAATAAATTATTTCTCCTTGTTATTGTGGCTGTCTCCCCCCCTCCATCCTCTTCTTAGCATCATTGCCAGCAATGTCCTCATGAAGTCACCATATTGATCACATGGATCATGGCTATAAAACTGTCCCATTGACTTCACACCCACAATGGCAGTTCCCCGCCAAGGAAATAGTGGTGGCACCACCAGTGGTACAAAACCCAGGCCCTTTGCTTCCTAGGCTTGTTTTTCCACCAGGACTCTCCTCCTCCGACCCCAACTCCTTGCTAGCAGGTGACCTGATGCCCCGGTAAGATCTACCAAGGGTACAAAGACATGGCATATGTATTTGTGGAGAGGGAGAACAGGAAAAGTCGACGGAATCAGTACTTTGGTTTTTCATCTGTCCTTAACTTCTTGAACTTGTCACCTATTAAGATTTCTCTTTCTTTTTGGCTGCAGATATTTTCTTTTTGCATTCCTCCTCAACAAAGTCCCTGGTTTCAGTCCAGGATTCTCTTAAGTTCCTGGACTTTAAATTCTACAATGGTGTTCTTCAGGTTATACTTTGGAACAGTTGTTGGTTTAATGTTCTTTTTTAGCTTTATTTTTTTTATATTAGCAGTCTCTGGTCTGTGATGGAATATGCTCTTGCTCTTGCTTTTGCAGAGGGATTGGAGCTCCTCCATGTTCTACTTCCAGTTATGTACAGGCAGTCGCCAAATTACAAACATCCGACTTGCAAATGACTCATAGTTAAGAACGGGGCTGAGACAACAAGAAGTGAGAGAAATCTACTCCTTGGAAGAGACATTCATTCCTGAAAGTTATCATGGGGAAAAGGTGTTATCCCCAATCCTTGTTTCCACAACAAGCCATTTTTTTCAAAATCCAATTATCACAGGGACAGAAAGTGAGGAGAAATCTTCTGAACAGGGACATAGACAGCAAAACAAACCCCTGTAATCTGTTTCAGTTCTATATTGGCCACCAGTTGCCTCTTCAGTTGTTTGAAGAATGCAATTGCGATGAACAAACTGTTGGCTTTTAGAATTCAATCTGGTGCTCTCCTGATTCTTTTCTTGATTCAAGATCAAATTTTTTTACAGTCTTTGATTCTGTTTCCTACTTTTTCATTCCAAGCAGCTATACTTAACAGTATAGCCCCTTGTCTTACAGGAGCCTGCATTCCCTCCACTGTGAAGTGGGACTGTCATTGTTGGACATGACTAACATTTAACCAATATATTGCTTCCTATAGGCTGAATCCATTGACAACAGAAGATAGGCTTAAACTTATGGCCTTTTCAAAATCTTATCTATAACTCCTCAACATTTCCTGATATGTGCCGCCGTGGAGGATTATTGAGTACATCCTGGCTGTGCTTTCATTTTCCATAATTCTTATATGAAAGCTTCAGTGGAGACACCTTTTCCCCATGATAAGTCATTCCTTTCCCTTCTGGTTTCTCTCACTTCGTGTTGTCTTACCCCCATTCTTAACTATGAGTTGTTTTTAAGTCGGATATTTGTAATTGAGGACTGCCTGTATTCTGCTCAGTATTGGTGATGTATATGCTGGGGCATCCCATTGTTTTATTTCTGCATTTTGGATTATTTCAGAGAAAAGGGAATTTCTGGCACTTTGCAAACCACACCTTATATTCTTTTGGAGAGTCAAAGCCAATTAAGATCCATCTGAGAAAATATAGATGTCCTATTATATAAAGGGTTGCATTTTATCAGATAAATTCATTCAAATTCTTAAAAGCACAGGAAGCTAAAACTGTTACTTGCCACGTTTACTATCTCATATCCTTCAGAGCTGAAACCATTGCTTGATTTCAGAAAGGCCTGGGGAAAACAGAAGTTCTGATTTCCATATTTCGTGGATCATTATATTTCCAGATTTCCTCTTGCTTCTGTAGAGGTCCCAGTCAAGGGGTAAAGTTAGACTCCTTTGATGTGAAAAAAGCAATATATCAGTTCTCTGAAAGAACGTTTCTCATTCTCTCATGTGAAAAAGGATTAACACCTCCAACAAAGGTCTTGCAGATCACAGACCTAAGCAGCAATACTGAGCAGTATTCCTGAAGTGGAAGAACTGTATTTAAGCAAGAAGGATTGAAATGGCAAACAGAGGCTGTTATAATAGCTAAAGATCCCAGATAAAGGCTTAAACCTTCCTTGAAGTATCTGTACTAAAATGCCTCTAAAACGAGGAAATAAATGGCTTTAAATTCATAGATGGTGTCTTTAGGAAATTGCTTTAAATTAATAGATGGTGTCTTTAGAAAAAGACAGTTCTGTGTTCATTGTGGTACATAATATTTTTGGAATATCTATCAACGTTAAAAGTCTTGGGTTCTCTAGCATTTTCTCATTAATATGTCCTGTTAAGATTATAGTTTTTACAAAACTAGTTACAGGGGACAGGAAGGTAGATATTTTGAGCAAATACATGGTGACTGCCACTAATTATGTTCAATATATCTAAAGATACTTGTATCTTTTATTTTGATTCAGCTGTTCACTAGCAAGTTAAATAAAACCATTCAGTTGAATTCACACTCCAATCCATGTCGGAAACAATTCTCATTGAGTTCAAGGGGTCTTAATCCAAGATAAGTGTGTATAGGATTGCAAAAATACAATTAAGTCACAGTAAAGATGTGATTAGGCACAGCACTTAGGTTAATCCAGTAGTACTAGTTAAAATCATGCATTGTGGGTGAGACTATAACAATTCATTCAGAAAGAACCATTTTAACCTCCTTTATAACAACTGGCAGTAAACGGATGAGAAAGAGCCAGTACAGAATACATAGTTGTATATAGTTGCTATCCATCAAACAGCTAAATATGATAAAGATTCCTTATTGTTTTGAGTCTGGTCACTTCCTATTTCTGCCATGTGCAGGCTTTTTGTTTAGCTATATGTGACTGGAGTTTTAAGCTTTCTAGTGAAAATTATAATCTATTCTTCAGGTGTTAAATGACTTAGGAACTTCACATCTAATAGTTGTACTGAAAGATGGAAATGAGTGAGAGAGGTGTTACTTTAATTGCATCAAAAATTCACCCCAGAGTGCAGTTCATGTTTTGTTTCGTTGTTTATTCAATAACTAATCCATCCCATCCAAAGACAGATTTAATTACTGAAAAGCATTCCAAAGTTATATAGAAGTGAAATGAAACACAAAAGAAACAAAAAATCCTTTTATCATTTATTCTTTTCCACTTAAAATAAACTCAGATTAAGTGATCACATATGATTCCCAGCTTTCTAAGTAAAAAAAAACCCCACACTTCTGCTTAACTTGCTGTGATAAGAGTCAAGTTAGCATTTTAACTCAAACAGGTCACCTTCTGACCCTTTTCAGTAAATCTTTCCCCCATCACATCCCCAGCCCCCCTTCTCACAAATTATGGTATTTTGTTTGGCACAGAATCAAAATCTCCCAGATAAGTTTCCAACTACTACTTGTCTTTAAGGGGAGGAAACCTCACACATATTATAAGAGTTTTGAATCAATCTGCTATGTGCATTTTGTAAAGTTCCTATGGTTATTGTTTTACCATAGCAGCTTTCAGGAGCATTGTAAGGTTTCAGTTAATCAGTTCTTTGTGTGCCTCAGACTATGCAAATTTATCACATCAGACCATTCAGCAGCTCATGGGAAACCAGTGTACAAGCCGTATCGTCTTCTAGCGCCTCCTCTAATTTAGAATGGTTTTAATAAAGAAGCTAATCAAGTTTGCTTATGTATTATGTATTATCTGTTAAATTTAATTCAGTTCATCTTTATGTCAGATTGAATTCAGGAGGTGATAAGATAGCTCCACAAACGATTCATCCACAGCTCAAAACTAAAGTTAATTTGTGTTATTTTACAGGTATTAAAAGTTTGGGTAAAGAATGTGAGCTGTCTCAAAGATGGTGGTGTTTGCTGTACATTTGAAAAAAAAATCAACCATATTAATAAACATAGTTAAACATATAGTTATGAAGACTATCCAGAGCTCTTTTGGCATTTATCAGTCATTCGAAAAAATCTGATAATGTCTGTATATTTAGAACATTACAGTTAAAGCATTGCTGCCTATTCTGAGATCATTCTCAACAGGAGCACTATAGAAAATATTGCTAATACAAGCATATGATATAACTGTATTAGAAGAAACCAGGCATATTCTCTGTAATGAAAGCTCCTACCTGGTCGCATTTGGATAAGTATGGTTTTAATCTCTTGCTAAATATGTAGAACAAGGCTCTCAGTGGCAGGTTCCATGTTTAATCTCTCCAGCAGAAGCTGGTATTGCACTGCAGCTGTTGCTTCTGATCCTTTAGCTGTGGCCTGGCATGCACCCTGTCTGTATATGATGGAATTTAATCAGGGGTTTAAACATAGTCAGATTATTTATATTTTCTGAACCTTAAGAACTTTACCATTATGAAAAGTATCTTACGGATATGATTTTACTCCTACTGCTAGATTTTTTGATAGCCAAGTAATATGGGCTTAAACAGTCATGAAAATGAAAGCATCAGATTCAACTACAGTGATAAATCCTGGGATTTTACACATCACAAAAGTACAAAACTTTACAGGGCAGATATACATATATAAGCATCATTATATCTCTTAAGGTCTTGAAAACGGGAACAGACACAAGTTTCCATTCAAACGGGGGTCTAGGTGAGCTTCTTACCAGGTTCTTTAAATGTTATCTGTGCTACATATATTTTCCCATAAATTGCAAGGAACATATTTAGTATTCTCAACAAGTTGGCTCATGTGATTAGCAAATGTAAACTATTGCTACAATTGTTTGTGCCACTTTTTCCTTTCCTGGAAACTTACAAGAGCGTTATCAGCCAGTGCTCAGGTAGCAGCACTAGTCTATGGGCCTCCACTTTGAGTATCAGTGCCTTAGGGAACACATGGCTGTGTGAGTTGAATTTAGGTATATTATGGTATTTATGGACAATAGTATCAGTATCAGTGTATTGAGTACTCAATAGTATTGAGTATCAGTGCCTTAGGGAACACATGGCTGTGTGAGTTGAATTTAGGTATATTATGGTATTTATGGACAATAGTCCATAAATACCATAATATACCTAAATTCAACTCAATAGTCCATAAATACTATAATATACCTAAATTCAACTCAAGATTCAACTTTTTGCACAAAAAAAGTCCCATTTGACATAGTACGTGTCTTAACTGCTGTATAAACATAATGTAGCCGCTCTTGTGCTGAGTATTTCAGTTAAGGATAAGTGTTTGTTATTTGTGAGGGGGGGGGGGTGTATTGCAATGTTGAATTACACAGCTGTATCTCCACCTGATTCAATTACTTTTCCCACTGCTGGTGTCACCCATTTATGTACTGGCCATATCCATCTTTACTTTGGTAAGTGAATTGTTTTCCCCCCAAGGTGTAACACAGTTCTTTGGATATATATTTTAGTTAAGGCTTGCATAGAAGGCTCCCTCTGCTGCCCTTTGGGAAGTTTGGGAGGCCTTACTAGCCTGGATGTGTACATAGGATTGCAGCCTAATTGATGTAGATGTGTTTGCACTGGCTAGGATTTTGAATAACTAAATGAAATATACATTTAAATAAGACTGAAGGTCTAATCTTAGGCATGTTTACTTGAAAATAAATAGTGTTTATTTAAATTGGACTCGCTCTTAAATGTAAAATAATAACACTCTGAAACTAAGACTTTTTGGAAATATTCAGCTATCAAGTTGTACACATTTAGTAATATGTGTTGATTTTCCCTCCTTCCTTTGAATGAACCTTAAAACATAGCTCTGGGAATAGAATGTCCAGTGTGTCAATTGTTTCTGGTTTTTTCCTCTAGAATATGACAATATGACAAGTATTTATTTAAAGTACTATTAAATTTAACTATATGTGCAGGCTAAAATTTTAAAAGAAATGCAAATTGGTTAATAGAGAGATTCTAAGCTAAAAAAAAAAAGACTTTCCACTTGGGATGAAAATGTTTAGCAAATGTACAGTTGTATTTCTTCATATTGTATAGATCAGATCTTCTTACAATCCCCACCTCGTTGCACAACAATTAAGACTGTTAAAGATTTTTGCTAGGATTAAGAATTTTAACTATTTTTTAAAATGCCGGTTTTTAAAATTGCCTGTCAAGAGTAATGTAGCTTCCCTCCTCATCAGAATCTGTCTAAATATTTTGTTTTAACGTCTAATCTCATTACGCTCTCTTTGTGTTTAACTTGTATTAAAATCTGTCAGCTATGACTGGTCTCATAAGCACAGCCAGCGGACCAGAATAAGTTAATTATTTACTTGTGTCAGTAGTGCTCTTCATCTAATGAAATGCACAGCTGTGTTAGATCTGCAGTTGGACGTCTCGGGCCCATTGTTCCCCAAGTCAGCAAAGGGGAGAAGCTGCTATGATGGAGAGGCCTCGGCTCTTTCTGCTGTTCTGCTTTTCTGTGTCGATTTCATGGATCTTTTATCATTCACTTTCAAACAAAACAAACAACACAGTGCCTGTCTGCTATGGGAACCGTCTTGGCATATAAAAGGGCTTCAGCGCCTAAAGTAATTTTAAGTTAGCACAGATTTAATTTTTGGCTTACAGGTGCCCTTTCATGCCAGGGCAAACAAATTCTGTCCTAATGGGAAGAAACGTGTAAATTTGGGCAGGCCTACAGTTTATGTGTGTGTCTGTATGCACACATGTTCATGCATAGAATAAATTATACTATATTAGATGAAAAGTTACATACTAGGTCTATTGCATTTTTTTCCTTAAGGGAGTAAATTACCAAAATCATTTTTGTGGGTCTGACACCACACTTGAGATGATGTTTTGGGATACAGAATTTCTATTTTAATATAAAATAAATTGTACAGAAACTTCCCCTGTGTTCCTATCTGTATCATATCCTTTCTAATTACTAATTACTTTTAACAGTAATCCCATGGACATGGGGATGTTTTTCACTTCTTAGCAAGTACTAATACTGTTGATTGAAGCCATTTTTAGAAAGATGTCACAGTTAATTATTCAATAACATTTTTATTTAATACCTGCCTCTCCTTATGGCTCTAAAACTGTTCTCTTCAATTTATTTCTGTCCATATTATTCCTTTATTTTGTGATTCAGAATATAATCATACTAGAGAATTATGTGTTCTTGTGATTATAAGGTATATTAAAAGTTTTCATTGTCCCTCTCTTCTAACTTACCTAGAATTAACAGACAATATATTGTCAAAACAAATGAAAACAAAAAGATACTAGAAATAATAAATGTAGTTGATTGATTGTATCCACTGCTTTTCATAATTACATATTTTATTTATGATATGTGAACCTATATAATCTAACGTGAATTGTTTTATGGATTATTAACAAGTGGTATGGGATATTTAAGGATTTTGCTTAGATTTCCTCTCAAAATCCTTGGCATTATTCCACATTGAAATGCAAAAGTAAAATGTAATTTGGAGCAGAAACAGCTTCTCCAACCAGATTCTGTGTCTGTTGGGCTGCAATCCCCATCCATGGTTGCTCTGCAAAATATTTTGGCTATGTCAAAGTTCAAAGTAGCAAGAAGGGAAGTGTGATATTATTTGTCATTCTAAAGTACCAGCATTTTAAAAAGGTAAACTATTTTAAATCAGAATTACATGTTTTGAATACTCTCGCTAACCATATACACATATAGCAAGATATCTGTATTTTTCAGTAGGATAAGATAATGTAGAATTTTTCTTATTAATACAGTACTGAATACTAGATGTGTAACATTAATTGCTTGTGTGACATATATTCTGCATTCCAGGGGTTTGTGGATTGATTGTTCCTCAGGAAGATATGCCATTTTGTGATTCAGGAATCTGTCCTGATATTATTATGAATCCCCATGGCTACCCCTCACGCATGACGGTTTGTAATACTATCCAATTATGATTACATTTGATCTTACTGCATTTTACAGCATTTTAGGACTTTAGTTTTGTAAAGATGCTTTTTCTCTGAATGATTATAGCTCCGTGTTACGCTTTATTCTTCAAAGAGGAGGGTGGGAATGAAGTTAGGTATTTTGACAGACAATGGCTGATCTACTATTCCCCTTAGCTGCTTTATACATCTCATATACAGTGTTTCACAGCTTGAACAAACTATTTTTCTGGAATACAACCCCAGAATCACTCAACAAGCCTAACTACTGGATGCTGAGAGTATTTTCCCCCATAATTGTCAACAATGTACATGTTCCTCATGCAATACACATCTTTTTTGGAGCAGAAAGCTGAGGATGACTTCGAGGATGCCAATTTAACTGAAGATAAACTTGCTATGAATTGGTTTCCATAGCCTTTCCTTATATTAGCTGTCCCCTACCTGTTATTGAATGATAAGTTGAGCCTTGTGCACACAAAGTGATGCTTACTTACATCAGAATGGCTGTTTCAAAATTTGTTATTAGCTGCATCCTCTAGATCAGGGATGAACCTTGGCAGTATGTCTGGGGACCACTGTTTCACCCCAGGATCCCCCAAAATACATTTTTTCCCTTAAAAACTGAAGTGACTAGAAATGTACTTCTTTTTCTCAAAAAATGTGGACTTTTTATGTGAAACATGACACGGGGGCCTTGGAAACTATTTAAAAAGTAAATTGCTAAACCTGTGGTTTTCCCAAACCAGTAATTCACCCCCTCTTGGGGGGAGGAAGGCTTGCTGATATATTTAGGGCCATAGAAACATGATTGGGCACCACATATAGCCCTAGGATTGTGGTTTTCTCACCCTGCTCGACATAAATGTTTGCCAGCTCAGCTCAACTCAGATAGATGCATGGGCTAGATCCTCCAAAATCTCCAGATAGTGAGTCAGTTTTGGTGTAAGAGAATTGGCCATCTATAGAGATGTTGCTGACAGACTAGAGCTTTTTTTTCGTGTCAGGAGCAACCTGAGTCGCTTCTGGAGTGAGAGAATTGGCTGTCTGCAAGGACGTTGCCCAGGGGACGCCTGGATGTTTTGATGTTTTTACCGTCCTTGTGGGAGGCTTTTCTCATGTCCCCACATGGAGCTGGAGCAGATAGAGGGAGCTTATCCGAGCTCTCCCCGAGTGGGATTCGAACCTGGCAGCCTTCAGGTCAGCAACCCAACCTTCAGGTTACAAGGCTTTAACCCATTACACCACCGGAGGCTGACAGACAGGAGCTCACCCCGTGTTGCAGATTCGAGCCGGCAACTTTCAGGTTGGCAACCCAACATTCAAATCAGCAGTTCAGCTGTCACAAGGGTTTAACCCATTGCGCCACCGCAGCTCCAAGCTTGTAATATTGCTTTCATAAGCATTATTGTGTTTTAAAACAAGGAATAAACTCTTCACACATTATGTTTTCAAAGAAAACAAATGTTGTGTTTGTGCTGCTGTTGCTTTATATTCCTAACATGCAGTGTCAATTTGCTGTTGTTGTTGGTAGATAGCAAGGAATCTCCTAAATAGTTGCCTATAGGTATAGGGTTAAAGGGAGATGAAGCAAGGTGTTGGTATATAAGGAAGCTAATGATGTTTATTCAGTGCTTAGACCATAGGTCTTTCACATATAGAACAAACAAAAACGTAAAAACATACTATAAAATACAACATTAAAATACTATGTAAATCATTAAAATGCTACATACATCAATGGTGAAATGCCACCTTAAAATGCTATATGAACTAGCTCTTGCATAGTTAAAAACCAAGTAAAATTCAGAATTATTAAAACTTAAGCAAGAAGCACTTTGGATACAAACAACCACACTATGATTCATGAGCAGACCAAGCTCATCTCTGTGTATGTATATATGTTGGTGTGTGTGTGTGTACATACATACACATACATACACTTAGAGGTAAACTTGGTCTGCAATTTGAGATTTTTCACGGGGATTCAAAAGAGATGGTGCAGATATACATAATAAAGACAGGGATACGTGTAATGGGATGATGTTCTTTCCCTTTCTTTCTGTGTATACAATAAACACATGAAGGGAGCTGTAGAATCCAAACAAGTAGAAGACTTGAAGAAGTCTATTTTCTTCATCACAGGTAGGGAAACTAATTGAACTGCTGGCAGGAAAAGCTGGTGTCCTAGATGGCAGATTTCACTATGGAACAGCATTTGGAGGCAGTAAAGTTAAGGATGTGTGTGAAGATCTCATCCGTTATGGCTACAACTACTTGGGAAAGGACTATGTAACATCTGGCATTACTGGGTAAGTGATTGGCCTGGAGTGTACATTTCCCTGATCTTTGTGCAATTTTTCTTTTTTGCTATAACACCTAATAGTACTATTAATCCAAGTTGTACAGATTAAATGTAAAGTGGAACATGTGATTGTCATAAACCTGCCTTAAGGCATCATATCAAAATGAAAGAGCTAGCTTCTTGCAGTGAGTTTTTTATTTTAAGGAAACAATGTTCTAACGAGGTTTGGCAGAAGTTCTATGTATTTTGGGGAGAAAATTAGATACAGTAATGTAAAATATAGTAGTAGAAGCAGGTGCTTGTCAACTGGGAGTTTTTGTGAGCGGCTTTTGCTGATTATGGAGTCAGTCTGGCAAAGTTGGCTGATCTGTTAACTTCCTGCTGTGTTGATCTTCCTGTCTTCAGAGATGTGGAGTTCAAAGGAATATGAAATGGCTTAAGAACAGGACAAGGCCATATGGCCCAACACGTCTGCGTTTTTAAAATGCATCTTAATCCTACCTTTTTATTTCCTATTCCCTACTCTCCCAACACCAGCATATACTGGTCCACTAACTCCTTCCATCTGGTGAATTAGTCTCTTTTGCAAATAGTTTTTCCCCTTTGATTAAGGATAGGAGGGAAACGGTTGTGATTTGAAAAAGTTGTGTGGAGAAATATATCTGAGAGAGGAATATTTTTCCCCTTGCTCACCAGCATGTTTGAAAAATCTCTTAATTTACCTATGTTGTTTACATCATTTATTTATTTTAATCTAAACTTCATTAGATTGTTTATATTGTTTTATCAGTTTGCCACTCAAAACATCAGATAAAAGATCAGAATAAATAAATAAGTTCAGTAGGATAACTAAAGTTGCTTCACCTCCACCTATAGTTGTTTTCAATCTCAGAGATGCTTCTGTAAACCATTGTCTGTAAGGATAATTGTAACACACAGCAAAGGTTTCATAAGCATATCTGCTGAGAACTCAGGAGTACTTTGGCATGCAAAGCTTATGAAACTTGAATGGATTTAAGGGAACGACTTGCGGAAACAGTCTCATGACTTGGAATCTTGACTGGAGAATTAGCTCATTTGAAGCTCTTCAGCATTTAATACTTAGGATTAGATCAGTAGTTTCCAAGTTATACTTTAATGGGGGTGCTGTCTCCATCAGTTACAATATACTCCAGCTATTCAGAATATATCAATAAAACCCTTCAACTTAATGTGTTTTATTGATATATTCTGAATAGCTGGAGGAGAGAAAACAGAAAGTTCTGTGATTACAAACTACAGATTGAAAAGAGCAGGGGGACACTTGAAGACCTTTCCCTTTAAACTGAAGAAACAAATGGTAGAAGAGATTAAATGAACTTTCTGCCATATTTACTAATTCTACTCATGATGCTCCATCACCTTCCTGTATTTTCTTCACTTCCTTTGTTCCTGTTCTGTCTGGCTTATTACAGCATTAACATCCCTGGTAGAAACTACCACTGATAAATTTTAGAACAAATTTAATACTTTCCAAAATGTGAAGCTGGATTGGAGGAGGGGAGATAAAAGGGCACATTTATTCCCTTAGTTTAAAAAATATTATAATTTGTTATAAATTAATATTTATTATTATTTATTTTACTTATTCAGTTATATTTTGCCTTTCTCTAGGTACTGGGTCATAAGATTCTTGCTTGACTTAGCTAGTGGAACAACACACTAACCTCTCTGAAAGAAATAACTTTTGTTTTTCTTTCTTTTCAGGGAGCCTTTAGAAGCTTACATATATTTTGGACCTGTGTATTATCAGAAGCTGAAGCACATGGTGTTGGATAAAATGCATGCAAGAGCTCGAGGGCCCAGAGCTGTCCTTACCAGGTATGTCCTAAGCAGGAAACATAGTATGCACATAGTATGGCAGCAGTGAATTGGGATTTGCCTTCAGAGTCATTCCATTTCGCTGTTGTTAGGCCTCTGCACAATTCTGCTTAGAATTGCAATCCATCTCTTCTTCTAACATCAGTTTGTAAGATGCAAACTGTTGTTTTGAGCCACATGGAGACACTTTGGGGCAGTCCTGTGAGGAAGATTCAGCAGAGAGCCAGGGACTTGCTCAAAGTCACCTATTTCTTTCTTTCATCCATTTATTTTTATATGTTGTTTTTCTTCTGTGGGGCCTTAACACAGTTAGTGATTTTCATGACTCAGTAGGGACTTCAACCAGGGTTCCCCAAGTCTCAGTCACAACCACATTGGCTGCAGGGCAAGAGCCGCAAATGAACATGCAGCTTCTCAATTTTTTAAAAAAGTACATCATGCCTCTTCTTGACAGCAGTGGTTCCCAACCTCTGGGCGTCCAGGTGTTTTGGACTTCAGCTCCCACAGTTCCTAACTGCTGGTATTGTATTCCTAACTTCTGCTAAAGTGGAGGCCTATAGGCATGCTTAAGTGTGATTTATCTTTTCTAAAATGTATTTATACTGACTGTAGTCTAGAGCATGGCTTCTTAAACTTGTGACCCCTTTCTGCTGGAGAAATAGTGGAGTATAGTTGAAGCATTTTATGCAGAGTCCACTGTAAACACTGCATATTGCTGCTAACATTAGTGGAATTCAGAAACCTTTTATTCTTGCAAGACTTTTGTGACCTGAACATTGGAGTAAGGGGTGCCATTTTGGGTTGGGACCCACAGTTTAAGGTGCAATGATTTACACCTTTGGCCGGATTATAGTGTTGCAGGGACAGGAACACCAGATATTAACCCCTTTACAGTGCTCTGGTGTGGTTTCATGAGTGGTTCCACTTCTCATTGCAATGACGCAATATCCCTGAGTGAATCTACCTGTTCATTTGAAAGGCAACCCACCGAAGGCCGATCCCGTGATGGAGGTTTGCGTCTGGGAGAGATGGAACGAGATTGCCTGATAGGCTATGGAGCCAGCATGCTTCTGTTGGAAAGACTTATGATTTCAAGTGATGCATTTGAAGTCGATGTCTGTGGACAGTGTGGATTACTAGGCTATTCTGGCTGGTAAGCAAACAACTTCATTTGTTGTTTCCTTGTATTTCCCCTACTGTCTTATTTGTAAGTATGTATGCACGTGTGTGTGTGTGTGTGTGCATGCGTTTAGATTATTTTTATCACCATTGAAGGTTTACGTTGATAAATACATAATTTTCTTGTATAATTTATAGTAATTTTATTTGTATATATACATATAAAGCACATTGCATTGTCTATTCCACATATTTGTCATTGCATTTTAGTCTGCATAATAAATAGTGGCTATTTCAAATGCTGGGCCAGAATAAACAAATCCCTTTAACAGTCTTTTTAAAAATAATTTCTTCCTGGTTTGATGTGATGTCTGTTTTTGTTACAAAGCAATTCTGAAAGATTATTTAAAGTCCTTCTCCTCAGGGATTTAGTAAAGTTTTTGTAGTGCCTGTAGAGCTGTTGGATTATGTCTTTACAGAACAAAAATCATTTAAAAGGCAACTGGACTCTCCCCTGTGTTTCTGGAAGAAGATTATCTACTTCTCTGGAGATTTTCCAGCTCCCTTTAGTTTTTTAAAAATAAAACCCACTGTCTAAACGTAGGCAAACAAAAAGGGTGCATCAGCTGAGTGTAGGAACTGAGACAAAGATGTGATTGCGCATATCGCCCATGTTACAAATGGCTGACTTATCGCAGTGTTTTCAGAAGAGAGAAGACCAGCTGTGTCAATGTCCTTTTCTCATCTAAGATCCAAATTAGACCACACTGAAAAGGCTGGCAAAAGAACTTCATGGAACTGTATCTTTTGTTCAGTTGCTTGGAGTCTTGCAGAGCAAAAGTAAAGAAAGAGGATGTAACAGAGATGGGGGGAGGATGGGGAAGAAGAGACTTTTTTTCTTTTTCCAAATGTAGGTTTGCAGGATCAAGTACTCCCAGTGCTTTTTACTAATATAGAGAGGGTTCTCCAACCTTTTCATCTTCCCCAGGACATGAGTTAGAAAGGACTTTTCTTTCTTATACTAGGCAAAGGTGTGGCTCCTGTTGGCTTGCATCAACTTAAAATTGTATCTGGTTTCAAATTCTTTAAGATTAAAAATGATGATCATATTTCCCAGTGGATATAAAAAACTCTATCAAAATTGTCACTGCTGAGGTGGAAGGCTTCTGTAGTAGAACACTGTCCAGTAATGGCTAATGGAATATTACATGGTTTTTGGCATTTCCTTTAAAAGAGTATCAAGGGTGACGTAAGCATGTAGATTTGCACGTAGGTTAACTCCTTTAAAGTTCAGACCAAAATCCAGAGCATATACATTGCTCCACTGAAATGGAAGCTACTTGACAAGCACCAGTTTTGACAAACCATGCAGTATTGGATATGGTTATGAAAATCACTTTGGGAAGAAACCCAACATGTGCTCCAGGAAAAGTGACAAGGGAGGTACTGTCGCGCAGGAAGTAATGCAGAGAGAGGTAGGAAATGTAAGAATTCAAAGATGTCCAAAAGGAGGAGGATAGATAGAGGTCTGTGGTGGGCTACTCTCATCCCCTCACATATCCCTTTCAAGTTTAAGGGCTTGGCTTTCCCTCAGCAGTAGACTCTGAAGATTGCTTCTCTCCAATCCCAACATTCTCTAGTCCCTCGACCTTGCTGAATCCTATTTAGCTGCTTAACAGATGGATTTTTTTAAAGTCCTTTTAACTCTGGAGTCTTGTTTGTGATTTGCACTGGTGCATTGCTACAACAAGGGGGAAAACAAACCATCGCCTAAGCAGTTTGAGAACTAAAAATACACCTTCCTCTGCTTTCCTCCATATCATTTTATCCTCAAACTTTTTACTACCACTGCCACAATCACTGCTCCACCACTACCTATAGTGATGTGATTATTCTGGCCAACAAGGTTGTAAGAAATAGAAATAAAGTCATGGAAAGGTATATGCAAGGAAGGAGTATTCTCTTAATGTCTTGCATTTGGAACCGCATATAGACAATACTTTTAGGCTTACAGATATAAATATTCACAATAGTAAGGACCAAAATTTAATTTTAAAAAAAGATACAGTTTTAACTGTTTTTTGTTTTTGCATTTTTATGGGGGGAAATCAATTTTCTAATTAGGCAGTGCTTGTTTCTTATAGGAAAATTGTTGATTAAACAGGGATAAAAGTCTGAAGACTTTCATTTTGGAACTGAGTAGAACTTATATAAAACCTGTGTAAACTCAGCGACTTACACTATATAAGTGCTGAAATGGTATTTAAGGGATGTAATTCCGGTCTTACAATGTCCAGTGGGGAAGCATTACTTATAATTGGGTATCTTATCCAGTTATTATTAGGTGATTATGTGCTTTCTGTCAATAGTGGGAGCCAAGGAGCCCTTTAATGAGCAACACAATAGAAACCAGGCAATTACAGCAGCACAAGACCTCTGAAATATTCTTTGCCAGTAATTCCAGGTCTAGTGAAGAATCACTGTTGTAGCACATGGCTTTGAAAGATGGAAAGGGTCAATGTCTCTGAGCTATATGTATGGCTAAGAAATGGAAACCAGGTGTACGTTTACAGTGAATTATGACTTTGATGGATCTAGGAGTCGTATCCTACAAGGAAAGGAACATTAACCATCAGGAAATGTTGTATATGATATTCTGGAGCATCTGATAGTCTCCTAGCTCCAGGGATTTCTGGATGAAATTGATTATGTGGATCCATTTCAGTCTGGTTTTAAGCCTAGCTATGGAGTGAAGACAGCTTTTGTTATCTTGATGGTTGACCTATACTGGGAACTACAGAGGGAGAGTGTGCCTCTTAGTTGGGCTAGACTTCGTAGAGATTTTTAGTATCGTTTTCTGTGGCTTCTGGGCTGCTTTGCTGAGATGGTACTTGAGGCACTGTTTTACAGTGACTTTGTTCCTTCCTGGAGGGGTGGACCTAGATTCTGATGTTGTGGAACTTCTGTTTGACTCCTTGGCCATTCATTTGCACAGTCAGTTCTGTCCCCCATGCTATTTGTCATATACAGTATGTGAAACCCCTGGGAAGAGTTGTCTGGAGTTTTGGGGTTTGGTGCCATAAATATGTATTTTCCACCACTGCAAAGTTATTTAGGTCCTAAATTGTTACCTATTAAGAGTAATGGACTGATTGAGAGGAAACACATTGAAACCATTTGAGCTCTTTACTTTCTTTAAGAAGCATTTATTCTGATTTTTAATTCCCAACTACCATATACACAGACGTCTCATTCAATGACCATCCTGTGTTTTTAACCCATTCTTTCTTTTTAAAAAAGCATGATGGTGTGAGTTGACTAATATTTCCTTAGGGAAAAGCTCTTAGGCTTTGTGATTCAAGTTTCAGCAAGCCGTTCTGTTAAATGGGAACAGCAGATACTATGACAATAAATAACCATTGAATTAAGTGCAGTTCTTATAGATCTATGAAGCTCCTGGATTTCTGTGAAATCTTTGTAATGTCCCCAAGTCCCCGTATCTTATTTTGACCCCTTATTCTACACATTTGGGTCTGTATATAGAAATTGAACAAACTGCAGAACTTAATTGCTAGTGGAAGTTGTCATTGGTCTTAGATTTTTTGAAAAAAGTCTTTATTAATACAGCAATATAAATAAAAAGATTTGCCTTCCTCCACATTCTATGAGAGCCAGTATGGTATAGTAATCTGAATTTTGAGCTAAGACTGGAGGAGGTCAACATTCAAATCCCCATTCACTCATGGAAACCCACTGGGTGACTGTGGGGAGATTCTGTAGCCATCGGAATTGATGCTGAATGGGACAAAAATCATAATCTCATTGAACAAATTGAGGAGTAACAAAGACCCAAATACTATCCTGCTCCATTCAAACTTTTTAAAAATCTTTAAAAACTGATGTGTTCAGTCATAATAAAGCTGTGGAATTGCTGAATTAGTAGGCTGTAGCTTTTTGACTTTAGCCAGGCACTTTCAACACAACCTGTTAATTGTACTTGTGTGTGTGTTAATGTATTGTTGTCTTTCCTCTCTACACCAGCAAATACAGGTTGAGCCATTCATTGAACTCACAAATTAGATTGAAGGGGAATCTTATTCTTCACTCCTAAATTGGAATACCACAATTAACATTTCTGTGCTACTGACTGGGTGTTTCCTTGACAATACAAGACTATTAGAGAGGCTCGCATAGAACGTAAGGGAGGCACTAAGTCAGCACAGGAGTTTGCATTAAAGGTTTATAGAAGCTTGGTCTGCAAAAGTCACTGGGTCGAGGAAGAGGAAGCACCTCTTTCAAATGATTCTTCTTTGTAAACTAGAATTTGCCCAGTTATAGATACTCCTGACTATTTTTTCTGTATTTATAATAAATATTTGCAGCCATCTTTTTTGACACTAAAAGTTGCCTCATTGGTGATCACAAATTTACAGCAATGAAACCATCAGTAACAGGTATTTTCAGGGAAGCTCCACTGTCTTTTGCCCTGGACTCATTAGCATGATATGAATTGGAGCTGCATTTATGGTGTTCCATTGAAAATGGGGCAAACTGGAGCTTCTGTGGGTCATTGCAGGAAATGGTAAATGACAATTTGTTGGTCTGCTAAGTACTATCGCAATAATTTAGTTGTGTCTTCAAAACTGACTCTAGGTTTGAGATGCCCTTTGGCATGATGTCCTCAATAAGCATCTCAAATCTAAACCCTGTCTTGAGGATACACCACTTTTAGGCTACTGCTTCCCTGCTTCTTATATTCTACGTATAGGTGAAAACGCTTTTGAGTGCTTCTGATTTTAGGCCATTTTAGTTGAAAATTTGAAATACATTTGGTAGATTGACTGAAGATATTGTTTAATGCCAACATTATATATGTGGAGTTTGTTTCCAAAAGGTACCAAATCCCCCCCAAAAACTGAAAATTAAGTTATAGATGGCAGCACGTTGTTGGGTAAGAGTAGAATATATTATGTTCAGATCACAACTTTCAGAATGTATCAAATCACTTTGGTACAGGGCTTGGAAACTTGCATTTTATAGCAAAAGAATGCCTACCCTCAGCACGTTTTTTCAATTCCAGTAAAGGTTCTTCAGATAGATTTGGTACCTTTTAGGAATAAGTTCCATATATCTGCAAATCAGGTAACATCTAAATATAAAACATATATTTTACACATAGACCTATTACAATAGGAATTCCATTAATCTAATAAGTAGGTTTCTCATCAGCATAAGGTAACATGTTATTCTGTCTCTAAAAAGTCTGTGTGATGCAGTAGTTTAGGTGTTGGACTAGAACTCTAGAAAGCAGAGTTCAAATTCCCATTTAGCTATGGAAATACACTGTGTGACCTCCAAGCAGTCACACTTTCTTAGCCTTGGAGGAAGGTAATGGTAAACATATCTGAACGTATCTTGCCAAGACAACCCCATGATAAGGTTACCTTAGAGCCACCAGAAGTCAGAAATGACTTGAAGGCACGCAACAACAACAACAAGAAGAAGCATATTTAGAAATGTTCCGGTAAACTCACATGATGGCACAGAAAAAAAGAGAACTTGTAGTATAAGCCCGCCTAAAGCAAACACAACTGTGTCACTTTTCCAATTTCTTACAAATAGCAAGGTTGAAGAAAGCATGAATGCTTCTTAGGTCAGATTCATCCTTATAGGTTAGCAATGTTGTAGGACCGTTAAATTCATCCATCCTTTAAGCCCTAGCTTGTGTATCAGTGAACACAATTCAGAGTGATGAATTGAATTGATGTTTAAAGCTTGATAGGGCTTGTTACTTAGGAAGACTTCTCATATCAAACTGCCTTATGTACTGTCAGATTATCCGAAAAGGCTATCTTCCAGGTGTCCCTGCAGTCAGTGATTGGTAGTAACTGAGTTTTCTTGTTGGTGGTATTGCATTTTACAGAAATCCATCTCCAGAGAAGTTTGCCTGGAACAAATTACAACTTCAATAAATTAATGGTTACATTCGTCTTAAGGATAAGGAGCCTTCTTCATCCTCAGTGATGAATTCAGTTTCAGAGAATTCACCACTTGCTGCAGTCAAAGGAGTAGGCCTAAGTAACTAAGCCCTTAGGAAAAGCAATTCAGCTATTTACTGTTGCAAAAATTCTGTAAAAATGTTGGGAAATCATTAAATGATAGTGTTGTGGAGGAAAGGATGTGGCCATCTGGAGCCACTCCGAGTCCCTTTGGAGAGAGGGGCCAGGATATAAATAAAGCTTTATTATTTATTAATTCTAGAAACCCATTTTGGGAAAGAGATTTGGTCCCAGAGCCTGACGGTCCCTACCCTTGGCCTGTCATATAACTTCTGTGAAATGACTACTTTCTAACTGGTTTGGTTATAATGGATTTATTTGTGTATGGAATTATTTTTATTCTTTTGCTGTGTTGGGAAACAGGCAGTATAAAGTAATGAAAAATTGTGAATACCTTTTCTCTCTCATTTTAATAGAAATGGGCACTGACCTTGCTTTTTCTTTCCTTTAGGTGCCATTACTGCAAGTCTTCTTGCCATGTGTCTTCCCTGCGCATACCATATGCCTGTAAACTTTTATTCCAAGAACTACAGTCTATGAATATTATACCCAGATTAAAATTGTCCAAGTACAATGAATAAATGATTTGAGGAATAAAGAGGCAAAAGAACAAGTGAACAAGTGAAAGCATAATCGGAATGAGCTTAAGCGACAACAGAAATGCTCAAGCCAAATGGGCCCCTAATTCCTTATTGGCTTTCTCTACCCTCTTTGACTGGAACACAATGCTCAAGCGGACATCAGAAGCCACTAATGCAGAAACTCAAGCTGTGTTTATCTGTGGCAGTATGTTAGATGCCCATGCACCAGGGCACTGCGATTGTGCAAACTTAGCTTCCCCTTGAAATGCAGGCAGGGAAGTAGCCGCGATCATCCACATTCAGTTAGTTTGCTTCCTTTGACAACGAGACATTTAAATATATGCACAAACTTTAAGTGCTGTGACAGTATCAAAGTCAGTGGGATTCATAGGAACAGTTTTGCGGGGTGTTAACTGATCAAGTTTGATTGAAGCACACTTTTGGTTAACTGCTGTTTCTCCATTCTGTATCATTTCCTTCTTTTAAATAAATAGTGACCAAATATGGGAACATGAATTTTTATAAAATCCAAGTGTATTTTTCTAGTTGTTGTTAATCCTGTCTTAAACTAATAGGCATAACAAAAATATTTTACAGTCATACAATACATTTTCTTGTTCTGTTTGTGTGAGATTCTGTACTTCATTGACAGAAGTGTCTATTTTCTGACGTGATACTTTCCATCTGTCTTGAACAATAATTCCCATCACTTCCAGTCAGCATGGAGAGCACCAGTTCAAGGAAAGCCAGTCTAAAGCAACTTCTCTTTTGAAAGTATTCTCTGGATTTTATCTATATGCCATATTTTTCACAGTATTGGACTCAATACAGCTTCAGAAAGTGAAATAAATGCATGGGGGTTGGACTGGATGGCCCGTGAGGTCTCTTCTAACTCTATGATTCTATGATCTCAAAATACAAAACTTAAAAGTGAACTGGTTGATTTTTTTCCTCTGACTCTTGATAAAGTTAACAGTTTGAAGAACGCTTCATGGTTTTGTGATATTAACACAATAAACGGTAGAAGGCAAAAATGTTGTTACATTTCCAGCTTCTTTATCACTTTGCACTGCAGTGTCCAGCAAAGATGTTTGCTAGAAATGCTATTCAGAGTGAAGGTCACAACTGTTAATCCAGCTGAGATGCTGAATACATTTCATGTCCTGTCCCAGTCAAAGCCTTACTTTACTGCTTGAAGAGATATCTGCCTGATTGAGCAAGTTGACTTTTTTACAAGTTTGCATTCCTGCAGTAGAATAAAGAAAAGCTAACATTCCCAAGTTTAAGTTACTATAAATGTGGAGGAATTGAACACATTAATAAAAAAGCAAGAAGGGGTAGATTTGGCAGTAAAGGGTAAATATTTTAAATCACACACACACACACACACACACACACATATATATATATATATCTGATTTAGATAGTGATATTTTGAGCAGATTTATATCAATGGGGACTAAGTCACTACTCAGTACTTCAATTTATTTTGATGGCTCTATACTGACTAAATTTGGATCCAGTCCAGATAATATGTTGAAGAGAAAGCCCTCATCAGCATTCATTATCTTGTAACTCACATTATCCATATTTTATAAGGAGCATCAGATATTTTTGGGGAATCCATTATTTTTTCCCTGAAAGTACATGCCAAATTAAAATGTCTTTGAAATTGTCATTGCCAAACATGTACTCTATTGTTCCTCCAAGTTCACAGCATTATGGTTTGTAATGGGATGCTGGTCTCAAGAAAGCCAGATATCTAATGTTGGGTAAGACAGATGAAAAGAACTTCGAAGCTTTCTTGCAGCACCAGAAGACATAGGAAAGGAAGAATAATCACAAAGGTTCAAGAATTCAGGGTAGGTTGAATTGTGATCTAAATGTAAGGCTCTAACAACTTCCCAGAATAGGTCTATTTAAAAAGAAAGTTGTTTTGCCTTCAAAACTGCATACAGAATTTTCTAAAAACAATTTCATGAAAACATCTACAACAAAGGTGTATGTGTGTTTAAATCACTGGTTGACTTCTGGTGATCCCATGAATTCCACAAGCGTTTCATTAACAAGGAGTATTCAGAGCTGGTTAATGTCACCGTATATAGAATGCAAGGAGAAGAAGCCAATCTTGAGTACTAAAATCTTCAGTCAACCCATTTCTTCTGGCTTAACCTTAACATTGGCATCATAAGCTGAACAGGAACAAGTTTTGCAAGGCAGTTGGCAGTTCTGGGCATCTGGAGTTCACCATCAGCTGAACAGATATAGATTTCCTTCTAGACTCTACATTATGTGAGCTATAGTCTGAAAAATCCAGCTTTCTAACCTCTGCTCTAAACTACCATCATGCAACTCCTAAGAAAGAGTGTATCTGCACTGTAGAATTAATACAGTTCAACACCACTTTAATGCCCATGGCTAATGCTATAGAGTTCTGAGATTAGTTATTTGGTCAGGCACCAGGACTCTTTGGCAGAGAAGGCTAAAGACTTTATAAACTATAACTCCCGTATCACAGTATCAAGCCATAGCAGTTAGACTGGAATCAAACTGTATTAATGCAACTGTGCAGATACATCCAAAAACATGAAAACATGGCAATAAGTGTTAAATAAATAATTGGCACACTGTCCATTTTAAAATTAAAATTTCCTCTTTCTGATTGAAGCAAATACTGGATTTTCCCCCTGAGCTGTGATGCATGACATAGAAGGACCATTATATGAAGATTACCGAAAACTAGCTTCTGGCATAACTTTAGAGTACTGCAATGTTTGCCCAAACTTACATCACCAAAAGCTTAGGTTGACTTTGTGCCATTGCTTCACAAGAGTGCCTGGGAATATTCAGGTCAAAAGCTGTATTCCCAAGTCTCAGCTGCCCATCATGCTGATTTTGGGGCAGAAAGAGGCCAAAATGATTCCTTTGCCAGGACAAGAGGAGGTTGGTCCTCCCCTAATTCCTGGTCATGTTGCTTTAATAATAGGCATAAATTCACTGAACAAACTCCATTCTGCCTTAGCATGCAAGTGTCAAAAGAAAAAAGAGCCTTGCCAGAAAAAAGACGAAAACCTTTCCACTGTCTATGGAACATAACAAGTGTTTGAAAAAAGTGCATAATGCTATAATTCCTTTCTTAATATACTGAAAAGCAAGCAAAGAAATAAAAAGAAGCACAATTAAAGCCCTGACAAACTGTCCAAAGGGAATCTATAAACTCCATCTCCTCCAAGGTGAACTGAACCACCTAAATTGTGCTTTCCAGGCCAATGGAGGCTCCACCACAGACATCAGAAGAGCTGCAAGGCCAAGATTAAAGACAAAGACCCACCCAGAGGAAAAGTGTTCTTCCCATACATCAAGGGAACCATTGGCCAAGTAGGGAAGCTGATGAAGAAACACAACCTACAAACTATCTACAGACCCACTAAGAAAATCCAACACATGCTACCTTCAGCAAAGGACAAGAAGGATCCTCTCACCTTTGGAGGAGTACCGTATACCATGCAACTGTGGACAAGTCTACATAGGGACCACCAAATACAGCAGCATTCCCAAACACAAATCAAGGAACATGAAAGGACTGCAGACTGATTCAACGAGAGAAGTCAGCCAAAGCAGAGCACTTGATGAACCAACCTGGACACAGCATATTATTTGAGAACACAGAAATGCTGGACCACTCTGACAACCACTATGTCCGACTACGCAGAGAAGCCATTGAAATCAACAAGCATGTGGACAATTTCAACAGAAAAGAGGAAACCATGAAAATGAACAAAATCTGGCTACCAGTATTTAAAAAAAACTCTAAAATAAGGACAGTAAATAAAGAACGACACTGAAAACAGGAATTACACACATGAATCAATCAGGACCAGCTAGCACCGCCCACAAATGTTTCCACCAGGCAGGAATCAGCCAAGTCTTGAAGCTGAAAGGCCATCAAATGCTAATCAAGGTGATTAATTACAACATTCACACTTGCCTCCAACAGACAAGAGCTCTTTCTCCCAACCTTCCACAAATATATAAACCTCCCTTGCCTAGTTTCCAACAGACCTCACAACCTCTAAGGATGCTTGCCATAGATGTGGGAGAAACATCAGGAGAAAATGCTTCTGGAACATGGCCATGCAGCCTGAAAAATTCACAGCAACCCAAAGAAATAAAAAGCAGAGGAAGCGATGATCTACTCCATCACTTTAGAGATTAACTGACGTATTTTAAAATGCTCCTAAGTTGAAGTTTGCACAAGGGCAAGAGCACAACCTAGCATTCAACAGAGTACTCCTTAAGATGCACCATTAAATGTATATTATAAATTATCTTTTAGATGCATTTAGATACTAAAGAATGGGAGGAAGGGGAACAGGGCCAGGACTCCCATTAAGCAAAGTGTGGCTGCTACATTAAAGAACCGAAGCTGGAGATGGACAAAAGGAATTGTGGTAAACATATGGCAGGGAACACAATAGTGCATCTTACACAGACTTTATCGCTGTAAGACAACCTTAAAATTAAGGTGTGGTAGAAGACACTGTTTAATCTTAAGTACAGTAGAGTCTCACTTATCCAAGCCTTGCTTATCCAAGCTTCTGGATTATCCAACCCAATTTTGTAGTCAATGTTTTCAATATATCATGATATTTTGGTGCTAAATTCATAAATACAGTAATTAAAACATAACATTACTGCGTATTGAACTACTTTTTCTGTCAAATTTGTTGTTAAACATGATGTTTTGGTGCTTAATTTGTAAAATCATAACCTAATTTGATGTTTAATAGGCTTTTCCTTAATCCTTCCTTATTATCCAAGATATTCGCTTATCCAAGCTTCTGCCGACCCGTTTAGCTTGGATAAGTGAGACTCTACTGTACTGCAGAAAGAGGCAGAATTATGTGGTGCTTTGAGTGTTGGGCTATCACTCTGGAGGATGCATCTACACTGTAGAATTAATGCAGTTTGGCACCACTTTAACTGCCATGGCTCAGTGCTGGGGAATTATGGGAGTTGTTGTTTTACAAGGTTTCTAATTTTCTCTGCCAAGGAATGCTGATGCTTCATCAGACTACAACTCCTATGAAAAATCACATTGACATGTTTATGTCTGGGATAACCAGCAGGTAGCCATCAGAGAAGAAGAATTAGCTTTTGATTAAATACTATAAGGTCTAGAGTTTAATATAACTTTGTCATGGTATTAGTAAGCACTTTTGTAATTGTGTAGCAAAATATCTCTTTTGAACAATGAGATGACAGAATGCATTTTAGTAGATACGTTTTCAGGACACAATTCCATGTTTATTCTGTAAATGTCATCTCCATGGCCGTACCATTTTCCAAAGGAAAATGACCTTTTCGCATTAAGCATGGAGGTCTTGAGGGAGATGCTACGTGAATTCAGTTGAATTTGTTTAGAATCTCCTTTCAGACCTTTGCATTGAATGTATGAAGGTCACAGGAAGAGCTCAGAAAGGTTACTTTTTAGATGTGACCTGTATAATTCCCAACCAACACGACTATTAGGCATCTAATTAATGATGGGAGTAGTAGTCCAAGAATTAACGTTTTTGAGCTTTGTTCAAGGGTGGAGTAAGTGGGAAAGAGGCTATATGCTTTTCTGTGTTTAGTCCTTCCATGCATCATTGCCATTCTGGTGCAACATAACTTCAGTCATACTTGAACACAGGGGATCTCAGAATCCATCTTTAGCAGTTGCTGTAGCGCAGCTGGCAAATCACCAACAGTAATAAGATCTACCAAACGAAAGGTGTCCAGTTCAAAGCCTGGTCGGGGTGAGTACTTGATCATCAAGCCCAGCTCACTGTTTACCTAAGCAGTTCGAAAACATCTTATAAGCTGTAAGATATAACTTCAATAAAGCTAACTGGACAAAGTTTACAGAGACCTTGGAAGCTGCTATTTCTGATATAGAACCTTCTATAGAAAATTATGACCTGTTTGTAGAAGCTGTGAAAAGATCCTCAAGGCTCTCAATCCCTAGAGGCTGTCGCACAAGCTACCTACCAGGCCTAAACGAAGAATCACTAAATCAGCTACAAGAATAGCTCAGATTATTTCAAGAGAACCCATACAGTGATGGGACTATAGCAGCAGGCCAAAAACTATCTACAGCCTTAGCTAATGCTAAGAAAGACCGTTGGATAGAGCTGCTTGAGAACCTGGACATGTCCAAGAGTAGCCGAAAAGCCTGGCAATTGCTGAGACGCCTGGATAGTGACCCCCTGGTCAACCCTGGACTCGCGAACGTGACACCAGATCAGATAGCTCACCAGCTAATTCAGAATGGGAAAACCAACTGCAGCAGAGTAAAGATGAAAATCAACAGGGTGCCAGAACTTGAAACCCACCAGTTGTCTTCTCCTCTAAACCTGAAAGAACTCAGAGAAGCCATCAAGCGATGTAAGACTGGTAAAGCACCTGGCCTAGATGACCTGATGATGGAGCAAATCAAACACTTGGGGGCCAAAGCTGAAAACTGGCTTTTGAAATTCTACAATCAATGCCTGGCACACAAACAGATTCCCAGAGCATGGAGGAAAACTAAGATCATTGCCATCTTAAAACCTGGTAAAGATGCCTCCAATGCCAGGAACTACCGACCAATCTCCCTCTTATGTCATCTATATAAAGTCTATGAGAGGATGCTATTAAATCGACTAGGACCTGTTATCGAACCCAAGCTTATTGCACAACAAGCAGGTTTCAGACCAGGGAAAAACTGTACAGGTCAAATTCTTCATCTGACTGAGCATATCGAGGAAGGCTATGAGAAAGGCTGCATTACGGGAACAGTCTTTGTGGACCTTACGGCAGCCTATGACACGGTGCAACATAGAAAAATGCTGCATAAAGTCTACCATATCACCATATCACTTTGACTTTACAAAAACTGTCCAGACCCTCCTAGAAAACCGCAGCTTCTATTTGGAGTTTCAGGGCCAGAAAAGCAGATGGAGGAGGCAAAAGAATGGTTTACCCCAAGGCAGCGTTCTTGCACCAACCATATTTAACATCTTCACAAACGATCAGCCACTACCACCACTCACAAAGAGCTTTATATATGCTGATGACCTTGGCCTTACAACACAAGCAAAAGATTTTGAAACAGTTGAAAAGCAACTCACCAATGCCTTGAAAGACCTCTCCAGCTACTACAAAGAGAACCACCTGAAGCCTAACCCTTCCAAGACACAAGTGTGTGCTTTCCACCTACGTAACCGCGAAGCCAACAGGAAACTGAAAGTTACTTGGGAAGGCCAAGAGCTCGAACACTGTTTCCATCCTAAATACCTTGGTGTCACCTTAGACCGAACACTAACATATAGGAAACACTGCACGAACACCAAGCACAAAGTAGCTGCACGCAATAACATCCTGCGGAAACTGACTGGCAGCGCATGGGGAGCAGACCCACAAGTAATAAGAACATCAACCCTGGCCTTGTCTTTTTCAACTGCAGAGTATGCCTGTCCTGTTTGGCACAAGTCTGCCCATGCGAAGCAGGTGGACATAGCACTGAATGAAACATGCAGAATCATCACGGGATGCCTTAAACCTACACCTGTTGATAAACTCTACAAGTTAGCCGGCATTGCCCCTCCCGATGTGCGACGGGAAGTTGCTGCTAACAGTGAGAGAAAAAAGGTTGAACATTGTGAAAGCCACCCACTGCATGGCTATCACCCTCCTCCCACCAGACTCAAATCAAGGAAGGGCTTCATGAGAACCACCACTCCTCTTGATGTTCCTCCAGCAACAGCAAGGGTGTCCCTCTGGGCAGCTAAACCTGGCAATTCTGACTGGATGGCCCCCCAAGAGGGTCTTCCTCCAGGGGCAAACCAGGAATGGGCAACTTGGAAGTCCCTGAACAGACTCAGAAGTGGAGTGGGCAGATCAAAAGACAACTTGGCAAGGTGGCACTACCTGGAGGAATCCTCCACCTTGTGTGACTGTGGAGCTGAACAAACAACTCAGCATATGTATGCTTGCCCACAATGCCCTGCCTCATGTATGGAGGAGGAGTTGTTTAAAGCTACAGTCAATGCGGTTGCTGTTGCCCGCTTTTGGTCCAAAACTATTTAGTTGCTTGTGATTTCTTTTCTTTTTTTTATTTTATTTCCATTATTTGAAATGTATTTGCTGTACCAATGCTTTTGACACGAAATAAATAAATAAAATAAATAAGCTGTAAGTAGAGAAATTAGGTACCGCAAATTACGGAGGAGGTATTTTACAACACCATAAATAAAAAGACCAGAAATGCGATGACTGAGAGGAAGGTGGAAGGAGGAAGTCCTGATGGCACCATCATAGAGAATGGAGCAACAGCACCCCCTGTGACTGAATCTGAGCACAACCTCAACCTCCATGGCACCAAAAAGCTGGACTTCTAGAATACATACCTCCTTCTGTATGTCTTGTTCTGTTCTGTCCTGTCTCCAAACGACACTGAATGTTTGCTATGTATGTGTACTGTGATCCACCCTGAGTCCCCTTGGGGAGATAGGGTGGAATATAAATAAAGTGTTGTTGTTGTTATTATTATTATTGTTATTATTATTATTATTGGGGGCCCTGGTGGCACAGTATGTTAAAGCGCTGAGCTGCTGAACTTGTGGACCAAAAGGTCCCAGGTTCAAATCCCAGGAGCGGAATGAGTGCCCGCTGTTAGCCCCAGCTCCTGCCAACCTAGCAGTTCGAAAACATGCAAATGTGAGTAGATCAATAGGTACCGCTCTGGCGGGAAGGTAACGGCCGACCACATGTGCCGACCACATGACCTTGGAGGTGTCTATGGACAACGCCGGCTCTTCGGCTTAGAAATGGAGATGAGCACCAACCCCCAGAGTCGGTCACAACTGGACTTAATGTCAGGGGAAACCTTTACCTTATTATTATTATTATTATTATTATTATTATTATTATTATTATTATTATTATAACTCTAGTTAAAAGATCCAGGCATCCTTTGATCTTTCCTTGCAGCCCTGAAGGACCATAGACAGAGTAGGGGGATGCAAGTAGTCTAAGGCCCCATCTACACCGCCATATAACGCAGTTTCAGAATGCAGTTTAACTGCATTGCACTGTATTATATGGCAGTGTAGATTCATATAACCCAGTTCAATGAAGTTAATCTGCATTCTGAAACTGCAATATATGGCAGTACAGATCCAGCCTGGGTTAGTGTAAAGCAGTTTCCTGTGTGACCATCACTGTGACATATAAGAAATAACTTAGGGAGTTGGATATGTTTAGCCTGGCTAAGAGAAAGTTAAGAGGTGTTTAAATATTTGAAAAGATGCCATAAATGGATCAAGCTTGTTTTCTGCTGCTCTGGGGACTAGCATATAGACCAATGAATTCAAACTACAGGAAAAGAGATTTCACGTAAATATTAGGAATAACTTCGGTCAGTAAGAGCTGATTGACAATGAAATATTCTGTCTCAGAGTGTGGTTATGTCTCCTTATTTGAAAGTTTCTAAATAGAGGTTAGATGGCTATCTCTTAGGAGGGCTTTGTGTATTCCTACACAGCGGAAAGGAGGTGGAATGGATGGTCCTTGTGATCTCTTCCAACTCTATGATTCTCTGGGTTTTTTTAGTTTAGTTCTCATGAACCATTTTTTCTCATTGGAATTTTAGCATATTAAAAATTAGGAATGAATTAGGATTGCTGTGACAGTTGGGTATGTGGCTTGATTTGTTGTTGTTGCTGTTGTTGTTATGTACCTTCAAGTTATTTCTCTAGGTAACGTTATCAATGAGGTTTCTTGGCAACATTTGTTCAGAGTTAGTTTGGCTTTTCTTTTCTTGTGAGGTTAAGAGAGTGTGATTTGCTCAAGATCATCCAGTAGCTCAATGTATTCTACATGTATTTTCTGACCTCAGTCTCTCCCTCTATCTTTCCTTGTAAATGGGGCTACACTACTGTCAAATGCAAGATGACATTTCTGCTTCTTTGGATCATGGTCCACCAAAAATCTCATAGCAGCAGCTCACATTCCTTCTTCCCCCCACTATGTTGACTGTAATTAGACTTCTGCAGCCACAAAAAGGGAAAGATTTGTTGACATGGATTTGTCCTACCCAAATTTAAAAATATGCATGTATATATTTAGAAAAAAAATTTGGACTGCGTTCTTCATGATTAGCTAAATCTGACAACCTTAGAAGGGCCATACTTTGCTCACCAACTTCTTTAGGGTGTTGTTTACAACTTCTTGGGTGACAGAGTTGTACAAAGCCTACATTATGTTGATCTGCACAGCTTCCACAACAAAATGTGACATTGGGGGACTCAAATGTCCTATCCCGTTTTGTGAGAATTATTAATGCATGAATATATGAATACAGTCACAGAGTTTGATCGGACTGCAAGGGCCATGTAATCCAACCCTCTGTCATGCAGAAATAGGCAACTTAAGAAGTGGCCATCCAACCTATGTTCAAAGAGCTCAAAAGAAGAAGAGTCCACTAATTAATATGCGAACCTAGGAAATGTTTATATAAAGCAGTGGTTCCCAACCCTTTTTTGACCAGGGACCACTTGACCAGGGACCACTTTGACCAGAGACCTCTCTCCAACATTAGTACCAAAAGGGTTACGAATCAGTTTTTGGTCAATTTTAGATTTGGTTTGTTTTTTTGGGATGCTGATTCAGAAAATTACATTGGATAGACCACATCAGCTCTAGTTCCTGATAAAGAACATTTGCCATCCAGTAGTCGCCATATGCTCACCCACAGAAAACCATATTTAATAATCTAGAGCTGATGTGGTCTATACAATGCGATTTTATGAATCAGCACCCCAAACAACCCCAGGAACAGGCCTAAAAACAAAGACACCAAGGCGCCCTGCTTCCAGGCACCACATGGAACAGCTCTACTCAGGGGAAGGGAGAAGCAGCAGTAAGGAGGCTTGCTGTCCTCCTCACATCCCTGTTGCCTGGGCACTATAAGAGGGTTTTGCAAACCAGTTGCTTTTGTTGCAATGATGTAGTAATGGTGAGGCCGTGGACTATATTTGAGTTCTTGGGGACCACTGGTGGTCCATGGACCACAGCTGGGGAACCACTGATATCAAGCTACCTGCATTATGCTAGAAGCCAACGTGGTGTGGTGTTTTGAGCATTGGACCACAATTCTAGAAACCAAAGTTTAAATTCTCACTCAGCCATGACTCACATGTTCAACTTTAACAGAAGGCAATGGCAAACAGTTTCTGAACAAGTCTTGCCAAGAAACCCCTATGATAGTATCCCTGTGGGCCAGAGACAACGGAAAGGCACACAACAACACAACAGATTATTATGCTTCGTTAACTCCTCCATATTGACTCCTCCAGTTCCCATCCACTTCCACTTACTCCCCAGATGAAGGTCTCCTTATGCGTCCTTGAACCAGGCTCAAACCACAGAAGGAAACCTTGATGCATTTACACCAAAGTAGCTGAGGCTGATACATGTGACCAGTGTCCTATTCAACTGTGTTGTCGAAGGCTTTCATGGGCTGAATCACTGGGTTGCTGTGAGTTTTCCGGGCTGTATGGCCATGTTCCAGAAGAGATTAGATTAGCCCCCACCCTTCAATCCTTCCGATCCAGCATGAAAACATGGATGTTCAAACAGGCTTTTGACCTCGAGTAGGCTGAATAGGTCCATATGAAGTTGACACTCTGGCACTTTAGTTGTGAATGGATGGCAGCTAGCTACAGATGTTCTGTGTTTTTAAAATTGTGCTATACTGATTTTATGTGATAGGTGTCTGTTATAGTTTTATGTGGTTTTGTTTTATACTTATGTACCATTTTTACCATTTTATGTCATATGCTGCACCTGAGAGTGCCTTTGTATGCCACCCCAAGTCCCTTCCGGGAGATAGTGGCAGGATATAAATAAAGTTTATTATTATTTATTATGTTCCAGAAGCATTCTTTCCTGACTTTCCGCCTGCATCTATGGTAGACATCCTCAGAGGTTGTGACAACGTGTTGGCAAAGGCTTTCATGGCCAGAATCACGGGGTTGTTGTGTGTTTTCTGGGCTGTATGGCCATGTTCCAGAAGTATTCTCTCCTGACGTTTCACCCACATCTATGGCAGGCATCCCATAGATGCAGGCAAAACGTCAGGAAAGAATGCTTCTGGAACATGGCCATACAGCCCTGAAAACTCACAGCAACCCAGTGTCCTATTCCTTTGAGAAGGTTTATCCATCAGGAGCCACTTGGAACATTAGACATTTATTTCCACCTTGATCTCAAGTGTTTTCTATCTCCTCCCTCTGATATTAGACACTGTTGGTGGTTTTCTTTCATTCTTTTTAACCACCTCATTGGGATTTATGATCCAGACATCCCCTCTGGCCCTTTCTTCCAACTTCGGTTTTCCTACTTATCTTTGCCTGGGGACGTTTGATCTGCACACATTTTCCTTGAGCCCTTCTTCCTCTCCCAGACACAGGTTTGTTTTTAAGTCAATCACCACACAAATAGAAAGTTCGAAACACAGACAATTGTGTTACTAAGAACATTTCTGCATCTGGGTTTTTATTTGCGGGGGGGGTGGCGGTTAATGTGTTGTGTTAGGAATTGTAGGGAGGTAAAACGGATGGATGTTAGCTTGTGTTTTGCCTGCCTTTCGGAGATACAGGAGAAGGGAAGGCGAGAGGGAGAAAGAGGGAGAAAGAGGGGGGCTGGGGGATGTGGGGCGGGAAGGAGAGCAGAGGACTTTGAAAAAGGGGAAAAAAGCACATTGGCTCTGTCCATGGTCAAAGTAATTCAGCCGTAATCCCCCTTTCTCTTCCTCTCCCGGAGCTCTATTCATATTCTAATCACAGCTTTTCCTTCTCTAAACCAGGCACTTTATCAGAGCCCAGAGCTCCTTCTTTCCCCTCGCAAGCACACACAAGAAACCCACAACTTTCCACCAGTTTTTCCTCTTTTACACGCGTCTCTCTGTTCCTCACGTGGATTTCCAAAAATGCATCCAGGGCTAACTGCCTGGGATCAAATAATTACGGATTCAGATATATATATATATATATACACACAGAGATTTGTGTATGTTCCTCCCTCCATCTGAGACCATTTGTTAATTGTGTTGTCGAAGGCTTTCATGGCCGGAATCACTGCTGCTGCGAGTTTTCCATGCTGTATGGCCATGTCCCAGAAGCATTCTCTCCTGACGTTTCGCCTACATCTTAGAGGTTGTGAGGTCTGTTGGGAACTAGGCAAGTGGGGTTTATATATCTGTGGAAGTTCCATGGTGGGAGAAAGAACTCTTGTCTGTTGGAGGCAAGTGTGAAGGTTGCAGTTGGCCAGCTTGATTACCATTGAAAAGTCTTGCAGCTTCAAAGCCTGGCTGTTTCCTGCCTGGGGGAATCCTTTGTTGGGAGGTGTTAGCTGGCCCTGATTGTTTCACGTCTGGAATTCCCGTTTTCAGAGTTTTTCTTCTTTATTTACTGTCCTGATTTTAGAGTATTTTTAAATACTGGTAGCCAGATTTTGTTCATTTTCATGGCTTCCTCCTTCCTGTTGAAATTGTCCACACGCTTGTGGATTTCAGTGCCTTCTCTGTGTAGTCCCCCAGGCAGGAATCAGCCAGGCCTTAAAGCTGCAAGGCTTTCCAATGCTAATCATGGTAATTAATTGAAACCTTCACACTTGCCTCCAACTGGCAAGAGTTCTTTCTCCCACCTTGGATCTTCCACAGATATATAAACCCCACTTGCCTAATTTCCAACAGACCTCACAACCTCTGAGGATGCCTTCCATAGATGTGGGCGTAACATCGGGAAAGAATGCTTCTGGAACATCTAATCCAATCTCTTTTGGAACATGGCCATAGAGCTCGAAAATCTCACAGCAACCCATTGCTTCCGGCCAGGAAAGCCTTCGAATTGTTTTCAGCTCAGAGCTCCTTCACACGTTACACAAACCCGAGTTTACTACTTCAGGCCAGGCGTCCCGTTATATCCTGGCTCTTTATGGGGAGTGGGCGTGCGCTCTGGACAAGCTGGCGTCTGTGGATTCAAAGTTTACACTTTGCAAAAAATATATAGAAAACGTCATGTGTGAAGCCACTTGGGAGTCAGAGAGAAAGAAGAGGGGGGTGAGGCTAAAATAAACCGAGGAGGAGGTCTAACACGGTCCTGACAGCCCGCCAAGAGAGGGGAGGCTCAAGTAGTTTGGCTGTCATGAGCCCAAAGCTGGAAGTGGGCTGGGGAGGGAAAGGGGGCCTTGGAGGAGGAACTTTCCCCAAGACAAACGTGCCCCGAATGGCGTGGGGTGGGCTGGGGTGAAGGGGGGAGAGGAGGGGGGAGAGGGAGCTGGGCTTGCGTAGATCTGAAGTCTCTCTCCTCCCCCCCCCCCCCGTCCACCCCCGGCCCCCCGCCCGGCTTTGCTGGAGGAGCGCTTTTCTTATTCAAAGCAGGGGCACAATGGGGTTCACATGGAGCCTCGCCACATCCCCATCTGACTAGCAGCCATTCATCAGGCTGGCCGGCCTATCAATGACATTTCTCCCATCAGGGCTCCTATAAAATGACGCTTTTTCCCAGGAAACATCCGCAAACATTTTGACGGCTCTGGCGTTGCCCTGCTGGATTTACTGAGGACCTCTCTCTCTCTCTCTCTCTCTCTTTCCCTCTCTCTTTTCACCCCCTCTAACCTTTCCTTCCCCCACAAAACGCGCTCCTCCTCGCCTCCTTCCCCTTCCCTCCTTCCTCCTGAGCTTTAACACTTCTTCGCCCCCCAAAAAACCAAACCTCAGGACTTTTTGGGGGGCTCCTGCACCGTCCATGGGAACAGCATGCATTGTGGGTTGCTGGAGGAACCTGACATGGATTCCACAGGTCAGTTGAACAAGAGGTGGGAAGGAGGGGTGGAAAAAGGTTGAGTCCCAGTTGCTTTCGGGGTCCTTCGACTTTGCTTGCTGTGGAAATGTCAGAGATGGGAACGTGGTGGTCTCCATGTTGATATTGGATCAGGCTGACTCCCAGTTCAAGCTTCGTTGAATCTGGAGCATCTCTTGTCCCCCAAAGACTTTCAAGGGACTGGACTTCCTTGCTGTTGCAAACCCTTGACTTTGGGGGTGTTTAAAAATCCAAACTAACTCCCCCAAAAAACTTTCAAGGGACTGGTCTTCCTCACCCTTGCAAACCCTTGACTTTGGGGGTGTTTAAACTCCAGCTTGTTCACTTTGGAAAGGGGTAAATGAGTTGGGCGGATTGGGAATGCTTTTCTGGGGCGTTTGTTCTTG